>NC_134355.1:318005082-318728415 GCF_048569485.1 Anomaloglossus baeobatrachus | reverse complement strand
TACGCCTGCACTTTCCTCACAAAGCTGCATTTTTCCAGGGACACCCTACTCAACACCGTCTACACACAGCAGCCAGATCTCTGTCCCTCAGATGTGGACAAATAAAAGGCCATTTCCTCCGACCCATGAAAAAGCTAAGAGGTTGACTTTATCCCTCTGTAAGCTCTTGGCTACCGAAATGCTGCCTTTCCGCCTGGTGGACACACAGGATTTTAGAGACCTTATGTCTCTCGCTGTGCCCCAGTACCAGATGCCCAGTCGCCACTACTTCTCTAAGAAAGGTGTGCCCGCGCTACACCAGCATGTCGCACACAACATCACCGATTCCTTGAGAAACTCTGTGTGTGAACGGGTGCATTTCACCACCGATACTTGGACCAGTAAGCATGGACAGGGACGTTACATGTCGCTGACTGGGCACTGGGTAACTATGGTGATAGATGGTGAAGGGTCTGCTGCACAAGTCTTGCCGTCCCCACGACTTGTGTGTCAATCCTCTGTCTGTCCAAGTTCCGCCACTGCTTCTGCCTCCTCCACCTCATCTGGGTCCTCCACCTCCGCCCCAAGCCTGCCTGGTCAGGCCACCAGCGTTCTCACTGTGCAGAAGGAATCACGCACCCCTCATTACTATGCTGGCAGCAGAGCGCAATGGCATCAGGCGGTCTTTAGCTTGACATGTCTTGGAAATAGGAGTCACACAGCGGCTGAGTTGTGGGCAGCTCTGGAGACTGAGTTTAATAAATGGTTGTCTCCACTCAACCTACAGCCTGGTAAGGCCGTGTGCGACAATGCTGCAAACCTGGGTGCGGCCCTTCGCCTGGGCAAGGTGACACACGTGTCTTGTATGGCTCACGTGTTGAAACTTGTTGTCCAGCAATTTTTAACACACTATCCCGGCCTAGATGGCTTTCTGACCAGGGCACGAAAACTGTCTGCTCACTTCCGCCGTTCAACCGCCGCAGCTGAGCGACTTGCATCGCTCCAGAAGTCTTTCGGCCTGCCGGTTCATCGCCTGAAATGCGATGTGCCGACACGCTGGAATTCGACTCTCCACATGTTACAGCGACTGTGGCAGCACCGCCGAGCCCTGGTGCAATACGTCATGACATGTAGCCTGGGCCAACGAGATGCAGAGGTGGGGCAGATCACCCTGATGGAGTGGTCTCAGATCAAGGACCTATGCACCCTTCTGCACAGTTTCGACATGGCGACGAATATGTTTAGCGCTGACAATGCCATTATCAGCATGACAATTCCAGTCATTTACATGCTGGAGCACACGCTAAACACTATTCGGAGTCAGGGGGTGAGACAACAGGAAGGGGAGGAACTACAGGAGGATTCATATGCGCAAGACACAACATCACCAATGTCCAGACGTTCATCATCACCAACGCGTCAGGCATGGGACCATGGGGGACAGGGATCAACAAGGGCGCATGGTAGCAGGTGAAATGTTGAGGAAGGTGCAGGAGAACATGAAGAAATGGAGGACGAACTGTCCATGGACATGGAAGACTCAGCGGATGAGGGAGACCTTGGTCAAATTTCAGTTGAAAGAGGTTGGGGGGAGATGTCAGAGGAAGAAAGAACGGTTAGCACCTCTATGCCACAAACACAGCGTGGACTTGGTCTGTATGGCTGCGCAAGACACATGAGCGGCTTCTTGCTGCACTACCTACAACATGACACTCGTATTGTCAAAATTAGAAGTGATGATGACTACTGGCTTGCCACACTATTAGATCCCCGGTACAAGTCCAAATTTTGTGACATAATTCCAGCCATAGAAAGGGACGCACGTATGCAGGAGTATCAGCAGAAGCTGTTACTCGATCTTAGCTCGGCTTTTCCACCAAACAACCGTGCAGGTGCAGGGAGTGAATCTCCCAGTTGTAACTTGACAAACATGGGACGGTCTCGTCATCTTCAACAGTCTACCCATCCCAGTATTTTCATAATTTTTTTAGACCGTCCTTTGCAAGGCCACCAGAGACAACAAGTCTGACACATAGTCAACGGCTGGAGAGGATAATACAGGAGTATCTCCAAATGAACATCGATGCCATGACTTTGCAAATGGAGCCTTGCTCATTTTGGGCTTCAAATCTTGAAAAATGGCCAGAGCTCTCAACTTACGCCTTGGAGATTTTGTCGTGTCCAGCTGCCAGCGTTGTCTCTGAACGTGTCTTAAGTGCTGCTGGGTGTGTGCTGACAGATAAGCGTACTCGTCTATCCAGTGACAATGTGGATAGACTAACGTTCATCAAAATGAACAAGTCATGGATCCACAAGAAATTTACTACCCCTGTGTCATCCTGGGGAGAGTAAATGCTTGTGGATTTGGAATGTGCTTGATGCAAATCTAGCTGTGAAGTGTACAACTGGGGCACAACTGCTGCCACTGATGGGGTGTGTGTGTGGCCCAATTTTTGGAAAAAAGGGAGACTCCGCTTGGAGTAACCCTTGCTTGCTGTGTTTTTGAAAAGGAGCCAAGATGAACAGATCTGGGATCAGGAAAGACTTTGCTACCTACCCCGGGGTCATCCTGGAAACGGTTAAGTATGGCGTATTTTTGAATGTGCTTGATGCAAATCTAGCTGTGAAGTGTACAACTGGGGCACAACTGCTGCCACTGATGGGGTGTTTGTGTGGCCCAATTTTTGGAAAAAAGGGAGACTCCGCTTGGAGTAACCCTTGCTTGCTGTGTTTTTTTAAAAGGAGCCAAGATGAACAAGTCATGGTTCAGCAAAGACTTAGCTACCTACCCCGGTGTCATCCTGGGGACGGTTAAGAATGGCGTATTTTTGAATGTGCTTGATGCAAATCTAGCTGTGAAGTGTACAACTGGGGCACAACTGCTGCCACTGATGGGGTGTCTGTGTGGCCCAATTTTTGGAAAAAAGGGAGACTCCGCTTTGAGTAACTCTTGCTTACATTGTTTTTAAAAATGATCCAAGATGAACAGAGCTGGGATCAGGAAAGACTTAGCTACCTACCCCGGTGTCATCCTGGGGACGGTTAAGAATGGCGTATTTTTGAATGTGCTTGATGCAAATCTAGCTGTGAAGTGTACAACTGGGGCACAAGTGCTGCCACTGAAGGGGTGGGTGTGTTTGTGGCCCAATTTTTGGAAAAAAGGGAGAACTCCGTTTGGAGTCACCTTGCGGTGTTTTACATGATTTTAGAAGGGCGTGCCATGCCTATATCTGTGTGTCCTCCTCTTTTTCCTTGTCCAGCTGTTTTGTTTTCGCATGAGTATATGTCCTTGTCACTTCCCCATGTGTTTGTGTTGTGTTGTGAGTTGTTTGTCACCTTTTGGACACCTTTGAGGGTGTTTTCTAGATGTTTTTTTGTGTTTGTGATTGCCTGCCATTGTTTCCTATGCGGTTCGAGTTCGGTTCGTCGAACGTTTGACGAACCGAACTCGAACGGGACCTCCGTTCGACGAACCGAACTCGAGCCGAACCGCGGCCGGTTCGCTCATCTCTAATTATAATGTGTTGGGGGGGTCACTATCCTTTGCCGGGATAGTTGAGGGTGGGTACAGTAGGGTCATTATACTGTGCGTTGTGGAGGGTACGATAGAGGAATTCTGTGTGGGGGTATCATGCAGTATTCGAGGGGCACTTTTGTTTGGCATCATACTTTATGGGTGAAATAAAAGAAAAAGTTAATGGCATCAATAGGAGGAAAATTACTTTGTAAGGGCTATAAAGCTGTGACATATGTTCTTATGACCCAGCCAAATACTAGTTATTTTTTTGGGAAGAGGAGCCCAATTTGAACTTCTGCTATGGAGCCCAAGATTTCTATGTACAGACCTGAGTGTAAACATTTAGGCATTACCATTACCTTAGCAATTTTTGGGGATAATTTTGTGACTTTTGCCTTTTTTACACAAGGTTCATTAATTTTGTGAAAATAGGTAAAGATTACTGGATATATGGTGTGGCCAAGTGCAGCTTACAAATTTAATTTTTGCCATAAAAGTGGTGCAGTTAGAAAATAACTGTGCGCTAGTCCTAAACTGCAATACATTTCTTACGCTGGTGCGGACTAATTCATTTAGAGGTGCATCTTACTCCAGCAGACCCGTCATCAAAACTATTGTACAAAATGCCAGTCTTGATGAATTGGGCCAAAGTATCAAACTGAAGCTTCAGAAGTAATTAAAAATTACACACATATTTTATTCCGTTAGGACATTTCTTTCTAACACAAAATAGAAATAGAATAGTTATTCAGGAGAGGATGAAGATTCTCCAACAACCAGACGTCAACATTTTATAATAGGAGTAAACAATTCTACTTTTACCTACAATAAATATTTGGAGTCCTAGACTGTTCAAAAACTAATCACAAAATATCTATTTTAATTAATGGTAGAATTCAATTATAGACTCTAAAAAGAGGTAGATTATAGAGATATTCAATTTTCAGTGAGCATAAGATACAGTGGATATAAAAAGTCTACACACCTCTGTTAAAATGCTAGGTTTTTGTCATGTAAAAAAACCTCTTATTAAGAGTAATCATTTCAGACATTTTTCCTACCTGTATTGTCATGCATAAATTGTACAATTAACTGAAAATAAATACATAAATCAAATTTTAAAATAATTCAAATAATGTTGTTGCATAAATATTAATATTTATATTTATGAAATGATTCAGTCTTTTTGGGTTGGAGTCTATCAGCATGGCGCCTCAAGATTTGGGAATCTGTGCCCACTCTTCGGGGTACTTTGCACACTGCGACATCGCTAGTCGATTTTAGCGATGCCGAGCGCGATAGTCCCCGCCCCCGTCGCAGATGCAATATCTTGTGATAGCTGCCGTAGAAAACATTATCGCTACGGCAGCTTCACACGCACTTACCTGCCCTGCCACGTCGCTCTGGCCAGCGACCCGCCTCCTTCCTAAGGGGGCAGGTCGTGCGGCATCGCAGCAGGGTCACACGGCAGGTGGCCAATAGAAGAGGAGGGGCGGAGATGAGCGGGACATAAACATCCCGCCCACCTCCTTCCTTCCTCATTGCAGGCAGGATGCAGGTAAGGAGAAGTTCCTCATTCCTGCGGCTTCATACACAGCGTTGTGTGCTGCCGCAGGAACGAGGAACAACATCGTACCTGTTGCTGTAGCGAAATTATAAAAATGACCGACACTACACAGATCACTGATTTTCGACACTTTTGCGATCGTTTATCGGTGCTTCTAGGCTTTACACGTTGCGACGTCGTTACCGGCGCAAGATGTGCGTCACTTTCAATTTGACCCCGACGAGATCGCAGTAGCGATGTCGCAATGTGCAAAGTACCCCTTCCTTGTAGTAGCTCCAAATCTGTCAGATTACAGGGGCATCCCCCATGTACAGCCATTTTCAGAGCATACACACTGATTTTTGTTTGAATTCAGGTCTGAGTCTGACGGAGCCATTACAAATCTTTGATGTTCTTCTGGCGAAACGATTCTTTTGCTGATTTGGAAGAATACTTAAGGTTGTTATCGAGCTGAAGGGTGAAAGGAGAGGCCTGTAGATTTTTTAACAAAAATTGATGGTATTCTTTTGGTGATGCACAGTGCGAGAAAACATCTTTTGGAATTGTGGCCAGAAAGTTCAACTTTTGCCTCCTAACACATTTTCCACATGCTTTTGGCAGGCTTGTTGCAAGGTCTCACAAAACATAGCTGAGCTTGGATGTTTTTCTTCGTAACAATAGGCTTCCGTCTTACCACTCTACCCCACAGACAAGACATATGAAGAATACTGGACAATGTTATCACATGCAGTACATAACCAATACTTGACAAATATTCCTGCAGCTCCTGTAATATTGTTCTTTGCCGCTTCCTTAACACATTTTCTTCTTGTCTTTTCATCAATTTTTAAGATATATAATGGAAGTGTTTCTTTAAAGTTAGAAAAAGTTATGAAATTACACTTGGTATTTTAGCAGGGGTATTTAGACTTTTTTATTTACTGTATATATAGTACAGTGTGTATACAGTCATATGAAAAAGTTTGGGCACCCCTATTAATGTTGACCTTTTTTCTTTATAACAATTTTTTTTTTGCAACAGCTATTTCAGTTTCATATATCTAATAACTGATGGACTGAGTAATATTTATGGATTGAAATGAGGTTTATTGTACTAACAGAAAATGTGCAATCCGCATTTAAACAAAATTTGATCGGTGTAAAAGTATGGGCACCCTTATCAATTTCTTGATTTGAACACTCCTAACTACTTTTTACTGACTTACTAAAGCATAAATTGGTTTTGTAACCTCATTGAGTTTTGAACTTCATAGGCAGGTGTATCCAATCATGAGAAAGGGTATTTAAGGTAGTCACTTGCAAGTTGTTCTCCTATTTGAATCTCCTATGAAGAGTGGCATCATGTGCTCCTCAAAACAACTCTCAATTGATCTGAAAACAAAGATTATTCAACATAGTTGTTCAGGGGAAGGATACAAAAAGTTTTCTCAGAGATTTAAACTGTTAGTTTCCACTGTGAGGAACATAGTAAGGAAATGGAAGAACACAGACACAGTTCTTGTTAAGCCCAGAAGTGGCAGGCCAAGAAAAATATCAGAAAGGCAGAGAAGAAGAATGGTGAGATCAGTCAAGGACAATCCACAGACCACCTCCAAAGACCTGCAGCATCATCTTGCTGCAGATGGTGTCAATGTACATCGGTCAACAATACAGCACATGTTGCACAAGGAGAAGCTGTATGGGAGAGTGATGCGAAAGAAGCTGTTTCTGCAAGCACGCCACAAACAGACTCACCTCAAGTATGCAAAAGCACATTTGGACAAGCCAGTTACATTTTGGAAGAAGGTCCTGTGGACTGATGAAACAAAGATTGAGTTGTTTGGTCATACAAAAAGGTGTTATGCATGGAGGCAAAAAAACATGGCATTCCAAGAAAAGCACTTGCTACCCACAGTAAAATTTGGTGGAGGTTTCATCATGCTTTGGGGCTGTGTGGCCAATGCTGGCACTGGGAATCTTGTTAAAGTTGAGGGTCGCATGGATTCAAATCAGTATCAGCAGATTCTTGACAATAATGTGCAAGAATCAGTGACAAAGTTGAAGTTACACAACGGATGGATATTTCAGCAAGACAATAATCCAAAACACCGCTCCAAATCTACTCAGGCATTCATGCAGAGGAACAATTACAATGTTTCGGAAAGGTCATCCCAGTCCCCAGACCTGAATATCATTGAAAATCTGTGGGATGATTTGAAGCGTGCTGTCCATGCTCGGCGACCATCAAACTTAACTGAACTGGAATTGTTTTGTAAACAGGAATGGTCAAATATACCTTCATCCAGGATCCAGGAACTCATTAAAAGCTACAGGAAGCGACTAGAGGCCATTATTTTTGCAAAAGGAGGATCTACAAAATATTAATGTCACTTTTATGTTGAGGTGCCCATAATTTTGCACCGGTCAAATTTAGTTTAAATGCGGTTTGCGCATTTTCTGTTAGTACAATAAACCTCATTCCAATCCAGAAATATTACTCAGTCCATCGGTTATTAGATATATGAAACTGAAATAGCTGTTGCAAAACCCCAAATTGTTATAAAGAAAAAAGGTGAACATTAATAGGGGTGCCCAAACTTTTTCATATGACTGTATATATATATATATATATATATATATATATTTATTTATTTATGCAGTATAAGACCAAAAGTTTGGACACACTTTCTCATCTCTAGAACAACTGTTAAGAAGAGACTTTGTGCAGCAGGCTTTCATGGTAAAATAGCTGCTAGGAAACCACTGTGAGGACAGGCAACAAGCAGAAGAGACTTGTTTGGGCTAAATATCACAAGGAATGGACATTAGACCAGTGGAAATCTGTGCTTTGGTCTGATGAGTCCAAATTTGAGATCTTTGGATCCAACCACCGTGTCTTTGTAGAAAAGGTGAACGGATGGACTCTACATGGCTGGTTCCCACCATGTAGCATGGAGGAGAAGGTGTGATGGTGTGGGGGTGCTTTGCTTTTGACACTGTTGGGGATTTATTCAAAATTGAAGGCATACAGAACCAGCATGCCTACCACAGCATCTTGCAGCGGTGTGCTATTCCATCTGGTTTGCATTTAGTTGGACCATCATTTATTTTTCAACAGGACAATGACCCCAAACACACCTCCAGGCTGTGTAAGGGCTATTTGACCAAGACGGAGAGTGATGGGGTGCTACGCCTGATGACCTGGTCTCCACAGTCACCAGACCTGAACCCAATCGAGATGGTTTGTAGTGAGCTGTGCCGCAGAGTGAAGGCAAAGGTACCAACAAGTGCTAAGCATCTCTGGGAATTCCTTCATGACTGTTGGAAGACCATTTCCGGTGACTACCTCTTGAAGCTCATCAAGAGAATGCCAAGAGTGTGCAAAGTAGTAATGAAAGCAGAAGGTGGCTACTTTGAAGAACCTAGAATATAAGACATATTTTCTGTTGTTTCACACTTTTTTAAGTATTTCATTCCACATGTTTTAATTCACAGTTTTGATGCCTTCAATGTGAATCTACAATTTTCAGAGTCCTGAAATTAAAGAAAACTCTTTGAATGAGAAGGTGTGTCCAAACCTTTGGTCTGTACTGTATATATATATATATATATATATATATATACAGTACATATATGTACACTGTATATATGTACACTTATGTGTATATATATGTGCACTGTATATATAGTACAGTATATACACAGTGCCTTGCGAAAGTATTCGGCCTCCTTGAATTTTTCAACCTTTTCCCACATTTCAGGCTTCAAACATAAAGATAAAAATGTTAATGTTATGGTGAAGAATCAACAACAAGTGGGACACAATTGTGAAGTTGAATGAAATGTATTGCATTTTTTAAACTTTTTAAAAAAAATAAATAAGTGAAAACTGCGGCATGCAATATTATTCGTCCACTTTACTTTCAGTGCTGCAAACTCACTCCAGAAGTTTATTGAGGATCTCTGAATGATCCAGTGTTGTCCTAAATGACTGATGATGATAAATATAATCCACTTGTGTGTAATCAAGTCTCCAAATAAATGCACCTGCTCTGTGATAGTCTCAGTGTTCTGTTTAAAGTGCAGATAGCATCATAAAGACCAAGGAACACAACTGGCAGGTCTGTGATACTATTGTGAAAAAGTTTAAAGCCAGATTTGAATACAATAAGATTTCCAAAACTTTAACACTAGAACTACTGAGGTAGTCATTTTGACTACTTTGCACCATGTATTTCTATATAGGTGTCACGAGTCCAGTAGTTCTAGTGTTAATCATCCTAAGGAGTACTGTGCAAGCAATCATATTGAAATGGAAGGAGTATCATACCACTGCAAATCTACCAAAACTCGGCCGCTGTCCATCCAAACTTTCATTTTAAACAAGGAGAAGACTGCTCAGAGATGCAGCCAAGAGGCCTATCATCACTCTGGATGAACTGCAGAGATCTACAGCTGAGGTGGGAGAGTCTGTCCATAGGGCAACAATCAGTCATACACTGCACAAATCTGGCCTTTATGGAAGAGTGGCAAGGAGAAAGCCATTTCTCAAAGATGTCCATGAAAAGTGTTGTTTAAAGTTTGCCACAAGCCACCTGGGAGACACACCAAACATGGCGAAGAAGGTGCTCTGGTCAGATGAAGCCAAAATCGAACTATTTGGGCACAATGCCAAATAATATGTTTGGCATAAAAGCAACACAGCTCATCACCCTGAACACACCATCCCAACTGTCAAACATGGTGGTGGCAGCATCGTGGTTTGGGCCTGCTTTTCTTCAGCAGGGACAGGGAAGATGGTTAAAATTGATGGGAAGATGGATGAAGCCAAATACAGGACCATTCTGGAAGAAAACCTGTTGGAGTTTGCAAAAAACCTGAGACTGGGACGGAGATTTGTCTTCCAACAAGACAATGATCCCAAACACAATGAAAAATCTACAATGGAATGGTTCACAAATAAAGGTATCTAGGTGTTAGAATGGCCAAGTCACAGGCCAGACCTGAATCCAATCGAGAATCTGTGGAAAGAGCTGAAAACTGCTGTTCACAAATGCTCTCCATCCAACCTCACTCAGCTTGAGCTGTTTGCAAAGAAAGAATGGGCAAGAATTTCAGTCTCTCGATGTGCAAAACTGATAGACATACCCCAAGCGACTTGCAGCTGTAATCGCAGCAAAAGGTGGCGCTAAAAAGTATTAACTTAAAGGGAACAAATAATATTGCACACCCCAATATTCATTTTTTTAATATTTAAAAAAATGTAAACTAAGCAATACATTTCATTCAACTTCACAATTGTGTCCCACTTGTTGCTGATTCTTCACCATAAAATTAAAATTTTTTATCTTTTATGTTTGAAGCCTAAAATGTGAGAAAAAGTTGAAAAATTCAAGGGGCCGTATACTTTCACAAGGCACTGTATCTATATATCTTAATTCATGACATGGAGAATTGTCATTTGTTAATATTTAGCCTAGTATTAATTATTTAAACAGCACCAAAATCTAAAGTACAAACAAATCTCCACTGTAGGGAGAAGTTAAGACAATTATCATGTATCTGTGTAAAGGCCCCTTTACACACTGAGACTTTCTAGCGATCCCACCAGCGATCCCAACCTGGCTGGGATCGCTACAAAGTCTCTGGTAAGTCGCTGGTGAGCTGTCAAACAGGCAAACCTGGAAAACGACGCAACAGCAATATGGACCTGCAGAACGACCTAGCTAGTCATTGGGGACGTTGTAAAGCAGCGTTTTGAAAGGGAAGTCGCAAACGAAGTCGCTGTAAAGGCCCCTTTACACACTGAGACTTTCTAGCGATCATGCTGCACAGCGGGAAACAAAGGACCAAAGAATGGTCCTGAGAGATGTGTAGTGATCAGCAACCTCACAGCAGGGGCCAGGTCGCTGATGTGTTTCACACACTGCAATGTCGCTGGGGAGGTCGCTATTATGTCACAAAACCGGTGACGTTACAGCGATGTCGTTTGAGATGTTGCAGTTTGTAAAGGGGCCTTAATACTATCAACCCACCAAACACAATAAATATAATAGAGAGTAAACGCCACTTTACACACAGAGATAAATCTGTTGCAGATCTGTAGTTGCTTTCACACATCAGTTTTTTGCCATCAGTCATGATACGGCGAAAAAACAAATGCGACGGATCCGGCCAAAAAACGGATCAGTTACATCAGTTTTTTCCATCAGTTCCTTCAGCTTTTTGATGGATCCACTGTGTTACTGAGCATGCTCAATTAAAAAAAACAGATCCGGCGACCGTATCCATTTTTTGCCGCATTGTGCCGGATCCGGGGTCCATAGGCTTCCATTATAAATCACGCCGTACGGTGCCGGATCCAAAAAACGTTCCCCTCAGCGTTCTATACGGCCGCCGCACAAACAAATTTTGCCGGATCCGGCGAAAGCCGGATGGAACGCACGGCCATCAGGCACAATCCGGCACTAACGGGGTTTTTTCATGTTTTTGCCGCATTGTGCCTGATGGCAAAAAACTGATGTGTGAAAGTAGCCTAAGGTACCTGCTGATTTTAGATTTAAATGTTACACACCTCTCTCTGCCCCTATATGTGTTTCGCGTGTGCTTCATCAGTGGGATATAGGCAGGGCTGTATTTTGCCTTCGTGCTGCCCTAGGCACTTTAAGTGGTCGCGCCCCTTAGTGACAACGTAAAACTGAGTTTTCGCACACGACATCTGTTTAAGGCAGATCTACTCTGTAGCACACTTTAAAAAGTATCAATAAGAAACGAACCTCCCCCAATGGGAATCACCACAGGCACATCAAAACATAGCATGAGTATAAAATATTCCCACCACACCGTCCCCACTTATATACTGTGACTGTCACACTGCCCCTAATATACTACACACTGCCCTCCCTTATAAACTACTGTATATCCACCACACCTTCCTCGATTATGAAATATGATCTGTACATTGTGAGGAGGGAGCAGCATGATGTGAGGACAATGTCCCATGCATGCTGCCCCCTCCTCACAATGTCCTATGCATGCTGCCCCCTCCTCACAGGGTCCCATGCATGCTGCCCCCTCCTCACAATGTCCCATGCATGCTGCCCCCTCCTCACAATGTCCCATGCATGCTGCCCCCTCCTCACAATGTCCCATGCATGCTGCCCCCTCCTCACAATGTCCCATGCATGCTGCTCCCTCGTCACAATGTCCCATGCATGCTGCTCCCTCCTCACAATGTCCCATGCATGCTGCTCCTTCCTCACAATGTCCCATGCATGCTGCTCCCTCCTCACAATGTCTCATGCATGCTGCCCCCTCCTCAGTGTCCCATGCATGCTGCCCCCTTCTCACAATGTCCCATGCATGCTGCCCCCTCCTCACAATGTCTCATGCATGCTGCCCCCTCCTCAGTGTCCCATGCATGCTGCCCCCTTCTCACAATGTCCCATGCATGCTGTCCCTCTCCATGAGCTCCTAATGCTGCCTTCCTCTTTTCCATAATGAGACCTTCATGTTGCCCCACTCATGCTAAGACCACCACACTAACGCTTATGCTGAGACCCCCCACACACACACTACCCCACTCTTGATATTGACTCCCCTACATTGCTCCACTCCATACTGATCCCACACATGCTGCCCCTTCTTCACAATGAGCTCCCAATGCTGCCCCCTCTTATTCTGAGTCCTTACACTCCCCCCACCCAATCGATTTTGTCATTGCACTATCCCTCATCCCTTGTCATTTGTCTCTAGCATTAGCCCCTCTCTCCCACTCCCCCAGCATCAGCCTCTCTCCCCCAGCATCAGCCTCTATCTTCCCTCAGCATCAGCCTCTCTTCCCCAGTCTCAGCCTTTGCCTCCCCCCAGCCTCAGCCTGCCCCAGTCTCCGCCTCAGCCTCCCTCCAGCCTCCCTCCAGTCTCAGCCTCAGCCTCCCTCAAGTCTCAGCCTCAGCCTCCCTCCAGTCTCAGCCTCAGCCTCCCTCCAGCCTCCCCCCAGTCTCTGCCTCTGCCTCCCTCCAGCCTCCCCCCAGTCTCTGCCTCTGCCTCCCTCCAGCCTCCCCCCAGTCTCAGCCTCAGCCTCCCTCCAGTCTCAGCCTCAGCCTCCCTCCAGCCTCCCCCCAGTCTCAGCCTCAGTCTCCCTCCAGCCTCCCCCCAGTCTCAGCCTCCCTCCAGTCTCAGCCTCTGCCTCCCTCCAGCCTCCCCCCAGTCTCTGCCTCCCTCCAGCCTCCCCCCAGTCTCTGACTCTGCCTCCCTCCAGCCTCCCCCCAGTCTCTGCCTCTGCCTCCCTCCAGCCTCCCCCCCAGTCTCTGCCTCTGCCTCCCTCCAACCTCCCCCCAGTCTCAGCCTCTGCCTCTCTCCAGTCTCAGCCTCTGCCTCCCTCCAGCCTCCCCCCAGTCTCAGCCTCTGCCTCCCTCCAGTCTCAGCCTCTGCCTCCCTCCAGTCTCTGCCTCTGCCTCCCTCCAGCCTCCCCCCAGTCTCTGCCTCTGCCTCCCTCCAGCCTCCCCCCAGTCTCAGACTCTGCCTCCCTCCAGCCTCCCCCCAGTCTCTGCCTCTGCCTACCTCCAGCCTCCCCCCAGTCTCTGCCTCTGCCTCCCTCCAGCCTCCCCCCAGTCTCTGCCTCTGCCTCCCTCCAGCCTCCCCCCAGTCTCTGCCTCTGCCTCCCTCCAGCCTCCCCCCAGTCTCAGCCTCTGCCTCTCTCCAGCCTCCCCCCAGTCTCAGCCTCTGCCTCCCTCCAGCCTCCCCCCAGTCTCAGCCTCTGCCTCTCTCCAGCCTCCCCCCAGTCTCAGCCTCTGCCTCCCTCCAGCCTCCCCCAGTCTCTGCCTCTGCCTCCCTCCAGCCTCCCCCCAGTCTCTGCCTCTGCCTCCCTCCAGCCTCCCCCAGTCTCAGCCTCTGCCTCCCTCCAGCCTCCCCACAGTCTCAGCCTCTGCCTCCCTCAGTCTCAGCCTCTGCCTCCCTCCAGCCTCCCCCCAGTCTCTGCCTCTGCCTCCCTCCAGCCTCCCCCCAGTCTCTGCCTCTGCCTCCCTCCAGCCTCCCCCAGTCACAGCCTCTGCCTCCCTCCAGCCTCCCCACAGTCTCAGCCTCTGCCTCCCTCCAGTCTCAGCCTCTGCCTCCCTCCAACCTCCCCCCAGTCTCTGCCTCTGCCTCCCTCCAGCCTCCCCCAGTCTCAGCCTCTGCCTCCCTCC
Organism: Anomaloglossus baeobatrachus; assembly: GCF_048569485.1. Lineage (NCBI taxonomy): Eukaryota > Metazoa > Chordata > Amphibia > Anura > Aromobatidae > Anomaloglossus > Anomaloglossus baeobatrachus. Next base: position 318,714,188 of record NC_134355.1, on the reverse strand, counting down.
AGCCTCCCCACAGTCTCAGCCTCTGCCTCCCTCCAGTCTCAGCCTCTGCCTCCCTGCAGTCTCTGCCTCTGCCTCCCTCCAGCCTCCCCCCAGTCTCTGCCTCTGCCTCCCTCCAGCCTCCCCCCAGTCTCAGCCTTTGCCTCCCTCCAGCCTCTTCCCAGTCTCTGCCTCTGCCTCCCTCCAGCCTCCCCCCAGTCTCTGCCTCTGCCTCCCTCCAGCCTCCCCCAGTCTCAGCCTCTGCCTCCCTCCAGCCTCCCCACAGTCTCAGCCTCTGCCTCCCTCCAGTCTCAGCCTCTGCCTCCCTCCAACCTCCCCCCAGTCTCAGCCTCTGCCTCTCTCCAGTCTCAGCCTCTGCCTCCCTCCAGCCTCCCCCCAGTCTCAGCCTCTGCCTCCCTCCAGTCTCAGCCTCTGCCTCCCTCCAGTCTCTGCCTCCCTCCAGCCTCCCCCCAGTCTCTGCCTCAGCCTCCCTCCAGCCTCCCCGTAGTCTCTGCCTCTGCCTCCCTCCAGCCTCCCTCCAGTCTCAGCCTCTGCCTCCCTCCAACCTCCCCCCAGTCTCAGCCTCTGCCTCTCTCCAGTCTCAGCCTCTGCCTCCCTCCAGCCTCCCCCCAGTCTCAGCCTCTGCCTCCCTCCAGTCTCAGCCTCTGCCTCCCTCCAGTCTCTGCCTCTGCCTCCCTCCAGCCTCCCCCCAGTCTCTGCCTCTGCCTCCCTCCAGCCTCCCCCCAGTCTCTGCCTCTGCCTCCCTCCAGCCTCCCCCCAGTCTCTGCCTCTGCCTCCCTCCAGCCTCCCCACAGTCTCTCCCTCTGCCTCCCTCCAGTCTCCCCCCAGTCTCAGCCTCTGCCTCCCTCCAGCCTCCCCCCAGTCTCTGCCTCTGCCTCCCTCCAGCCTCCCCCCAGTCTCAGCTTCTGCCTCTCTCCAGCCTCCCCCAGTCTCAGCCTCTGCCTCCCTCCAGCCTCCCCCCAGTCTCTGCCTCCCTCCAGCCTCCCCCCCAGTCTCTGCCTCTGCCTCCCTCCAGCCTCCCCCAGTCTCAGCCTCTGCCTCCCTCCAGCCTCCCCACAGTCTCAGCCTCTGCCTCCCTCCAGTCTCAGCCTCTGCCTCCCTCCAGCCTCCCCCCAGTCTCAGCCTCTGCCTCTCTCCAGTCTCAGCCTCTGCCTCCCTCCAGCCTCCCCCCAGTCTCAGCCACTGCCTCCCTCCAGTCTCAGCCTCTGCCTACCTCCAGCCTCCCCCCAGTCTCAGCCTCTGCCTCCCTCCAGCCTCCCCCCAGTCTCAGCCTCTGCCTCCCTCCAGCCTCCCCCCAGTCTCAGCCTCTGCCTCCCTCCAGTATCTGCCTTTGCCGCCTCCCCCCCCGCATGCGCAGATCTCTGGTCTGCATTAGAGACACTCCCACGCTCCTTATGAATCCACTTACCTGCTCCAGTGCCCGCCGCCATCTTCCTGGCTCACGTGAGTATCCTCTTCTGACACCGGCTTCCATCACGGCGTCCTCCGCGGCGTCCTGCTGCGAGCTCTGCATGTGACGTCCACACAGCAGTGGACGCAGCACAGAGGAAGGAGCTGATTGGCGCGCGCCTGTGACCCCGGAAGTGCAGGCGCCGGCAGTTCCGGGGTCAATCAGCTCCCTGTGCTCGGCGGCCACAAAAAAAAAATGTAAAAAAAAAAAAAAAAAAAATTTTTTTTTTTTTTTTTTTTGCTGCCAGAGGGTGCCGCCCCTCACAATCTGCCGCCCTAGGCACCGGACCACGGGTGCCTAGTGGTAAATACGGCCCTGGATATAGGTGTGAGATCCTACTTTCCTATAATGACCCGCTTAGGTAAGTGATGACATCATTGATTAATATGACACATGCGGTTCCTTCTACCATAACTCATAAGTTTAAGAATATCAGAATAAAATAATAAAATAAATACAATTACAAAAAATGAAGTAATGGTCGTAGTCAATAAATTACAATATATAAAGCCACCAATTGTAAGACATGATACAATAAATAAATATACAAGCTGATATTATTAAAGTACAGTATAAAAAGCTGTTATTTTCACACTTAATCTTTGTTCCCATTTTTAATGTGCATGATTGAGTGTGCTTCTGTCATATTTACTACACACCGCATCTAATTTGCAAAGTGCTTCCCTTTGTCATCCTTTATCTAATCCATATGATAAATAAAGATAGGCCTTTACAATAATTATCCATTAAAATCCAGTGATCATCTGATCCCTTCTTAAGAACAAATCAATATTTGATCTTTCCTTCAGGAAAATGCATTGATTTACACAGTGAGCAGCCGCATTCACTCGCCTTAGTAATTGCAATTACTTTAGAGTAAAACGCAGCTTACATTTACGCTTTTCTAAACTAAAATACCAAATTACAATGTGCTTCAGATAATATATTTATTCCAACATACAGCATAGCATATATATTACACAACTCCTACATTATTATATATGTGGCAAATTATTGTTATTACTACATAATAAGCACAAGGCATACTTAGTCATATATGATTAAGTGCATGAATAATTACTTCATTTTCAAGGATATTGATTTTTCAATGTAAACCTAACAATACCTATTTAATACAATAAGTATAAAGTGTAATTTGCTTTCACCTTAAGGCTATGTGCGCACAGTGCGTTTTTTGCGGCGTTTTTGCGCGTTTTTCGGGTGCGTTTTTGGCCTCAAAACTGCAGGACTTTGCTTCCCCAGCAAAGTCTATGAGTATTCATTTTTGCTGTCCGCACACATCTGTTTTTTTTACCTGCGTTTTTGAGTTAAAAAAAAAATGGACATGTCAGTTCTTTCCTGCGTTTTTCTGCGTTTTCCACCCCTGCAATGCATTGGAAAAACGCAGCAAAACGCAGAGATCAAAAACGCAGCAAAACGCAGCCAAAAACGCACCAAATCGCGGCAAAAACGTTTGCGTTTTTTGATGCGTTTTTTCGACGCAGGTGCGTTTTAGTGCGTTTTTAGCGGCCAAAAACGCACAAAAACGCAGCGTCAAAAAGACGCAGTGTGCAAACCTTGCCTAAAGGGGTTGTCTGTTCTATAACGAGAAGTCTACAGACACTTTATGAGGCTTCAGACTTGTGAATCCTCATATTACGTACACTGTGCGCTGTGAGGATTTGCCAGTGTCTGAGCCGGGAATGAGACGGCAATATGCACACTCCAGGCCAGAATCCGACTAGGCTATTTCTGCTGCACTCAGTGCAAGTGTAAAGCATGAAGCCGGCAACAGTCTAGTTGGATTGTGGCCTAGAGTGTGCATATCGCATGCTTCTGGTCATGTGATTCACAGGTCTGCACTCACATAGAGTGACGGTAGACATGTGGATTTAGACCAGACAACACCTTTAAAGATCTGTGTTGTGTCATATACATTTTTATAAAAATAAATATTGGTGACGAGGATAAAACCAAACAAAACCGGAGCTATAAGGCTGTGTTGCGTTTTTTTCATGCATTTACGCAGCGTTTTAAACTGCAGTGTAAACGTATGCATTCTGTGTCCCCAGCAAAGTCTATGAGAATTAAGCAAATTCCATGCGTATGTTGCGTTTTGAAACGCAGCGTTTTGGATCCCAAATTTTTGACAAAATCGATGCATTCTAAAAAGCAACATGTTACTTCTTTTGTGCGTTTTGGTTGCTTTTTCCTCTCTGACTATGGGAGAACAAGCATCCAGAACGCATCCATTCTGCATTCAAAATGCATTCAAATGCATCCAAAACAAGGCGTTTTGTATGCGTTTTGAAACGCACATGCAGTGACAAAACGCTGCCTTTTATTTGTCACGCCAGAATGCAACGTGCGCTCATACCCTAAGGGAAAATATCTGTCAGTAATGAAAAGCGCTAAACAAATCCTGGTAAGAGACATGCCGATGTCCGTTTTTCATGGATGTGTTCTATCCATGGTTTTCACAGATAGAATAAGTACACATTATAATTTATAGAACTGTTCACATATCCATATTTTTTTAAAGACCATGTGTTTACAAAAAATCATGGAGACAGGTAAATGTTTGTTTAGAGTCTTAATATTTTGAAAGCAATTTATCCTAAACAATTTATCATGAGCTGAACTCAAAGATCTAAGATTTTCTACGTACACAAAATCTCTTTTTCTTTCAAATATTGTTCACAAATGTGTCTCAATCTGTGTTAGTGAGCCCTTCTCCTTAGCCGTGATAACACAGCACAACAAATAAACACTTTTTGTCTGCTACTTGGCAAAAACCATGTGCGCTATACTAAATCGAATGCGCTGAATCCAAATCTGAAGTTAGTTTTTTTGTAGCACGTCAGGATATTAAGTTATTCCAATTTTTGTGAAAATTAAAATAAGCAATTAATAAAGATACAGAATCGTTATGTCCCACAGTTTCACAACATGTATTATCATTTTTATTGAAAAAGAAGTATAGGTAAATAAACCAAAAAACTTAAAAATCACTTATAGTAGCTTAAGAAATTGCCTTGAACTCAGCAGAGTACTTTTAAAAGTGCTTCAGGCACTTGCTTTTGCGCTTGTGAGTGGTCCTAGTGGCCCGTTGCAAAAACCAGCAGTAATCGCCCATCATGTGGGGGTTAAAGCGACCTGGGTATCTTTTTTCCATAGTAGAAATGTCCTGGTGGAATCTCTCACCATGTTCGTCACTGACATTACCCATATTTGGAGGAAAGAAGTCAAGATGTGAATGTAGGAAATGCATTTTCAATGACATTCGGGCACCATGCATTTCGTATGCTTGAAGCTTATTGTCTATTAGTTCAGCATAGTTTTCTGCTCTTTCGTTTCCAAGGAAGTTTTGAACTACTACTATAAATGCATCCCATGCAGTTAGTTCAAGTGAGGTGAGTTCTTTCTTGAAGAGTTCATCATGGATTAGTTGGTGGATTTCAGGACCAATAAAGATTCCTGCTTTGAGTTTGGCCTCAGTTTTCAATGCACTAAACTTTTCCTTCAGATACTTAAATCCATTACCTTGACGATCCATTGCTACTACAAAATTTTTCATTAGTCCTAGTTTAATGTGAAGAGGTGGAAGATAAACTTTAAGTGGATCGACAAGTGATTCGTGTTGAACATTGTGCTTACCAATCTTATGTTCATCTCTATTGGGCCACCGTTTAATTTTATAATGGTTGTTGTCATCTCGACTGTTCCATAGGCACAGAAAGCACATATGCTTAGTGTAACCTAACTGCAAACCAAGGACTAGTGCAACAACTTTGAGGTCAGCACAAATGTTCCATTGATGTTCTGAATATTTAATCAATTTCAGAATGATCTGCATAGAAGCATAGGTCTCTTTCATTCCAACCGCATGTGCAATGCCTTCAACAATGCCTGAATAGGCGTATGGCCTTTTCTAAGTATAACTCAAAATCTGGACGTGCTGTGCAAATTCTGAGTTCATATTTGGAATCAGCATGTTCAAATTAGTAAAGAACACATGTTTTACCCTCAGTAGCAAAATCATTGTTGTGCTGTGTAATGAATCCACTTTACAGGTGTGGGATATCAAGATTTAATCAAGATATAATTAGACAACATGATTATTGCACAGGTGTGCCTTAGGCTGGCCACAATAAAGGGCCACTCTAAAATATGCAGTTTTATCACACAGCACAATGCCACAGATGTTGCAGGTCTTGAGGGAGCGTGTAATTGGCATGCTGACTGCAGAAATGTCCACCAGAGCTGTTGCCCATTAATTGAATGTTAATTTCTCTACCATATAATGTTTACAAATTTGTTTTACAGAATTCTGTGTATCGCCCGGGGCTCGGCAGGCCACCGAGCCGCTCGGATCCGGGCTTGTTGGTGGGTGGCTCGAGCGCCTCCAGTCCTGGGGGTCACATCGCTCTTAAGGGAGGCTGGCGCTACGTGAGGAGTTTCGGTGGGGAGGTTCATGGCCGGGGCCATGGTGTTTAGGGATTTAAGTTCGTGACACCATCCATGGGTTGTGGTGAGTGTGGACACCACCGCTGCCATTAACTAGGCTCCTGGGGAATGTGTTGTGCAGCCTGGTGTTGACCCCTCCGTGGGCAGGGGGTGATGGTCCCGGGGCCCAGTGGTTGCGAGGTGCGGGCATGTTTGCGTGATGCGGGGCGGTGCACGGCCTGTGGGTACTGTTGTACTCACTATGACAGATACACCGGAGTCTCTGGTAAACCAATAGGATGGTGGTCGGTGCCCGCAGCCGGCTGCGTTTTGTCCCCCACCCGGTTCGGTGGTTCCCGCCTTTTTCCTGCACCTCGTTTTGTAGATTTTGACTGCCTCTGCTTCAGCGATGGTAGTCTGCTCCCCGGCTTTGTGTATGCCAGGAGAGCCCGTTTGCCTGCAGATGCTGCATTCAGTATGTGTCAGTCACGGCTGGATACAAGCATCAGCCTCATTTCTCACGGTCGGTAATGTGAACACTACCAACCGTGAGAACTGCAGTGTCCTCACAGGGACTCTATCTATTGATTGATAGAGGACAGATCAATCTATTGATTATCTATTCATCTATCTATCCTTCTATCCCTCTATCTATCTACCTATCTATCTATTATCTATTTATATATATATCCATTATCTATCTATTTCTCTATCTATCTATAACAGAAGGAAATAACCTTTTTTTTATTTTCAATGTGCTTTATTGCATTAAATGCATTAAAACACATGTACCAACCAGCGGAAAAACCGCACTGAAACCGCACCAAAACGCAATAAAACGCATGCAGATTTCGGTGCGTTTTTTTCCCGCGGGTGCGGTAATCTGTCAGTGCCTGCAGAATTTTCTTAAGGAAAATCCTTTTTCCAGTGCGCACAGGGCCTTATACTCACGTATTCGTTCCGAATAGTGAGTGCAAGCAAGTCAATGGGAAAAGCTCGCAATATGACGAGTAACCCGAACAACATACTATTCGCTAAAGTACGTTGTTCGGATTACTTGTTACATTGCGAGTTTTCCCCAGTGACTTGTATTGCACATGCAATTCGGAACGAATACGCGAGTATTAGACAGTACTCATTATGAGTATAGCGAGTGCAAATATTTCGGTACTCGATCAATTCTAATTTTGACATAAATGTACTCCAGTCATGATTTGACTACATTTCTTGCAGTGGTACACGGCAGAGGAAATATGTGCCAAATTAAGTATAAGTACATGATTTTTTTCCCATCTTACTCCAGGTCAATGTTCATCAAGACTTGTGTGCAAAACTCCAGTCATGGTGACTGGAGGGCAGAGGTCTTTACATAAAGATCCGTTTCAATCTTTATTATAAGATCACACAATATAAACTGCTCGGAAAACTTTTTCCATAATCTTCAGGGTCAAAACAGTAGTAAAGAAATCATAATTAGCAGTTGTTTTTGCATTGCAAAATATCCAAAGAACAATCTGTACTTTCTTTGTAAAATTAAGCCAAAAAGCATTGCTTTACATACTACCCACCCCTTCTCTGGTTGCGCAGATCTTTTTTTTAACCTTTAGAGAATACATTTCTATAGTCTTTCAAGGATAACAGTTGTCACTTTGGTATGTGAGGAGAGAAGTTCCTTTTCTTCAGAAAAGTATACTTATTATTCCATCTACATGCTAGTACATTCAAAGTCATTAATTATGTACGTGATATCACATTATTTTATTCTCTTTCTGTAAGAGACTGTTTGGGGTGTTTTTTTTCCCAGAGATTTAACAATTTGTCATTTACATTTTCTATACCGCTTGAAGTATATCATGTTCTAAGAGCTCCTTTATTCTTCATTTTCCAACATAAAATGCATTTATGTGTTTAGCACAACAATTGAATTTGATGTTAAGGATTCATCAGATGAATGCTGTTTTCTATAGAATTACAGCATATAATAACTTTCTTTCCACATTTCAAAATGAATTATGTCATATTTTTTTCTCAAAAATGTAGAGTTGTGTTCTCAGAACTTTTACAATCTGCAATATAGAATATTTTTATGTGATGGACCCCATTTACTCTAGTCCAAAACTATTCCAAATTATCTACCTAAATAGGTTAAACTTCTCCAGAGGGCTCACTCACACCACCGTGAAACACGAATGAGAGCTAGACGATTTTTTATCAGATAGCACACGGCCCAATGTTATACTATGGGGCAGTGCCGAGCAGTGATTGTTTTTTCACAGTTCTGCACCACCTTATACAAGTGCATTTCAATAAATTAGAATATTATCAAAAAGTTAATTTATTTCAGTAATTCAATACAAAAAGGGAGACGCATATATGATATGGAGTCATTACAAACAGAGTGATCTATTTAAAGTGTTTAATCTGTTAATGTGTTGATTATGGCTTACAGCCAAGGAAAACCCAAAAGCCATTATGTCAGAAAATTTGAATAATTACCACAAAACTTTTGCAAAGGCTTCCTAAGCATTTAAAATGGTCCTTTAGTCTTGTTCTGTAGGCTACACCATCATAGGGAAGACTGCTGACTTGACAGATGTCCAGAAGGCAGTCATTGACACACTGCACAATTAGGGTAAGCCACAAAAGGTCATTGCTAAAGAAGCTGGCTGTTCACAGAGTGCTGCATCCAAGCATATTAATGGAAAGTTGTGTGTAAGAAAAAAGTGTGGTAGAAAAAGGTGCACAAGCAACCGTGATAACTGCAGCCTTGAAAGGAATGTTAAGAAAAAGCCATTGAAAAATTTGGAGGAGATTCACAAGGAGTGGACTGCTGCTGGACTCAGTGCTTCAAGAACCACCACTCACAGACGTATCCGGACCTGGGCTACAAGTGTTCATTCTTTGTGTCAATCCTCTCATGACCAATAGATGACAGTAAATTTTGCGTTTCGTTTTGAAGTGAAGGTCCCAGAGTCTGGAGGAAGAGTGGAGAGACACATAATCCAAGCTGCTTGAGGTTTAGTGGGAAGTTTCCACAATCAGGGATGGTTTGTGGATCCATATTATCTGCTGGTGTAGGTCCACTGTGTTTTATCAAGACCAAAGTCAACGCAGCTGTCTACCAACAAATATTAGAGGAATTCATGCTTCCCTCTACTGACAAGCTTTTTTGAGATGGAAATTTCATTTTCCAGCAGGACTTGGCACCTGTCCACACTGCCAAAAATACTAATACATTTTTCAATAACCACAGTATCACTGTGCTTCATTTGCCAGCAAACTCGCCTCACCAAAACCCCATAGAGAATCTATGGGGTATTGTCAAGAGGAAGATAAGAGACACCAGACCCAACAATGCAGACGAGCTAAAAGCCACTATCAAAGCTACCTGGGCTTCCATAACACCTCAGCAGTGCCACAGGCTGATCGCCTCCATACCACGCCGCATTGATGCAGTAATTCATGCAAAAGGAGCCTCGAACAAGTGTTAAGTGCATTTACTATACATACTTTTAAGTAGGCCAACATTTCTGAGTTTAAAATATTTTTTGAGCTGGTCTTATATAATATTCTAATATTCTGAGATAATTACTTTTGGGTTTTCATTGGCTGTAAGCCATAATCATCAAGATTAACAGAAATAAACACTTGAAATAGATCAGTCTGTGTGTAATGACTCTGCATTTCACTTTTTGTATTGAATTACTGAAATAAATTAACTTTTTGAGGATATTAAAATTTATTGGTATGTACTTGTATATCATTCTTCATTTTTATCTATCACTCTACTTGTGCCCTCTGTTCTGCATCTGATCTAAGACTAACATCCTCCGAACGTCACACCTCCATCTCCAAAACTTCTCTCATGCTGTACCAGTTTTATGGAATGCACTACTCCAAAAGATATGACTAATATGTAGCCATCATCTTTGAAAAGCATGCATTGAAAACACATCTCTTTAGATAGGTTTATCACCTCAACTTACTGACCTAACTCTCCTCCTGTTCCCTCCTTCTAAATGTTAATAACAATCTGCTTCCTCCTACTCATCTGTATCCACACCCTCATGCACGCAGTAGCACTTGATAAATGCAATTAGATCTTGACTGATGACCAGGTAGCTTTATAAGAAAACCCTTATTTATTGCAATGATGGCCAAATATTACATGACAAGCACATTCTGCCTATTGTGTCCACAATATTTTCTTATACATTGTAAGCAAAGCCCTCACTTCTCCTGTAACTGTTTAATTATATGTTACTTTGTTTTGTTTTTATTGTCTGTACATGTCCCCACTAAATTGTAAACTGCTGCAAAATATGTTGGCGCTATTTAACCCCTTCACGACCAAAGATTCACTCGTACGTCCTTGGTCATGTCGGGCCCGTTACTGCAGGCTCTGGAGGTGAGCCTGAGGTAATCCCTGCACATGTCTGCTGATGTGATCAGCAAACATGTGAGGCTAATAGGCAAGGGTGGATCAGAGATCCACCCATACCTTTTAACTCCTTAGATCGCGCTGTCAAACTCTGTGAGCATTATCTAATGCGCGCCAGTGGGAATCATGCTGTTCCCCACCACCATCGGCGGCCTTGATGATGTGATCACGGGGCATCAATTGGTCGTTATAGCAGCACTGGGTCAGATGATGACCCCTGTTGCTGCCATAACTCACTTTCTGTGAATGCTGGCAGAGCAACGGCACTCAAAGGAAGACAGCATTTCTGCTAATTAGGGTGATGCTGAAGCATCACTCTGATAAGCAGAAGTGATCAGACTGTGCAGTGATAAACTTTCCTAGGAGGACTAAAAAAAAAATAAATAAAAAACGTAAATAAGTTATAATTTATTAAAAAATAAAAACCCCTAAAAGTTCAAATTACCCCTCTTTTGCCCACCCTTTGAAAACAAAACAAGACAAAAATACACATATTTAATATTGCTGTGTTTAGAAATGCCCAATCTATCAAAATATAAAAGCAATTAATCTGGTTGGTCCATGGCATAACGAGAAAAAAAATCTAAATGCAATAACAGGCGATCAAATTAGCATATCTATCCAAAAATGGTATAATTGAAAATTCCAGCTCAAGCTGCAAAAAATAAGCCATCACTGAGCCCCAGATCCTGAAAGTGAGACCGCTTTGGGTCTTGGAGAATGACGACAAAAGCGCAATTCATTTTTTGGACAAACTTCAGAATTTGTTTTTCACCACCTAGATAACAGTAAAACTATAAGTTTGGTATCTATGAATCTACAAATTTCTACTGACCTGGTCAGTTTTTCAAAATAGGGAACACGGTAAATTAAAAAACTCAAAAAACAATTGTGCAATTATACTTTTTTTTGCAGTTTCCTCACAAATCGTTTTTTTCCCAATTGTTTCATACAATATGGGGGAAATTAATGGTGTCGTTCAAAAGTACAACTCATCCCATGAAAAACAAGCCGACATATGGTTATATTGATGGAAAAATAAAACAGTTATGGCTCTTGGAACAAAGGGAGGAAAAACGAAAACAAAAAACGGAAAATTGCCTGCTGGTAAAGGGGTTAAAAAACATATTATTATTTGCCCTTGACTTTCTTCTGTTGGTGGATGCGAAGAAGTTTGATTGACTGAAACATTGACTCATATGAACAGACCTACTGATATGAAATAGTATATGTTTTATCTTTTGCAATTGAAAGAGCCATGGTATTTTCTTCATATTCATTGGATTTGCTCTACCATGAGAATACTTTGAAATTTGCCGATGAGTGTTTACCATAATTATTACTGGCATTACAATTAAGTGAAGTCAACGCACCGCCCCAGAACCTGATGCCAAAAGCAAAACTAAAGCAGCCTGTGGCTTGCCAGAAAAATGGGTGACCAGCAAGCTGATCATCTCCCTACTCTACCCTAGAGAAAGCAACATAGGGTTTACCATGTGGAAAACACGGCTCTCCAAATTCATGCGACTACTTTAAGTTGTTGACCTTGTGCTTTGTTTACTGTCTAAAGGCCCCGTCACACTAAGCAACATCGCTAGCAACATCGCTGCTAACGAACAACTTTTGTGACGTAGCAGCGATGTTGCTAGTGTAGTCGCTGTGTGTGACATCCAGCAACAACCTGGCCCCTGCTGTGAGGTTGTTGGTTGTTGCTGAATGTCCTGGGCCATTTTTTAGTTGTTGCTGTCCCACTGTGAAGCGCACATCGCTGTGTGTGACAGCAACAGAGCAACAACTGAATGTGCAGTGAGCAGGAGCCGGCTTCTGCGGAGGCTGGTAACCACAGTAAACATCGGGTAACCAAGAAGCCCTGTCCTTGGTTACCCGATATTTACCTTTGTTACCAGCCTCCGCCGCTCTCACTGTCAGTGCCGGCTCCTGCTCTGTGCACATGTAGCTGCAGGACACATCGGGTTAATTAACCCGATGTGTGCTGTAGCTAGGAGAGCAGGGAGCCAGCGCTAAGTGGTGTGCGCTGCTCCCTGCTCTGTGCACATTTAGCTGCAGCACACATCGGGTAATTAACCCGATGTGTGCTGTAACTAGGAGAGCAGGGAGCCAGCGCTCAGTGTGCGCTGCTCCCTGCTCTCTGCACATGTAGCTGCGTGCGCTGGTAACCAAGGTAAATATCGGGTTGGTTACCCGATATTTACCTTAGTTACTAAGCGCAGCATCTTCCACGCAGCGCTGGGGGCTGGTCACTGGTTGCTGGTGAGCTCACCAGCAACTCGTGTAGCGACACTCCAGCGATCCCTGCCAGGTCAGGTTGCTGGTGGGATCGATGGAGCGTCGCAGTGTGACATCTCACCAGCAACCTCCTAGCAACTTACCAGCGATCCCTATCGTTGTTGGGATCGCTGGTAAGTTGTTTAGTGTGACTGGACCTTTACTGTGAGCCAATTCTCATAATAGAGGTTCCAGTTGCTTCTGCACTGGTTGTTGACAGCCGTTGATACAATTACAAACTTTACAGTGATTTATTAGGTTTCCGCACATTAGCAACAACATTTGACACCAGAGGTTTATATACACTATCAAAAAGACGCATATGCATGTTTTTCTCACTCTCTGACATGAAATCAGAATAAACCTTTCCTGTTTTAGGTCAAATTAGGAGCTAAAATTATTTATATTTGCCAAATGCCAAAATAATGAGAGAAAATGTTTTAAGGTATTATTATTACTTCCTGCAAAGTAAAAAGTTTACATACATTTCATTAGGATTTGGCATCATTGCACTTAAACTGCATGTCTTGGGGCAAACATTTTGGATATCCTTCCAGAAGCTTCTCACAATAGTTGGTAGGAATTTGTGCCCATTCCTCCTGACAGAACTGGTGTAACTGAGCCATGTTTGTAGGTCGCCTTGCCCTCACCTGCCTTTTCAGCTTTGCCCATACATTTTCAGCAGGATTGATATCAGGGCTTTGTGATGGCCACTACAGAACATTGACTTTGTTATCCACTTTGTAACCAGTTTGGCTTTAGCAGTACGTTTTGGGTCATTGTCCATTTGGAAGACCCATTTCCACCCAAGCTTTTTAAGTCCCTGGCTGATGTCTTGAGATGTTGCTTCAGTATTGCCACATAATCTTCTTTCCTCATAATGCCATCTATTTTGTGAAGAGCACCAGCCCCTCCTGCAGCAAAACAACCTCACAACATGATGCTGCTATCCCCGTGTTTCACAATGGAGATGGTGTACTGCGGCTTCAAAACCTCTCCCTTTTTCCTCCAGACATAACAATGGTCATTATGTTGAAACAGTTCAATTTTAGTTTAGTCAGACCACAGGACATGTCTCCAAAAATTAAGGCCTTTGTTCCTGTGTGTATTTGCAAACATTAATCTGGCTGTTCTATGTTTCTTTTGGGGTAAAGGCTTCTTTCTGGCACAATTGTCATTTAGCCCATGTTGATACAGTACTCGGTTCACTGTGGATAATGACACAATCTTACCAGCTTCCATCAGCATCTTCACAAGGTCTTAAACTTTTGTTCTTGGGTTGATATGCATATGTTTGACAAAAGCACGTTCACCTCTAGTACACTGAGACCATCTCCTTCCTGAGCTGTATGATGGCTGGACATTCCCATTTTGTTTTTACTTGCATATAATTGTTTGTACAGATGAATGAGGCACCTTCAGGTATCTGGAAATTGCACCCAAGGAGGAACCAAACTTGTGCAAATCCACAATTTCCTTCCTGAGATCTTGGCTGATTTCTTTTGACTTTCCCAAGATGCTACCTAAAACGGGAAAGGATTATTCTGATTTCATGTTAGATAGTGAGAAAAACATGCTTGTGTCTGTTTAGGTAGTGTATGTAAACTTCTTGTTTCAACTGTATATGGTTGCTGGCTCTTTAAGAGCGACTCTTTGGGCCACCTGGATTTAATTCTTTAAGCTCCTTTAATCTAAAACTGGGTCAGCAGCGTCAGTGCTGAAAGATGAACTCTAGTTGATATTGGCAAAGAGAATCATCTTATTGTGAGGCAATTTTTATAAATGAGGCCCCAGTTACCACTGCAGTGGAGTTAGGCAATCAGAACAATCTTATTGTGAGGTAATTGTCATACATAAGGTCCCAGTTACTTCTTCAATGGCTATATGCCACCAGAATGATCTTAGTGTGAGGCAGTTCTCATAAATGAAGCCCCAGTTACTTCTGCACTGGTTGTTGACAGCTGCTGCTATAGTTACAGACTTTACAGTGATTTATCAGGTTGCTGCCCCATTAAGAGAGACTCTCTGGGTGTTGTGGGTTAAATTGTTTAAGTCCCTTCTGGCAAAAATTGTGGCTTTGCATTCACCACACAGACACCCATTTTCTCTACAGAGCCTAAATCTTTGGAGTGGAGGGGGGGAATAATCTTGTAAAGGGGGGAGATTTCAAGTGTTGATATTTGCAGTATATTTAGTCTGGTGTAAAAGATGGGCAATGTAAAAGTTCACTGAAATCGGGTGAACACTGTGGTTTTTATACACTATGAAAAATCGCCCAACCCTTAAAGCACCACTCTAGTGAGGTTTTTATTTTCACTGCATGAGTCATGGTCCCTGCCCCTTGTTTTACACTCGTCCTCCGGTGTTTTTATTCTCTCACGGCGCCACTCCGGTCTTTAGGATTCTCTATTCAGCTTCTTCCAGGGAAGACCAAATTGGTTGTTCTGAGACACGATACACACTACCCAGTGATTCTTGAGAAGAATAGATTTGTCAGTAACGACCAAGCTTTCTGCCTTTATTTAATGGGCAAATCATCTGTAAAACTAAGGCGGGCTTTGCACACTGCGACATCGCAGCCCGATGCTGCGATGCCGAGTGCGATAGTGCCCGCCCCCGTCGCAGCAGCGATATGTGGTGATAGCTGGCGTAGCGAAAATTATCGCTACGCCAGCTTCACACACACACTCACCTGCCGTGCGACGTCCCTGTGCCCGGCGGCCCGCCTCCTTGTTAAGGGGGCGGGTCGTGCGGCGTCACTGTGACGTCACACGGCAGGCGGCCAATCGGAGCGGAGGGGCGGAGATGAGCAGGATGTAAACATCCTGCCCATCTCTTTCCTTCCGCATATCCTACGGAAGCCGCAGTGAGGCCGGTAGGAGATGTTCCTCGCTCCTGCGGCTTCACACACAGCGATGTGTGCTGCCGCAGGAGCGAGGAACAACATCGGACCGTCGCGTCAGCGTAATCATGGATTACGCCGACGCTGCACCGATGATACGATAACGACGCTTTTGCGCTCGTTAATCGTATCATCTAGGCTTTACACACTGCGATGTCGCATGCGATGCCGGAAGTGCGTCATTTTCAATTTGACCCCACCGACATCGCACCTGCGATGTCGCAGTGTGCAAAGCCCGCCTAACACTTCCAATCTAATTTCTTTAATTTAAACACTTTCTGCCAACTCTAGGGAAGTCATGAACACATTAGTTCACTTACTTTTTATACCAACACTATCAATGGGTTTAATAAAACATATGAACAATACAAATCTTTGTGTGTTCTGTATTAGATAATGTTTGGCTACAATTGTGACTTTCAAAGAGTAATTCCAAAGGGATCACTTACTTTTTCTTGCAACTGTAATTATGTTTCTAAATTATTTCTTTTTGCGAATGAAGGTCATATGATCTACCCTGGTAGATTCGTTTTTCTTTTTATGTTACTGAGTGCCCTCGAAAACTTAAGAGGTTTATTTGAACTTGAAGCTCTACACAGAACTCTATCTCTTTCTGAAAGTATTTTCTTTGATGCCACAAATGATTTGATCTCTGATCAGAGACTGTCAATTCACCAAAGGCACAGGTCTTGCTGAACTTCATTCATATACAGACATTGAGCTCTGGTTTAAGGTTTATTTGTATGCAGCCTCATCAGTTATCACAACAGTGACATATTATTTCCTCTTTCCATGTAAAATATGCTATAGTTATATAAAATGCCGCATTATATATTTGTTTAGATAAATATGCTGTAAAAAAAGGATATATAAATACCGTAATATTCGTAATCGCTATAATCGTAACGAGTACTTTCTAATATTCGTGTATTGGTTCCGAATAGCGAGTACAATGCAAGTCAATGGGAAATGCAAGTAATTTTCTGCTGGACTCAATAAAGAGATCTGGGGGCCTGAGGAAAAGGCTGAAATGGATGGGAAAGGGGTGAAACTGAATGGGGAGAGCCTGGAGAATATGCTTCCATGCATTTCTAACTCACATATGGTCTCTGGGAATAAGGACGTCACAGTATTACGCCACTTTTACAGGTGCCTAAGAACACCTACCAAACCTAACCTAAATTGCATTTTACAGGCCACAAAGGTTAAACAGTGTTTCCTACATAATCACTTGTATATAAGGGCGGCTTTGCACGTTGCGACATTGCACGTGCGATGTCGGTGGGGTCAAATCGAAAGTAACGCACAGCCGGCGTCGCAGTCGATATCGCAACGTGCAAATCCTTTTTGATACGATGAACGAGCGCAAAAGCGTCGTTATCGTATCATCGCTGCAACCTCCGACATTTCCATAATACCGGTGCAGCAACAGGTACGATGTTGTTCCTCGCTCCTGTGGCAGCACACATCGCTGTGTATGAAGCCGCAGGAGCGAGGAACTTCACCTTACCTGCCGCCGGCTGCAATGAGAAGGACGGAGGTGGGCGGGATATTTACATCCTGCTCATCTCCGCCCCTCCACTTCAATTGGCCGCCTGCCGTGTGACATCGCTGTGACGCCGCACGACCCGCCCCCTTAGGAAGGAGGCGGGTTGCCGGCCAGAGGGACGTCGCACGGCAGGTATGTGCGTGTGAAACTGCCGTAGCGATAATAATCGCTACGGCAGCTTTCACTAGATATTGCACGTGCGACGGGGCGGGACTATCGCTGCAGCATCGGTAACACATTGTTACTGATGTCGCAGCGTGCAAAGCCCGCCTAAGGCTAAATAAACTGGAGAAAAAAAAAATATATCCCTTTTAGTGTTTCTTCTCAGGTAGTGTTTTGGCTTTTATTACTTTTAAAATTGGGACTTATACATTTTGTAGGTCCCTCTGTCATATATAATTTTTAGTTAGCTATTCCCCAGTACTTTACAAGGCCAGCTAGAACGCGCCCATTGGTATGTTGATCTTTGACCTGAGGGGCCTCAAGTGGGCCTGCAACATACATTTTGGAGGAACTGCTGTTACTTATACATTTGGGCGGTCCCCCCCTCATTGAGACTCAGATAGTGAAATATCTGTGTGTTCATTCTGCAGTCGGTGATCGACATCCAGATATTTGTTGTTTGTTTTTTTTTAAAGGTCAAATGAGAATCAATTAAAAATATAACATTTAGATTGGTTGATAGGCCTAAATTAGGGTTAGTAAAAATATACTGTAGTAATCGTTATATACTACAGCATTTTTTTATTGAATATAGTCAAGGTTAGTGTCAGTTGTGAGTATGCAGTACTTTTTTTATTTTACTAACGTCCATTTTTTATGTTACTGACTTTTAATATTATATTTATTTTCTATTTTTCTTTCTAGATTATTTTCTTTTACTCGTCTAAGATGCAAAGAAAGAAAGTTTACATGAAACACTCAAACATGCACGCATGCATGCAAAAACACAGCAATACATTTTAGCTATTTTTTACACACAAACTACATATAATGTCCCAATCATCTCAGTCATTCCAGTCCCGAAGACTGTATTCAGTTGAGCAGGCATATGCCATCAGTGCCTCCGACACTGATAGTGAGGGAGAAAACCCTACTTTTTTATTCCTTCAACTCCTCTTCCTCCTCCAGTGATGTAGAAGCACCACAGAGACTCCAGAGGACTAGAGGCCTGCCAGAGCCCAGAGTAAGTGACTTCCAAACCAGAACTTGTGCTACTGCCCTCAACATAGCATTAGTGCTACTGACCCCCAACCCAGCCCTAGTGCTAGTGACCCATAAACCTAGCACTAGTGATTTTCTCTAGACCCCCTGAAGACTTTATACCATGGAGTCCTGATTTTATTCCCCAATCAGGAATCCAATTTGAAATTGTCAACTTCACAGAACTAGCCTTTTTCAAGGTCTTTTTCTTTGAGCAGTTTGTAAGTCTCATGGTGGTGCAAACAAATTTGAATGCCAAAGAACATTTGGCTCAAAAGTCGGTTTCATAATTTTCAAGCTGGTCTCCCATTGATACAGTGGAAATGATGAAGTATTGGGGTCTGGTTTTCCACATGGGGTCGGTGAAGAAGCTTCAACTTTGCCAACATTGGAGTGTTGCTATTTTATAGAACACTCTAGTCTTTTGCATGGTTATGCCCCGTAGGCGTTTTGAAGCCATTCATAAATTTCTGCGTTTCAGGGACAATTCGAGGTGTCTTCCCCGAGATGACCCAAATTTTGACCGACTTTTCAAAATTCGATTGGTCTTCAATCCCTTCAGCAACAAGTTTGCTGAAGTGTACATTCCTCAAACGGAAATCTGCATGGCTGAAACCCTCATCCAGTTCAACGGGATACTAAGATTCCGTCAGAGCCTGCCCAGTAAGAAGGCCAGGTATGGGATCAAACTTTACAAACTGTGGGAGAGTACCTCAGGTTACACTCTCTGATTTAGAATTACGAAGGAAAAGACACCCAGATCCAACCCCTGGAACGCTCACCTACTCTGGGGTGAGTGGGAAAATTGTGTGGGATTTGGTACAACCACTGCTGGGTAAGGGTATGTGCGCACGTTGCTTTTTACCTGCTTTTTACCTGCTTTTTTGCTGCTTTTTCTTCTGCGCTGTTTAATGCCAAACTGGATGTGTTCTTCTATTCAAGCAAAGTCTATGGGAATTTGGGTTTCTTGTTCACACTATGTTGTTCAAAATGCTGCCTTTTTGAGGCAGAACTTTGGTCAAAAACTCAGCTTTTCAAAGAAGCAACATGTCAATTGTTTTTGCCATTTGGGTTTTGCACTGCAAAGCTGAGTTTTTGACCAAAGTTCTGCCACAAAAAGGCAGCATTTTGAACAACATAGTGTGAACAAGAAACCCAAATTCCCATAGACTTTGCTTGAATAGAAGAACACATCCATTTTGGCATTAAACAGCGCAGAAGAAAAAGCAGCAAAAAAGCAGGTAAAAAGCAACGTGCGCACATACCCTAAGGGTTATCACCTGTATGTTGATAACTTTTACACCAGTATCCCACTCTTCAAATCCCTCTCTGCCAGAGCTACAGCAGCATGCGGTAATGTGCGCAGAAACCAGAAGGGCCCAACTACATGGCAAGAGCAAAGCCCAATGTAGAGACATGCTTGTGGTCAAATGCAATGACTAGAGGGATGTCCGGCCAGAGTTTAAAATCATCTTTTTAGTTTGTCTTATATGATATTCTAATTTTTTGAGATAATGACTTTTGGATTTTCATTGGCGGTAAACCACAATCATCAACATTAACAGACATAAACAATGGATGTTCCCAAGTGTAACTGCAAATCACCTGAGTGACATCACTGTTGATTGCGGCTCAGTCTCTGTCTGCAGTCACATCAGGCAGTCATGCACTATGGTCGCTCACTGTGACTTAGGCTGGTTTCAGACGTCCATGTTTAATCAGGTACCAATCACACGCAGGTTATGGTCATGCGTGTGTCATACGTGTGTCATACGTGTGTTACACATGTGTTATGCGTGTGCCACACGTGTGGCATTCGTGTTTGCATATGTGTGACACGTACCGGGTAAAACACGTGTCTCTGTAATGAAAAGATGTTCTATATTTACCTGTATCCAGCGATGCTTTCTCCGGCTCTGCTGCGTCCCGCTCCTGATCCCCTCTCATTATTTTCATTGATTATTCACTGCCTGAGGATCTGGAAGCCGGAACATCGCGGGGACAGGCTGGGCACAGCACAGCCGGGGACAGCATCGCTAGGGACATCACCGGGGACATTGCCAGTGACAGGTGAGTATACAGCAGTTTGTGCAGTGACATCCAGGGACTCATCAGGGTTCCCAATGAACTCTCATGAACCCCTGGAGGTCACCATCATGACACTCGCTGTAACACAGTTGTCGCAGGGGTGTCATCAGGAGGTCATCAGAGTTCATTGGGAAATCCGATGACCTCTTGGACGTCCCTGCACACACACTGCTGGCAGGATACTCACCTGTCACTAGTGATGTCCCCAGCGATGCTGTCCTTGGCGGTGCTATCTCCAGCGCTGTCACTGCGATGCCTCTGCTCTCAGCTGCTCACTGCGGTGAATAATCAATGAAAATAATGAGCGAGGGTCAGGAGCGGGAGGCAGCAGAGCTGGAGACAGGATCTCTGGATACAGGTAACTATAGAACATATTTTTATTTAAAAACCCGTGTTTTCTCCGGTACATGTCACACTGATGTCACACGGATCACATCAGTGTGCAGTCCGTGTGACATCCGTGCTGCCAGAGAAAAAACGGGCACGTCTCCGTGTGAAATAGCGGGGCCACACGGTCCGTGTGAAAGTGCACAATAGGGTAACATGGGTACTTTGACATCCGTGTTAAAAACGGATGTCACACGTACCTAAAACATGGACGTCTGAAACCAGCCTTACATGTAGCAGGGCTGAATCATCGTGGGGCCTTGTGTGGATTACATTTGACTTATAGGGGTGTTTTATGGTTGACAGAGTGATGAAAGAGGGTATTTTTTGTATTTAATTTCAAATAAAGGATTTTTTTCTTGTTTGTATTTATTTACTTTCACTTACAAAATAGTAATGGGGGGGTCTTATAGAAGCCTGCCTTACTAATCTAGGACTTAGTGGTTGCTGTGGGCTGCCATTAACTCTCTCAATACCCTGATTGCCACCACACCAGAGCAATCGGGAAGGGTCGAGTAAAGCGCCAGGCTTGTCGCATCTAATAGAGGTTCCTATTTTTAGGTTGGGGGCAGTCCAATTAGCATGGATCTCACCAGTCTGAGAATACCAGCCCCCAGCTGTCGGGCTTTATCTTGGCTTCATATCAAAATTGGGGGTTCCGCATGTCGTTTTTGAAAATTATATATTTAAATAATTAAAAAAAAAAGCCACATGCGGGTCCTCTTATTTTGATACACAGCCAATATAAGTGCAGGGTTTGAGGCTGCAGCCTGTAGCCATGGGCTTTATCTGTGCTGCGTATTATAGTATGCCAAGACTGACCCTATGCCAATTGATTTATTTATCTATTTTTATACCATGATATTGACCCATTGACAGTGCCTGTGAGGGGTTGCAGTCAGATGCGGTCACACAGGCTGGGGGCTGCATCTGACTGCAACCAATCACAGATACCAGGATGGCAAGTGGGTGGGGAAAGCAGGGGAAGCAGTGCATATGCGATGAACCTAATGCACGGCACTGGAAGTGAATGCGCGACTTGGAAGCAGGGTGCCTCCATGACGGAGCCTCGGTAAGTATGAAGCTCTCGCTTCTTTTGTTATTTTCATTTAAAAAAATTTTTTAATTGCGCAAGTGCTAGATCCGGATTAAACAACTAAAATCGCAGGCCTGGGCCCAGCACCTGGTTACCTTTGCAACTGCAAGGATTTGGACTTTTATAGTCCGGGTCTGCTCATCACTAGTTTAGTTGAAAAAAATAAAGTTAATAAACATGTACTGTAGACAAAGCACACATGTAATCGCACTGAAAAATGCCACGAAACTACTGAGAAATGGGCATTTGTAAAACCAAGAAAGCAGGTTTTGGCTGCAGAGAAAAAAGAACACAGAAAAAACGCTACATGTGACAATAGCCTAAGCTTGGTTTTGGTACCATATTCATGTAGTGGGTTTGGTTCTTTTACTGCTACTTTGCCCTCATTTACACGTGCACATGTTGAGTATTTGGTGAGTTTTATACCTCAGTATTTGTAAGCCAAAGCCAGGAGTGAGTGAAAAATGCTGAAGTAGTACATGTGTTTCTATTACACATTTCCTCTGATTGTTCCACTTGTGATTTTGACTTAAAAATACTGAGGCAAAGACACCACATAGTCAACATGTGCACAGTACCATTTCTGTGTAATAAGCATCAAATTTTGAGCCCACCTCAATGGTGAATTATGTAAACATAATAAAGATGGGCCGCTGCTCAGAGGCCAGTGCTGTGTGCTTGCCCCCCAGGCCACAATTTGCCTGCCAGTCTCTGCATGCCTCTCATATTTGCTGTATATTGGAAAAAACACTCATGAGAATGCAACAGGGGATAAAATTAGAACAACAATTTACACCTGTTCAACAGCACACTAAGGGGTACTTTGCACACTACGACATCGCAAGCCGATGCTGCAATGCCGAGCGCGATAGTCCCTGCCCCCGGTGCTGCAGCAATAACTTGTGATTGCTGCCGTAGCGAACATTATCACTACAGCAGCTTCACACGCACTTACCTGCCCTGCGACATCACTCTGGCCGGCAAACCGCCTCCTTCCTAAGGGGGTGGGTCGTGCGGCGTCACAGTGACGTCACACGGCAGGCGGCCAATAGGAGCGGAGGGGCGGAGATGAGCGGGACGTAAACATCCCACCCCCTCCTTCCATCCGCATAGCAGCCGGGACGCAGGTAAGGTGATGTTCCTCGCTCCTATGGCTTCACACACAGCGATGTGTGCTGCCTGCTGGAACGAGGAACAATATCATACCGTCGATGCTGCGAAATTATGGAAATGTCGGACCCTACTCCGATCATACAATAACAACGCTTTTGCGCTCGTTAATCGTATGTAAAAGGATTCACATACTGTGATGTCGACAGCGACACCGGATGTGCGTAACTTTTGATTTGACCCCACCGACATCGCACCTGCGATGTCGTAGTGTGCAAAGTACCCCTAAGTCTGTTGGGGATCCTCAAAGTCCATGTTACATGCTGCAGGATTTGAAGGATGAAAAGTCGAGGAAAAGGATAAGGAGCAAAATGCAGTAAATAGATGTAGAAAGGGACATGGACTTGGCACAAGAAGGGGATGAGGCTGATGATTATGATGACTATGCCGGCCATGAAAACCAACCTTTTAAGCGGTGTGATAAAAATGAACAAACAGGAACCTTGGTCGTACTAGCTGGCATGCAAATCTTTATATTGGGATGTTTGGGGATAAAAAGTGTATTCTTAACATCAAGGAAATTGAGGACTATTGCAAATCCACGCTTTTAAACCCTCAGTATAAAAGAAAATTGTGGATTTTTTCTTTCTGGCTTCCATAAGGGAATTTAAATAAACACATGATCTCCAAAGCTTTCACAGAGCAGACGACTGTCACCCGCATGAGTGACCATCATACCCCTCTGTAATAACAGGTATAATACTCCCTGCATATGCAAACCTTAGGGATACAACAATTAGCAGGGGCAGCAGCTACAGCTATCGTATATAGTTTGGCATAATGGATCGGATGTTTTGTCTGTTATTGCATGTAACAACCGTATGTACTTCAGAAAACAGAGATGCACAAGCTGGACAGCCAGGTTCAGTCATATATAGACTATGTCCTTTCTCAAGCAAATACCCAATCTTATGGACTTGTAGGTCAACAGATTAGACCAGTAGCAAGAGCTGGCTCAGTTTGCTATGGGTGTACTGTCATGTCCAGCCTCCCTATTAATGCTAGAGAGAGTGTTCAGTGCTTTTTCATAACAAAGTGAACTGGGTTAACTGTGACAAAAATGGAAAAAGTAATATTTCTCAAAATTACTCTGGCATGGGTTAGTGTAAACTTTAAATCACCTATGGCTGAAGCCAATTATTAAATCATCCTGTATGACTGTCCATTGTCTATTTTTACACCATTCTGGTCCTGTCAGTGCCAATAGCCTATGCTCAATCTGGCAACTACTTCCTGTCCACAATGTAAACTATACTGTAGTATTACTGCGGCAAGGCTGTCATTTCTGATCGTTCCTTACCACATATCTTTCCTGGCCTGTCTTAACTCACTATTTTGTGGTTTCCACTTCCACTGCAAAGCCACACAACTCCTGGCTTCTCTCTCTGTTTTATGTGAGGTTCTCTAGTGCTTCCACTGCACAGCTTTATCAACCACACATCTCCTGGTGAACTGGCCTCTTTGTTTTATGGTACTAGATCATCCTCTTGCTGCTGAGTTTGCTGTGGCTGGCCCTACACTGCCACACATCTCCTTACTTGCCCCATCCTAACTCTCTACTGTCTGTGTGGCATCCCTGAGGCTTCAGTCGCCAAAGGGTACTGCAGATCATTTAAGCTGCGGTATTCATCTTGGGTAAGGAGGAAGTTGATCACCGGTGTTTCCACATTTACATACAGCTTAGGTGCCTTCCCACTGGGGAGCTGGACTAGGGTAGGCTGGGGGGTGGTCATCACGAGACATAGGATTTTCCCAGTCACTAGGACAACCACCTGGGGGTGGGTTCCACTTGGGGTAGAAGTAGGAGCCACATGGACACTAAGTGAGTCTAGTCAAGCCGGGACTTCAGTTCTGGCAACACGATACCACCTTCATCTTCTTTTGCTTTCATGAGGCCTGAGGCTTGGAGCGGAACGCTCAGCTCAGGTTCTTCACCACTAAAGGGGCATCTCTTAGAAAGGACACTTTCAAAATACTGGTGGCTACCTCTACTTTGACCGGGATTGGCTGGAGCCCACCACGGTGGTGGCCAGTACTCTGGGAGAGCACTGGAAAAGTGAGTAAAGACACCTGGAACTACAGCCAGTGACTCAGCCTTTTATTGCCGGCACCGTCATCCCACGCTTCGGCGCCAATGGCCATTACTACCCCCCTCATCATACTCCCCGGGGCCTGCTCCACTTGTGGGAAGCAGAACCATCTCAGCTGCTACAACCATTTACACCGGAGGACAGCGACAGCAGCGGCAGCTAATTCCCTGGCTGCATAGCACAGCTGGCATCATGAGACAATCCCTCTCACCCTCATCCACTACTACCCTCATCCTCTCCATTCCCGCATCCATCCCTTTTATTGTATGCCTCGGGACCACGAAGCCAGGCAGGGCCACCAGTGACATCCCCAGACTCAACATCACCAGCCCGGTGACGAGTAACAAGTTTAACCTCTTGCTCCGAGGGTGCTTCAGCCACTTCCACTTCCAGTGCAGAGCCATGTTAGAAATGCATCTCCTGGCTATCTGTTGTGTATTATAATGATAAAAGTTAGCCGGTTCCTGCATAAAAAAAGGGATAATTTTTACATAACTTGATAAATATTAATCATTTTGTGAACATTAAAAAATATTTTTTTTTCACTCTTAGTTAAGAAGTCCTTGCTTCTTACTATTTTAAACAGTACACTTGTTTTGTCTCCCTAAATTAAGGGATTATTTTGTACGGCTTTTGAAAAAGATATTGCCTTTTAATGTAGCAACTACCCTAACTCTTTAAACTGCATAAAAAGAGATAATACACTTCCCATTTGAAGAAGTGACAGCTTCATGTATTTGCACTGCCGGTGTATAAACACCAAGAAGGCAAGCCAAAAAAAGGATAATTTTTGGACTCATGGAATTATTTGGTCTTCAAAGTCTGAAACTGCTGGTCAGGTTGAGGTTATTTGAACATTAATATGATTGCTATATTTTCAAGAAGTTTAATATGGTTCCTCAAAATTTCCAAGAATTGTACAGTACATGCATTTTCCAGGCAATTGGAGGCATTGCAGTAATGAAATTCATGGCTAATTTATTGAACATGAATCAGATTATCTTGGAAAGGTCTGCAAGAATTTAAAATAATGCGCTCATCTCTAAACATTTGTATATTATTAACATGTCTATTGATCTTTTGCTTTTCATAATTTCATAGCATTTTCTTCTTAATGGTGCAATTTCAATATTAAAAGGTGTATGAAGGGTGGACTCTCATTAATTATTTCATCTTGTAAGCCCAAATTTATATCAGTCCAATACGACTTCTAAGGTTGAATATATTGTGTTAAGACGTGCAAGATGACATCATTTAGTCAGTACACACACACAAACACACACACACACACACGCACGCACACACACACACACACACACACACACACACCTCTCTCTCTATATATATATATATACAGGGTGGTCCAAAAGTAGGTGCACAGTATGTGTAATAGGGTTATGAAGGGGGAGATTTATCAAAGATGGTGTAAAGTGAAACTGACTCAGTTTCCCTTAGCAACCAATCAGATTCCACTTTTAATTCTTCACAGACTCTTTGGAAAATGAAAGGTGAAATCTGATTGGTTGCTAAGGGCAACTGAGTCAGTTTCACAGATCCAGTTTTCACAGATAAATCTCCCCCAAATCTGTTTTCTTTTCAGATAATTCAGATTACCCATAATGGCAAATAATTTAAATACAGGTCAAAGACAATGGATTTTAAAACAGTATTGGAAATCTCAAAATGCTGAAACCGTTAGAGCAAATTGGGTTGAAATATTTGGTACTCAAGCCCCAAAGAGACAAACCAGTTACCGCATTCGTGACAAATTTGATGCTACTGGCGCAATTCTTAATGCTCCAAAAACTGGTCAACTCAAAACAGCCTGTACAGAAAATAATAAACAACTTGTTGCTGAAACATTTGTTCAGAGTCCAAAAAAGTCCACCAGAAGAGTCTCTTTAGAATTGGGAATTTCATGAGCTTCTATCATGCGAATCCTGAAATCTATTGGGTGGAAAGCTTATCGTCCACGTCTAATTCATGGTTTATTGGAGGATGATCCAGACAGGCGCTGCAATTTACTGAGATTATGCTTAATGAAACTTAAGAAAATACAGTAATTTTAGATAACATTATGTGGAGTGATTAAGCTTCTTTCAAATTATCTGGCCATATAAACAGACATAATTGTATTTACTAGTATAATGAGATTTGCATTTACCAATAGAGCAACAACTAAATGAGCCTGGTATCAATGTTTGGGGTAGTATTTCAAGTTTTGGTGTTTTATGACCAATTTTTTTTGATGGAACGACAGGACATAAGTATCTCGAAATTCTAATGAATCAAGTTGTTCCCTGTTACAGCAACAGCCTAATTCAAATGACCTTTATTTCCAACAAGATGGGGCCCCTCCACATTATTCAAGAGTAGTCTGCGAGTATCTTGATTAAACATTTCCTAATACTGTAAATTGGCCAAAGAGGCCCACTTGATTGGCCACCACATTCACCAGACTTGACCGCAATGGATTTTTTCCTTTGGGGAGTACTCAAGGACAAAGTTTATAGTCAAAAAACAAAAAGTGTCAGTGATTTGAAAAATTATATGAGATACCTCTCAAGAAATTAATACCCAAAGAGACTTGTGGAAAAATTATTGCCGAAGCGTAAGAGGCAGACTTCAAAGCTGTGCAAATTGTAATGGAAAACAGGTTGAGCACCTGCGTTGATAAAATATAAGGGCTTTTGTATTATTGCTCAGAATAAAATGTAATTGTCAATGTTATGCTTGTGTTATTAAATATCATTTTATATATAGATCAAAATAAATATTATTTTCTGTCCACCTACTTTTGGACCACCCTGTGTATATATATACAGTGCCTACAAGTAGTATTCAACCCCCTGCAGATTTAGCAGGTTTGATAAGATGCAAATAAGTTAGAGCCTGCAAACTTCAAACAAGAGCAGGATTTATTAACAGATGCATAAATCTTACAAACCAACAAGTTATGTTGCTCAGTTAAATTTTAATAAATTTTCAACATAAAAGTGTGGGTCAATTATTATTCAACCCCTAGGTTTAATATTTTGTGGAATAACCCTTGTTTGCAATTACAGCTAATAATCGTCTTTTATAAGACCTGATCGGGCCGGCACAGGTCTCTGGAGTTATCTTGGCCCACTCTTCCATGAAGATCTTCTCCAAGTTATCTAGGCTCTTTGGGTGTCTCATGTGGACTTTTTAACTTGAGCTCCTTCCACAAGTTTTCAATAGGGTTAAGGTCAGGAGACTGACTAGGCCACTGCAACACCTTGATTTTTTCCCCTCTTGAACCAGGCTTTGGTTTTCTTGGCTGTGTGCTTTGGGTCGTTGTCTTGTTGGAAGATGAAATGACGACCCATCTTAAGATCCTTGATGGAGGAGCGGAGGTTCTTGGCCAAAATCTCCAGGTAGGCCGTGCTATCCATCTTCCCATGGATGCGGACCAGATGGCCAGGCCCCTTGGCTGAGAAACAGCCCCACAGCATGATGCTGCCACCACCATGCTTGACTGTAGGGATGGTATTCTTGGGGTCGTATGCAGTGCCATCCAGTCTCCAAACGTCACGTGTGTGGTTGGCACCAAAGATCTCGATCTTGGTCTCATCAGACCAGAGAACCTTGAACCAGTCTGTCTCAGAGTCCTCCAAGTGATCATGAGCAAACTGTAGACGAGCCTTGACATGACGCTTTGAAAGTAAAGGTACCTTACGGGCTCGTCTGGAATGGAGACCATTGCGGTGGAGTATGTTACTTATGGTATTGACTGAAACCAATGTCCCCACTGCCATGAGATCTTCCCGGAGCTCCTTCCTTGTTGTCCTTGGGTTAGCCTTGACTCTTCGGACAAGCCTGGCCTCGGCAGGGGTGGAAACTTTCAAAGGCTGTCCAGGCCGTGGAAGGCTAACAGTAGTTCCATAAGCCTTCCACTTCCGGATGATGCTCCCAACAGTGGAGACAGGAAATGCCCAACTCCTTGGAAAGGGTTTTGTACCCCTTGCCAGCCTTGTGACCCTCCACGATCTTGTCTCTGATGGCCTTGGAATGCTCTTTTGTCTTTCCCATGTTGACCAAGTATGAGTGCTGTTCACAAGTTTGGGGAGGGTCTTAATTAGTCAGAAAAGGCTGGAAAAAGAGATAATTAATCCAAACATGTGAAGCTCATTGTTTTTTGTGCCTGAAATACTTCTTAATACTTTAGGGGAACCAAACAGAATTCCGGTGGATTGAGGGGTTGAATAATAAATGACCCTCTGAATAAACTTTTCACAATTTAAAAAAAAAAAAAAAAAAAAAGAAATAACATTCTTTTTTGCTGCAGTGCATTTCACACTTCCAGGCTGATCTACAGTCCAAATGTCACAATGCCAAGTTAATTCCGAATGTGTAAACCTGATAAATCTGCAGGGGGTTGAATACTACTTGTAGGCACTGTGTATATATATATATATATATATATATATATATATATATATATATATATATATATGTATACATATATATATATGTACAATTTTAAATACATTTTACTGCCCCCTTTATTTCCCAAATGACTTAAGATCAATCTTAACACAGGTCACCGAAAATCTAATCACATAACAGTCTTTAGGTATTTGCTATAAATCAATGTAAAATTGATACTTTTCCAAGCTGGGCATGCTTTATCTCAGCTGGGAAGTAGGGTCATGACAGCAAAAGCACTTGAAGTAGCAGTCACAAAAGCATAATCTTGTTACAATCTTACAATCTTTTTTCTTTAAGCCTATGAGTCCTGTCTCTGGTGTGTGCCATTTCCCTTAGTACCAATATTTTTAAAAGGCTTCATCTGTAAACAAATGATAAATATTTTGTTGGCTCAGGAATTTCTTCATATTAATTGGAATGAATCCTTTTGGTTTCAAAAGTCAGATGCATTAGCCTGGATTAAAATTAATAAAAATGAAAGGGAAGAAAAAACCTGGTGTTCCAAAAATACTGTATTTACATAACATTTTTTTACTATATGTGTTTAACATTACTCACTTATATGGCAGCTTTAATATTCACAGAGCTTCACAGACATTATCACTGTCCTAGATGGGATTCAGACTCTAAACACATACCAACTCCTTGCAGATGTTTTCCTTGGGAGGATTTGAACCCAGAACCCCAGCGCTGCAAGGCTGCAGTATTAACCTGCCCTCTATGATTTGCCCTGTATGGTTTATATACTACACCCCGCCCTAAGTAATCTGTTTTATGTTTTTTTTTTTAATTCAACATGCAATTCAAGAGATACGAACATGTTTATTTTGTGTTAATTTTATTGTCTTTACTTGAGATGTGCGAATACTCACATATTCGGGTTCGGATTCTTAGTTACATAGGTAGGTTGAAAAAAGACCTAGGTCCATCTACTTCAACCTTCTACCACCAATTCTACATTTGGTCACTAAGTCATTTATAACCAACAATGTTGTGTGTACTGAGGAAATCATCCAGCCCTTTTTTAAAAGCTGTTATAGTATCTGCCATTACTACCTCTTGTGGTAGGGCATGCCACAGTCTGACTGCTCTAACTGTAAAGAACCCTTTCCTATTTAGCTGTCGGATTCGCTTTTCTTCCATTCGCAGTGAGTGCCCCCTGGTCCTTAGTATTGTCTTTGGAAGACATAATTCATGTGCCAGTCCTTTATATTGACCACACATGTATTTATACATATAAAGGACATCTCCTCTGAGAAGTCTTTTTTCTAAGCTAAACAAATCTAATTTTTTCAACCTCTCATCATATGGGAGGCCTCCATTCCTTTTAATAGTCTAGTTGCCCGCCTTTGAACTGACTCTAACTTCTGAATGTCCTTTTTAAAATGTGGAGCCTAAAACTGGATCCCATATTCCATATGTGGCCTTACAAGTGATTTATAGAGGGTTAACAATACGTTGGGATCACGGGATCTCTCTTTTTATATACTCTTAAGTCTTGTTTGCTTTTGCAGCTCCTGCTTGACATTGAATACTGCTGCGCAGCTTATTGTAAAAAGAATATCCAAGTCCTTCTCCTGTTCTGTAGTCCCAAGTTTACTTCCATTTAACGTATACTCAGCTATAGGATTACTCTTTCCTAGGTGCATTACTTTACATTTATCAACAATAAATCTCATTTGCCAAATGTCAGCCCATTCTGACATCTTATCCAGATCATTTTGTAATATTGTACTATCAAGATTAGTTTTTTATATCCTAAATAGTTTGGTGTCATCAGCAAAGACTGACACTATACTATCAATCCCATCCACATTAATAAAGATATTAACACTAGAAGTCCCAGAAATTTTGAGCTCCCCCCTGAAGTCCCGAAAGAGGGTCAAATGACCCTTAGTCCAAACTAAATAGAAATAACTAGAAACTAAATGGCTAAATTCAATGGAAAACAACAACCTCCTGTGGTGCGACAGTAATGGCCTTAATTACAGAACAAAAGACAGTGATTTTAGGATGTTAGCTAAAATCCTTCAGGTCATTCGACCCGTCTCTGGGTTCCAAAGGTAGAAATGTTAAATGACCCCTCTCTGGGACTTCTAGTGTTAAAAAGAATTTGTCCTAGCACAGACCCCTGAGGAACCCCACTGCTGACTATAGCCCATTTAAAGAATGTACCATTCATGACTACTCTTTGTTTCCTATCTTTTAGCCAATTCCTTACCCAGTTGCATATATTTTCCCCTAGTCCTTGCTTCTGGAGCTTCAGTATAAGGTTCTTATTTGGTACAGTATCAAATACCTTTGCAAAGTGCAAATAAATCACATCAGCTGCATTACTAATATCCAGATTTGCACTTACCTCTTCATAGAACCCCAACATGTTGGTTAGACACGCCTTATCTTTCATGAATCCATGCTGTCAGTTACTATATAATTTTCCGCAATATATTTTTGCATGTCATCCCTTAAAATTCCCTCAAAAACTATGCATACTACTGATGTGAGGCTTACTGGATGGTAGTTGCCTGGATCCACTCTCTTACCTTTCTTAAAAATCAGTACCCCATCTGCAATCCTCCAATCCTGAGGCACCAACCCTGTTACAAGTGAGTCTAAGAAGATGAGATACAGCAGTCTGTCGATTACTGAGCTCAATTCCCTCAATATTCATGGATTAATGCCATCTGGCCCGGGGGATTTGTCAATGTTTATTTTACTCAGACGCAGGCGTACTTCTTCTTGTGTTAAATTAATTATATCGGGTTGGTGAACTTTGTTTTTTGACTTGTTGAATGATCCCTTGAACAGTCAATTCCTTGGTGAACACAAATGAGAAGTGCCTGTTTAATATCTCAGTCTTTTCTTTGTCCTCTATAACTATCTCGTTATTATTTTTTAAGGGGCTGATACTATTCTTTGTTTTCCTTTTGACATTAATGTATTTATAAGAGATTTTGGGATTTATTGTAATGTCCTTGGCGATTTTTGTTTAAGTAGCTAATTTTGCTTGCTTGATTTTTTTTTTACATTTCCTATTGATATCTTTATACTTCTCAAGTGCTATTTCTGTATTCTCAGCCTTCAAGATTTTAAATGGCCTTTGTTTTTGTTTTATTATACTTTGTACAGTCTTCTTTATCCATAGTGGTTTCTTTTTATTCCTTGACATTTTATTATCAGAGGGTATAAGTTTTTTACAGGACTCTAGGAGTATATCCTTAAACTTACCTCATTTATGTTCGGTATCCCCAGTTACCATAACATTGTCCCAATGTCCCAACACATTTAAGCTCTACCCTTAATTTGTTGAAATCAGCTGTCCTAAAATTCCAGGTTTTAGCATTTCCCCTTTCAAATGTTCTATTGAATATTTTTTTGAAGCTTACCATATTATGATTGCTGGTGCTCAAGTGCTTCTAGACCTGTAGATTTGAAATTGTATCTGGTCTATTTGACAGGACCAGATCTAGAAAATTATCTCCCTTCGTCGGTTCATTTATCATCTGAGAAAGGTAATTATCTTGAATAGTAGATAAGAACTTACAGCTTTTAGCACAACCAGAGGATTCTATGTCCCACTAAATGTCTGGATAGTTGAAATCCCCCATAATAAGCACCAGATCATTATTATTATTAATATTATTATTATTATTATTATTATTATTAATATTATTATTATTATTAATAGCTGCCTTTTCAATTTGTTGCAGCATTTCACCTTCTACCTGATTACTAGGGATGAGCGGGCATGCTCGCCGCTACTCGGCGCTCGCCCAAGCATCTCAGTGCTCGGTATACTCGGCGAGCGCCAAGTACCTGCGAGATGCTAGGGCAGATGGTCGGCTCCGCCTCCCTGCATGTTGACGCTGTTTACAGAGTCAGCCCACATGCAGGGATTGACTGTCATACACTGTAATGCCACAACCAACATGGCTGTGGCATTACAGTGATTGGCCGGCCACACAGCGTCATCAGCTCTAATGACACCTGATGGTGCTGTGTTCGGCACTGTGATCCAAAGTCAGCTAGTGTAGGGGAAGTTGCTGCTGAGCAAGGGACTGATTTACTGTGTGTTTTAGGTAGTGTAGGTACTAGGAGATGTAAATAAATAAAGAAATACACAGACACACTTAGGGACTCCATCTTTATTGCTCCCTCTCACCTCTCCCCAATCCTGGTCTTCTGTCTTCTTCAACCCATGCAGCTCTGCAATATCACAAAACACGGGGGGGGGGGGGGGGGAGAAAAAACAGCTGCTGCTCTCCGTGTTGTGTAATCACTCAATGACTACTCTTTGTTTCCTATCTTTTAGCCAATTCCTTACCCAGTTGCATATATTTTCCCCTAGTCCTTGCTTCTGGAGCTTCAGTATAAGGTTCTTATTTGGTACAGTATCAAATACCTTTGCAAAGTGCAAATAAATCACATCAGCTGCATTACTAATATCCAGATTTGCACTTACCTCTTCATAGAACCCCAACATGTTGGTTAGACACGCCTTATCTTTCATGAATCCATGCTGTCAGTTATTATATAATTTTCCGCAATATATTTTTGCATGTCATCCCTTAAAATTCCCTCAAAAACTATGCATACTACTGATGTGAGGCTTACTGGATGGTAGTTGCCTGGATCCACTCTCTTACCTTTCTTAAAAATCAGTACCCCATCTGCAATCCTCCAATCCTGAGGCACCAACCCTGTTACAAGTGAGTCTAAGAAGATGAGATACAGCAGTCTGTCGATTACTGAGCTCAATTCCCTCAATATTCATGGATTAATGCCATCTGGCCCGGGGGATTTGTCAATGTTTATTTTACTCAGACGCAGGCGTACTTCTTCTTGTGTTAAATTAATTATATCGGGTTGGTGAACTTTGTTTTTTGACTTGTTGAATGATCCCTTGAACAGTCAATTCCTTGGTGAACACAAATGAGAAGTGCCTGTTTAATATCTCAGTCTTTTCTTTGTCCTCTATAACTATCTTGTTATTATTTTTTAAGGGGCTGATACTATTCTTTGTTTTCCTTTTGACATTAATGTATTTATAAGAGATTTTGGGATTTATTGTAATGTCCTTGGCGATTTTTGTTTCAGTAGCTAATTTTGCTTGCTTGATTTTTTTTTTACATTTCCTATTGATATCTTTATACTTCTCAAGTGCTATTTCTGTATTCTCAGCCTTCAAGATTTTAAATGGCCTTTGTTTTTGTTTTATTATACTTTGTACAGTCTTCTTTATCCATAGTGGTTTCTTTTTATTCCTTGACATTTTATTATCAGAGGGTATAAGTTTTTTACAGGACACTAGGAGTATATCCTTAAACTTACCTCATTTATGTTCGGTATCCCCAGTTACCATAACATTGTCCCAATGTCCCAACACATTTAAGCTCTACCCTTAATTTGTTGAAATCAGCTGTCCTAAAATTCCAGGTTTCAGCATTTCCCCTTTCAAATGTTCTATTGAATATTTTTTTGAAGCTTACCATATTATGATTGCTGGTGCTCAAGTGCTTCCAGACCTGTAGATCTGAAATTGTATCTGGTCTATTTGACAGGACCAGATCTAGAAAATTATCTCCCTTCGTCGGTTCATTTATCATCTGAGAAAGGTAATTATCTTGAATAGTAGATACGAACTTACAGCTTTTAGCACAACCAGAGGATTCTATGTCCCACTAAATATCTGGATAGTTGAAATCCCCCATAATAAGCACCAGATCATTATTATTATTATTATCATTATTATTATTATTATTAGCTGCCTTTTCAATTTGTTGCAGCATTTCACCTTCTACTCGGCGCTCGCCCGAGCATCTCAGTGCTCGGTATACTCGGTGAGCTTCGAGTACCTGCGAGATGCTCGGGCAGATGGTCAGCTCCGCCTCCCTGCATGTTGACGCTGTTTACAGAGTCAGCCCACATGCAGGGATTGACTGTCATACACCGTAATGCCACTACCAACATGGCTGTGGCATTACAGTGATTGGCCGGCCACACAGCGTCATCAGCTCTAATGACACCCGGTGGTGCTGTGCTCGGCACTGTGATCCAAAGTCAGCTAGTGTAGGGGAAGTTGCTGCTGAGCAAAGGACTGATTTACTGTGTGTTTTAGGTAGTGTAGGTACTACCGTGTTTCCCCGAAAGTAGGACCCCCCCGAAAGTAAGACAGGGTGGGGGTTACGGGGGGGTCCTTCAATGTAAGGCCTCCCCCGAATGTAAGGCAGGGTTGGGGGGCCAGTGTGACATGTAAGGCCCTTACCTTTGGGCCGCCGCTGTCCCCCATTGGGTCCCCAGGCTCCAGAGGTGTCCTCAGGTGCAGCTGGGCGGGTCCAGCGCTCATGGGGTTAACTCGTCGTGTTAACCCCGCAATCCGCCCAGCTCATTGGCCGCCCCTGCTCCCCACGTCACCGCCGGCCCCCGGCTCGAGCGCTGATTGGCCCAGCAGCTCGGGCTGTAATTGGCCGCCCCAGCCCCACGTCACCGCCGGCCTCCGGCTCGAGCGCTGATTGGCCCAGCAGCTCGGGCTGTAATTGGCCGCCCCAGCCCCACGTCACCGCCGGCCTCCGGCTCGAGCGCTGATTGGCCCAGCAGCTCGGGCTGTAATTGGCCGCCCCAGCCCCACGTCACCACCGGCCTCCGGCTCGAGCGCTGATTGGCCCAGCAGCTTGGGCTGTAATTGGCCGCCCCAGCCCCACGTCACCGCTGTTTCCCTGCTGATTGGCACAGCGTTCCCTGCAGCACAGGCCTTCCGCACCGCAGAGGAAAACGTCCACCATTTAAAAACCAAGTACGGAAACATGTACTGTATAGGGTATGGGGCTGTGTGCAGTGGAATACGGCACAGCCCCATACCCCATAACAGTGCCGTATCCCACTGCACACAGCCCCATACCCCATAACAGTGCCGTATCCCACTGCACACAGCCCCATACCCCATAACAGTGCCGTATCCCACTGCACTGTTATGGGGTATGGGGCTGTGTGCAGTGGGATACGGCACAGCCCCATACCCCATAACAGAGCCGTATCCCACTGCACACAGCCCCATACCCCATAACAGTGCCGTATCCCACTGCACACAGCCCCATACCCCATAACAGTGCCGTATCCCACTGCACTGTTATGGGGTATGGGGCTGTGTGCAGTGGGATACGGCACAGCCCCATACCCCATAACAGTGCCGTATCCCACTGCACACAGCCCCATACCCCATAACAGTGCCGTATCCCACTGCACTGTTATGGGGTATGGGGCTGTGTGCAGTGGGATACGGCACAGCCCCATACCCCATAACAGTGCCGTATCCCACTGCACACAGCCCCATACCCCATAACAGTGCCGTATCCCACTGCACACAGCCCCATACCCCATAACAGTGCCGTATCCCACTGCACTGTTATGGGGTATGGGGCTGTGTGCAGTGGGATACGGCACAGCCCCATACCCCATAACAGTGCCGTATCCCACTGCACACAGCCCCATACCCCATAACAGTGCCGTATCCCACTGCACTGTTATGGGGTATGGGGCTGTGTGCAGTGGGATACGGCACAGCCCCATACCCCATAACAGTGCCGTATCCCACTGCACACAGCCCCACACTCCATAACAGTGCAGTGGGATACGGCACTGTTATGGGGTGTGGGGCTGTGTGCAGTATCCCACTGCACTGTTATGGGGTGTGGGGTACGGTACTGTACGGTAATTGCCGTATACCCTCTGCCTGCATACCATAACAGTGCCGTGTCCCACTGCACATAGCCCCATACCCCATAACAGTGCCGTATCCCACTGCACACAGCCCCATACACCATAACAGTGCCGTATCCCACTGCACACAGCCCCATACCCCATAACAGTGCCGTATCCCACTGCACACAGCCCCATACCCCATAACAGTGCCGTATCCCACTGCACACAGCCCCACACCCCATAACAGTGCAGTGGGATACGGCACTGTTATGGGGTGTGGGGCTGTGTGCAGTATCCCACTGCACTGTTATGGGGTGTGGGGCTGTGTGCAGTGGGATACGGCACTGTTATGGGGTATGGGGCTGTGTGCAGTGGGATACGGCACTGTTATGGGGTATGGGGCTATGTGCAGTGGGATACGGCACTGTTATGGTATGCAGGCAGAGGGTATACGGCAATTACCGTACAGTACCGTAGTGTGTTATTGTTACCGTACTTTGATTTGTTGTCTGCTTTCCAGTTGAACGGTGTAACGTTAAGTACTGTATTGTAAAAGAGATACTGAATGATAAACAATGCTGATGCGGTACCGTATATTTTTACCCCTAGACATGAGCGCTTCCGGGAGCGGTAAAAGAAAGAGCTACTCCGTGGAGTATAAAAAAGGAATAGTGGAAGAGTCTTGGGGCAAAAATATGGCAGAATTCTGCAAGGAAAAAATGTTGAGTGAACGATTGGTGCGTAAATGGCGAGCAGATTACGGTCACCTCAGTGAGCAAGTGGAGAGCGGCATGGCTAAAAAGCGCAAGGTTGGATGTGGTCGGCAACCAATGTATACCGAGCTGGAAAGCCTGGTCTGTGAGTGGGTTGCTGACAGGAGAGCGAAGACATTGGTGGTGACCAGGGCTCAGATTCAGGAATATGCCCTTGCTGTGGCACCCCAGTTTGAAATTTCCCCAGAGGAATTCAAGGCATCACAGCACTGGGTGGATAACTTTCTTGAGCGCAATGACCTGTCGTTGAGAAGATCCACAACCCTCTTTAGGCTGGAAGATGCGGAGATTGTTAAGCGTGCATTTGCATACAAGAAGTTTGTGGATGACACTGACTTCTCAAAGTACGGTCTCTCCAACATGATTGCCATGGATGAAACTGCCGTGTTCATGGGCCAAGCAGCTCAAACCACCATTGACCAACGAGGTGCCTCCTCTGTGTACGTTCCCTCCACCGCTTATGAAAGTGCACGTGTCACCTGCATTTTGGCGATTCGTTTGGATGGCAGTAAAGTCCCACCTTTACTCATTGCGAAGGGCAAGAAGGACAAGATTGAGAGGGTGTCTGGCATTTATGTGCTGGAAACTGAAAAAGCTTGGGCCACACAAGCGGTTATAAGGAAGTGGCTTGATTTAATGCTGCCGCTTGTTATGCGCGGGAACAAAAGAGCGATGCTGATCTGGGATGCAGCCAGCACACACCGCGCCAAAACCATGAAAAACTTCCTTCATGAGCGGAGAATCGACCAGATCATGATTCCGGCAGGGATGACGGCTTATCTCCAGACTCTGGATATCGCCATTAACAAGCCCTTCAAGGACAATCTCCGTGCAGAAATCAATGATTACATTGAAAACCGTATGGAGAGGAACGTCCGTGGGAACTTTGTTAAGCCAAAACTGCCTGAGATTGTTAACTGGGTGAAGAATTCATGGGGAAAGATAACTGACACTTGCGTTGCTAATGCACTGCGAGCTGGCTACCTGGACAAGACCTGCTCATTTCAGGACAGTGCCGTTGCAACACATGACAGGTATGGGCCAATGATCCAGGCGGAAATGGAGCCCCAAGAAAATCCAGAGGAACCTCAGAGTGTTGATGTTTATGATGATGTTCCTGAAGATGATGACCTGGTTGTGATGGAATAAATCTTGTTTTATCTTCCAGTATAACTCATTCAGACTGTTTGTTGTTGTTAGTTCGTTGTTTTACATGTTATACATGGAAATACCGTCATACGGTAATACGGTAGTAACAAGATATTCTTGATACGCTACATTTGTTTTATTCTACTGTTTGGTGATGACCGACTCTTCAGCATGTTAATAAATGTTAATTTATTGGTTAAAAAGAAATTGTCATTTTTTTTCGGCTAATGTAAGACCTCCCCTGAAAGTAAGACAGGGTGGGACTTTTTGGGGTAAAATTAATGTAAGACAGGGTCTTACTTTCGGGGA
This sequence comes from Anomaloglossus baeobatrachus, assembly GCF_048569485.1. Taxonomy (NCBI): domain Eukaryota; kingdom Metazoa; phylum Chordata; class Amphibia; order Anura; family Aromobatidae; genus Anomaloglossus; species Anomaloglossus baeobatrachus. The sequence goes on along the minus strand of NC_134355.1, from coordinate 318,674,702 downwards.
AACACGGTAGGAGATGTAAATAAATAAAGAAATACGCAGACACACTTAGGGACTCCATCTTTATTACTCCCTCTCACCCCTCCCCAATCCTGGTCTTCTGTCTTCTTCAACCCATGCAGCTCTGCTATATTTCAAAACACGGGGGGGAGAAAGAAAAGCTGCTGCTCTCCGTGTTGTGTAATCACTCAATCAATGAGCACAGACTGTGTATTAGTAGGAGGTGACATCACCGCTGCCACCATTTCCATAGTAACCTACCGAGCGGGTTATAGCATCGGTGATCTCCAATCACCTGATTACCGGAGCTGCTATGCACCGGCTCCTGCAGGAGCCAAAGGAGTTAACTCCCTGTTTACTGGCACCGCTATTCAGCGACTTAAGCAGGAGCCGCTGAATAGTGGCACCGCGAATCAGCTGATTGGAGATCATCACTGCTATAGTAACCCGATCGTTCAGTTACTATGGCAACGGTGGCAGCGGTGACGTCACCGCCTACTAACCCACAGTCTGTGCTCACTCATTGAGTGATTACACAGCACGGAGAGCAGCAGCTTTTTTTCTCCCCCCGTGTTTTGTGATATAGCAGAGCTGCATGGGTTGAAGAAGACAGAAGACCAGGATTGGGGAGGGGTGAGAGGGAGTAATAAAGATGGAGTCGCTAAGTGTGTCTGTGTATTTGTTTACAATAAAGTATTTTTTCTCTGTGGGGTGTCTTTTTTAATCCTTTATTGAAGATTCTTAATGGCCGTGTCAAACTTGGCCTGACATTAAGAATCTCAGCAAGCCACTCGGCACCAGGGCCACTGAAGAGTTGGTTACTGCACCAGAAGATGAAGCTTCTATGAAAGCGCCATTTTGTGGGGCAGCTGTGGACTGCAATTCGCAGCGGGGGGGGCCAGAAAGCTTGGTCCCACCTGCACTGCTGATTTCAATCCCCTGCTGCCTAGTTGTACCTGGTTGGACACAAAAATTAGGCCCAAGTTCATTTTTTTTATTATTTCATAAAATTCATGAAATAATTAAAAAAAGGGCTTCCCTATATTTTTGGTTCCCAGCTGGGTACAAATAGGCAGCTGGGGGTTGGAGGCAGCCTGTACTTGCTTTCTGTATTTGGCTAGCATACAAAAATATGGCAAAGCCCACGTTATTTTTTTTTTAGTTTTTTGGAAAAAAAAGGGCTTCCCTGGATTTTCCATTGCCAGTGAAGATAACACCAAGCAGTGGGGGTTAGCAGCCAGTAGCTTCTTGGTTCTCCTTAGCTAGCAAAAGAAAATGCAGCGGTAGCCTACACATTTTTTTTACCCCTAAGTCCTGGGTTAGGGTTATGTGTTTGGGTTGTTTTCTTTTATTTTTTAATGATTTAAAAAAATAAATCGATATGGGTTTTTCCATATTTTTGTATGCCAGCCAGGTACAGCTCTACAAGGCAGTACGGGCTGCCCCCAATCCCCAGCTGCCTATTTGTACCTAGCTGGGAACCAAAAATATAGGGAAACCCTTTTGTTTAATTATTTCATGAATTTCATGAAACAATTAAACAAAAAAAACGATGTGAGCTTCGCCCAATTTTTGTGTCCAGCCAGGTACAACTAGGCAGCTGGGGATTGGAATCCGCAGCGCAGGTTAGCCCAAGCTTTCTGAGCCCCCTGCTGTGAATTGCAGTCCGCAGCCACCTCAGAAAATGGCGCATTCATAAAAGCGCCATCTTCTGGCGCTGTAACCAACTTATCCAGTTGCCCTGGTGCCGGGTGGCTCGCTGGGTAATAATGGAGTTAGGGCCAGCTGTGTATTATCAGTTGGCCTTAAGCCCGAAATTCAAGTTGTCGCACCAATATTAGGCATGGCTACCATGAAATTCTAGTAAAGATAAAAAAAAACACAACACAGAGTATTGGAATATTATAATGGCCATTGTAATACCAGCCCAGCGCTCCTTCTCGGCACCCTTCTTTGCTGGGTTCTACACTACACTGCATCTTCTCTGGGTTTTAAAAACCTGCAAGATCAGCTGGTGAACAAAAAGAAGGCTAATGAAGAAGCCAGGAGCTGGAGTGCAAATCCAGCAAACAGAGCACCACTCCCTGTTATATGCATTATACAATAGAAAAAAACAGAATCAAACAGGGGTTCCCTTTCTGGTTTCCCACACATCTACTAACCTGAGTTCAAACCGTACTGGCAGCACCTTTACAATGTGGACAGGTGCGTATCTGGATGGTGTATAAATATGAGAAAAAATTCCAGCCGCACACTGTGAAAAACCAAAATAAATTCTACCTTATAACATAAATGGAGGTATTTGGAATATTTTAATGGCCATTGTAATACCAGCCAAGCGCACCTTCACGGCACCCTCCTTTGCTGGGTCCTACACTACACTGCATCTTCTCTGGGTTTTAAAAACCTACAAGATCAGTATATTTATACACCATCCAGATATGCACCTGTTCACATTGTAAAGGTGCTGACAGTACGGTTTGAACTCAGGTTAGTACCAGCGTACCAGCTTGGGAAACCAGCAAGGGAACCCATGCTTCACTCTGTTTTTTTTCTATTATATATATATATATATATATATATATATTGTGAGATGCCGAGGGGAGAAGTACTAGAGAACAGGTATATTTCCCCTCGGTTCATTTCATATGCCTCCATGTACTGACTGTGGAGCAGTCAGCCCATGCAAATGGACTAGGAAAAGCTGGGAACATTATATCTGGCTCAGCAATAAGTTAGTCGCTGAAACCTGTTTATTTCAGTGTAATTTTGGGCTCGGTTTTTCCTGGCGTAATCAGTAGGAATGGCAGTGGGTCTGGTTGCTCCCTTCTCCACATTCAATCCAGGTTTTGATTCCTCACTGGATCAGCTGAAATAATCAGGAGGCATTCAGTACAAGGAGACTGCTGAGGAGAGCAGTCCAGGCTCATGGCTGCTGGTGCTGAGACTCAATACCTCCACTTGCTGTGCTGAGGAACCGACACAGTAAGAGAATACTGTTTTTTTTTGTTACATAGGTTTATTTTGTAGTTAGCATTCTGTTGTTAGTTAGTGGCCAGACGGCCTTCGGCGTTTATTTTCCTGTTTTTGCATGTGTAACACTGAGAGATAAGTGTACACAATAAACATGGCAGTTGCCGTATCTGTGTGGAACCTGCCAGTCTGCCACTGTCATCTGTGAACCCATAGCCAATCGCTTGGACCAAAGCAAAGATCCCAGCTGAGCTATTTCCCCTGTCTCACAATTATATATACCATGGTACCCTTACTGGTAGCACTCCAATAATTCTACACAACAATAATTTTGCTGCCACCACCGAACTTTCCACAGGTAGTCCAGACAACTGTTACAAATAGCAAAAGGCGCTTCGGGTTTGGATTTGTATATAGAACTGGGGGAACGAGCTATTAAATTTTATATATTTAATCCAAAAATAGGCAGTGTTTATGAAATATACAAGATGTTATAAAAGGGAAACAATACATATACAAAGTAGACAATTACATAAAAATAAAAGGGATAAACGTGAACTTTTCTAAACTCGTGCCATATATGCGACTATATATATATATATATATATATATATATATATATATATATATATTGAATTTATGGAGGGAGGGTCTCCAATGGAAAATGGTAAACAAATGGGCAGCACCACCACTTAGGTATGCCCTCCAGTACTGACAAAGGCCAAAAATTGGCTTCTGACTTTTATGAACTAAGTTTGCTTTCCCCTCTGTGACCTCATTTTACGATATCTTGTGGGCTGTGGCGAGAGCTTCAGAACAATAGGTAATTCGCATATCTTTGCCCCTGGGCCACACAGGTGAGAGATATTAGCGTCATATTTTATATCTCAATATTCATTCGTATAGATCCCAAACACAACTCATCTAGCATGATTTTATTGTCCCATACCCATTTTTCAGGATACCAGCGATCACCTAGCAAAGCCAAATGGTGCTCCGCATTCAGCGCTTCACTGAGATTTCGACAATATGCTTTTCATTTTTCTAGCATTAACGTGGCACCTAAAAACTGGGTTAATAGCTTTTATACTTAAAAGAACAAAGTAACGTTTTTGTGAGCACAGATTTGCCCCAAGTTGCTCTATCGCTTCTGGTCATAAATACCAAAACTCTCAGGCCGATCAGATAGGGTCATCATGGCGATCTTTGCTAGTGCTGGGGTGGGGGGTGGTATAAGGGACGTTAAGAGTTTTACCATGACACAGTTCATTTGATTGATTGTAGTACTGCTTCCCAACCCACTCACTTTGACAGTGTCTGTGATTCATTGCCCTCAAACTAGCTATCTCGGTCAGGAAGTGGAGTGTAAAGATAAATAAATAAAAAAAATGGCACAGTGTCCCCTGTGTTTTGATACCCAGAGCAGATAAAGCAGACTGTTACAGGCTGCAGCCCCCAGCTGTGTGGATTATTTTGGCTGTGAGGGACCCACGCAGTTTGTTTTTTTTTTTAAATCATTTTAAATCAATTATTAAAATAAACATTGTGAGGTCCCCCAATATTGATACCCAGCCAAGATAAAGCAGATAGCTTGGTCTGGTATTCTCAGGATGGTTATTGGGCCCTACCCAGCCTTAAAACAGCAGCCATCAGCCATCCCAAAATTGGTGCATCCATTAGATGTGTGTACTGGTGTAGTGGCAGTCGTAGTTAGATTAAGTGTTAATGACAGCTGTGATTTGTCAAAAAATCACAGCTCTACTCAAGTCCGAGGTTAGTAGTTGGGAGGATGTCTATGAAAATCCCCATTACTAACCATGTAAGTTAAAATAAATAAACACAGAGAAAAATCCTTTATTAATTAAAAGAACCCTCTTTCCCCAATTTCTTAATCCCCAAAACAAACATTCAGATTCAATGTAATCCACATGAGTTCCCATGACGATCCCGTCTCTGTTACATCTCAGGTCGCAGTGCATCGTCACATAAGAAAATGTGACTGATCACTGCGACATTAGGGACACACTGATGGAGCCACAGCTGTGAATGGTGATATCACTGAGTTCACCTAAGGTCACAGCTGGCAATTCCCATAGTATCCCAACTGTGACCCCAGGTGAATTGACCTGAGGTGAACTCATTGAACTCTGTTTTTTTTTTTTATAAATAAAGATTTTCCTCTGTGTTTTATATTTACACTCCACTGTGGGGACCCAGACAGCTAGTGTGAGGCCAATGAATCACATACACCAGCACAGAGGGTGGGTGGGAGAAGCAGGACTGCAAGCGATCACAGATACTGTTATAGAGGGTGTGCGGAGGAAGAAGTGCATATTCATGAACTTTAATGATCGGACCTGCAAGCATGTGACAGTCGTGGGAAGACTTAGTAAGTATAATGCTCCTGCTTTAATAATTTTTTTTCCACTGCGCCTGCCAATCACAGTAATGCCAGTAGAAAGAATGGCTACATTACTACTGTGATTGTCAAGCAACCCCTCATATTTAGTGGCTCAAAAGGGAACTCAAAACTCTAGAGGTGAGGACCAAAATTCTCGATGCGTAATGAATATCATGAATACTTTAATACACGTTAACGTACTTGTACAAGTAACGTATAGTGCCGAATATATTGGCTTATCACTAATCTTTACCAAGGAGGCATAGCTTGCAGTGTAATAATGTATAGTACCCTAAAGACACAACCTTAAAGGATCCTTTTAGAATTACCTCTGTAGTGAAGGCCCATACAGTACATCCCAAACGTTAGTACACCCCATCAAATTTTTGTAAATATTTTATTATATCTTTTTATGGTCAAAACTGAAGATATGACACTTTTATGCAATGTAATATAGTCAGTTTTTGCAGCTTATATATCAGTGTGAATTTGGTGTGCCCTCTAAATAACCCAACACAACCATTAGGCTATGTTCACACTGGGCGTTTTTGCAGCGCTTTTTAGCTACGGATTAGCCTTGGTTTTATGGAAACCCATGCTAATAAAACGTTACCGTATTTTTTGCTTTATAAGATGCACCTGATTATAAGACGCACCCCCAAATTTGGTGAAGGAAAAGAGAATATTTTTTTTTTAATGTTAAATGGGGTCCATCTTATAATGCCAGTGTTTGTCTAACAAATCATATAGGGTATATGTCCCTCATAGCCCCCATCATAAAATTAGCCCCCCCTTAATCTGGATATGGCCCCCTTATATTGAATATAGCCCCCTTGTGCTGGGACACGTCCCCCTGTGCTGCCCATGGCCCCTATAGATGGCACACCTCCCCTGTGTTTAATATGGCCCCCATACTGCTGCCCATGGCCACTATGGATGGCCATCTCCCCTGTGTTTGATATGACCCCCATACTGCTGCCCATGGCCACTATAGATGGCACATCCCTGTGTTAGATATGCCCCCCATACCGCTGCCCATAATAAAATAAAACACTCTTTCCTTACCTTCTCAACACTGTAATCCCTGTGTTTCCCTCCGTGGAGTTGAGCTCCGGCCTCCTCCACTTCCTGGTTCTTGCTGCCGGTCATGTGATCGACATGGCAGAGTGATATCATCTCTGCGTGCCTTATCACAGACAGCAGCAGCAGGAGACCGGGAGATCAGCGCTGGAGGTAAGTAAAGCTTTTTTTTATTTTACTATGGGCAGCAGTATGGGGGCCATATCTAACACAGGGGGGGATCATGTGCGATCAAAGGGAGCACAGGCACATATAATATGCCACGCTGCTCCAGCCTATCAGCGTGATGCAGTTTCAGCACCATGCTGATGGACAGCGGCTGTGCATATTATATGAGCGGGAGCAGGAGATCTAACGCTGCCGCCCGCAGCTTTCACCTGCCCCCAGCAATGCTCCAGAGTGGACCCTGCAGTATATTATATATATATATATATATATATATATCCCCCATATATTCGGTTTATAAGACGCACCCCCTACTTTCCCCCAAAATTTGGGGGGACAAAAGTGCGTCTTATAAAGCGAAAAGTACGGTACTTTTCACAGTTCCTGCAAAGTCTATGATACAGGTAAAATGTATCTTTGTACCGTGTTAGCCAGTAGAGATACCATGCCTGATGAAAAGACCTGAGTAGTCTCGAAAGCTTGCTATTATTACCATCTTTTCAGTTAGCTATTAAAAGGTATCAACTACTGAGGACTATCAGTTCTTGCAAAGTCTGAGATTTCTGAAATCTTATGCATACACACACAAACATGTCAGGATTTTTTCATGACGGTTTTGTGAACCACCTCTGGTTTTGCTGTGTTCTGAAAAGAATGAGTATGTCAATTCTTTTCAGCTCTTTTGCTATGGTTTTTCACCCTAGTGACAGGTGGACTTGCAGATACTCTCTGAGTCCACCTGTCACTAGATACCCGGAATTGATTCAGGGTATCTGGCTGGCACTTAAATGGTGGTGGGGATAGGGGGATTGGAGCAGGCACGGTATATTTACCAAATCTCCAGCACGGCTGTATGCTTCCGCAGCTTCTCCACTTCCCTGCTCATTCCATATTCACTGCTTTCATCTATGATTAGTTGCAGTCAGACGCGCCCCAAGCATCTGACTGCAGCAAATTACAGACCTGGTCTGCGGGACCAAAATAGAGAATGAGTGAACCACTCATTCAGCGGTGACCTCACTCTTTTTACAGTCACAGGTATCGCCGGCTGTGACCGAAAATCACCTGAGTGAAGTGACCGCTGATCGTGCGGCTCATTCATTCTCTGGAGCTCACAGCGGGCAGTCCTGTTCTATTGCTGTGCACTGCGATCTTCAGATGTAGCAGAGCTGAATCACCGTGGGACCTTGTGGGGATTACGTCGGACCTGAAGGGGTGTGATTATGGGGTTAATAAAGTGGTGAAAGACGGGACTTTTTGTAATTTTATTTCAAATATAGGATTTTTTCGGTGTTTGTTTTTATAACTTGTCACTTATTACAAATTGGTGATGGGAGGGTGTCGCATAGACGCCTGCCATTACCAATCTAGGGCTTAGTCGCAGTTAGAATCTGCGATTAACTCCTTATTACCCCGATTGCTACCGCACCAGGGCAATTCGGGAAGAGCCGGATAAAGTGCTGGGAATGTCGCATCTAATGAATGCGACAATCCTGGATGACTGCAGGCTGATATTTTTAGGCTGGGTCTCTCCAGCCTAATAATACCATCCCGCAGTTGGGGGCTTTATCCTGGCTGGGTATCAAAATTTGGGGGGAGACCGCATGCTTTTCTTTTTTTTAAATTATTTATTTAAATAGTTAAAAAACAGCATGGGGTCCCTCTTATTTTGATACCTAGCCAAGATAAAGCCCACAGCTGGGGGCTGCAGCCTGTCGCTGTAGGCATTATCTGTGCTGGGTATCAAAATATGGGGGGACCCTACGTCAGTTTTTTTTATTTATTTATTTTGTTACTGTATGATAGACCAACAGACTCCAGTGGAGAGGGGGCGGGGGAAGTAGTGAATATGCATGAGGCTAATGAGTGGCACTGGAAGTAGGAGAGGCCGCAGGAGCAGGTATGGATGAGCCTAGAATGTTTGGGCTCCCTCCAGGTTAGGGGGCGTAGTTAGTGAGCTTGGAGATGTTATCTCCCTGCCACTACGATCATGCTTTACTCTCCTTCCCTTCATGTGATAGGGGCCCGTTGAAGACGTCATACCTGGAAGGAGCCCATACACTCTAGCATCTACCGGAGACTGGTAAATATAGCGCGCTTGCTTTACTTTTTTTCTTTCTACTTTTTTTTTTTTTTTACTACCAGAGTGCCGGATCCAGGTCAATCTCAGCCCGGCCCAGCACTCAGGTACTTTTGAACCCTTGCAGTTCTTGACATCATATAAAAAAAACGCTGTAAAAACGCACCAAAACCACAGATGGCTCCCAGGAGACATCCTGCCACAAGATTAGGTTTTGGTCAGGAAAAAAACTTCTGCAAAAATGTCCCGTGTGAACATAGCCTTAATGTGTAAACCACTATCAACAAAAGTAAGTACACCCTTTAGTGAAAATGGCCAAATTGTGCCAAAAGGGTCAATATTTTATGTAGCCACCATTATTCTTAAGCACTGCCTTAACTCTTTTGGAGATGGAGTTCACTAGAGCTTCACAGGTTGCCGCTGAAATCCTCGTCCACTCCTTCATGATAACTTAATGGAGACGGTGGATGTAAAAGACCTTGAGCTCCTCCACTTTCCATTTGAGGATGCCCCACAGATGCTCAATAGGGTGTAGGTCTGGAGACATGCTTTCCAAGTACAGAACCTTACCCTCAGTTTCTTTAGTAAAGCAGGGGTCATCTTGCAGGTGTGTTTGGAGTCGTTATCATGTTGGTATATTGCCCTGCGGCCCAGTTTCTGAAGGGAGGGATCATACTCTGCTTCAGTATGGCACAATACATGTTGGCATTCATGGTTCCGTCAATGAGCTGTAGCTCCCCACATCCGGCAGCACTCATGCAGGCCCAGACCTTGATATTTCTACTACCATGCTTGACTGGAGACGAGACAGACTTATCTTTGTACTCCTCACCTGGTTGACACCAAATATGTTCATCTTGATATGAACGATACCACATTAGAGGTACATAATTGAAGAACATATATTATTGAAATTAGTAGTGCCAAAAATTTGAACATGGTCAAAATGTGAATGTATATTCATATTAAACACTTCCCAAGGACCTGTGGAAAAATAAATAAATCACCAACTCCATGGATGGAAAGAAAATACTGGAATAAATGAGGTGTATACTGTATAAAGTGCAGTGCCAATGTCCTATGCAAAGTGCATTATTAGTTGATTATTATTTTTAAACTCGTTTTATTGAAAGTTAAGTAAAGCATTACAAACAAGAATAAATCAGCAAATTGTTCAGTGAGACAGTGTACAAGTAAACTGGTTGTATATCAGAATAATAAAGTAACAACAATCAAATCTACGTCCATTATTTTCAGCATATCCAAATAGCATCAAACCTAGCAAAGGTATTAGTTCGCGAGACACATCCAACTCAAGGCAAGAGAACCCATATCGTCCAGGAGAGAGCAACCCAAGCTTCGGGAAACTCGTGGTATCCCTCATATATTGCATCACGGATCACATGTGTCTCCTTTCTGCATCTCAGGGCACTACTGGCTATTGCAATAATACCGATTGTAGGTTATCAGCAAGAGAACCAGGAGATCCGCCAGTCAAGGGCGACCTCATCCATCTACCCCAGATTTTGTCAAATTTAATTGGGGAGCCTCTTGACTTGTAAACAAATTGCTCTGACGGGATTATTGCGTTTACCAATGCAATCCAAGAGGCTCTAGTTGGGGAATGAGTGCTCATCCAATTTAGTATAATGCCTTTCCGGGCCAGAAAAAGAACCTTCTTTATTAATAGACTCTCATCTTGGGACCAGGAGCGTGCATCTACCACCCCAAATAGACATAGGACTGGGCACATAGCAACCGCTTTTTGAAATATGGCGGAAAGAGTCATTATGATCTCGCTCCAATAGGAGAGGATAACCCGGCAATCCCATATCATGTGCCAGAAATCAGCACCGTCTCTCCCGCATCTCGGACAGCCCATCCCCACCGAATTATTCAGCTTTTTCATTTTGTTCAGTCTCTGGGGAGTAATATAACTTTGGTGTATTATATATAATTGGATCAGTCTATTGTTAACAGCAGGAGAGACCAATGTGTGGGATTCGACAATGTCATCCCACACTACATCATCAATTTCAGGGATCCTGGCACTCCACCTCTCACGGACAGAAAGAGGATTATTCATGGCCTTGGCCCGAATGAGAGAGGAGTATAGTTTAGAGATAAGACCACCAGGGCCCTGTGATCTAATAATTCCAATAACTGGGAAGGAAGAGAATCTAACCCCACGACCAGAGAACTGAGCTCGAAAGGCATGCCTAATCTGGAGATACTGAAACCCATGAGATTCCGGCAAGTCAAATTCTGTCCGCAGTTGCGCAAAGGGGCGGAGTTCACCATCCCGGACCAGTGATCCCAGGGAGATTATTCCGCGATTCCTCCATTCACCAAACCCCGGCAACCCACAAAAATGTGGAAGGTCCAAGTTATCCCACAAGGGCGTCTCAGTTGGTACATCACAAAATCCAAATATGGCTTTAGCTTCTTTCCAGATCCTGGCCCCCAATTTGTGTATCGGGAGGACACGACCCTCAGGGGACCTCCTGTGATCCGTCAGTAACGGCCACAGGAGCTCCACACCTGTGAACTCTGCCAGGAGTCCCTCCGGAGAACCCCCAACTCGAGGAAGGGTCCATGGACCCAAATATTTCACTTGTCCGGCCAGATAGTAAATATAAAGATCAGGAAGTGCCATACCCCCCATATCCTTGGGTCTTTGTAATTTGGCCAGTTGGACCCTTGACCTGGACGAGCCCCAGACAAAGGTAATCATTAGAGATTCCAGGGACCGGAAGAAAGAACGAGGAATCTGCACGAATACATGCTGGGTAATATAGAGACACTTTGGTTGCACTATCATTTTGAGGAGGTTAATCCTTCCCGCCACTGACAGTGGGAGTTGGCTCCATCTATTAAATTTCTCCCCGAAGTACGCTAGTAAGGGGGCTATATTTCTCGCTATCATCTCCGCAGGGCTTCCCGCCAGTATAATTCCGAGATATTTAAAATGATCCACCACCGGAACCCTGCATATGTGGTCGTACACCAGGTCCTCTCTGTTCCGAGACAGAAAGAGGAGGTACGATTTTGACCAATTTATTGACAAACCTGAGAACTCCCCAAATCGATCAATCAAGTGCACAGCTCTGGGAATGGAGGAATCCGGATCAGATGCAAACAGTAACAAATCGTCTGCGTACAAAGATAAACGTTCATCTCCCTTACTATGTCTCACCCCCCGATAGACTGGGTCCGCCCGGATGCGCAACGCAAGCGGTTCCATGGCAAGAGCGAACAGGAGAGGGGATAGGGGACATCCCTGTCTGGTTCCCCTCCCCAAAGAGAAAGTTTCCGACACACCACCGCCCACCTGAATATTAGCAGATGGGGCTTTATATATGATCTCAATCCATCTGATAAATTCGTTGCCGAAACCAAATGCCCGCAGCACCTCCAGCAGGTATGGCCATTCTATGGAGTCGAAGGCTTTGGCTGCATCCAGAGAGACCAAAGCCCAATCCTCCTCTAACTTGGTGCCCATCTGTAAGATCACCTGCGCCCTCCTCAGATTATCCGAGGTACTCCTACCCGGGATGAAACCTGACTGATCCTCATGTACTATAGTGGAGATCACCTTTTTGAGTCTATTTGCTAGAATTTTGGTGAGAATTTTGTAATCGGAGTTCAACAAAGAGATCGGTCTGTACGAACCACAATCCAATGGATCTTTATCTGGTTTCAATAGCAGGACAATGGTTGCCTCATAGAAGGAACCAGGCAACCATCCCCTGCTGAACGAGGCTTCAACCGTTTCCAGGAGGGCTGGGGCCAGCTCCCCCTGATATTTGTCAAAGATCTCAATCGGGAGTCCGTCTGGCCCAGACGCCTTACCCCTACTGAGGGTCTTCATTGCCTCGACCATTTCTTCCATTTTGATGGGCTCATCCAGGGCCAATCTCTGAGTCAAAGTCAATCTGGGAAACTCCAGATCTCGAAGGTACTCAGCAATCTCCTCCCTTGACACGGTCAGCCTGGACTCATACAAGTTCCTATAGAAGTCCAAAAATACCTCCAATATACCATTAACGGAAGTAACTGTTCCTCCACGAGAGTCTCTTATCCGGAGGACCGCAGGTGAGCTAGTGGATTGACGCACCAGGAACGCCAGTAAGCTACTGGACTGGTTCCCTTGCTCAAAATACCTCTGGCTCGTGAAGAATACATGTCTCTTAGCCTTGTCTTGCAAATACAAGAGATAATTCCTCCCAGCCTGAAGCCAATTAAATCTATTTTCCTCAGATGGGTCTGAGGTGAATCTTTGTTCAAGCACTCTATTTTGGGTGGCCAATTCCTCCTCCTCTCTGGCCGCCTGTTTCTTAAGATAGGAAATAGAGGAGTGACAGCATCCCCTCAGATACGCCTTAAGCGCATCCCAATAAGCCGAGTGATTCTCTTCCACGGAGTTCATTTCCGTGTATGCCCCAAGCTGATCAGGAATCCTGTCATTAGCTCCAAAGAGTGATAGCCACCAAGGGTTAATTTTCCTTGACAATTTATGAGATTTACATCCTTCCCATTTAATGCCTACAACCACCGGAGAATGGTCTGATACTGATCTGGGCAAATGACATACCGATTGTATATGGGCACAGACTCTTTCATTTCCACAAATATAATCAATTCGAGATAACGAGTTTTTCCCCGGAGTGTAACATGTATATTCTCTTAGTGCTGGGTTAAAGAACCGCCACATATCGTACCATCCCACCTCCTGTAAGAATATACTCAGTCTAGTTTGTATCGTGGGGGAGATCGGGACCTGTCGAGTGCTGAATCTATCCAGTCCCGTGTTATTAATCAAATTGAAGTCCCCCATGCAGAGCACTAAGGCTTGTGGGAATTGTGATGCGAACTTAGCCGCCTCATATAGAATCGAGATTCCCGTTGCCGGGGGAATGTATATGGCCAAGACCACTATCATGACCCCATCGATGTGAGCCTGGATAAACACATACCTCCCATCAGTGTCTTTTAAAATTTTACCCGGGTCCCACCGCAGAGCTCTGTGGACCAGCACCGATACTCCCCTAGAATATGATGAGTGAACAGAGTGAGCTGACCATTGAACCCAAGGCTTTTGAAGCACTCTAGTGGTTTCCAACAACAAATGGGTCTCTTGTAGGCATACAATCTGAGCTTTGGATCTTTTGATGTGAGCAAATACTGCCGCCCTTTTCCTGGATGTGCCCAGTCCCCTAACATTCCATGTCATCACACTTAAAGCCATTGAGAGATGCCACTTGCTGAATTGCTAAAAGATTATCAAAAACTTAACCTACAGTAGAACTTGGGTAAACGTACCCTTAAATACAAAATGTCGATTGCGCACGCACAATCGACAAGAACTGGTCCAGTAGTGCGACCAGAAAAGATTTTCCCCAGCAACGACTAGGGTAAACCAACGTGGCTAGATGGTGTACTTGGTACGGGGGTGTCCTCAAACAAGGACTTGAGCTTCTCCTACAGTCCAATAAATGAATTACCCTGCAGCATAGCCTTTAATCGTGCAAAGGTGAAAGGGTCAAGAATAGACAGGAAGGAACTGAGGGAGGGAAAGAGAAGAAGAGGATAGGGAGAGAGAGGCAAAGAAGGGATAGAAAGGAGATATAAGAAGGGAGAGAAAGAGAGGAGAGAGAGAAGAAAGGCAAGAAGAGAAAAGAAAAAAAAAAAAAAAAAAGAAAGGAAAAGGGGAGGGGGGGGAAGAGACGGCAAAGAGGGGAAAGAGAAACAAGGCAGAATTGAGAACGAAAAGGGGAGAGATTAGAATAGAAGATAAAGCGGGGACAAGGGAAGAGCACAAAGATAAGAGAGGTAGAAAAAGTGAGGGGTTGAAGGGAGAGGAGAAAGGAACAATGAAGAAGTAAGGGGCGAGGGGAAGAGGGATGAGGAATATGTTAATAGGGGGATAGAGGGGGAGAAGAGGTGGGAGTGTAAATAAGATACAAAAAGGAGTGGCAGGGAATCTTAGACTATATAATATTATGACATATGGTAACCTCAGGTCTTAATATAGCACTAATAGAGCAAAATATAACCTTATGAACTAAAGTGCGTCGCCCAATACTGCGAGCCCAAAGTAGAGTTCCAATTTGGATCCAAAACGGTATAGGATAACACAAGATCGCATGAAGGAGTTCAGAGCGTCGCAACAGCGGTCCGACCCATGTCCCAACTGGTGTCACCAGGGTCCGGTCCCATCACCGACGAGTAATCCAGATCGTAGGCTGGGCCAAACAAAGATCCCGGAGAACGCAGCAGCCGACCCATACGCAGGCGCGGCCCCAGGCCTCCCGCCTACAACGAGGGCCAGACCCGGAGACCGGTTCAGTGGGAGACCAATATTGGACGCATCCGGAAACTCCCATGCCTCCAGGAAGGCCGCAGACGCACCAGCGCCTCCAGATGGGATCTCTAGCACCTCAGCCGGCAGGGACCGGAACAGGATCAGATTAGGGTCAGGACACTAACGCAATTGCGGTCCCGCTCCACTCACACACCAGGAGGGGTGAAACAAACATGAATCTTTCGCGCCTTCAGAGTTGAGGGACGCCGAGTACCTGTATAGGATGATCCTGAAGCAATCTCATCAGTGATTTCAAACACAGCGTCCCAAGGATTGGAGTCGCATCACCGACCTTGCTCCAAAAAGAATGAAATAGATGAATCAGAGCCGCGACGCCATCACAACCGCGACCCATCAGGCCGCGCCCAAGACCGTGGCGCATCAGCGTTTCCTCTTCAATGTGTTGAGCCAGTCATCCGCTTCCGCAGGAGAGGTGAAGAATAGGGATCGCTCCTGATGAACCACTCTAAGCCGGGCTGGGAAGATCATGGAGTAAGCAATTTGATGCTCTCTGAGACGTTTCTTCACCTGGATGAAGGAGGCCCTCGTTTTCTGGAGCGACGCAGAGAAATCAGGGAAGATCAGTATGGTAGCGTTGTTATGTAGGATCGGGCCTCTGCGCCGCGCCGCACCAAGGATCGCATCTCTATCCCTGCTGCTCAACAAACGGGCCAGGAGAGGTCTAGGCTGCGCTCCCGGAGGAGGAGGTCTGGCCGGTACCCGGTGAGCTCTTTCGATAGCGAATGCCGCTGACAGCGTCGCATCAGGGAAAGTTTCGGAGAGCCACTTTTCCATGAACTTACATGGGTCACTCCCTTCTGCTCTCTCCGGCATCCCCAGAATTCTCAGATTATTGCGACGCAGGCGATTTTCTAGGTCATCTGCCCTCTGCGCCCAGTTATGTGCCGCGCTTTCCAGAGAGGCCAGTCTGCCCAGCGTCGCTCTTGCGTCGTCTTCCAGCGTGGAGATCCGTTGCTCGGTCTCCTTTACCCGCTCTCTCAGATTTTGCAAGTCCAGCCGGAGGAGACCCACATCAATCTTAACCTCCTCAATTTTACCCGTCAACGACACCTTTGAATCCTGGATCGCTGCAAGTAACTGCGACGTAACCTGCTGTAAGGTTAGCTCCTGCGATTCCTTGGATCCGGCCTCCATGCTCTCCTCCTCCTCCGCCTCGCTGGATTCCCGCTCTGCCTGCTTGCCGGCGCCATCTTGCTGGGAGTCCCGGGCAAACTTCTTCAGCTTCTCAGCCGCTGCTGCACTGCGACCCCTGCTCATGGTACCGATCCAAATGCTCACCGCACCACAGGTAATCCAGAGGTGTATTTAGGCACCAATTTCGGCAGGATTAATAACGTATATTAGCTTTGGACTGCGGAGCTGCTCTCAGATGCGACCGCTCATGCTGCCTGCTGGCCACGCCCATTTAGTTGATTATTATTACATACCTAGTAAATATATTCTAAAAAAATGCAAATCAGTTAAATGATATGAAGATGACTAGTTCATATAATAATGAGATTAGTACAAATTGAATAATGTTTGAAAAGCGACAAGTGCAAAAAAGTGCTTAAAGCTGATAAATATCACATATATTAAAGATATAAATTGTATGCAACAATTGTATCATACATATGAATACACAATATTTTGTAGAATGCCACTGTAAAGTGACTCATGCAAAGTGCATCTGCTGTAAACATGTAAGAAAAAAATGATTCATAGCTTCTTGCTCAGAATTGTGAAAAATACCAAATAAATGTGTCCATCAAGAAAACATCTTTTTATAAAGGGTATGCGCCTGCAAAAGTTTACTGGAAAATCTGTGAAGATGATGTTATATATGTGCCAAATTAATATAGACTTAATACTACAGGTTCAATAATAAACAGATTGAGTAAATAGTACTGCATGTGTAAACAGTTAATATGAATAAAGGACTAAAGATTGAATACTGAGCCAATATATAAGTAGTTAACAAAGTACACTGAAATAACTTCACAAAACAACTGATGAAAAAAGCTGACACAAATGATACCCTGTGGTAGCAGACTGAGAAAATAACGTTTCGCGTTATGCTTCTTCAGAGCTTGGCGAAACGCTGTTTTGATCCCAAAGTTCAGACTTTGATTCCACCTTGCAAGCATAAACAATACAATATGTAGGCTACCAATGCAAGATGTAGGTGAAATTTTAAATATTTTTTGGGGGACAAAGGGTAATTTGCTCAATTTATTTGTAGGAAAACATTTTTGTATGTTTATTATGTAGGACATTGTTTACTTTGTAAATATCATTGTCACTAATTTAATTTAACTATATTTGAAGTGGGGAGAAACAAAATGATTGCTTTAAAAGAAAAAGGGTTTTTATGTATAAAAAAATAGTGGCTATTCTGAATAAAAAAGTTTAATTCATGTATCAAGCACAGCCATGAACTAGTGTTGTATGAGTGCATGAAAACAGAAACAATTGCAAATATAAAAACAAAAGGGGAAGTTGAATTGGTAGTTTATTTAAAGCACGCTAATCACCAGGATTTTCCTTTATAACCTACAGCCAGTGCTATACTGGCACTATCAGTCTGATTCTCTACATACCTTTAGTTGTCAGCTAGAATGTTTAGGTTTTGAAACACAAGCAAGTAAAGTTTGTAAAATGAGCAGCTTTTTGAATGACAGCAGCTGCCGATCAGCTGATAGCTGGGGTGGGTATTCATAGTTATCCCCTCCCACTGTTATTTATGCTAATTCTATTATAGAATCGTTTTACAATATGACTAGAAAGACCAGTGCTGATGTCATATCCATGTGACCAGAAGGGGTGGGGTCTCAACCAACAGAAAAATAATGTTTCCTGGTATCCGCTATGTTGGCTGAGGCCCCGCCCCTGCTGGTCACATGGGTATGACATCAGCACACGTCCTTCTAGTCAGATAGTAAAACGATTCTATAATAGAATTAGCATAAATAACAGGGGGAGGATGGAAAGGCAGGGGGGCGGGAATCACTATGAATATCCACCCATCTCTTAGCTGATTGGCAGCTGCTGTCATTCAAAAAGCTGCTCATTGTAAAAACTTTACTTGCTTGTGTTTCAAAACCTATACATCTTAGCTAACAACTAAAGGTATGTATAAAATCAGCATGATAGTGCCAGTATAGCACTGGTTTTAGGTAATATAGGAAAATCCTGGTGATTGGTGTGCTTTAATAGTTTAATTTAATTATCATTTATTAAATTATCACTATTATAGTTTAAATCTATGCTTTACTTGACAGAAACAATAAGATTAATTTTACTAAAATTTAGTACAAATTACATTACAGTAAAAAAATGCTTAAAAGTGGAACATCGAAACTCATGCAACAACACCAAGACATTTTGTGAACAGACATGAGCAAGCTAAAAAACCTCTCTGCCAAGGTTTCATATCCTGTTATACCTGTATATTTGATACTAAAAATGCTGCAAAAATGGATAGTAATGTTTTTACAAGCTGTTTACTTGAAGGCGGTTTCCCACGACCAAAGTTCAAATTAATAAATAGATCTTGGAGACTTGTGAATAGAAAGAAACTCTGTACGGCACAGCAGATTATGTTGGTGCTGTATTTGTAATGTGAAAAAGAATTTTACTTATATATTTACTTGAAAATATTGCAACTATATTAGTTGTTAGTAGATGCTATAATTGGCTTGCACTGGTCAACTAATGCCAATGTGTATATGGGGGTATTGTTACAGATTAGAAATAAATGTCAGCCTCCAGTGACGCCCACTCTATTTTTCTTTTCCTAATTATCTTCACCGATCTTCTTATTTTGACAGTCAGCATGGAATATATTGGAGAGTAGGTCAGTAAATACAGTAAATTGATAATAGTTGAAGGAAACTGCTTACCTCTATATATAGGATATTTTTATAACCTGCATGTCCAAATACACAATATACACAAAATTGGTTTCCAATGTGCCCCAGTGTTTTGAACTATCTATATTAAGGCTCAACCAGTGAACGTAAATGAAAATTATTATATTTAAAATAGTGATTTACAGTGCTGGATTTGTCAAGTTACAGTTCTCAATATTTTTTTATCTGTGACATGGAGTGACTTGATTATTTGTAATTTATATCTTTGATAGAGATGAACAGACTCGGACTATAAAAGTCTGGATCCACATGCTTTCAAAGATACCCAGGTGCTTGACCCGGACCCGGGACTCGAGGTGTTTGATCCAGATCCAGCACGGGAGAAATTAAAAAAAAAATAAAGGAAAAATAAAGAAAATAAGAATGAAGCGAGCGCTTCATACTTACCAAGGCTCCATCGTGGCTGTACACTTCTCCCACAGTCATCCATTCACTGCCGGGGCCGCTCATCATTGCTCATCCATATGCACTGCTTTCACCGTCCACTGGCCGGCCTGGTGTCTGTGATTGGTTGCTGTCAGACATGCCCCCAGCCTGTGTGACAGTGTCTAACTGCAACCACTCACAGGCGCTATCAAGTAGAGATGAATGAACCTTACCGAACATACGCTGTGTTCGCCAAACTGTTCGTCGAACCCTTTCAAACATCATTGGATTCAATGAGAGGCCAAATGTAAGACAGAGAAAACACATTTGGAGGGGTTGTAAAGCTTTCAAAACATTTTATAGTGCAGCACCACTATTTTGGCATAGCCTTTACCTTCATAGATTATTGCCATAAGAAATATAGAGGTGGATGAGAAACAGGTGTAGGGCTGGTGCTCCCATACCCCTGCCTCTACAGACAAGACACAACTCAGTGGAGACAGCCATTGATCAAACTCGGCCTGGATAGTGGTCCACAACTCTGCAGCTGTGTAACTGTGTTCTCAAATGCATATTAATTTAAGCACTGCCTGATTGTGATGACTTACACACAGGATGTGGGCTGGTATTTTAATTTTAAAAATCAAGAGATGCATGAGTGACAGGTGTAAGCCTCTCACTTTCAGAACCCTGGCACTACATACAAAAGACAGTTTGGAGACCCTACTTGTAGTCTCCAAATTTTCAAACATTAAGGTCAGGCAACCGAAAAATTGGCAACAATTGGCACAGACTACAAATAGTCCAACAAAGCAACATGGCTGCGTAGTACTTACCCTGGAACAAGGCATTAATGAGTATTTCTACCTTCACCAGAGACAAAATAAATACCAATTTGTGTTGCCACAAGGAGATATATACAGATGAAGGTATATAATAAATAATCTCCAAAATGGAGTCAGGCTACTACGTCAAAATGAAACCAAGAAAAATGTAGCCAAGGACAATACAATGATAAAATAGAATTTTTATTAAAGATCAGAGTAAAAACAATACATGCAAGGGATAATAATGAAAAAAGTGCCGAGGCACCACAAGACCCAGCAAGTGGATTGCAAATAGAGAACCAATGGATTATATTGGGATATTGATATATATTACATTCTAATTATCTGTCCCCATCATGGGTATAGCAGTAATTAAATGGGTATGATCTTCAAACCAAACATATAGTATGGTTTCCTGTTTGCATATCGCTAAGTGACATAAACACAGGCATAAAAAGCCAAGGAGGCATACCAAGAAAATCACATCATATGGGTGTTACCTGTCACCATTAGCAGTGGCTAATGGCGACAGGTAACTCACCCCTATGATGGTATTTTCTTGGTATGCCTCCTTGGCTTTTTATGCCTGTGTTTATGTCCCTTAGCGATATGCAAACAGGAAACCATACTATATGTTTGGTTTGAAGATCATACCCATTTAATTACTGCTATACCCATGATAGGGACAGATAATTAGAATGTAATATATATCAATATCCCTATATAATTATAATCCATTGGTTCTCTGTTTGCAATCCACTTGCTGGGCCTTGTGGTGCCTCGGCACTTTTTTCATTACTATCCCTTGCATGTATTGTTTTTACTCTGATCTTTAATAAAAATTCTATTTTATCATTGTATTGTCCTTGGCTACATTTGTCTTGGTTTCGCTTCACCAGAGACAGTAAGATGACAGACAGGCCCATCAGCTAGTCTGCACAGTCTAGAACAGGGGTGGAAAGTCATTGGACATCCATGACCTCTTCATCTTTATGAAAGTTAGGTCGTGCATGCTTTCGGAGGGCAGATGGATGTGCTTACCCATCAATACACCGCCAGCAGCGCTGAAAACCCATTCTGAAAGAACACTTGCTGCCGGGCAAGCCAAAACTTGAACACCAAAATTCAAAAGGGTTCAATCCCTCCCCTTCTGGCATCAATATTAAGCTCTAGATACTCCTACATCATCCTATCTAGTCATTCACTATGTGTTGGACTTTTACTTTGTTCTGCTGGTGCATGCAATGATCTAAAAAATGTGTGCCAAACCTCACAGAAATTGCTTCAGCCAATTGAACTGCTGCTGCTAATCTTTCTGCATTGACAACGCAATGTTCCTGTGGTTGGAATTCTAGAACTGCAATGCACGCTATGTGCCTCACAGCTGTCTTGTGGAAAACTACTGTTAAGTTGGTCTACAAGCTTGTTTCGGTACTCCAGCACCCGTGTGTCCTTTCCAGGGGGGGGGAGCTAAATTTTCTCTTGTACAGTGGATCTAACAATGGCAACCCAGTAGTCAGCACTGTTTCTAATTCTAATGATAGGGACATCATATTGCCAATAGTGAAGCAAGAAGGCACTCATGTGTCAGACACCATGTTGAGTTGGTTGCGGGGTAACGCTCAAGCTTGCCTACTCCGTTCCCTCCTACCAATCACGGAAAAATGACACGGGATCAAGATCATCTTCATCTCCTGAGTTATCTGCGGCCATCACCTCTTCCTCCTCCATTTGTTCCTTGCCTCCTGCACCTTCACTACCAGTTTGTTACCATGAACCCACCTTAATCAATGGACTTCACCCTCCCGTGGCACCCACCTGTGCAACGAATATCCAGACTTTACAGGAAATGGTATCCATTCCTCATCTTCCTCCTCTTCCTCTGGGACCCCTACCTCCTCCCGCTGACTATTTAAAGTATGCTCCAATATGTAGATGAGCAGAATAGTGATGCTGATGATGGCATTGTCAGCACTAACCATCTTTGCCGCCATTTTGAAACTGTGCAGAAGGGTGCAGAGGTACTTTATCTATACCCATTCCGCAATTGTGATTTGCACCACATCCGCACTGCGTAGTCCCAGGCTATGACTCATAGTATAGTGCACTAGGGCTTCCTTCTGCTGCCAAAGTTGCTGCAACTTGTGCAGAGTGGAATTCCACCATGTCAGTACACTGCATATCAATCGGTTAACTGGTAGGCTAAAAGACCTTTGCAGCATTGCAAGTCGATTAGCTATGGGGGAGTGAACGGTAGAAGTGAGCACATAGCGACCATGCTTTCTACAGCAGCGCATTCAGGCCAGGATAGTAGGATAAATATTTCTGTACAACAAAGTTGAGGATGATGACCATGCAAGACACATGTGTGATGTGGCCCAGGCCTTGGGTCACCAACAGGTTTGCACCATTATTGCGCATGGCCTTCCCTGACTCCAGGCGATTTTAAGACTTTGGAAACAGCCCCTTCCCAACCTGCATCCATAGCCACCAGAATAACCCAGTGCCAGTCAGCGAGATGTAGTGCCCCTGACCCTGCTTGCTCGTCCAGATGTCAGTAGTGAAAAGCACCCTGGGAGACACAGAGTTTTTGATGGAAAAGGTAATGTTGTCTGCAACATGATGGTGTAGTGCAGACACAGTTTTATTAGAGAAGTAATGGTGACTAGGCAACTAGTACTGGGAGACTGCAATGGCCATCAGGTTTCAGAAACTGTCTATATACACCACTGGGTGGAAAGGCAGAATTTCCATGGCCAACAGTATAGATATTGTGAAGTTCAAGCTCTTTGCTTAGGCATGTGTGAGAGAAAATGATCTTTTACGTTATCAAAACTGCGGGACCGAGGTCTGGCTGCTGTGCTGAGAGAGGGTGGAGTAAGCTGTAAACAACAGACTGGTGAACTGTGAGGAAGGTGTAGGCAGATATGGAATGATGGATTGAGAAACATGTGGCGTGCTTGGTGTCTCACATGGGTCAAAAACACCAGCCATGTTCTCTTTCATAACAGCTGACAAACTCTCACTCACCTTGAGTGGAGTGGAGATTCTGAGGTCGGAGACCTGTGTGAGAATAGTTTTGATGGTGATGCATGAGGAGTAAGAAGCAGTAGACATGGTCGATTTATCAGTCAGTGTTTGGGTCGGCCCTGTAGTCCGCATTTTTGCACAGTGAGATTCCCACAGTAATGCATGTTGGTTGCGCATGCGCTAGTTCATACATGTAGTAGTCAAATTATTTGAATTTTTTTCTTCTACTCAGATATTGAAAGTTGGGTCATCCTTTGCAGTCTCAAAAAAGGCCCAGGTAACCCTTTCTCTGGCAAACTTCAGACGCATGACTGCTGCTGGCCACAAGTTGTAGCTGAGGATGCAGTGTTTTTCTCATGGTTGCGTCACTATGTGTTTGTGCGAGAGTCGCCAACGTAACATCCTCGGCTTCCTCCTCCTCATCTGCTAAGCTACCCAGCTGCGTGTCTCTGGGTTCACGCCAAGTGGGATTTAGAACTTCATTGCTAGGCTCTATGTTGTCCCACTCCTGAACTTGACATGACATCACAGAATTAGTATGCATGTGCCTCAGGTTTCTGAGTTGCATCATCATCACCTCCACCACAGGTGTTAATGTCAGTTGACGAAGGTTGGGATCCCACTCGGACCCTACTTTGTCCATGCCAGGATCCAACTCAAAGAATTTGGGCATTAATGCAGATGTTTTCCTCTTCTTGAGTCTGGAAATCTTTGGAGCAGACCTCTGTTGCCCATAGGATAGAATGTGTGAACAGTTCTGCAGACTCTCCCATGTGTGGTTCCCCACAGTTAGTTTGCCGGCTGGAAATTTGTGACGTGAAGGGAAACAAGTTTCATTGGGGTGGAACCTCTGAGGAATGAACTGTATGTGATGATGAGGTGCAGGAAGAGGAGGAGAGACTAATTCATGCAGCGCTTGCCATCCACTCTAGCACATGCTGTTTATCACCCTTATTTCAAAGTTGAAGTGATGTGCAACTGCCAAAGAAATCTAGTGGAGTAGGCTGTCCAGTAACAGACATTGTTCTTATTTCTCTTGGCATAGGATGAGCCAGTGTTTGCTCGCTAGAGCTTTGTTTAACAATAGAAGGTCCCACATGCACACCTCTAACACCCTGCCTATTCACCGTTCCACCACAACCTTGTTATTTACCACTGATGGTTGATGTAACCTTCCCCTTTCACACAGATGTTTTGCAACCCTACACCCACACCTAGCAGACACCTGACACAATAGATAATTCTTTATTTCTTGCCTTAGATGGCAATGTTGTGAGGGTACTGTAAAGTACCAATACCTAGAAATGTGGTTCACTGCATTATTTGGAGCAAGCACTGAAAAGTGCTAAGACCTATTTTGCAAGTTCACTATAAAATTTACAGCCAGCACTACTAATTAACAATACCTAGAAATATGGTTCAATGGCTAATTTGGAGCAGGCAGTAATATATAGCAATACCTATTTAGATCATTCAATGGCAACTCTTTAGCAGGAACTCACAAGTAGCAGTCCCTATTTCTAGCATGCAATGCCAATTTGTGGCACATACCTTTCCCTACACTGTACGTCCCTATTCTACACTATTGCTCTCCTATCTATTTCAAATACCTATCATTAAACTCCAAGCTAAACTAGGGATTAAACTAGATGGACCTAGGTCTTTTTTAAACCTATGTAACTATATAAATAACTGTCTAGCATCACAGATGGCGGCAGCAGCAGTGGCAGCACCTTCCCTAATATTTAACATTCACAAAATGGTGCCGACGCAGTATGTCCTCATTTTATTTGTAGAGAGACATGTGACTTAAGCAGCCAATGACACAAGCCCTTGTGTCAGAACCTTGCGGATGTTTACCTCTTCATGATTGGTGGCAGGAAGATTTCCAAATAAAGTTTAGAAAATAAAAGGTGCCATGTACCTCTGGCTTCTCCCGAGTCATTCCCCACCCCCTCCACTCATTAAATTCATATCCCTGTTTATCATATAGCACCACAATCCTATCTAAAAGCATAAAATATTATTAGAAATGTATTTTTGGAAAATGCTATCAGTTATCTAAGAAAACCAAACATTGCTGAATATTGGGGAAAGAGCTCGTGTTACCAAACCCGAGCTAAACAGGCTGAGGCTTGTACTGAATTTGAACTTGGTAAACCTTTTATCAAACAGGTTCACTCATCTCTAGTCATAACCAATTTATGGTGAAATTATGTTCTTTCCACTTCTGGATTATTGCCCCAATAGTGCTCACTGGAACCTTCAAAAGTTTATAAATTCTGTAATCATTGTGATCGGTATATTTTTAAATAATAGGCTTGCAAAGATCTTGAGACAGCTCACTGGTTTTACACGTTATCAGATGTTTTTTGAGTTGCATCTTGATAATGAGACACCTTTTTAAAGGCTATCAGTTGAATCAGCTAATATTATTTTTAACTAAGTGACAGGATTTATTATTAATTACTGATGTGTTCAATACTTCCAATACTTTTTCCCTACATTATTTTTCATTTTTACACGTACCTTAATTTATTGACATCTATGATTTAATTTATCTGCCTGTGTGGATTGGATGGGTTGTTACTGACAGCTGGTGAGAATTTCATGTCAATACTGTACATAGTAGAAAGGAAATGAAGAAGCAAATCCTTTTGACATTTTGTGAGCAACTAAATGACTCATTTGTTCTACTTGTACTAATATTAACCACATATTTTATTATTATTAGCACTGAAATTGTTCTAATGTTTGCAGACGTTAAAGAAGTGGTTCATTTAGTTTGATAGATCATAGAATACTCATGGGGTATGATTGTCTCACTTTCTATGACTAGAATATATGTTCAAAGTGAGAAATAAGAATTTGAAGAAGCTGAGAATTCCTCATGCTTGTGTAATCTGCTCGGAACTGTAAATTGATTTGTTTTTGTGCATGCTTATTTGAGCGTGTGGATTGGGAAAAGCATTTCTGGATAGCAGGTGGTCATACTTCTTGAGAGATTGCAGATAAATATCTGCTGTCAATATCGTATGCACTGTAACTCTTAGCTGATGGTTATAGTAAGAAAAAATTGCAACTATCATTTAAGAAAGAACACATATGGATATTAATTAAACTATTATTTCAGAATTTCAATATAAAACTCATGTCAAAAGTATTGAATAGGTTTGACAATCGGACTAAAAACACGTAAAAAAAAGTTTAGGTAACACTGAAGTCAGACTCAACACATTCATTTATAGGACACATGATTGCACATTTACAGTATATGGCCCTCTGTAATAAACTAATAATGAGAAAAGGAATTAGCACGCTTTTCAATTAAATCTCCACAAAACAGGTGCAAGCAGTAAAGTATCCCTCAAGGAGATACTTAAATACAAGATAACAGAAGATCTGCAGTGGAGATAAGCATATCGATCAGCGGAGTATCGAGATCAAGTCGAATTCTCTGACATTTAGAGTTTAAAATTAAGTTCTTGGTTTGTAGGAATAAAACTTTATTGTCACCATTTTTTGTACTGATGAAGTATCAGAGAGCAGGCTAAGATAATTTCCATAATGCTCTCCAACTATGACATCGTACCTTGTACAGTGGTGGTCTGTACCTGGGCCATCACAGATCAGGGGGTTCCTAATGGAGCACAGTTTGAATGGCAAAGTCATTTTCCATCTCCAGAGTCATTGAGTAAGTCTCCCTCTTCTGTAGAGTATAAGCTCTTATAGTCCGCAGGGTTCTCAGGGAAAGTTTAGTGCATTTGGATTTAAAAAGTCCGTTCAGGTCTTATCACCAGCACTTCAACTTCAGGCAAGATGTTTATTTCCTAGGTGGATTGCTGTGGATCTTTTCTTTTTATTTTTCAATAAACTTCATTGTAACTATGAAGACAGCTAAGCTAGTTAAACTCTAAAGGGGGCTTTATACACTGCGATATCGTTAATGAATTATCGTCGGGGTCACGGTTTTTGTGACGCACATCCGGCGTCATTAACGATATTGCAGTGTGTGACAATTAAGAGCGACCTTAAATGATCGCAATAGTGGTAAAAATCATTTGCCGCGGAGAGGTCGTCCTGAAACTAAAAATCGTTGTCTGCTTATTAGCGATGTTGTTCATCGTTCCTGCACCACACATCGCTATGTGTGACACCGCAGGAGCAACAAACATCTCCTTACCTGCCTCCACCGGCAATGCGGAAGGAAGGAGATGGGTGGGAAGTTACGTCCCGCTCATCTCCGTCCCTCCGCTTCTATTGGACTGCTGCCGTGTGACGTCGCTATGACGCCGCACGAACCGCCCCCTTAGAAAGGAGGCGGATCGCCGGCCAGAGCGACGTCGCAGGGCAGGTAAGTGCGTGTGATGGGGGTATGCGAGGCTGTGCAGCACAGGCAGTGATTTGCCTGTGTCGCACAACCGACGGGGGTGGGTACGATCGCTTGCGATCTCGCTAGCGAGATTGCAGCGTGTAAAGTACCCTTAAGACTAATACCATTCTTTTAATACTAATTTTGCTGGAATTTAAACTGCCATAGGCATCTTACCATGTGCTTGTGGCTTACATTCATGGCCAAAGTATTGGACATGCAGTACAAATTGGAGATTTAGGTGCAGAAAAGTGACATGTTAGAAAGGACAGATGCTGTAGAGACTACATTGCAGCTGGGAAATATTTAGACTGTAGTGGCAGGATGGTAGCTGGAGGAACCAGAAGTTAGGAGACTCATTTGTAGCAGTGTCACAGGAACAGCAGAGTTGGGAATGTCAGAAGACTTGTTGCAATGTAGCAAACCCCATTAGAACAGTACAGCTGAGTATATTAGGAGACTTATTTGAAGCATACCCTAAAGGGGTTGTCCAGTAAAATCAAGTTATCTTACCCCCTAGTCATTGGATAGATGATAACTTGCTTATCAGTGGTTTTCCCACCACTGGGAGCCACATAAATTAGCAGATTGGGTCATTTTTTTTATCAATGACAGAGAATATATATCTTCATTACTAAATGATGCAGCAGGTTATACGCCTAACTGCTACTCCATTCATTCTATATGAGACTGTCAGAACAAACTGAGGACAGTGCTTAGCAGCCAGATAGGAAATGAATGAAGTGCTAGATGAGCATGTGCACTGCTGCTCTATTCTGATAGGGATAAAAGTAATCTGTTTTGCTGCTTACTGCAGGTCTCAGAGATTGGATCCTCACTAAGCAACAAAGTATAAATTTCTTATCCTATGGATAGGTAATAACTAATGATGGGCAAACCTACAGATGTTTGAGTACGGTAGGTCCAGCCACAGTTTAAAAAAAAAAAAAAGTCTAGTTTATGGGGAATCAAACAATCAAACATTGTGCAGTAAAATGGCAGAGAAGGTGCTAGGGGGATTAGAGCATGACCGTTATACTTACCCAGTCTTCCGAACACCTGTCACACAGCTTCCGAGTCCACTCATTAACTCTCATGCATTTTCACTGCTTCCCCCACCCACCGTCAGTTCTGGCATCTGTGATTGGTTGAAGTCAGACTGTGTCCCTACCCTGTGTGACAGCTTCTGTTATTGATTGGAATCAAACACGCTGTTTGCGTCCCTCGACTGGTGTAAAAATAAATAAATAAATACAAAAATTGGCTTAGAGTCCCCCCCATATTGTGATACCCAGTGCATATAAAGTATACTGCTCCAGGCTGCAGCCCCCAGCCATGTGCTTATCTTGACAGGAAAAAGCTGTGGATATAAGGAACACAATAGGGTCTTACCAGTGTAAAATATGGTGACTTTTTAATAGGAAAACCGCTCACCTGGAAAGTTTGTGAGACTCACAACCAGTATAGAGACATATAACAGCTACAGCCGATCTCAGGTGCCAAAGGTAGAAGCAAAACAAAAACCAGGATAATTTTGGTATACGCTGTGCTGCTGCACAAAGAATCACTCAAAATAATAAAAGCAATGGTGATGGTTTATTCTACGCGTTTCGAAGAGATATCCCCTCTTCTTCCTCAGGAAAATCCACCGATAAACCTGGTTTATCAGTGGATTTTCCTGAGGAAGAAGAGGGGATATCTCTTTAAAACGCGTAGAATAAACCATCACCATTGCTTTTATTATTTAGAGTGATTCTTTGTACAGCAGCGCGGAGTATACCACAATTATCCTGGTTTTTGATGTGCTTATCTTGGCTGTGTAGCAAAATAAGAGGGACTCTATGCTGCTTTTTGTTTTTTTATTTATTTAAATAAGTAATTTTAAAAAATGGTGTGCTGTTCCCCCTATTTTGATACCCAGCTAATATAAAGCCAACAGCCAGGGGCTGGTATTCTCAGGCTGGGGAGGCCCATGTTTATTGCAACCCCCAGCATAAAAATAGCAGCCTGCAGCCTCCAAGAATTGTTGTATCTATTAGATGCGACAATTCTGACACCTTACCAGGATCATTCCGATTGCCCTGGTGCGGGAGCAATCAGGGTAATATAAAGGGTTTAATGACAGCTCAGAGCTGCCACTAAGTCCTAGATTAGTAATGGGTAGAGGTCTACGAGCACCCCCATTACTAATCCTGCAAGTGAAAAGAAATGAACACAAACACAGAAAAAAATCCTGTATTTGAAATAAAATACAAAAAAACGCCACCCTCTTTCTTCAATTTATTAACCCATTAAACACCCAGGTCCAACGTAATCCACACAAGGCCACATGATGATCCTGGCTCTGTCACATCCTGAAGTCACAATGTGCGGGCACATTAGTAAACATGAACACACCAACACCTGCGGCTTCAGGCAGAGACTGACTGAGTCACAGCTGTGTGCGGTGACATCACTGAGTTTATGTGCAGTCACAGTTGGAGTTTCCCATGGTACCCCACCTGTGACCACAGGTAAACTCACTTTAGCTAAATTCATTGAACTAAAGACTACTTTACACGCAGAGATAAATCTTTGGCAGATCTGTGGTTGCAGTGAAATCATGGACATATTGTTCCATTTGTACACAGCCACAAACCTGGCACTGATTGTCCACAATTTCACTGCAACCACAGATCTGCTGCAGATTTATCTCTGTGTGTAAAGTGGCCTTAAAGCAACACTTGAGTGTTTAAGGGGAAACATGTAAATGTATTGGAGTGGCCTAGTCAAAGCCAAGACCTTATTTCAATTAAGAATCTGTGGTCAAACTTGTAGATTAATGTTCACTAAAGGCAGCAGTCTATCCTTAAGCATCTTGAGCAGATTTGACTTGAGAAATAGGCAGAAATCATAGTGTCAAAATGTGAAAAGCTCATATAGATTTATCCAAAACGATTTGCAGATATAATTGCTGCAAAGGGAGGCTCCACAAAGTACTGACTTTAGGAGGGTGAATAGTTATGCACACTAAAGGGCACGTTACACGCTACGATTTATCAAATGATATGTCGTCGGGGTCACGTCGTTAATAATGCACATTCGGCCTCGTTTGACATATCGTAGCGTGTAACACAAATGAGCGACTGTGAACGAGAAAAAATACTCACCTTATCGTTGCTTGTTGACATGTCGCTCATTTCCTAAAAATTGAACGTCCTTCTGTGCTCCGGTTGTTCATCGTTCCCGAGGTAGAACACATGGCTCTGTGTGACACCCCGGGAACGATGAACTGCAGCTTACCTGCGGCCACCGGCAATGCGGAAGGAAGGAGGTGGGTGGGATGTTTACGTCCCGCTCATCTCCGCCCCTCCGCTTCTATTGGGCGGCCGCTGTGTGACGTCGCTGTGACACCAAACGTCCCTCCCACTGCGGCCACCGGCAATGCGGAAGGAAAGAGGTGGGTGGGATGTTTACGTCCTGCTCATCTCCGCCCCTCCGCTTCTATTGGGTGGCCACTGTGTGACGTTGCTGTGACACCAAGGAAGTGGATGTTTGCCGCCCACAGCGAGGTCGTTCGGAAGGTAAGTACGTGTGACGGGGGATTACAACTTTGTGCGACACGGGCAACAAATTGTCCATGCTGCACACACGATAGGGGCGGGTGCGATCGCAAATGCGATCGCATGACATATCAACAAGTGTAAAGCAGGCTTAAAGCTTCCAGTTTTTTTATCCTATTTATTTGCTTCACAATAGAAAGAAAACCAAATGTTCATAGTCGTAGGCATCATACACACCCTGAAAAAATTAAGAGCAAACGTTGCATGATAACACTCTAAAAATTTGGAACAAGGGCCACCTAATGACCCTCAAAAGATTTGGAGTGAGGGCTGCCTAATGATCCTTCACAGAAATGCCTAATGACCCTCTAAAAATGTTAAACAATGGCCGTATGATGACCCTATAAACATTTTGAGCAATGGCTGACTGATAACCCTCAAAGATTTAGAGCAAGGGCCACCTGATAACCCTGTTGATATGGCGTAGAGGGAGGAGGAGGACAAGATAAAGAACAAACCATGAATCATAAACCCCTTTTTTGGTTGGAAGGGGTGATGGGAATCAGAAAAAAGGAATATTTCAATTGGCTTTAGATTTCGTTGCTGTCATCCAGTGGTTTTGAGAAGTCTGAGCCAATCCCTGCCTTGTTCATTATGATAAGAGTCAGCCTGTCTACACTTTCAGTTGACAGGTGGATGCACCTATCAGTTATTATGACTCCTGTGGCACTTAAAACCTGATCTAAAAAAATGCTAGCGGCAGGGCATCCCAGCACCTCCAAGGTGTAGAAAGACAGTTCACACCACATGTCCAGCTTGGATACCCAAAAGTTGTATGATACAATGAAGTCATGGAGGATGCTGGTACAGTCGACTATGTACTCATTCACCATCTTCAAAAAAATTTCTTCCTTGTCAGATTTCCCCACGCATCATGGTCTGGGTGCTGTCTATTGAAAGTTTCCCAGACCTATGAAAGTGTTCCCCTGTTTGTGATGGAATTGTGTGTTTCCCTCATCTCTCCTTGGTTGCCCAAGGAACTATTACCTCTGCTGCCAGCATTGTCAGATGGGAATTTTTGCATTAATTGTTTGACTCCATTCTTTTGATATTGCAACATTTTACTAGCCCTTTCCACCGCAGAAAGGATAGATGGAAAGTTATCCTTGTAGCATGGGTTAAAAAGGGTGAACAACCAGTAATCTGTGTTTGTCAAAATGCATATAACAAGAGGGTCACAGAAAAAGCAGTGGGACTTAGTCAGCCATGTGTGCCAGACTCCCAACAGGTAAGATTTTCCTGTTTCCACCAGGAGAATGACTCTACATCTGCTTGTGCTGCCCCTGCAGCGGATCGAACCGCTCGGATCCGGGAGTGTGGTGATTACTTGTGGCTCGAGGGTCTCTAGACCCAGGGGCTAGGGGCCATACTGAAATGTAAAATGGGGTATTTACAGGGGGTTTGATATAGTTTGTGATGCCACCCATGGTGTATGGTAATTTGGGGAATACCGCTGCTGCCGTTGGGAGTACCCAGGGTGATGGAGTGGGGCAGCAAAATGACGTTACCCTCCACGGGTACGGGTAGGCGCCGGGACTTTGGATGGTGATGCGGTGACACAGTGCAGGGATCAGTCGGGTACTCACTCAGCAATGAAGCAGACGCTGACAACAGGGTAAACCAAGTCTCTGGCTGTCGTTGCCTCTCGAGGGGAGCTTGTCCAGGTCCCGTCCCCTCCAGCACTGCCGGTGGTCTGTAACCTGCCTCCTGGCACCATTTTAGATTGTCCATAGTGGCCCAGTAGCTTGGAGCTATCCGGGCCCCGCTCCCCACTGTGGCTAAGTTAAGGAGCCTGCTCTCAGGGCTCTCGCTTGGGATTTTAATGGGCCGCTTGCTAGGAAAGCCCTATCCCCCTCATTGCGCTAGTGCCTTGATTTTGGAGCTGGTGGAAACAGTCCATAAAGGCCCTGTCCTCCGCAGGTTAATTGCCGGGTCACCTGAAGCTTCTCCCCGACCTAGGGTCTGTGTACCCTGACATGCCTTCAGTCCTGGACTGGTGATAGGACCAAAACAAGAAAGCCTGCGGAGACACCATCACGTGTTTCTCAGCGCAGTGATTCTAGAGCAATGCCCCCTGGGAAATATTCAAAACAAGAAAGCCTGCGGAGACACCATCACATGTTTCTCAACGCTGGCAGAAAACTAGCCAGGTCTTTCACCGGGAAGGAACAACCACGGGAAGGGCAGTCTCCAGTCAAGGAAACCACCTATGCCAAACATGGTATCCATCCACAGACAGCTGTTTCGGGGTATTTGCCCCTCATCAGTGTGGAGTAGGAAACTGGCTAGTGGGAGCATTGCCTAGTAGAAGACTACATAAGCAAAGATGGTTGACCTTAGGGAGATCAACATCCAACACCGCAGAGACACCATCACGTGTTTCTCAACGCAGTGATTCTAGAGTTGTTCCTTCCCGGTGAAAGACCTGGCTAGTTTTCTGCCAGCATTGAGAAACATGTGATGGTGTCTCCGCAGGCTTTGTTGTTTTGAATATTTCCCAGGGGGCATTGCTCTAGAATCACTGCGTTGAGACACACGTGATGGTGTCTCTGCGGTGTTGCATGTTGGTTGTACTCCTGCGGCAGGCACAGTTTCACCTGTCCCACTGCCTCAGACTCTAAGTGCACCATCAGCAGCACATCCACTTCCCCAGCTCTTACCTGTCACATTAAGCAGTGTTAACCATCCCACTCTTCAGTTCAATCTTAGGCCTCGGTGTCCTCCCTGGAGAGGTGGTGTGAGGGGCCGGTCTTGATTTCTGTGTGTCTAGCTATGCAGTCGGGTGGTGATTTCTCTGTTGGGGGTCCTTAAGTTAGATTGCCAGGTTCCAATGCGCAATGGATGCGATATTCATAGGCAGCTGCAGGCTGCTATTTTTAGGCGGGGGAGGGGATAAGCATGGGCCTGCCCAGCCTGAGAATACCAGTCCCCAGCTGTTCGGCTTTATCATGACTGGGTATCAAAATTGGGAGGAGAGCACACTGTATTTTTAAAAATGGTAATTTATTTATTTTTTTTAAAAACTGTATGTGGTTCCTTTTATTTTGATACACAGCCAAGATAAGCACCCAGCTGGGGGCTACAGCCTGTATCCATGGGCTTTATCTGTGCTGGTATCAATAAATAAGGGACCTGCATTTATTTATTTTACACCAGCAGTATAACGCTGTCTGAGATAGTGGGGACGCGGTCTGACTGAAGCCAGTTAGAGATGCCAGTGGGCGGGGAAAGCAGTGAATATGTATGAGGAATAATTATAGGCCCCGGAAGTAGCGCTGCAGCCAACAAGAGACTCGGTAAGTATGTCCTGCTTTAACCCTTTTGCATCCTTTTTTTACAGTGATTTCCCTGGCTAATTACAGCCATGTTAATACTTGACATAGCTATGATGGGGCAAACCGTACCAGCAACACTGTATCTGGTGGTAACAGCAATTTTATGGAATCATTTCATGAATTTTTTAGACCATCCTTTGCAAGGTCACAAGACAAGAAGTCTGACACATAGTCAACGCCTGGAGAGGAAGGCAAAGGAGTATCTCCAATTGAATATCGGTGTCATGACTGTGCAACTGGAGCCTTGCTCATTTTGGGCTTCCAATCTGGACAAATGGCTTGAGCTCACCACTTATGCCTTGGAGATCTTGTCGTGTCCCGCAGCCAGCATTCTCACGGAATGTTTATTCAGTGCTGCTGGGGGTTTGCTGACAGATAAGCGCACACTATCCAGTGACAATGTGGACAGACTAACGTTCATCAAGATGAACAAATCATATATCCGCAAGGACTTTTCTACCCCTGTGTCATCCTGGGGAGAGTAAAGGCTTGTGTATTTTTGATTGTGCTTCATGCAAATCAACATTTTAAGTTTGCAATTGTGGGACAATTGATGCCACTTAAGTGGTGTCTGTGGCCAAATTTTTTGAAAAAAATGGAGACTCTTGTTGGAGTCCCCTTGCTGTGTTTTACATGATTTTAGAAGGGCACGACATGCCTATATCTGGGTCTACTTCTCCTTTAACACGTCCAGCTCTTTTCTTTCAGCATGAGTATATGTACTTGTCACTTTCCCATGTGTTTGTGGTGTCTTCTGAGTTGTTTGTCACCTTTTGGACACCTTAGAAGGTGTTTTCTACGTGTTTGTTTGTGCTTGTGTTTGCCTGCCATTGTTTTCAAGGGGTTCGACGGTATTCGATGAACATTCGACGAACACACCCGCCGTTCGACGAACCGAACTCGAACACTAGGGTGGTGGCTCATCTCTAATCATGACTTCCTAAAAGCTTGGTGAGTTTCTTCAAATATTGTATGCAAGTTTACCTAGAACTGATACTCTTTTGTAGGTAAATACTGATAAACATTGATTTAAGGTAAATTCATATTTTGTTTATTCTCATTACATTTTGTTAATAGATAATTAACTATTAACACCTATTTTTGAAAGCTTTCTTACTTTACACATTTTTTGCCACCTGCTTAAAACTTTTGCACAGTCTATGACATGCTGATAATATGTGGAGTCATACAAATATTGCTACATAAATTTCAAAGGCCACTTGTTACAAAATAGTAGTGTAAGTTGCATTTTTAAAATCTGCATGTAAATGGCATATACCCATGTGAATAGTCCCATAGTTTTGGAATGAATTCTGAAAAATGTGCTTGGGTTAACATAGCCCAGCAGCTTGGAGATACAGAGACATAGAAAAGAACATTTCAGGGCACATCATCTACTGCAGCTTGCTTTCCAAGTAGTTAAGATTATGAATACATAACAAGACTGGGCATAGTAAAAAAAAAAAGAATATAAGATTATTTTTTGTGGTAATTGTGATGAAGAAATTTGTATATATATATATATTGAGGGGCTGACATAATTACTATTTGTACAGTTGACTTATATTCTACGGGCTTCAAGCTGTAGACACAAAAAAGCCCTCTAAAAATAATTGGAAAAAAAGAATAATAGTCTATTACACTGAAGTCTGTATTCTGTGAGGTTCCTGGCAATATATATACATATATATATATATATATATATATATATATATTTATTAATATTAGAGGGAACTAGAATGCCGGCTTCCTTTTGTCTTAAATAATGTTACATGTATCTCTATTTTTTATTTGTCATTTGCTAATGAACAAGTAAGAACCAGGGCGAGGTGGATACCGAAATAGGTACACATGGCATATTAACTTAGCTATTAGCTCAGACCAATGTAAGTGGTTTTATGTATTTATTGCTGGCTATGTACCGTTTTTCTCTATACTGTATTTGACAATAAATCAATATGGTGAAATTGTGAAATTGATAGAAAATTGAACTTAATTATAAAATGAAGCATTAATGTGTTAGAAAGCAATATTTTAGGAAGCAGGTGTCCATTCAATCTTGTGCTGTACATTGCATTACCGTGTAAAATAAAGCAATATGATAAATGAATCACACCCTATAGATTGGGGGACAAGTAATGACATTTTTCATTGATATGCTGTCTCAGTGCAACCAATATTTTTCTGTCTACAATGAAAGTAATTTTTGCATTGCATCAACCGTATGTTGAATATTTTCTCTATTTAAAGGAATTATGGTAGAAGAAAAGGAATTCCACAGAGTAGATTTGACACATTATATGCAAGTGAGAGGAGGAGTATGGACAGAAGGAGATCTCAAGTATATACCCCTCAGGGGGTATTGTTCTGGGAATTGGTGGTATAAATATAGAGGCAGACAGAAGTGATGTGCAAAATATATTAGCTGTTGATTGGATTACAGAAAAGCCACCGACAAATGTCTGGTGTAAAAATGAGATGTGCACTATTTATGATAGTATGACCTATTGTTGATTTATAATGGCAAGAAACAGCACAGTAAAATAAGACTAAAGATAACATCCACATGCACATTATTACAGTGAAACATCTGCTCTTTTTGTGGGTTTTCTTTTTTGTTATTATTTTCAGATATATTCATACATATACTGCATAGACTGGTTTAGTATATTGCAGATTTCTTTAAAAATAGTACCTATCATCAAAATCACCCCTTTTTTTATTATTGTAATATATTAAACTTAAAAAAACCTTTTCTAAATCTAATTATTTGAAAATTGCAAAATAAAGGTATTTGCATAATATGTGAAAGGAAAAAGCTCATGGTATGCAAATCACACTAACTGTAGACAGTTTCCAGCAGGTGCCAGCATTCCTACTGGTGATATGTTGCTGCCAGCCGGGAAGTGATCTATCTGATCTTAGCAGTAGGATCTCATTGCTTAAAGTAAAGAGATCACGTTCAGAAAGCTGCTTCCAGGGCCATAGCTTCACTTATTAGAGATATGCTTGCTTCTCTACAGTGCATCCCTTTTTATTACTATAACTGGTCTCTGATCTGAGCAGTGTTCTTAGACCGATCAGAACAGAGGTCAGTGATAATGATAGACAGTGAATCACTGAGGATAGGCAGGAAAATCTTCTCTAATAGGGTTCACTCACATCTGCATGTAAAATATAGCTGTGTTGTTGCTCCTGAATTGTCTTGGAGTGAGATTCAAGTGATATGACAGTCTCATTCTGCATGTCATGAAAGTGCTATGCCTGTGTGTTTCTTCCCTTCACCTAGACTCCGTGTGATATCCTTGTGTCATCCATGTGACGTCCATATGTCATCCGTGTGATGTCCATGTGACATCCGTGTGATATCCATGAGACACACCCGCACCGGGGTCTAGGGGCACGCGTTCCCGGGCTGGTCCTTGTTTGGGGGGAGGGATGTCGCGGCGGCAAGACCAAGACCGCGGTGGTGTCGTTATAAAAAGGGTATTATTTACAAGGGAGGATTATAGTTATTCGTGACGCTACCTGTAGTACTCAGCCAGAGATTGCCGACGCTGCGGGATGGGACCTCTGGGGCAGATGGTGATGTAGCTGAGTTGGTACAGCTCTCCACAGGTAGAGCTTGGCCCCAGGGCCGATGGGAGTAGTAGTAGGTAATGGTGCAGGGTCGGAGGTGAAGGTGAATAACGGAGTGTCACAGGGATGCAGTCTCAAGGTTTTTACGCACTGTAGCAGGTTTCTAGGTAACACGACTAGTCAGTGATCGCCTTTGGAATGCTGGGTTCTACTGTGATGGGCTCCAGTCGATCCTGGGAAGTTCAGAGGTCAAGACTGGTGCACCCTTCTTATGTTCCTTCCCTGGTCGTCTTCCTGCACTGACTTCTCGCCCGCCTGTCCTGCGCCTACAAACACAGTGCCCTGAGCCTGTGTCCGCGGACCCTACTGGGTGGCTTGAAGCTATGTCCCTTTGCCCTCTAAGGTCACCTTCCAGTGGATTCGTGTACAGAGTTGGCTTTGGTACTAGCTGTATCCTTAGCCTCTGGTTTTACTAGATGAGCATGTTGGTTCTTCTCCTTTAGTCTAGGGACCAGATCCCCGTTTGCAGCCAAGTCCCTCCACTCTGATATGTCGTATGTAGAATGAGACCACGGGTGTATGGCGCACTTGCCGTGGGCTCTAGGACTACTTCTCTCCTGTGCCTGGGCCGAGCTGCACCAGCTCCAGACCGCAGGTCTTCACTCCTCCACTGCTACTTTCCAACTGGCTAACTTTCCACAGTCTGCTCCCACTAACTAGACTCCATCCCCCAGTCTTGGTCAGACTGTCTATTCCTATGGCAATATCAAAGGTGCATCTGGCCCTAACCACGGTCTAGTGGAGTGTTGCTAATGATCGTGTCTGTGTTTTGTGTGTATACCGGTTGATGACCTCTTCCTTACCCAGGGATGGGGCACTACACCTCTGGCTGAGATGCAGTACCTCTGTGGTGACTGAAGTCTCAGGGGCGCCACACATGTGACATGCGTTTTTAACATGTAGTTTTACATACTTTCAAAAGCTAGATAGATGAATGGATAGATAGATAAATAGATAGATACTATAGATAGATAGATCTTAGATAGATGTCCCACATCCCCTGCATATTGTAAACTTGACATTCATGTGGCACTAAAGGGTGTTTAGCTGTTTAGTGTTGAGCCCAAAATGCAATAATATAAATAGAAATGACTTGGGGTCCCCATTATTTTTGATAGTCAGCTAAAGTAAAGAAGACAGTTGTAACCTGCAGCCTAGGTTGGCAGCTTTACCTTGGCTGGTAATCCAAAACAGAGGTCACCCCACGATGTTGCTTTAAATTATTTATTTAACATTAATAAATATTATTTAATAAATGTGGGAACCGCCAAAATTGGATCACCAGCCTAGATAAAGTGGACAACTGGGGTCTGGTATTCTCAGGCTGGGGATGCCCATGGTTATTGGGCCCTTTCCAGCCTAAAAATAGCAGGCTGCAGCCACCCCAGAAGGAGCACATCAATTAGATGCGCCAATCCTGGCATTTTGCCTCAGCTCATCCCAGTGCTCTGGTATGGGGGTAAAATATAGAGTTGATGCCAGCTGTAAATTACCAGCGGGCATTAAGCCCTAGTATTAGTAATTGTTGAGCGCCTACAAGACACCCCGAATACTAATCCAGTATTTGAAAACGCGATGATAATTAACAGCTGGCATCAAGCCCTGGTATTAGTAATTGTTGGGCGAAAAAAATACACCAAACATATTTTATTTATAATAACACCTCCCGACAGAAGCCCTTATTCACCAATTCACCAATTAATTAGAAAAAAAAATCCCTTCAGGTTCGTCATAATCCACAAGGAGAAAAGAGAGGAATATTAAAGGAAAAGTATGAGACACCCTCATTCACCTATTTATTACACGTCAAAACCCTTATCCAAATCCACCATAATCCATTAAAAACAGATCCCACGATGTCCACAGACTCAATGTTCCAGCCTATTGAGAACAGAATGTTCCCTACAGGCTGGAACAGCAGCCACTGCCAGCTCTCATTCACTGCTGTGTGAGAACCACAGCTGTGAACTGAGATGACCTCAAAAGGTCACCGCAGAGGGTCACACAGTAGCGTGTGTCCCGCCGCAGGCATTGACGTGCTGTAACGTCTTGAGTTCACCGACGATCAGTGCCCATGGTGGTTCTCACACAAAGTAGCGTGAGAGCTGGGGGCTGTAACATGCAATGATGTCCTGAGTTCAACACTATTCAGTCCCCACAGCTCTTGCGCTACTTTGTGTGAAAACTGTTGCATGCACTAATCTGCAGTGAGCTCATGGCATCACAGCATGTCACAGCCAGTGGATTTCATGCTACTTTGTTTAAGAATTGCCTCGGGCACTGACCTGTGGTCAAAACAAAACATTACTGCAAATCAATGCTCGCGGCGGGTCACACTCTATTGTGTGAGCCACATGCTGTGACCTGTGATGACCAGCTGTGTGTGATGCTGCAGTGACTGCTATTCCAGCCTGTAGGGAACTTTCTGTTCTTCATAAGCTTGAACAGTGAGTCTGTGGACATCGTGGGAGCTACCTATGGATTACAGCAAACTTGGATTAGAGTTTTGAAGGGTAATAAATAGGTGAATGAGGGTGTGTTTTTTAATATTTTTTTCTTTTTATGTCTTTCAGGTTCACTTTGGATAACAGAGAGTAGT
Organism: Anomaloglossus baeobatrachus; assembly: GCF_048569485.1. Classification (NCBI taxonomy): domain Eukaryota; kingdom Metazoa; phylum Chordata; class Amphibia; order Anura; family Aromobatidae; genus Anomaloglossus; species Anomaloglossus baeobatrachus. The sequence goes on along the minus strand of NC_134355.1, from coordinate 318,633,940 downwards.
AGAGAATGGGTTTCACAGCCGCGCCAAAAGACTACTGGATTCTTCTCAGATTAATGTTTCTTTTATTTCATAACAGGTCAAGTCTACGCGTTTCAGAAGGACACAGCTCCCTTCTTCAGGACAAACCAGCAAAGAATCATCAAATCATCAAGGATTTGATGATTCTTTGCTGGTTTGTCCTGAAGAAGGGAGCTGTGTCCTTCTGAAACGCGTAGACTTGACCTGTTATGAAATAAAAGAAACATTAATCTGAGAAGAATCCAGTAGTCTTTTGGCGCGGCTGTGAAACCCATTCTCTACTACTCTCTGTTATCTGCCTCTTGGGGACCGCTGCCGGGACTTGGTGTTACATGCTGCTATAGGTGTTGTGACTGTCACAACCCGAATTGGTGAGTAGGATTATTCTTTGCTTCACCCTATATATATTGGGGTAAGACCCTATTGCGCTTTCTTTTTCCACAGTTTTCACTTATAGGTTCACTTTGGAGGAACGACATAGGACCTCACTATGGATTATGGTGGACGTGAAATAATTTTTTTTTCTAATAAATTGGTGAATGATGGCTTGTGTCGAGGGATTTTATTAAAAATAAAATATTTTGGTTGTACTTTTTTCCATTTATAAATATAGGATTAGTAAAGGGGGTGTCTGATAGACGCCCACACATTACTAATACCAGGGCTTGATGCCAGCGGCAATTTACAGCTGGCATCAACCTCCTATATTACCCTGTTTGTCACCACACCAGGGCAATAAGATGAGCCAAGGAAAAGCACCAGGATTAGCACATCTAATGGATGCGCCACTTCTGGGTTGGTTGCGGACTGTTATTTTTAGACTGGTGGGCCCAATAACCATGGGCGTTCCCAGCCAGAGAATGCCAGACCAAAAACTGTTTGCTTTACCTTGGCTAGTAATCCAAATTGGGGGACCCCACTTTTTTTAAAAAAAAAAAAATTATTTAATTTTAAACAAATAATTTAAAGAAACAGTGTGGGATTACCTCTGTTTTTGACTCCAAGCTAAGGTAGATCAGCCAGCTGCAGTCTGTAGGCTGCCACTGTCTGCTTTAACTTAGCTGGCTACTAAAAATAAGTAGGACCCCATATCATTTTGTTTTTTAAATTATTGAATTTGGGGCTGAAAACAAGGCTAAACACCCTTTAGTGCCACGTGAAAGGCACTAAAGGGTGCAAGCTTGCAATATGCAGGGGGTGGGACATTATATATATATATATATGTTGCACATCTATCTATCTATCTTTAAGCTTGCAATATGCAGGGGGTGGGACATTATATATGTGTTGAACATCTATCTATCTATCTATCTATCTACCGTGTGCCACATATTTTTCTCGCACCCATTGACTTGAATTAGCAAGACACACAGGCCATCGCAGGATAATACAATTTGCCCTGCACGCCGAATTTTACAGAGGGAATACTAGCAGATGTGCTTTGCTCTATTGTTTAACAATGGTGCAAGTGCAATGCAATTTTTTTATTGTTTTGCACTCACAGATTTTATACGCAGATGTGACAGAACCCGTAAAGTAAAAGTATGGCCTTTGTGCATTTGCGGTTCCTGTTTCTTCAGCTCACGCATCTGCATTAGTAGCATGGGTGGTGCAAAAGGATCAATGGGAAGCCATGCTATCTAAGGCTAAGTGTCCACGATGCGTTTTTACATGCTTTTCTGCAGCGTTTTGAACTGCACCTTTTTAATGCCAAAATGCATGCGTTGTGATTTCCCAGCAAAGTCTATGAGAAATAGGGATTTCTTGTGCGCACCATGCAGTTTAAAACGCTGCTTTTAATTTGCATAATTTTGGGCAAAAACTCAGCGTTTAAAGAAGCAGCATGTAATTGTTTTTGCCATTTTGGCTGCGTTTTGATAACATTGAAGCCAATGAGAAGTTGCAAAAAGCAAGCAACATCAAAATTCCTGCTTTTTCCATGCTTTTTAGGTGCAGAAAACATGCGTTTTGGACTAACAAAACGCATGCTTTTTGAACATCAAAATAAAGATTTGATATGTCCCTTTACACACCCACATAGTCCGACAATTAAATTAATGAAAAATGTCAATATATTGCTATTTTACTGCTAAACAGTATATAACCGCTAGCATTATATGAAATATAATTTTTTTTTTATAAAATAAATTATATATGTTGTCCTTTTTTTCTCTTTTATCATTATGTTTGAATGTTTAATCTTTATTTAGCAGTGTCTTTATGTTAAAAACGCATCGGTCAAAACGCTATTGAAAAGCTTGTAAAAAGCGCTAAAAACGCACCTAAAACGCGGTAAATACACATGCGTTTTTAGCGCTATTTTATGGTAAAAAGCAACTTTGGCTAAATCAATTAATGCCAGAGGGTGCATTTAGAACTGCATCTAGCTCGACGCATTGTGGACACATAGCCTTAAAGACAGTGGTATGTGCTTCCATTTAAAAATAGCCTTAGGCGGGCTTTGCACGCTGCGACATCGGTAACAATGTGTTACCGATGCTGCAGCGATAGTCCCGCCCCCGTCGCACGTGCAATATCTAGTGAAAGCTGCCGTAGCGATTATTATCGCTACGGCAGTTTCACACGCACATACCTGCCGTGCGACGTCCCTCTGGCCGGCGACCCACCTCCTTCCTAAGGGGGCGGGTCGTGCGGCGTCACAGTGACGTCACACGGCAGCCGGCCAATTGAAGTGGAGGGGCGGAGATGAGCAGGATGTAAACATCCCGCCCACCTCCGTCCTTCTCATTGCAGCCGGGAGGCAGGTAAGGTGATGTTCCTCGCTCCTGCGGCTTTACACACAGCGATGTGTGCTGCCGCAGGAGCGAGGAACAACATCGTACCTGTCGCTGCACCGGCATTATGGAAATGTCGGAGGCTGCAGCGATTATACGATAACAACGCTTTTGCGCTCGTTCATCGTATCAAAAAGGATTTACACGTTGCGATATCGACTGCGACACCGGATGTGCGTCACTTTCGATTTGACCCCATCGACATCGCACGTGCAATGTCGCAACGTGCAAAGCCGCCCTAAAGGGGGCTTTACACGCTGCGACATCGCTAATGCGGAGTCGTTGGGGTCACGGAATTTGTGACGCACATCCGGCCGCATTAGCGATGCCGTTGCGTGTGACACCGATAAGCGATTTTGCATCGTTGCAAAAACATGCAAAATCGCTAATCGGCGACATGGGGGTCCATTCTTAAAAATCGTTACTGCAGCAGTAACGACGTTGTTCCTCGTTCCTGCGGCAGCACACATCGCTGCGTGTGACGCCGCAGGAACGAGGAAGCTCCCCTTACCTGCCTCCCGGCTGCTATGCAGAAGGAAGAAGGTGGGCGGGATGTTACGTCCCGCTCATCTCCGCCCCTCCGCTGCTATTGGGCGGCGGTTCAGTGACGTTTCAGTGACGTCGCTGTGACGCCGCACGGACCGCCCCCTTAGAAAGGAGGCGGTTCGCCGGTCACAGCGACGTCGCCGGACAGGTAAGTATGTGTGACGGCTCTGGGCGATGTTGTGCGGCACGGGCAGCGATATGCCCGTGTCGCGCAACAGAAGGGGGGGGTACGCACGCTGGCGATATCGGGACTGATATCGCAGTGTGTAAAGTAGCCTTTAGTCATGGCTAAAATTGTTGGCACCCTTGAAATTGTTCCAGAAAATAAAGCATTTCTTCCAAACTATTATTGCAATTACACATGTTTTGTTATACACATATTTATTTCATTTGTGTGTATTTGAACAACACAAACATTTTAAAAAGGCAAATTGGACATCATTTCACACAAAACCCCCAAAATGGGCAAAATTGTTGGCAACTTAATATTTGGTTGCACAGCCTTTGGAATAAATAACTAATAAATTCAATCGCTTCTTATAAACCATTAAAAAGCTTCTTATACCTCTAAACTGGACTTGGACCACTCTTCTTTTGTAAACTGCTCCAGGTATCTCATGTTTGAAGGCTGCCTTCTCCACACAGCAATTTTAAGATCTCTCCACAGGTGTTTAATATGATTTAGAGCTGGACTCATTGCTAGTAACTTCAGAACTCTCCACCACTTTGTTCCCATCCATTCCTGAGTGATTTGTGAAGTATGTTTGGGGTCATTCTCCTGTTAGAAGACCGATGAACTTATTACACTGGACACCCAAAATCCTTTGGTAATCTACATATTTTATCATGTCTTGCACACAGGCCTATTACCTGTGTATCTATGCAACTATATGTGGCATGCCCTACCACAAGAGGTAGTAATGGCATACGTTATAAGTAACTGCTTTTAAAAAAGAGCTGGATGATTTCCTCAGAACACACAACATTGTTGATTATAAATTATATAGTTACGAAATATATAAGGGATGGAGGAAGGTTGAATTAGATGGACCTAGTTCTTTTTTCAACCTAGGTAACTAGGTAACTAAGTGTCGCACTCTCCACGTGGGGCGGACCAGAAACATAGGTTCTTCCTACAAAAAGAGTACGGAGCATGCTCAGCCAAGCTTTGGCTTCCCTCTTCAAAGTCATCAGATTCTTTAATTTCATTACTATGTCTCAGATTAGTCATTTCACTATTATTTCTCAGATTAGTCATTGCCAAACACAGATCTGCTACAGCTAGAAAAATGGCACACCTCTATGACTGAAAGCTGGTGGCTCTCAGAAGGAATAAAGTTAATTTCTCTTGGTAGCCCCACTTTCATTAAGTAGAGGAACAGCATTGGAATGCTATTTATTGGAATGCTATTTACCTTTCAATTGACACTATATCTGCAGGTTGATAGCGTTTGGAGATGACAGTTTTGCTTTAAGTTACAATGGTATGGTTCTTATTATATGAAGTGTCGCGTTTTTGATGCTAAATTTCAAAGAATACTTTTTGTTTCAGAAGCTTGATAAATATGTAACAGTTTTTTTCTATATTCTGGTCCAGATGCCAGAGGGCCACAAAAGGCCTTTATGTCACAGAAAATAACACCAATATTTTAAATGGCACATGATAAGTGCTACAGATTTTGCATTCAAAATCCAGAGATTCAAGTTAGACCTCCGAATTTTAGGTTAATAATTATCTCAAAGATCATGTTTTTTCAAGAGCAGTTTATGCATTCTATGTGGCAAAAGATTTTTTTTTACTGTTCAAAGGGAATAACAAATATTACACTAGGTCATATCTAAGAAATAAAGGCAGAGATACAGGCCTGAGCTGAAAATCCTTTTAAGTCGCTGAGAAATGATTGATAAAATAAAATTAATATGCAGAACAAGATGTATACAGAAATATGATTGAAATCCACTGCAAACATGAAAAACACATCTAGGTACTGATCAGTATTGAATTTGCTAAAGCTTTAATAATGCGTCACTAAAAACGTGCGGTAACTTGTGAAATAGAAGTCACACATGGAACTGCGGAGAGGTCATAAATGTGTTTAGTGTGTCGAGATGAGTCGGTTGTTTTAAATGCAAAGTGCAAAGCCTTTAGCTTCACCAATTTTTGGAAAAGTTAAATGCATGGAGCAAAACCTGAAATATTACCTTTTTTAAATGAGTTTTTGTTAAACAAATTATGGCCATGTGCTTTTCATAAATTAGGACTGGACAACAACATCTCAAAAGCAAGCATTGGCAATAGGCCACCATATTCTCATGTCAGGTGTAAGGGGCTTATATGGGACTATTACATATGGGACTATTACAACAACGATGTATGCAAAAGTTATTTTTTTCATACCATGTCAGCATGCTCACTCTCTGAGGTAAGCAGTTGTGTTTAACCCCTTCATGACCGGGTGATATTCCATTTTTCCGTTTTTTTTCAAGTCATACTTTATTTTTCTGTCCATATAGCCCTTTTTTTGCAGGATGAGTTGTAGTTTTGAATTGCACTCTTCATTCTATTGCACAGGGTGCTAGAAAACAGTAAATACAATTCCTAGTGCATTGAAATTGCAAAAAAAAAAGTGCAATTCACCTTCACCCCCGGCTGATTTTCCATTTTTTTTTTTTGTTCCTTTTTTTCCGAGAGCTGTAACTTTTTTATTTTTTGGCAATCTTGCCATATAAGGGCTTGTTTTTGCAGGACAAGTTGTACTTTTAACTGAAACAATAAGTTTTACATATAGTGTACTAGAAAACTGCAAACAAATTCCAAGTGTGGAAACATTGCAAAAATAAAGTTCGATAGCATGATTGTTTTTGGAATATTTTATTCAGTTCGTTCACTATATGGTAAAACTGATATGTCAGTATGATTCCTCAGGTCGGCATGAGTTTGTAGATACCAAACATGTATAGGTTTATGTAGCACCCCTGAGGTATTATTAGGTGTTACAAAATGTAACCTGTGGAAAGCCAAACCCCGGAATATCAGTGCCAGTCAACACACCAGCACCCTCAGGCCACATACATAACCCCAATTTCAGACTGGGAGGCTGCCTAACAACAGGTAAAAGGGATGGTCACTTATTGGCTAATTGCCACCCAATCTGTAGGGACAGACCCAGCAAGGGGACAGCGGGACACTTTGTCGTCAACTTTAATTCTGCCAGGTGAGGGGATTTCTAGGGTCCCTCACCAATCCAAAGAGTCTGAAGCATCAGCAGCAAAGAGGGGACCGGGGACTGAACCCCTTAAATAGTCCAGGCTGCCTGCAAAAGGACCAAGACTGAAACAGAGAGGTTCCCCAGAAGCTCTAGGCCACAGGAGCGCAATACAAACAAGTGTGCATGGAGGACAGCTAACCCAGATCACAGCTGGCACGGAGAACAAGGGGAGCAGGAACACCTGTAACCGGCACCAGCGGGTCCAGGTACCAGCTGCAAGTAAAAGGCAAGTTGAAACTGCAATACCGGTGTGGACTTTTTCCTTTTCGCCTCCATACCTGTACACTGACTATCCCCTACCATTGCCCCCTCATCATCCACTGCTTGGGCCTATCCCTGCTTGTGGATGGCCCAAAAAAACCTAAGCTGCACTACTCCGCCAGCCCCAGCTAGACCCTGCAGCGATGGCGGCCATAACCTGGCCGCACACCGAAAGTGGCGTAGTCGAGAACTCTTTTCTTTTATTTTCTTTTATTTTACTTCCATTTTTTCACCCCCTTTTTATCGGACCGACCCCCAGGGTCACGAAACCGGGCATCGGCCGTGACCACGACTGTTCCCCCTGCGCACCGAGCGCCCGGGGACCGAGTACCACACAGCCCTGGGGCGTCACATTTACTTTTATCTAAAGAATTAAAAAAATCAGAAGTTTGTCCAAAAAAGTGGCACACTTTTTGCGACATTTTCCGCGACACTTTCTGGGATCTATGGCTCAGTGATGGCTTATTTTTTGTGCCTCAAGCTGATGTTTTTAATAGTACCATTTTTGTGCAGATGCTACATTTATATCCATAACTTTGTGCAGCAAATGAACCACACAACATGTTTACTTTGAATAAAAATTGACATCTGCCCAACAGAGCCATCAGCTCAGAACTAAAAACAACCACTGGGTCCAAGCCACACCCATCTACTATATGGATGTGTGGCCAAAATTGGCCTGCATAAAAGTGTTGTGAAAAAAAACATAAATTCATCATAGGCCTCTTTCACACGTCAGTGATCCTGGCATGTATGTGACAGTTTTTATACGTATCAGAATCACGGACATACACAGACCCATTAAAATCAATGGGTCTGTGACACACATCAGTGATTTTTCACTGACCGTGTCTTTGTGCAGCGTACACGCGTGTCCTTGATTTCCGCACAGAGACATGTCCGTTTTTTTCTGGCATCACTGATGTCCCATGGAACACACAGTGGCGTGATCCGTGAAACACGTACCAGAAAAAAATGTACATTTAAAATAAAAAGCTTTTTAAGCTCACCTGTCTCCAGCAACACTGTCTTCTGCGCTGCTCTCTCCTGCTTCCAAGCCGGCTAATTATACTCATGAATATGCAGTTATGCACTGCACAGCTGACCCAAAAGTAGCTGCAATGGTGAGAGACACAGTGGCCGGACATAAGAGAGTCGGAGATTCAGCACCACGGACAGCAGGAGCTGGGACAGGTGAGTTTGGAATGCCTAATCTCCATGTGCTATCACGGATCACGAATAGCATATGAAATCACGGCACACGGAGGGACATATGCATTTTTAACACATCAGTGAAAAACGTCTGTGTTTTTCACTGACCTGTGAAAGAGACCATAGAAAACACATGACTCAATTATACACTAAAACATGGGAACTTAGTTGAAGAAAAATGGCAGCAGGTGCTTTGGACTGATGAGTCAAAATTTGAAATATTTGGCTGTAAGAAAAAGCAGTTTGTCCGGAGAGTGGGACAAAAATAATTATTTTCAAGCAACAGTAAAGAATGGCAGAGTTTACTTATAAGCTTGGGGCTGTATTTCAGCAAATGGAGTTGGGGATTTGACTAAAATTAATGTTGTTCTCAAGAGTGAGAGAACAAGACCCATACTTTTCCATCACGCAATAATACCAGAGAGGCATCTAATTGGCTCCAAATGTATTCTGCAGCAAGGCAATGAACCTAAGCATACAATAAATATAATTAAGAATTATTTTCAAGATTCTCCGGTATGCTGTCTTAGTGAAGCACCCAGACTTTCTCAATTAATATATGGTTCATAATGTATACAGGACATATAATGTCAATACATGAAACAGAATTATTGTATAAGATTGGGGCAAGAGGGGATGCAAAGTGTCCTAGATGTGGCCTAAAAGGTGAAAACTGCTACATATGATGTGGTCCTGTACAGAACTTGAAAGATACTGTAATGAAGTAGTAGAATGGATAAACAAAGTCCTTGGAGTGGACATTAACAAAAAACCCTCTGGTGTGTATTGAGGTATGTGGAGGATCTCCCGGCTAATGAAGTGGGCAAACTGGCTGTTGCCCGAATGTTATACTTAGTGTGGAAATTGGAGCACAACATTGGTTAGATGTAAAGGGTCCAACTAGAAAATAATATATTGAAAATGTTAATTAGTTCATAAACCTGGAAAAAGTCTACATATATAAAAAGAGGGGTTATTAATAATTTTGGGCAACATGCATAGATGAATCTGGCCTGCCATCTATGGAGTTGCCTAGATTTAGATTAGGACTGATCTGATAGAAAGTTAATAAATTATAATGTTTAGGATATTTGTAGGTTGGGAGTAAGTAACTTAGGATTATTGGGTCACAAATAAGTGATAGAATTAAGATAGGATGATTAGGAAACAAAACAAAGATTGAATGTTTAAGCTTCTGCTTTTAATCTGAGATATGATGGTGTGTAATTTCAAAATGTGACTTTAATCCCATAATTCTTGCATATTTTCCAGATGTTGAAAGTTTATAATTGATGTTTTATTTTTTTCTACTTCATGATTTTGATTATTATTGAAAAATTTGTAATAAAAAAAACTTTAAAAAAAAATATTTTCAGTACAAAACAAGGAATACTGGAAGTGATTATATGAACCCAAAAGAGTCCTGTTGCTAACATTATCGAATATGTCTGGGATTAGATGGTGGTACAAAAGTATTTGCCCAAGCCAACATCCATAGACAATCTGGAGTTATGTCTCTAAGATGTTTGTGCCTTCAAAACTGTCTGGAAATGTACCAAGAAAATATAATGCATTGATGCTGTTTTGAAGGCTAAGGATTGTCATACCAAATATTGATTTGATTTACATTTCTCTTTCATTATGTCTCTTTGCATGTTGTTGATACACATGAATACACACAGCACATACACGCAACACATACATACACATTAACTTTCTTTTTTTTCAAAACATTCTTACTTTTCTACATTTTCACCACTGTTACATATCTTTTATATTATGACAAACTTTTAATTCAAATTTATATTTAAAACAAATACTATTAGAAAATAAAATTTTCATTTTTTTTTCGTTAATGACAACATGGGAAATCTCATATTGTCCTCTCTGGCTTGTAGCGTTTTGAAACAATGTTTTGCGTGAGTCGTGACTAGTAAATTGTTGAATAAATGATGTAAACCCCACCAGATATGTCAAAACAAGATTAAATATTAGGACAGATCTAGATTTACACAGAAGCCTGTTACACGTTCTCCATTTAAGCTAGGTCTTGTTAAGTGCTTTTAAGCTTAGCACATAATGTATATTAAGTCCCCGTAGAATCCAATCTGAGCATGCAACTTAAGTGGAATGTCAAGGAGAGAGGTAGAAAATAGCCTTTTCCCGTTACTTTATCATGCCTCAATTGCCATGAACAATGGCAAACAAGAAGCATACGGACATTTCATTTGGTGCAATCATCAGCTGCATGTTCTTTTAACTGTACCATAATATTGAGTATGCTGAATTGAAAAACCCACTTATATAAAATATATGCATTGTGAGGCTTCATCTGTTGTATCCTTATATAATCCTTATATCTAGAAAATAAAATATTTAATCTTTAAGTTTATTTTGTGTTTGCTTGAAAAATTCAATTCTTTTAATCTACTGTGTACCCCGTAATACAAATTTTTGTTTTAAAAAAAATATTCATATCTTGAAGGTATACAGTGTTGTTGGATAGGCAGAAATGTAACTAATAAAATTACACTGCTCTCCAAAATCATATTGTTTTCTAGAAATATTCTAATCCGAATAGTTTTTCTTATTTAAAGCCTTCAAATGTTATTGATTTTTTATTAAGAAATCCAAGAAGACCCCAAGACAATATGAACGCAATGTTAAGAATTAGAGAAGGTTCATTAGAATTTGAAAATGATCTAAGAGAGCAGTGTCAATCATGATTGAAAGCCATTTTTGTATGTTCCTGCATGAAGAGAAAGCTGTCAATCACAGTAAAAAAGTGAGACCGTGACCATCCACAGATATATAATCACAGTGGCAGTAGCGTAGCTACCAGGGGGGCAGAGGGGGCGGCTCAGAGGGGGCCCACTAAGAGCTTTCACCTGTCAGTGCTGCAGGGGCAGAGCAGAAACTCTTGACCAGATGACGAAAATACATCCTAGTGGTGCTGCCAGGACCTGCAATGATCTCATGTCCATGTGACCGAGTGGGAGGAGCCACAGTTTTGTTGGTTAGAAAGCAAGCATAAGGCAATACTGATCCCTGAAGGAGATGGGAACGCGTGACCGGGTGCAGACTGTGACAAAATAGTGTGAAGGGGTGCAGGGTGTTTGAGAGAGGGGTAAGTTGGGGTACAGGCTGTGTGACATATAGGGATGCAAGCAGGGCCGGCTCTAGGTTTTTGTGGGCCCCAGGCAATAGAATCTCAGTGGGCCCCATCCTCACGTAGACACACACATACACAGATACATACACATACGGGAATCTCTGCTCGCCATGGTTCTGCTCTGTGCGGGGCTGCTCAGAGCGGCTCTGCTCTGTGTGGCTCTGTTCTGCTCGCCGCAGCTCTGCTCTGTGCGGGGCTGTTCTGCTTGGCACGGCTCTGCTCTGTGTGGAGAAGCTCTGCTTTGTGTGCCTCTGTTCTGCTCGCCGCGGTTCTGCTCTGTGCGGGGCTCGGTGAGCAGCTCTCCTCGGCGTGGCTCTGCTCCATGTGGCAGGCGGTAAGGTACCGGCCATTCTAAAGATGTCGGTAGTGAGGGTGTCTTCAAATAAGAGTCAGTTGTGCGCAGATGGAGCTCTCAGCCCAAGCTCTCATCTGTGCACGCGTGGCACAGAGCAGCCATGTAGTGAGTATCTGGGCCCCCCTCTTTACCACTCACAGCATCGCCGTACTCCATTACCGCCCCTGCCTCCTGTGACACTCGCTCCTCTGCCAGCCCCCCTCCCTGGTAAGACACCACCGGATCATATTTTTTTTTTTTACTCCAAATTTGGGGATCGTCTTATAATTCGGTGCATCTTATAAAACGAAAAAATACGTTATTTAAAGACAAATTAAGTAAAATACATATAAACAGATATAAATCTAGTCACATTCATATACGCTGACATACATAGATACACATAATACATGAACACACAGACACATTATTATTATGGGGAAGCAACAGCCTCACTCCCCTCTCGCGCTTGTCTCCATCCAGCTCCTACTGGGCATGTGTCTGTGCTGCAATGTGTGATGGTCGTCACTAACAGACATGGCTGCTCACAGTGCACACAGACTGCTGTATATACATCACAGGAGGGGCTGGGGACTACAGTATGTACATCACAGGAAGGGCTGGGGGATACAGTATATAAATGACAGGAGGGGCTGGGGGCATAGACATTACTATGGGGCATACATGTTACTGAGGTGCATACTTATTCCTGGGGGGCATAGATGTTACTGGGGTAGTATACAACTTTGGGGGGCATACACATTACTGGGGTAGGTGGCATACAGCTCTGGGGTGGCAGCGCATACGGCTCTGAGGTGGCAGCGCATACGGCTCTGAGGTGGCAGCGCATATGGCTCTGAGGTGGCAGTGCACACAGCTCTGAGGTGGCAGTGCACACAGCTCTGAGGTGGCAGTGTATACGGCTCTGTGGGGCCAGCGCATATGGTTCTGGGGTAGCACCACATACGACTCTGGTTGTCCCATACAGCTCAAGAGGGGACACCTACTGCTCTGAGAGGGCCCATACAGCTCAGGAGTGGGGGCCCATACAGCTCAGGAGTGGGGGCCCACAGGTGAACTTCAATGCAGGAGGTGCACGGATTATGCTTTGGGTTGTGTTCTATCCAATGGCACTGGGAACATTTCACGGGTAGAGGGGAGAATGGATTCAATTAAAGTTTAACAAATTCTTCAAGCAAACATAACACCATCAGTAAAAAAGCTGAAGTTGAAAAGAGGATGACTTCTACAAATGGATAAGGATCCTAAACACAATTCAAAATCCACATTAGCCTATGTCAAAAGGTACAAGCTGAAGGTTTTACAATGGCCCTCACAGTCCCCTGATCTGAACATCATTGAAAATCTGTGGCTAGACCGCAAAAGAGCAGACCATGCAAGAGGACCCAGGAATCTTACAGAACAAGAAGACTTTTCCAAGGAAGAAAGCATGAAAATCCCTCAAACAAGAATTGAAAGCCACTTGACTGGCTACAAAAAACATTTACAAGCTTTGATACTTGCCAAAGGGGGTGCTGCAGGGTACTAACCATTCAGGGTACCCAATATTTTGCATTGGCCAACTTTATTTTTTGTTCTGAATTTAAAAATGTAAAAAATATATATATATTTTTTTTTTGTCTAAAATGCAGAGGATATGTGTTATCCTTAACTTTATGGCTTTTACAGATAATTTCATCTTCAACTTGCTTAATTGTTCAGAATATCAGTAAACTTGACCAGGGGTGCTCAAACTTTTGCATGTCACTGTAAGACTGAGTTCACATGACTGTATTTTCTCCAGCCGAGAAAAAAAGTTTCAATTATGCCAATGAGACTCTGATCAAAGTCTGATCATAGTTTCATGAGAGATCAGAGTAGGATCCATTTTTCTTGAATGTGGAGAATAGAAAAAAAAAATTTCTCCAGCTTTTCTATTCTGTCTGTCCATGAAAATCAAACTGCAAGCCAGTCTAAAGGCCCCGTCACACGCAGCGATATCGCTAGCGAGTTCACCCGCCCCTGTCATTTGTGCATCACGGGCAGATCGCTGCCCATGGCCCACATTATCGTTTGGAGCCGTCACACAGACTTACCTGCCTAGCAACATCACTGTTGCCGGCAAACCGCCTCCTTTTTAAGGGGGCGGTTCGTGCGGCATCACAGCGGCGACACTAAGCAGCCGCCCAATAGAAGCGGAGGGGTGGAGATGAGCGGGCGTAACATCCCGCCCACCTGCTTCCTTCCTTATTGCCGGCGGCCGCAGGTAAGCTGTAGTTCCTTGTTCCCGAGGTGTCACACGTAGCGATGTGTGCTGCCTCGGGAACGACGAACAATCTGCGTCCTCAACAATCAACGTTTTTTGGAAAATGAACGACGTGTCAACGATGGACAATATGGTGAGTATTTTCCAAAGTTAATGTTGGTGTCACACACAATGACGTTGCTAACGATGCCGGATGTGCGTCATGGAAATCGTGACCCCGGCGATATATCGTTAGATACGTCGCTGCAAGTGATGGGGCCTTTAATGAATGGGGCCACTGGTGTAAAATTCACCTTATTCTTTAAAAGGTGTGCACCATTCAATAAATATGTTATCTCATAAGGAGCTTTTTCCTCTGTCAAAATTAAGTATTCACACATGTATATGTGGATACACACAGCACATACATAAACATGTATATACACACAACACATACACATGTATTGTATATGCACACAGCACAAACATACAAATGTATATATATATACACACACACACACACACACACACACACACACTATATATTCATAAACATGTACAGTACAGACCAAAAGTTTGGACACTCCTCATTCAAAGAGTTTTCCTTATTTTCATGACTCTAAAATTGTAGATTCACATTGAATGTATCAAAACTATGAATTAACACATGTGGAATGAAATACTTAACAAAAAAGTGTGAAACAACTGAAAATATGCTTTATATTCTAGGTTCTTGAAAGTAGCCACCTTTTGCTTTGATTACTGCTTTGCACACTCTTGGCATTCTCTTTATGAGCTTCAAGAGGTAGTCACTAGAAATGATTTTCACTTCACAGGTGTGCCCTGTCAGGTTTAATAAATGGGATTTCTTGCCTTATAAATGGGGTTGGGACCATCAGTTGTGTTGTGCAGAAGTCTGGTGAATACACAGCTGATAGTCCTACTAAATAGACTGTTAGACTTTTGTATTATGGCAAGAAGAAAGCAGCTAAGTAAAGAAAAACGAGTGGCCATCATTACTTTAAGAAATGGAGGTCAGTCAGTCCGAAAAATTGGGAAAACTTTGAAAGTGTCCCCAAGTGCATTGGCAAAAACCATCAAACACTATAAATAAACTGGCTCACATGAGGACCGCCCCAGGAAAGGAAGGCCAAGAGTCAACTCTGCTGCTGAGGATAACTTTATCCAAGTCACCAGCCTCAGAAATCGCAGGTTAACAGCAGCTCAGATTAGAGATCAGGTCAATGCCCCACAGAGTTCTAGCAGCAGACACATCTCTAGAACAACTGTTAAGCAGAGACTTTGTGCAGCAGGCCTTCATGGTAAAATAGCTGCTAGGAAACCACTGCTAAGGACAGCCAACAAGCAGAAGAGACTTGTTTGGGCTAAAGAAAACAAGGAATGGAAATTAGACCAGTGGAAATCTGTGCTTTGGTCTGAGGAATCCAAATTTGAGATCTTTGGATCCAACCACCGTGTCTTTGTGCGATGCAGAAAAGGTGAACGAATGGACTCTACATGTCTGGTTTCCACCGTGAAGCATGGAGGAGGAGGTGTGATGATGTGGGGGTGCTTTGCTGGTGACACTGTTGGGGATTTATTAAAAATTGAAGGCATACTGAACCAGCATACCTACCACAGCATCTTGCAGTGGCATGCTATTCCATCTGGTTTGCGTTTAGTTGGACCATTATTTATTTTTCAACAGGACAGTGACCCCAAACACACCTCCAGGATGTGTAAGGGCTATTTGACTAAGAAGGAGAGTGATGGGGTGCTACGCCAGATGACCTGGACTTCACAGTCACCAGACCTGAACCCAATCGAGATGGTTTGGGGTGAGCTGGCCCGCAGAGTGAAGGCAAAAGGGACAACAAGTGCTAATCATCTCTGGGAACTCCTTCAAGACTGTTGGAAGACCATTTCCGGTGACTACCTCTTGAAGCTCATCAAGAGAATGCCAAGAGTGTACAAAGCAGTAACTAAAGCAAAAGGTGGCTACATTGAAGAACCGAGAATATAAGACATATTTTCAGTTGTTTCACCCTTTTTTGTTAAGTATTTCATTCCACATGTGTTAATTCATCATTTTGATGCCTTCAATGTGAATCTACAATTTTAAGAGTCATGAAAATATAGAAAACTCTTTGAATAAGAAGGTGTACCCAAACATTTGGTCTGTACTGTTTATATACAAATTTAACATACCTACACATGTATATATATGCACTGCACATACATACACATGTTTATACACAAACATAAACATGTATATACACATACTGCACATTCATACACATGTATATACACACACTGCCTATACATATCAGCATGTCTCCTCTTCAGACTTCTGCAGTTTAAGGAATTTGGTGACATCATGGTCACATGACCGGGATGTCACCAAAGAGCATACCACCCCAGAGGCATAGGTTTTTTCCTTTCTTCAGGTCATGACTTCCACCATGATCTTCCGGAATGAGAGGGTTGGGTCAACTCGGACACGCACCGACAGCGCCCTTCGTAGGGAGGTATTGTAAAGCCCCAAGATGAAAGTATCCTATTGACAGATTCTAACCTGGCCACCTGGTCACCTTCCTTCCTCTGTATTTCTGCCATCACCTCCTGTAGTGTTGTTTGTGAGAAGTCCTCTTCCTCCTTCTGCAGTCTAGAGAAGAATTTTGCCCAGAGATGATCCGTACTTGCGGTGTCTCCATAGATTTCTTTCAGGAATGCCACTAGCTCTTTAACGTGTTCCGCGCATTTTCTGGCGGAAGACTGACACCTCTGCGAGCTTCCCCTTTCATAGCTGTTAGTGCGATGTCCGCTTCCAGCTCAGGGCCAATTCCATAAACTTTTAGTGCGCTGTGCAGCCTCAAAATCCAATCATGTTCGTTCAATCAAATTTGGGTAGGATGTTAAATATGGTGCCTACGTAAGGATCCTTGCAGGGATTCCACCATTTCTCACCACAGCGCCAACCATATTAGCGCCAGCGACCCATATAACATTTTCCCCATGGCTATCCACAGTCTCCATCTTGATAACCGTGACCTTGCTTGCAGCGCCACTTGAAGAGATGAACCAGGGGCTCTCCTCTCTGCAGAGCAAGTCACAGGATCAGATGGATTAATGGATAAATCAGTTGAGAATGTTTATTTACAAGGAATAACAAATGCAAGCTGCCAAGCAGCGGGAGGGAGAAAAAAGGAGTACAGGTGGAAAAAGACCCACAGGACAACAGTTTACTCTTTAGCTGAATCGAACGGCCCAGGTCACCACAACTAGTACAACATACAATGTAGTTTTAACAGCAGTACAGCGATATGCATACAGTATATTCAGCATTTTAACAATCCCGCTCTGTTCTCTATCATAATTGCTCTCCTCTAAAGGGACTGTGTGGATACTGCACTCTGACTATGGAGGCCTACTATGGTCCCTTAACGGCTACGCCCGGGCATACACCCACGGCACTGTTCGTAGGACCGGTCTGCTCTGAGGCTTGACAGTACGGTGGTGCGCACTTCACTCCAGGAGGACAATGCAGGACTTCTCTTCCCACGATTCACTGCACAGCTGGGCTCATCAGATGAGGTACTCTAGCAGGCCAGATACCGACTCTCCTGTTTGCGTCCCTCTGCATGTCCTGGAACTCTCTCACATGGTCTCCCACTTCCTGCTTCTCCCTGCACTTTTCTCAGGGCAGACAAAGCAAACACACAGCAACAGGGCAGATGGGGGCCATTCCATTGTGCTCTGCAGGGGACCCAGTCTCTTAAAGCCACAGTATAGCAAAGTCTTAAAGTCACCGTGAAGCAACATCCTAAAGGGCCATTTACATGCTGCAACATCGCTAATGATATATCGTCGGGGTCACGATGTTTGTGACGCACATCCGGTGTTAGCGACATCGCTGCGTGTGACACCTATGTGCGACCTTAAACGATCGCAAAAGAGGTAAAAATCGGTGGTGTGTGAGAGGTCGTTCATTTACCAAAAATCGTTGTCTGGTAAGTAGCGAGGTTGGTCGTCGTTCCTGCGGCAGAACACATCGCTATGTGTGACACCACAGGAACAAGGAACATCTCCTTACCTGTGACCGCCGGCAATGAGGAAAGAAGGAGGTGGGCGGGATGTTCGGCCCACTCATCTCCGCCCCTCCGCTTCCATGGGGCGGCCATTTAGTGACATCGCTATGACGCTGAACGAACCACCCCCCTTAGAAAGGAGGCGGTTCGCTGGTCACAGTGACGTCGCTAGGCAGGTAAGTATGTGTGACTGTTCCTAGCGATGTTGTGCGCCACGGGCAGCGATTTGCCCGTGACGCACAACCGACGGGGGCGGGTATGCTCGCTAGCAAGATCGCAGCGTGTAAAGTACCCTTTACACTTACATGACTCCCCTACAAAATCATGAAGTTTGGACCAGATGGCGAGATAAGACCACCAATCAGAAAGATGTTATCTGTTAGTCCCTAAATGTCATTGTGCATTCTGCCATTGAGTTTCATCAGTCTTGTATTCACTAAGGTCTGCAGCATTCTCTAGTCCGTGAAACAACTCTCAGCATAATCTTGCTTTTGTTAAGGCCATACTTGTACCTGTAGACACCCCTATAAAATGTGTCAAGCTGAACAGAGATATATTATATTTGACTTTTAGGTTAGAAATAGTTTGCCATTTAATGCTACAAAATAGTCATTTCTTTTATCAGTTAAGGAACCGTTGTTAGAGGTTTTCCTTTGCTTTAGAATTATTTGATGTAGCTCACAACTTTGCTGATTGCCCCTGGAAACAGTCTGTGGTTTCTTTATACCTAACTGCCTATACCTATAACTAACAGCTTAGTTCTAATGGTGTAATTGTCATCTGAGTTCCAATATTGTCCTGCACTATTGAGCAAAGAGATCCAAAAATACATTTAAAAGTACAATATACCGTAAAAAAGCAATGCTAAGACTAAATTTCTAGTTTGTGTTTTATGCCACATTATTTAGATGTATGTTGTAATATGTGAATCCAGCATAAGATGATCATTTTCGGATATTCTTTCCAAGTTAGTCACCATCTGCATGAATGTGTATTCCTACTATAATATAATACAAGTTATGATTCTAGAACACCAACCACATAGTTCTATGTAGGATGTCATAACTTGGATAGTGTGTTTTCAGTGCAATACACCAAAAAAAGACTCCAAACAACTCACTGAATGCATTGTTTCATTTGATAAGTTGTCCTAGTTTGAAAGCAGGTTGAAGAGGTAAGATTTCACGAAAGGCATTCATTAAATCTAATACAGGACCTAGGGATAAATCTGAGATAACGCCATCTCTCCCACCTCCTTAAAAATAAGAACTTACCATGTCTACAACGTTGTAGTTGTAATTGCTTATGAAACAAGGCCATTTTCCATCACACTCACTATGGCAAACCAAAATGTGTTAGAAATGTTTTGAATGGAATATGTTCTGAACATATGGTCTAAATTTGTATATTTCTGCATAAGGGTAATCTATAATAGTTCTCATATGCACTTTTTGAGAATTTACTTGTGGTAGCGCATTGAAGGTGGACATGCACACTTTGAGTCCGGCTGCAGGTTTATGGCTGCCAAGCCCATAAGTTTGCAACAATGGTTTTTGTCATTCACAGAATAGGATATGTCTGTCTACACAGCATGACAGTTGTAATCAGACCTACTGATGTTTGGTCGCACTACAAAACACCAAAGGGGGACACCAGGGGCAATTTAACAACAGTGGACCATGGCGCTAGGGACGGGGAAGATGGGACACCTCCTGTACTCACCTGCAGCTTTACCCTGCAGGTTCTTTCAACCTGTCACCGAGCAGGATACCTTGAACCCTAGCAGGCCCTGCAATTAACTCTATCTGGCTAGTGAGCTGGCTGGCGAGGAACACTAGTCCTACCACTGTACTAATATAACATGAAGGGTAAAAAGACAAACAGGGGGGAAAAGGATACAAACACCATCTCTACTGCGGCAGCCAGACTCCAATGCAGCAGATGGATGGGCTCATGTCAGAACCCCAGCAACTCCTTCAGCCTAGGCAGCTAGGACAGAATGGATTCTATCAACAGCAAAAGTTCATGGGTATTACCATTATTTGAAGGTGGTGGGCATGGTCACAGAATGGCAGCACCTGACATGGACAGCCAGAAAGCTGCTGGAAACAAAACTGACATTAACCCTTAATACACTAAAAGAAAAGAAAACTCATGTAATATCCACAGTCTCAGAATGCTAAGTGAGACTCAGAGCCTAAACCTATTAATTAAGAAATAACGTCTGGAACACCAATTCTGAGTCTGAACTGGGTGCAAAAACCTAAAAATTCTACACTATATGGAGAGAAGGTATGCACACCAGTGACTATGTAAGGGGAATATATGAAAAGCAGAAACTGCTGTGTGAATACTGACATTAAAAATCCAATAGCTATATGTAAGAATGAAAATATGAAAATGGAATCTGCATTACTGCCATGAACATATGAATCAAGAGAAATTTAGCTATTGAATTGATCAATGCAATAGAGCCCCAACACTACGCCAAAGTATTTCTCTACGTTGGGGACCCTAGCTAGTGTGTGTCCTCTCATGCAGTTAAAAAACTTACACACACTAGGTAGGGACCCCAACGTAGAGAAATACTTTGGCGTAGTGTTGGGGCTCTATTGCATTGATCAATTCAATAGCTAAATTTCTCTTTATTCATATGTTCATGGCAGTAATGCAGATTCCATTTTCATATTTTCATTCTTACATATAGCTTTTGGATTTTTCATGTCAGTATTCACACAGCAGTTTCTGCTTTTCATATATTCCCCTTACATAGTCACTGGTGTGCATACCTTCTCTCCATATAGTGTAGATCTTTTAGGTTTTTGCACCCAGTTCAGACACAGAATGGTGTTCCAGACGTTATGTCTTAATTGATTTGTAGTCTTTTGTTTGTGAACCCGGCCCCACCACACCTATTGCCAGTCCACATTATACTCATATATAGCCTGGGTCTCAGCTTCCCAACAAGGTAAGTTTTTTAACTGCATGAGAGGACACACACAAGCTAGGGACCCCAACGTAGAGAAATACTTTGGCGTAGTGTTGGGGCTCTATTGCATTGATCAATTCAATAGCTAAATTACTCTTTATTCATATGTTCATGTCAGTAATGCAGATTCCATTTTCATATTTTCATTCTTACATATAGCTATTGGATTTTTCATGTCAGTATTCACACAGCAGTTTCTGCTTTTGTGAGGCCCTGGACTAGCCAGGTAGTCACAGTTAGGCCCCCGCACAACAACCTTCCCCTAAAAAGGGTACCATCAGTCAACCTAAAACCCTGAGTCACCCCTCTCAGGTTCTGACGGACACACCAGGTGGGTGGAACCAAGCGGTTGGCCACGCCCACCGAGGAGTTCGGATGGCCTGAGGAAAGCACACAGTTGAGGAGAGTGGAGAAGAGTTGAGAGAGGAGAGTGAAAGGGAAAGGAAGGAGAGGAGTAGGGAGAGTGACAGAGGAGAAGAGAACATCTGTCAGGGGTCCGGGTCATAGCCCAGACACCCTGTGGCCAGGAGGCAGACAGTTGTGACCGCCTGCAGGAGCTGGGATTACAGTCAGTGGAACCGTAGGGAGTGGGGATAGGCGGTGGCCCGCCGGTACCGAACCGGGGAACCGATTGGAAACCGGAGCACCAGGAGGGGTACTCAGACCCAGTACGAGGCCCAGAAACAACTGGGTTGAGTCAAATCAACTGATTGAGGACTGGACTTGAGGTCCCTTTCTTATTCAAGGCCTGACTGAAGACAACAGCCCAAACAACAAGGATAAAAAGCCACCGCCAAGGCATAGAGATCCAAAGGGCCAGCGTCTGCAGGCAAACGGGTCCCTCAGCCCACATTCAGCTGGGAGTGGACTATCATCGCTGAAGTGTAGGCAGTTGAACACATACACAAAAGGTGCAGGAAAAAGCAGGCAACCACCAGCCCGAGAAAAGGGGAGAAACGCAGCCGGCTGCGTGCACCGTCCACCATCTTGTTTGGTTCACCAGAGACTCCAGCGTATTTGTAATAGTGAGTACACCAGTGCCCTCGGGCCAAGCACTGCGCCGCACCGCCTTAATACTGCCCTACACTAGCAATTCACAGCGACCCCTCGGGCTCGGGACCATCACCCCTACCCAGGGATGGGTTAACACCAAGCTGCGTAACACCATCCCCGTGAGCCTAGTCAACAGCAGAGGTGGTGTCCATCCATTCACCACAGCCCCGTGGGTGGCGTCACGAACTCTCGATTCCCAAAACCACTACCCCACCTGCGCGCATAGCGCCAAAGCAACCAGTCCCCCAACATCCTAACTCCCCCCCAGCCCCTTTACAGAAAGGTGGCGGGACCCCCGAGTTCATGGGAAGCTCGAGCCACAACCGATGTCCACGGATCCAAGAATCTCAGCAGCCGGCTGAGCCCCGGGGCGGTACTTTCCCAAACTCTCTTCTGGCGTCACGAACAGGATTGAACCCATCCACTTACCTGATGAAGTGCGCCTTGAAGTTGTCGTAAGCGGCGTCCCGCTGAAAAATTTCAGAATCTGCCATCTTGTTACTATCCCTGTGGCGCAAAGTTTCCCGCCAGACTTGCCTTTTCCGCGAAAGTGAAGTCCCGCCCCCAGAGAACAGAACTGTGCAGAAAGAGAGTGAAGTGCCCCGAAAAGACCAAGGGGGAACAGAAGGGAGATGTCTTCGCCTAACGAGGATGGCGGAGGGGCACCGGCCACGAGAGCGGTGGCGCCTGAAGGTGGGAACATAGCGGTCCTTGCTCCGGTCGCAGGAGTGGGGTAGGCCGCGGGTCCCGCGGTCACCCAGGTAATGCTGATCTCCTTGCCCTACGTGCCCGGTGCTACCTGGTTACCTCAGTACGATGGGAAGCCTGATGCATTGCAGGTGTTCAGGAAAAAGATAATAGATGTATACCATGACCGGCAGACAGCGTGCGACGGTAGTGCTGGGGCAGCTGACCGGCGCGGCCGAGCAGGAGACAGAGACCTGGGCAGACTCGGACCGGGCCTCGGTGACCACTATCTTTGAGAAACTCCAGACTGTCTTTGAAACCCGCACCAAGGCTGAGTTGCGGATGCAGTTCTACCAATGCCGGCAGCGGCCTGCGGACAGTATTAGAGACTATGCCCTGCGCCTGCAGGTAGCCCCCAGGACGCTGAGGCGTGTGGACACCATCAGTGAGGCCAACAGCAACAAGATGCTAGTGGAGCAGTTCCTGCAGGGACTGGGGTCTGCTGAAGATCGCAAACAGCTGCGGTTATGGACTTTGGAGCATGCCGACCTAGACTTTGCAGTACTAAAGGAGCGGGCTATCAAGGCCCTACAAACACTAAACATCGGCGCTCCTGATGCAACCCCCTGGCCGGTTGAAACCGCTCCAGTCTCGGTAGCGCCCCCTCTCTTGGCTCTATCGGCCCCTGCCGCACCCGTCGGGACAATGGAAGAGCTGGCCTCGCAGGTCTGACGTATGAATGAAGACCTCACCCGGATCCTCGCCGCCGCACTCTAGCTTCCGACAAGAGCCAAGCCCCAAGAGAAGATCCAGCTCGCCGACAGCCCAGAGGTCGTCCCCTGGATGCAACGGAGGAAGAACAACGACCTGCGGTATGGGCCGCCTGTCTGCTACAGGTGCAACAAGCCGGGTCATTACTCTAAGTGATGCCTGTTAAACGAGCAACCCCTGAGGCCAAGGGCCAATCCTCAGGAGTAGACCCTCACGGCCTGACTGACTGGTGAGACTGGTATGTTGGTAGGTGCCCTCAGACCAAGCACTGCGCCGCACCGCATCAACACTGCCCTACACCAGCAATTCACAGCAACGCCTCGGGCCCCGGGACCATCACCCCTACCCACGGAGGGGTTAACATCAAGCTGCGTAACACTGTCCCCGTGAGCCTAGTCAACGGCAGCGGTGGTGTCCATCCATTCACCACAGCCCCGTGGGTGGCATCACGAACTCTCGATTCCCAAAACCACCACCCCACCTGCGCGCATAGCGCCAAAGCAACGACTCCCCCAACATCCTAACTCCCCCCCCAGCCCCTTTACAGAGAGGCGGCGGGACCCCCGGGTCCGTGGGACGCTCGAGACACCCACCGACGTGCACGGATCCGAGCGGCTCGGCAGCCGGCCGAGCCCCGGGGTGGTACACTTTTCATATATTCCCCTTACATAGTCACTGGTGTGCATACCTTCAGAGCCTAAACCTGTCACAAATCTCCTAATATCAGAAGACCATGATAGTTTTAAAGGAAATATGCTGTGCCTGACTTCCATCCAGCTAAAAGTATATTATTGTCCATGCCTTATCTCAGGGGATCGAGGTTAGGCGACCTTTACTTGAGTTTTTTATTCCCTACAGCAGTCTAAGCTGTTTGTGAGAGACCCAATAAAGAATCTTAGCTGTAGGTGAAAAGATCCTCCTTTTAAGACCTTGCTCCCACTTGCATGGATGAGTGCAGTCTGATAAAACATCGCAACAGTGTTAAACAATGAGGCAGTGTCCATATACACATTGGCATGAGAAAAAAGTGCAGTGAAATATATGCAGAGACAGGCAGTGGAGAAGAGGAAGAAATTAATCTCTCCTTTTTCTCTCCATCTGTGATCCGATTACAGGATCAGATCACAGTAATTACACCCTGAGCCAAGGGACACTAACATATCACATTCGATGCTTACTAATCGGATGCCATAAACAAGTCCTAAATCTTGGTTCAGAATTTTGCACACCAATGGATTTCAGACAGTCTAAATTACTGCCAGAAGATAAACTGTGAAAAATAACCCCTGGACCCCTCATGATTGGCATGGAATGTGGACCTCCCATAATTATTATCAGGTTTACTTGAACATTTGGGCAAGAATTTAAATTTTTATCATATACTGTTGAATAGAGCGCGGTGCGCGGTTTGCGGTTCTCCAGTTTGCGGTTCGAGTGATTTTGGGGGGTGTTCTAGTTACAACTCGAACTCGAGCTTTTTGCTAAAAGCTTGACAGTTTGAGTTACGTTCGAGAACGGTTCTATCAGCAAAAGCGTGGCTTTTTACAGCTACAGTGTGCAGGGAGCCATCGCTGGCAACCTGCGGTAAGCTGGTAACCAAGATAAACATCGGGTATCCAAGCAAAGTGCTTTGGTTAGTAACCCGATATTTATCTTAGTTACTTGTGCAGGAAGCTGACACTTCCCTGCTCAGCTCGCTCTGCCCCCCTCCTGCACGAGGCATGTACACACACACACACACACTCAAACACACACACTCACACTCACCTGTCCCCAGCCATGCCACGACACTGACGTCCTCAGCGTCACATGGCTCCGCAAGGCTCCAGCCAACTAAGCAACTCCGCCGCCTGCACACATTACCCCGCTAGGCTCCGCCCACCTGGCACTCTGCACACATGGCCCCGCTAGGCTCCGCCCACCTGACACTCTGCACACATTACCCCGCTAGGCTCCGCCCACCTGGCACTCTGCACACATGGCCCCGCTAGGCTCTGCCCACCTCACACTCCGCACACCTTACCCCGCTCGGCTTACCTGCGGTGATGAAGTGCCGCCCTCCCGATCTCAGCGTTGTCACTGTCCTCCATGGCTGCCGCTTCACATCTGTCACTGTGGCCCGAGACTGTCACTAGCGGTGACGTCACAGGCTCTCGCGATACTTGGCTGTGAAGGTCATTGAACTCAGTGACAGGTCTGCTGTCAGCAGTGCAGGAGATCATCACCGCAGGTAATATACCTCGCTCCTGACAGCAGCACTTGTCATGCCCTGCAGTCACCTGGGCTGACCTATTGATGTTAGCTCAGGTCACTGCATTGCTCTCCCAGCCAATGGGGAACATTCTGTTCTTCAATGACTGGGACAGTGACTATGGTATGGATCGTCATGGGAACCCCTTGGATTACAGCAGTCCTGGATTTGTTTTTCTTTCTAATAAATTGGTGAAACAGGGAATGTATTGGGGAATGTTTTTTCAAATAAAAATTTGTTTGTCGTCTATTTCTTTTTTTTATTACTGACTGGGTTGGTGATGTCGGGTATCTGATAGACGCCTGACCTCACCAACCCCAGGGCTTGATGCCAGGTGACATTACACATCTGGTATTAACCCCATATATTACCCCGTTTGCCACCGCACCAGGGCATGGGATGAGCTGGGGCAAAGCACCAGGACTGGCGCATCTAATGGATGCGCCACTTCTGGGGGCGGCTGCGGCTTGCTATTTTTAGGCTGGGGAAGAGTCCAATAACCATGGACCTCCCTAGTCTGAGAATATCAGACCCCAGCTGTCCGCTTTAGCTTGGCTGGTAATCCAATTTTGGGGGGACCCCAACGTGTTTTTTTTTTTTATTATTTATTTAATTTAAAATAACAGCGTGGGGTGCCCTCAGTTTTGGATTACCAGCCAAGGTGAAGCTGCCAGCTGTGGTCTGCTTTACCCTAGCTGGCTACAAAAATAGAGGGAACCCAACGCTATTTTTTTTTTAAATTTATTTATTTTTTTGGTAAATACTAAGGCTAAGCACCCCTTAGTGCCACATGAAAGGCACCAAAGGGTGCAAAATTACAAAGTGCAGGAGAGTGGGACATTATGTGTCTTTCTGCCATTATAATGACAGAAAAGACTGATATGAAGTGTACAAATTTATGTATTTTCCCTCCTTCAGTTTTTTGGCAGTACGCCAAAAAAACGGAAGGTGCACGGATGACAAACCGATGACATACGGACCGTATACGTGTCACGCTCCCGATGCCTCAACACCGCTCCTTATCCACTGATCCGGTCGCACCTGCACAGCACCGCTCCTTACCCACTGATCCGGTCCACGTGTCCACCGGTCACGGCTGCCGCTCCCGCCCGTGCTTTCCTGTGTCCTGTCCCCAGTCTCATGTGTCTGACTCATGCTTCTGTATAGGGTCGGGCTGCGCCCACTCACCTGGTCTTATGGGCCCAGCACTGCTGCAGCAGGATATGACATGAGGCTGTGCTGGGTATATAAGACTGGCCTTGCCATGTGGGCAGGGCCTGATCAACGTGTCTTGTAAGCATTGTCTTGAAAGCTATGTGCTCAGGTCCCCCTTGTGCCGTGTCCTGTGATCAATACTATTGCCTGACATTCCTACCCGGCACCTGTGCCAGATTCCTGCATTGTCTCCAGGAACTCTAAAGCCCCAGTGACTGTTCTACCCGTCCCTTGTGGGACGCAGTCCCTGCCACGCTAGTGCTCCGGCTACCGTGCACCCAGGCCTCCGGTGGGGTGCACGGCCCAGTGGATCCACCACCCGGACCTAACAATACGGAACGGAAACGGATGCCACATGGATGCAACCGTGAAAAAAACAGACCGTTTTTTGCGGACCGCAAAAACTGATCGGTTGTGTGAATGTAGCCTTATTCTGATCTGCCATTTATAAACCGCAGGCAAAAATAAATGAACAGTGCCCCCCAGCGCCAGCGTGGTTTTAGGGGTAGCTGAGACCCTGGAGATCATGATTCAGGCCGGTTTTTCCGATCCCCGCTCACGTGATCACTGGTATACACCGTATACCGGTGATTACGTTACAGTAAATGACAGCGCCGGTAAAAAATTATTTATCTCCCATCTGGCATGAACAAACATGTCAGATGGGAGATAAATCTCCTCCCCGGTCCTCTCCGGTCCCCCGGTGTCGCCAAAGTGCCCCCCCCAACGCCCTCCCAGAAATCCAAGATGGCCGCACGCACAGCAGCGCGCCGGCCGCATTCACCCTACTCCTCTGATTTCTGCCGCATGCGCCATGACACATGCGACAGAAAACTCCTCCCAGGCCCTGCCAGGTCACCCCCTATAACACCACCGGTGTTCCCCGGTGTCCCACGGTACCTGTGCAGCATTGATCCTCCGCGGCCCCCTTCTTCACAATAGACGCTGCCGCATGCACAGAGCGGCAGTCAGCTCAGCTTCCTGTGTTTAGACACAGTGAGTGGTGGTAACCATGCATCTGTAAGCTACTGCAATGCCCTGCTCATGAGGTAAGGAACATAGTTGATCAGGAGAGCTATACTACATTTACAAGTGGAGGGATTTGCTATTTCTGTTGCACTGCTGAACGACTACCAAACATGGCAGTCCGTTATACGCCACAAGAGAACATGTCAAATAGCGAGCTCTGTTTAGTATTCATTCAGCTGGATAACTGGACTTAAAGGGGTATTCCATCTCCAAGATCCTATCCCCAATATATAGTAGGTGAAATAGCAATAATATCAGAGAATACCAATATTTGGAAATGTAGAATAGTTCTCCTGATTAGGCATGCCCTTACCTCATGAGCAGGTCATTGCAGCTTTGGTAGCAACAGTTACGACATGGACTCTGCTGCTGTGGACCCGGGGAGAGTTGGTGCAGATTCATTGCACCCACACTCCTCACATGGAGTGTCTGCACTCCTAGAAAATGGTGGATACGTTCCCTGAGCGTGTCCGACGATATTCTAGACGGTCCAGAGTCATTGTGGGACCCCCATATTTTTTTTCCTTACAATAAATTGGTTAAAGAGGGAATGTTTTGGGGAGTGTTTTTTCAAATACATTTTTTTTCGTCTATTTGTTTTGTTAGTACTGACAGTTTGTGATGTCGGGTATCTGATAGACGCCATGACATCACAAACTGCTGGGCTTGATGTCAGGTGACCTTACAGCTATTATCAACGCATTTATTACCCCATTTGCCACTGCACCAGGGCACGGGATGAGCTGGGGTGAAGCACCAGGAGTGGCGCATCTAGTGGATGCGCCACTTCTGGGGCACCTGCGGCCTGCTATTTTTAGGCTGTGAAGGGCCAATAACTATGGACCTTCCCACCCTGAGAATACCAGACAACAGCTGTCCGCTTTACCTTGGCTGGTGATCCAATTTGGGGGGGACCCTACTTTTTTTTTGTAATTATTAATATTTATAAAATAATTATAAAAAAAGAGCCTGCGGTGACCTCTACATTGGATCCCCAACCACAGTAAAGCTGCCAGCTGTGGTTTTCAGATTACAGCCGTTTGCTTTGCCCTAGACGGCTATCAAAAATGGGGGGACCCAACGTCATTTTTTTTAAACTATTTTTTAAATAAAAAAAATTAATGGGCTTCCCTGTATTTTGATTGCCAGCCAAGGTAACGCCAGGCAGATGGGGGTGGCATCCCGTAGCTGTCTGCTTTATCTGCACTGAGAATCAAAAATACCGCGGAGCGCTACGTCATTTTTTTTAAAGATTTATTTTTACAGCACTGTGATGTCCAGCAATCAAAATACAGGGAAGCCCATTTTGTTTTTAGTTATTTAAATAAATAATTAAAAAAATATATTTGGGCTCCCGCTGCATTTTTTGTATTGCTAACTAAGGGTAATCCAAACAGCTACTGGCTGCTAACCGCCACTGCTTGGTGTTACCTTCACTGGCAATGGAAAATCCAGGGAAGCCTTTTTTATTTTTTTTGCCAAAAAAGTACAAAAAAAATGACGTGAGCTTCGCCATATTTTTGTATGCTAGCCAGGTACAGCAGGCAGGTACGGCTGCCCCCAACCCCCAGCTGCCTATTTGTACCCGGCTGGGAACTACAAATATAGGGAAGCCCTTTTTTTAATTATTTCATGAATTTCATGAAATAATTAAAAAAAAAAAGATGTAGGCTCCGCCCCATTTTTGTGTCTAGCCGGGTACAACTAGGCAGCTGGGGATTAGATCCGCAGCACAAGTTAGCCTGAGCTTTCTGGGCCCCTCTGCTGCGAATTGCAGTCCGCAGCCGCCCCAGAAAATGGCGCTCTCATAGAAGCGCCATCATCTGGCACTGTATCCAACTCTTCCAGCTGCCCTGATGCCGGTGGCTTGCTGGGTAATAATGATTTCAGTTGATAATATACAGCTAGCCCTAACCCCATTATTACCCAGCGAACCACCCTTCACCAGGTCAGCTGGAAGAGTTGGATACAGCGCCAGAAGATGGCGCTTCTATGAAAGTGCCATTTTCTGAGGCGGCTGCAGACTGCAATTTGCAGCAGAGGGGCCCAGAAAGCTCAGGCCAACCTGTGCTGCGGATTCCAATCTTCAGCTGCCTAGTTGTACCTGGCTGGACACAAAAATATGGCGAAGCCTACGTCATTTGTTTTCTAATTATTTCATGAAATTCATGAAATAATAAAAAATAAGCTTCCCTTTAATTTTGGTTCCCAGCCGGATACAAATAGGCAGCTGGGGGTTGAGGGCAGCCCATAGCTGCCTGCTGTACCTGGCTAGCATACAAAAATATGGCGAAGCCCACATAATTTTTTCAGGGGGCAAAACCTCCTGCATACAGTCCTGGATGTAGTATGCTGAGCCTTGTAGTTCTGCAGCTGCTGTCTGTCTGTATGGAGGAGAGCAGACAGCAGCTGCAGAATGACAAGGCTCAGAATGCTCCATTCACTAGTGTATGCAGGAGAGCAGACAGCAGCTGCAGAACTACAAGGCTCAGCAGACTCCATCCAGGACTTTATGCAGGAGTTTTTTGCCCACCAAAAAAATGACGTGGGCTTCGCCATATTTTTGTATGCTAGCCAGGTACAGCAAGCAGGTACGGCTGCCCCCAACCCCCAGCTGCCTGTTTGTACCCGGCTGTTAACCAAAAATATAGGGAAACCCATTTTTTTTTAATTATTTCACTTATTTCATGAAATAATTAAAAAACAAATGATGTGGGCTTCGCCCCATTTTTGTGTCCAGCCGGGTACAACTAGGCAGCTGGGGATTGGAATCCGCAGCACAGGTTAGCTCGAGGTTTCTGGGCGCCTCTGCTGCGAATTGCAGTCCACAGCCACCCCAGAAAATGTCGCATTCATAGAAGCGCCATCATCTGGCGCTGTATCCAACTCTTCCAACAGCCCTGGTGGCTTTGCTGGGTAATAATGAGTTAATACTGGCTTTGTTTTACTAGCTAGTATTACGTCAGAGATTCTTAATGTCAGGCAAGTTTGACCCGGCCATTAAGAATCTCCAATAAAGGGTTAAAAAAAAAACCACAGAGAAAAAATACTTTAATAGAAATAAATACACAGACATTAGAGACTACATGTTTATTACTCACTGTCAGCCCTCCACAATCCTGGTCTTCTGTCTTTCTCGTTCAACACATGTAGCTTTACTACATCAGACAGCACTGCATGGGGGAAGACGCTGCTTCCCGTGCAGCCTTCACTCCGTGAGTGATCAGTGCTGCTGGCTGTTAGCGGTAACATTACCGCTGACAGACGCGTTACCATAGCAACGGTGCTTCGATCATGTGATTCCCGGAGCCGCGGTTAGCTATGGCAACGGTGATCTCTGTTATTGACCGGCTGTGTCAGCCGGTCCCTAACGGAACGGGGAAGCAGAACGGGGAGTCGACCGTGTGCTAGAGCATGTCGCTGGTACACGGTGATACACAAACGTACACCGTGTAACAGAGAGATGCAATGACAGGTCCTACATGACGCGTCATAGTCATTTGACCAGTCTGTAGCCAATGAGATAACAGACACGTGACTGGTCACATGGCTATTTTGACGACGTCACGCAAGGTCCCGTCAGTGCTGGTTATCGGGAGGACACAGCGATCATCGGAATGAATAGCGACAGGAGACAGAGTGCAGGACGCATCGCGGGCACTGGTAAGTGTTATGGCAATGTTTATTAACTGTATGTGTACATTTATAATGTGTTTGTGATTGCCTCCCATTGTTTCCTATGGGTTCGAGTGATTCGCCGAACCGAACTAGAACCAGACCTCGGTTCGGCGAACCGAGCTCGAGCCGAACTGCGACCGGTTCGCTCATCTCTACTGTTGAATAAAGTAAAATTCTGTAAGCAGTCCATGATCTCCCTGATAACATGCAATATCAAATTAGTATATAATCTATGTATAGTGACAAGCAAACTACAATGTTTTGAACTTTTGAATTTCAGGCTTCTTATCTCACCTTCCAATACGTCTTTGAGTGGTAGACTACCTTTATTTTGTAGACAATCATCTTGGCTATCTCATATATAAATTTGATTTGCGACTATTTAGCATATAATTAGTTATGCAGATTCTTGTCATATCACTGCATTGTTACTGTTTTGATCCTGGTGTTTGAATTTTTTTTTCTTCCTGTATACTACAAGTTATAACCTGTTCTCACTTCCCCTAATAGCTCAGTGTGTTACTAGGTTGATTCCCAAGTGAAAGGTCAGTGGTTCAAATCAATCAAGGAGCAGCCATGAAGAAGATGTCACAAGAAAAAAGGAACAGCATCATCCGGCTCATTGATTGCAGACTCTCTGCCCCAAAAATTGGCAACCTGTATCATGTGAGTGCCATGACAGTTGGAATAATTCCAAATTAAGTCCATACAACCATTCAAAAGTGAAGTGGTGGATATTCAAGCAAAATATTGTAGTCAACAAGTCAGCTCATCACACGGTCTATTAGTTCTGGTGCAACAAACACAGCAGAGAAGTTAACTCATATGCTTCGTAATAGTGAGATCACAGAAATCCATGTAAGCATTGTGCATCAAATGTTACACAAGTCTGGAATGGTCTCCCAAAAAAAGTGAAGAAGCCTTACTTCAATATCTTTATAAGAAGCTTTGGCTCAACTTTCCAAAGAAGTACGAAAAGTGGACAGTAGAAGATTTGAGAATAGGGGATTTGGAGCTATGAGAAGAAAGTTAATAGATTAGACTCTGATGAGTGCAAATTGCTCTGGAGGAAACAAGGGAAAAAGGGTCTAACAGATCAAGAAATTGAAGAATCTGTGAAGTTTGGTGGACAAAGCCTGATGATATGGGGTTGTTTTACAGCCAAAGGCATTGGATGCTTGACCAGGATCAATGGTGGTCTCAATGCTGATCTATATGTGTGAATCTTATAAAAGTTAATGAACTTGAGTACTATTTTTATAGAAAGGATGACATAGAGCTCCTGCATTGACAATGACCCAAAGAACACATTGAGATTGGCAAATAAATAGTTCAATGACAATGTAGTAGAAGTGCTGGATAGGCCCCCACAGTCTCCAGACCTCAACCAAATTGAACACTTGTGAGTAGAGTTGAAGAAAAAGCTGTATACATACCCAAGTGAGTTGACCGGTATGCACAAAGATTGGGATCATGCAGAAGAGACCTCAGATCAGATCTCAGTTGAGACATGTTTGAATCTGATTGAAAGCATGTCCAGAAGGATTCAGGATTCAGTGTTGAAAGCCAAAGGTGAATTTACAAAATACTAATAAAATAAAAAAGAGCAAAACAGTAACAATGCAGTGATATGACAAGAATTTGCATATCTAATAATATTCTAGTTACAAGTCAAATTTATGTATGAGATAGCCAAGATGATTGCCTAAAAAATGAAGGTAGACTCACAGTCAAAGCTGTAGTGGATGGTGAAATATGAAGCCTGAAAGTCAAAAGTTCAAAACATTGTTACCCTTTTGCTTGTCACAGTATGTGGTGTTTCGGTGTTTCTCCTCTTTGAATCCAAATAGACTCTGGACTTTGTGTTGCTTTCACCTAGTTTGTTCTAAGAACTGGATTCTGTCACTGCACAAAGTATTAAGGCCTCATTCAGACATCCGTTTTACACATACATATTCTATAGGAGTTTTTCAGAGATAGAACATGTATACATTATAATAAAGGGGTCTGTACACATGCCCATTTTTTTGCAGACTGAGTGGTCAGCAAAAAATCACAGAGAATTGTCCATTCTTGAGCCGAGTCATGCATAAAAATGTCCTATTAAAGTCTATGGGCCCGTGAAAATCACTGACACCACATGGATGGCATCAGAGTGCAGTCCATGTGCTGTACATGATTTACAGTGCAACGTATGGGAGAAGTTTTGTAATTTATTTTTTCATATGTGCAAATCACTAATGAAACACTAATGGTAAAAACTGACATACTGACTAAACACTGATGAGAAACAGTCCATTTTGTTAAGTGTAAGAAAAATCATGAATGTGTAAATGAGGTCTAAAAGGGATACTTCTTTTTCGGCAGGACAGGCAATAACTTTCTGATTACTTGGTTTCCACTGATCCTGAGAACATGGCTCTGAAGTGCTCCTTTTGAATGTAATGATGGCATTGCTCTATTTGGAGATAATCCAATGCTGTGTTTGGCTTTTTCAGGCAGTTTCATAGACAATTAGTTTAATGGTGGCATTCATGAGTAGCCATAGCTGTTTTTGAATGTGGCACTTCTGAACCCTGATTTTTAAATTTGGGGGGGTCGAAAGGCTGCTTTACACGAGTCGATATATTGTGCGATGCATCGTTGGGGTCACGGATTTTGTGAAGCACTTCCGTCATTCGTTACAACATCTTCTCATGTGTCAGCTCCATGCGAGTCCAAACGATCCCTAATCGTTTGAAATTCGGCCATCGTGTACTCATCGTTTAGTTCCATAAAATCGTTTAGTTTTGTCTTCATGAACGACACATTGCTGAGTGTGACACCGTGTAATCGGCCATCCTCGTAGTTGTTTGTCACGTCATTAAACGTTCAGGGCGTATTTGATGTTTTAAATAGTCACACCTAATATATTCGGATTGGTTGTAGCAGATGCGTTTTGATTGGCTATTCCTGAGTAGAGATGAGCGAACCGGTCCCGGTTCGGCTCGAGGTCGGCTCGCCGAACGGAGGTCCCGTTCGAGTTCGGCTCGTCGAACGTTCGACGAACCGAACTCGAACTGCAAAGGAAACAATGGCAGGCAATCACAAACACATAAAAACACCTAGAAAACACCCTCAAAGGTGTCCAAAAGGTGACAAACAACTCAAACACATGGGAAAGTGACAAGGACATATACTCATGCGAAAACAAAACAGCTGGACAAGGAAAAAGAGGAGGACACACAGATATATGAGTATATGCAAGGAAACATCGATTCCATTATTGTGCAACTTGAGCCCTGCTCATTTTAGGCTTCCAATCTGGATAAATTGCCTGAGCTCGCCACGTACGCCTTGGGGATCTTGTCGTGTCCTGCAGCCATCGTTCTCTCGGAACCTGTCTTCAGTGCTGCTGGGGGTCTGCTGGCAGATAAGCACACGTGTCTGTCCACTGACAATGTGGACATGGCTCTCAGAGGACTTTTCTTCCCCTGGGTCAGCCAGGGGACGGGAAAGGCACGCGTATTTTTGAGAGTGCTTCATGCAAAGCATCTTTTTCTTTTTCAAAAGGGGGCTCAACCGATGCCAGTCAAGTGGGGTGTGTGTGGCCCAGTTAGTGGCAACGAGGGAGACTGTGGTTGGAGTCCCCTCGCTGTGTTTCTAAAAGAACCAAGATGAACAAGTCATGGCTCTCAGAGGACTTTTCTTCCCCTGGGTCAGCCAGGGGACGGGAAAGGCACGCGTATTTTTGAGAGTGCTTCATGCAAAGCATCTGTTTCTTATTCAAAAGGGGGGTCAACCGATGCCAGTCAAGTGGGGTGTGTGTGGCCCAGTTAGTGGCAATGAGGGAGACTGTGGTTGGAGTCCCCTCGCTGTGTTTCTAAAAGAACCAAGATGAACAAGTCATGGCTCTCAGAGGACTTTTCTTCCCCTGGGTCAGCCAGGGGACGGGAAAGGCACGCGTATTTTTGAGAGTGCTTCATGCAAAGCATCTGTTTCTTATTCAAAAGGGGGGTCAACCGATGCCAGTCAAGTGGGGTGTGTGTGGCCCAGTTAGTGGCAACGAGGGAGACTGTGGTTGGAGTCCCCTCACTGTGTTTCTAAAAGAACCAAGATGAACAAGTCATGGCTCTCAGAGGACTTTTCTTCCCCTGGGTCAGCCAGGGGACGGGAAAGGCACGCGTATTTTTGAGAGTGCTTCATGCAAAGCATCTGTTTCTTATTCAAAAGGGGGGTCAACCGATGCCAGTCAAGTGGGGTGTGTGTGGCCCAGTTAGTGGCAACGAGGGAGACTGTGGTTGGAGTCCCCTTGCTGTGTTTCTAAAAGAACCAAGATGAACAAGTCATGGCTCTCAGAGGACTTTTCTTCCCCTGGGTCAGCCAGGGGACGGGAAAGGCACGCGTATTTTTGAGAGTGCTTCATGCAAAGCATCTGTTTCTTATTCAAAAGGGGGGTCAACCGATGCCAGTCAAGTGGGGTGTGTGTGGCCCAGTTAGTGGCAACGAGGGAGACTGTGGTTGGAGTCCCCTCGCTGTGTTTCTAAAAGAACCAAGATGAACAAGTCATGGCTCTCAGAGGACTTTTCTTCCCCTGGGTCAGCCAGGGGACGGGAAAGGCACGCGTATTTTTGAGAGTGCTTCATGCAAAGCATCTGTTTCTTATTCAAAAGGGGGGTCAACCGATGCCAGTCAAGTGGGGTGTGTGTGGCCCAGTTAGTGGCAATGAGGGAGACTGTGGTTGGAGTCCCCTCGCTGTGTTTCTAAAAGAACCAAGATGAACAAGTCATGGCTCTCAGAGGACTTTTCTTCCCCTGGGTCAGCCAGGGGACGGGAAAGGCACGCGTATTTTTGAGAGTGCTTCATGCAAAGCATCTGTTTCTTATTCAAAAGGGGGGTCAACCGATGCCAGTCAAGTGGGGTGTGTGTGGCCCAGTTAGTGGCAACGAGGGAGACTGTGGTTGGAGTCCCCTCGCTGTGTTTCTAAAAGAACCAAGATGAACAAGTCATGGCTCTCAGAGGACTTTTCTTCCCCTGGGTCAGCCAGGGGACGGGAAAGGCACGCGTATTTTTGAGAGTGCTTCATGCAAAGCATCTGTTTCTTATTCAAAAGGGGGGTCAACCGATGCCAGTCAAGTGGGGTGTGTGTGGCCCAGTTAGTGGCAATGAGGGAGACTGTGGTTGGAGTCCCCTCGCTGTGTTTCTAAAAGAACCAAGATGAACAAGTCATGGCTCTCAGAGGACTTTCTTCCCCTGGATCAGCCAGGGGACGGGAAAGGCACGCGTATTTTTGAGAGTGCTTCATGCAAAGCATCTGTTTCTTATTCAAAAGGGGGGTCAACCGATGCCAGTCAAGTGGGGTGTGTGTGGCCCAGTTAGTGGCAACGAGGGAGACTGTGGTTGGAGTCCCCTCGCTGTGTTTCTAAAAGAACCAAGATGAACAAGTCATGGCTCTCAGAGGACTTTTCTTCCCCTGGGTCAGCCAGGGGACGGGAAAGGCACGCGTATTTTTGAGAGTGCTTCATGCAAAGCATCTGTTTCTTATTCAAAAGGGGGGTCAACCGATGCCAGTCAAGTGGGGTGTGTGTGGCCCAGTTAGTGGCAACGAGGGAGACTGTGGTTGGAGTCCCCTTACTGTGTTTTACATGCTTTTAGAAGAGCATGACATGGCTTAGAGGTTGACTTTCAGCATCTGGAAACTGTTGGCTACCAAAATGCTGCCTTTCCAACCTTTTTAACCGAGGATTTACGAGACCTTATGCCCATCGCAGTGCCCCAAGAGCCAATGCCCAGGCGCCACTCCTTCTCCAACAAAGGCGTGCACGCGCTACACCAGCATGTCGCACTAAACATCACTGATTCCTTGAGAAACTCTGTGTGACAGGGTGCATTTCACCACAGATAATTGGCCCAGTAAGCATGGACAGGGGCGTTACATGTCGCTGACTGGGCAATGGGTTACTGTGGGGAGAGATGGAGAAGGGTCTGCTGTACAAGTCTTGCCGTCCCCACGAGTTGTTTCAATCCTTCTTCTGTATGTAGAAGTTAATACACTGCTTCTGCCTCTTCAACCTCGTGTGGGTCCTCCACCTTGGCGCAAACCCTGTGCGGTCAGGCCACCCTTCCTTGTAACTGCGCACAAGGAATACCACACACCTCCTTACTATGCTGGCAGCAGAGCTCAATGCCATCAGGCGGTCAAAGGTTTACTTTGAAATGTATGGGAAATGTGAGTCACACCGCTGAGAAGTTGTGGACGGTTAGCTCTGGAGACCGAGTTTCATCAATGGTTGTCTCCACTCAACCAGCAGCCAGGGAAGGCCGGGTGCGACAATGATGCAAACATGGGTGCGGCCCTTCGCTGTGACAATGTGACACACGTGCCTTGTGTGGTTCACGTATTGAACCTGGTTGTCCAGCAATTTTTAAAGCACTATCCTGGCCCACATGGCCTTCTGCAGAGAGCACGGTGTAATGCCTTCCTTGATCCACACACTCAGATGGGCTGTAAATGATAGGCTAGAGGGAAGCCACTCACCAAGCAGGACCCCTAGAACCCTGAAACCCTTTAACCCCTATACAGGGATTAGGAATTACACAGGGCCCAAGGTGATTAATACCTGTGGAAGGCTGCAGTTCCAGAGAATAGTAGTCAGGCAGGGTCAAAACATTAATTGAGGAACAGGAACAGAATGGGACGGCCAGGACTTAATCAGAAAACAAGCAGAGGTGAAATGCGGATCGGCCAACAAGGTACATAAACAGCAAGCAGGAAAAGTAGTCAGGTAACAAGCACACAAAATCATAAAACTGAACTGGGGGTAAAAGCAGAGCTATGTCTGGCAGTGGTCTGCAGACAGGATGGGCATAAAAAAGGGTGTGGTGTCTTCCCATTGGTTGTAGCTGAATGATGGTATTTCATCTGTGAGATACCCACCAGCTACATTCAGCCAGAGATTCTGCATCTGTCAAGGTAATGCAGCCCAGTGGGTGAGCATAACCTGCGTCCACCTGCGCCGCTGGCATCGACTTCTCTCCCATCATCAGCACTATGCATGAAAGGAACACGTTGTCACCTGGCGACCGGAGTACAAATTGACGGAGCGTACTCCGTTGGTGACTTAAGGTGACTTAACAGCCGTGTGCGGCAATGATGCAAACCTAGCTGCGGGCCATCGTCAGGGCAATGTGACACACGTGCCTTGTATGGCTCACGTGTTGAACCTAATTCTCCAGCAATTTTTAAAACACCATCACGGCCTACATGGCCTTGTGCAGCGGGCACGCTCGCTATGTGCTCACTTCCATCGTGCGCACACAGCAGCTCAACAACTTTCGTCGCTACAGAAGTCTTTAGGTCTGGCGGTTAAACGCCTGAAATGCGATGTGCCCACACGCAGGAATTTGAATCTGCACATGTTGCAGCGTTTGTGGCAGCAC
The DNA here is from genome assembly GCF_048569485.1 of Anomaloglossus baeobatrachus. Taxonomy (NCBI): domain Eukaryota; kingdom Metazoa; phylum Chordata; class Amphibia; order Anura; family Aromobatidae; genus Anomaloglossus; species Anomaloglossus baeobatrachus. The sequence continues at coordinate 318,594,908 of NC_134355.1, read as the reverse complement.
CGCCGAACCCTGCTGCAATACGTTATGACATATAGCCTGGGATAACTTGATCCAGAGGTGGTGCAGATCACGCTGCTGGAGTGGTGTCAGATCAAGGACCTATGCACCCTGCTACACAGTTTACAAATGTCGACGAAGATGTTTAGCACTGGCAATGTCATTCTCAGCGTGACAATTCTGGTCATCTACATGATGGAGCACACTGTAATTATTATTCGGAGTCAGGTGTTGGGACAAGAGGAAGGGGAGGAAGTACAGGAGGAGTCATATGCGGAAGGGATAACAAGATCTACGAGGTCCAGATGGTCAGCGGCACCTATGCGGCAGTCATGGTGAGGGAGAGGGATTAACAAGGGCGCATAGTATCAGCAAAAAGTGTTGAGGAAGGTGCAGGAGCCCATGAAGAAATGGAGGACGAACTGGCGATGGGCATGGAAGACTCAGCAGATGAGTGAGAGCTTGCTCACATTTCGGTTGTGCGAGGTTGTGGGGAGAGGGCAGAGGAAGGAGGCACGATTCTCACCTCTCTGCCACCAACACACCAAGGACTTGGTCCTCCTGGATGCACAAGACACATGAGCGCCTTCTTGCTGCACTACCTACAACATGACCCTCGGATTGTACGAATTCAAAGTAATCCTGACTACTGGGTTGCCACACTGTTAGATCCCCGGTACAAGACAAAATTTGGCGAAATAATTCCTGCCATAGAAATGGACGCACGTATACAGGAGTATCTGCAGAATGTGGTACGCAATCTTAGATCTGCTTTTCCACTAAACACCAGTGCTGCACAGAGTGAATCTCAACGGTTTGTCATGGATAGGAGGAAATGGTCTTTTACTTGTCCACATCTGAGGGACCGAGGGGTGGCTGTTGTGCTGAGATGCCATTGAGTACGGTGTCCCTGCAGAGTTGCACTTTTGGTCATATACAAAATGAGTTGAAAAAGGACAGATGCGGGTGAAAAGGGGAACAGGTGTGTTGGAAAGGGGAAAAAAGTTTTGGTCCGTGGGTTTGGTGGTTAAGCAAAAGTAACATTTGATGAAGAAGCACCATCTGTTACGGTGGGACTGGCAGATTTGGATAAGGTCGTATATACTATGTTACCGCTATATAACGAAAATTAATAAGAAAAGAAAGGTAAAGGTATATATCCCCATCAGCAGTCAGTGTCCACCGTGCTCCCAGATGGAAAAGGAGAGGTTGGCAACTGGAAGGTTCGGTGGAGGATACAGAGCTGTGTGGCTATGAAACTAATAGTAGCCTGAACCAAGTTAGACGCCACTCGGATCTTGAGACTGGGAGCCCTGTTAGCGTCACAGGGTCCACACGCCCACCCAGCCCAGGAACTCCCTGTTAACATCACAGGGGCCATTCAGTACGCTGACCGTGTGCATTGGGGCCACACCTGTGAACAGCAGGCGCATCAGCAGCAGCAGGCCTGTTAATGCCACTGGGCTGCACAAGCAGGACTTGTAGGACAGGAGCTGGTCTTAACCGTTCTGCGTTACCAACTGTGGTGGCGGCCTGCATCAACGCCCTATCCCTGCCTACCTCTGGCCTTAAGCCACAATGGGTTCAACACATAGAGGTGTGCTCTTTCGGAGCATAATAGAAGACTGCGCACCTCCTTGTTGTCTCCAGCACCTTCTATAACCTGGGTCCGCCCCAAACCAGGGTGGACCACAATGCACCTCCTGGAGACAAAAGCAGAGTGACACGTCATGAGTGGCATAACTAGCGTCCTATTTGGAACCGCAACTTCAATGATGACCTCATGGCTGTCATGACCCAAACACCTCACCAGTCATCGTCTGACCATCAATAATGAGGTGACAAGTCATAGGGGCGGGCCTCTGCAAGCCATTTGGGAGTGGCCTGGCCACATCGTCAGGACACCTGATGCCCTGTGGTCTATATGGGCCCCCCCACATCAGGGGCAGGGCCAAAGAGTTCATTACCGGACCTAGTCTCTGATGCAGTAAGTGCCTGAGCATGGTCAGTTGCATGAAATAGAGTCTCTGAAAAAAGACTATCAGCTTTAGCATGGTGTCTAGGCACAAAACAGGACTTAGACCCGGCACGGAATGCAAGTACCTGTGCAAAGAGGGTTTTCACACTAAGTGTGGGAGCATGCGCTGTATCCCGAAATGAAGACTTAGCGTCAGGAATGGCACAGTCAGGCTGAGCATACTCACTAGGCGAAACACTGTAGTTAGGCTGCAGCTGGGGTAAATCGGCACACGCATGCGCACTAGCTGCCTCTCCACACTTAAACGTGGAGGAGAAATTGCTCTTCGGGTGTGGACTTGGAGATGCTGTCTATGAACAGAAGGAAAAGCTAAAGAAAGCCTCACTTTATATCCCTCCGAATTATCAAATGCAGCAATGAATTCCCTGAGTTTGCTATAACATTAGCGTAGCAAAATCTGCATGAGGGTGTCCTGCACAGGTGCTAGAAATAGCTTGGCACCATTGGGGCACTAATGGAATACAACAGACAGTTCTATGATGCCACTAAATGGCAGTTTTTTTTGCTATCATTATAGCTTATTAAAAACAGAGCAGGAGGGTGTCATGCAGAGGTGCTGCACATAGATTTGCACCAGTGGGGCATTAATGGAGTACAACAGCCACTTCTTGTATGACACTAAGTTTACTCAATTTTTGGTATTAGTAACAATGAGTTTGAGTGTGCAATGCAGGCAGACGTGCTGCAAATATCTTTCCACTAGTGTGACTACACAAAAGTCCAATAGCCACGTTTAGGATGCCACTAGGTACACTGACTGTTTGCTAGTATAATGGCTTAGTTAAAAAGAGTTTGAGTGTGCAATGCAGGCAAACGTGCTGCAAATATCTTTGCACTAGTGTGACTAGACAAAAGTACAATAGCCACGTTTAGGATGCCACTAGGTACACTGACTGTTTGCTAGTATAATGGCTTAGTTAAAAAAGGGTTTGAGTGTGCAATGCAGGCAGACGTGCTGCAAATATCTTTCCACTAGTGTGACTACACAAAAGTCCAATAGCCACGTTTAGGATGCCACTAGGTACACTGACTGTTTGCTAGTATAATGGCTTAGTTAAAAAGAGTTTGAGTGTGCAATGCAGGCAGACGTGCTGCAAATATCTTTCCACTAGTGTGACTAGACAAAAGTACAATAGCCACGTTTAGGATGTCACTAGGTACACTGACTGTTTGCTAGTATAATGGCTTAGTTAAAAAGAGTTTGAGTGTGCAATGCAGGCAGACGTGCTGCAAATATCTTTGCACTAGTGTGACTAGACAAAAGTACAATAGCCACGTTTAGGATGCCACTAGGTACACTGACTGTTTGCTAGTATAATGGCTTAGTTAAAAAGAGTTTGAGTGTGCAATGCAGGCAGACGTGCTGCAAATATCTTTGCACTAGTGTGACTAGACAAAAGTCCAATAGCCACGTTTAGGATGCCACTAGGTACACTGACTGTTTGCTAGTATAATGGCTTAGTTAAAAAGAGTTTGAGTGTGCAATGCAGGCAGACGTGCTGCAAATATCTTTCCACTAGTGTGACTACACAAAAGTCCAATAGCCACGTTTAGGATGCCACTAGGTACACTGACTGTTTGCTAGTATAATGGCTTAGTTAAAAAGAGTTTGAGTGTGCAATGCAGGCAGACGTGCTGCACATATCTTTCCACTAGTGTGACTACACAAAAGTCCAATAGCCACGTTTAGGATGCCACTAGGTACACTGACTGTTTGCTAGTATAATGGCTTAGTTAAAAAGAGTTTGAGTGTGCAATGCAGGCAGACGTGCTGCAAATATCTTTGCACTAGTGTGACTAGACAAAAGTACAATAGCCACGTTTAGGATGCCACTAGGTACACTGACTGTTTGCTAGTATAATGGCTTAGTTAAAAAGAGTTTGAGTGTGCAATGCAGGTAGAGGTGCTGCAAATGTCTTTGCACTAATGGGACTATAGCAAAGTCCAATAGCCACGTTTAGGATGCCACTAGGTACACTGAGTGTTTGCTAGTATAATGGCTTAGTTATAATGAGTTGGAGTGTGCAGAGGACAGGAGGGTACAGTGCCAGGATTGTGGGGCTCTGGGTAGAGGAATGGAAGCCTGCCTTTCTATTCCCTCCTAATGGGGAAATGCAGCGACGAAATCCCTGACCTACTCTGTTTTCAGGACCTGTCACCTATGGCTCTGACCCTGCCCGTACGAGCCCTTAAAAGGACTTATAGAAAGTGCTCTCCCTAAGCTGTCCAGCGCTGTGTATACAGCAGTATCGGCGATAGGACTCAGTCAGGACGGAGCTGCGCCAGTGATGTCTGACACCAAGGACGCAGAAGAGATAATGGCGTGCTGGAGGAAAATGTCCGGTTTTATAATGCAGGGACATGTGACATGGACATCCTATCACACATGCCGTTGCTTCTCTGGCTAAAAGTCCACTTAGCTGTGTGTGTGTCTGGGATTGGCTGACATGCTGGCCCGCCCCACAAGACGCGCGCGCTTAGGGAAGGAAGACAAGGAAAAAAAAAAAAAAATGGTGATCGCCATTATACAAACAGCAGTGATCTGAAGGCGCTGTTCACGCACACTATACACTGAAATGTCATAATAGTGTGAGTCACAGAGTGACTTACACTATTACAGCGGAAAGCCAGCTAGGAATTAGCTGTTTTTTTGCTGCTAGAACCGTTCTCGAACGTTTCTAGAACTATCGAGCTTTTGCAAAAAGCTCGAGTTCTAGTTCGATCTAGAACAGGCCCCAAAATCACTCGAGCCTAGAACTGGAGAACCACGAACCATGAACCGCGCTCAACTCTATTCCTGAGATAAAAGGCGGAGCTGTAGTCCTGATGTTTCTCCATTCAGGCTTAACTTTATGCACAGTGTTTAATAGTGCATTTGTCTTAATTATTCTGGTTTGTTTTTTCGCGGGATTTTTCGCCTTCTCTCCTTGGTATCCATTTTTTGTGGTAAGTTTTTATATGGCAATCAAATTTAATTTATTCTTTACTCCGTCATTTCACGTCATTCTTATGGGTTGTTTTCTATAATTTAAGGTCACAGGATGTTCAGCAATGTCGAACCTGACATTTTATCTGTGGGTCTCCTTATGACCGAGATATTGCAGGAGGAGGAGGACATGGACCAACATACTCGTATGAATCCACGGCCAAAAAGATTATGGTCACGCCAATGACTGCTTCGAAGGGATGAGATATCCCACGTGCGTCTAGTGCATGATTTACAGGAACGAAATCCGCATGATTACCGCAACTATCTCCGTATGTCGGAAGAATCATTCTCATTAGTCCCGACGCGTATCAGCCCATACATAAAGCACAGAGATACTTTAATGCGTAAGGCTGTTCCAGCAGAAGAAAGGTTGCTGGTAACTTTGTGCTATCTTGCCACAGGCCGTAGCCTCACAGAATTACAATATTCTGCCGGAATTTCGAGATCCCTATTAAGTTCCTTAATTCCTGAGACTTGTCAGACAATAATACATGCGTTAGCAGATTTCATGCATTTCCCCAAGACAACTTCAGAATGGTCTGATATTGCTCTTAATTTTGCGACGCGGTGGTAATTTCCCTGCTGCGGTGGTGCGATTGATGGCAAGCACATTAGAATAATTAAGCCCCCAAATAGTGGTTCTTTTTTTTTTATAACTATAAAGGTTTCTTTAGTATAATTTTATTTGCAGTTGTTAATGCAAATTATGAGTATTTAACAGTGAATGTAGGAATAAATGGCCGTGTTTCCGATGGTGGCGTTTTAGAACAAACTGATTTTGGAAAGCGTTTATTTAGTTCACAATTACCTTTGCCTCCAAATTCAGTTAATGAAAATAATTTAAATTTTGTTTTTTTAGGGGATGAGGCGTTCCTTCTTCAAAGCCATCTTCTGCTTCCTTATCCACAGTCTACTTTGAATCCCGAACGTCAAAATTTTAATTACCGTCTCTCAAGGGCACGGTTGGTTGTTGAGAATACCTTTGGAATAATGGCAAGTCGGTTTCGTGTGTTCGCAACACCAATCAATCTGGAACTAGAATCCATAGATAGTGTTGTTCTTGCCAGCTGTGTGCTCCACAATTTTTTACGCAAAATGGATGCAGCAGCCTACATGCCCCCGGGCTATGTAGACAACATTGTCAGTGGTGTTTCAGATGTTGTCCCTGGAGCGTGGCGTTTTCGGGATCCCCAGTTGCCATCCCTGCCTACACTTCCATCTTCAGGTCATGTAAGGCATGATGCAGGCATAGTATCAGGCATAGTTTTAGTTATACTTAATTTATCATAAAAAATTTTGTAAAAAAAAAACAAAACAAAAAACCAAACACCTACACAAGATTCAGATTTTTTACGGTTAAAATTTAAGATTATATAAATCATAAAGAACCAAAACAAACCCACCTTTTGAAGATAGACACTCTTATATTGCCAGAATCCAGAAAACAAACAAAAAACAAGACTGATACTAATGAAACACGAGGCAACAAAGACAGACGCACGAGAGTCACAATATATATGGGATTTAACCAATCAAACACATTAGCAGAACTAGATTGAGCAGGACAGAAGAATTCAGGGCGTGCAAAAGTCCAGACAACGTCACGGAGGGGTGTATAGTTTGGCTATTGACGCCCATACAAAAGACAGATTGACCCGAGGAAAACATGTGTGAAGCCTTTTGAACAACCGCCATGGCCAATCAATATATCGATGAGTGCATTGGTGTCGTTTAGCAACACTCAATGTGTGACGCATAGACAACTACCTATCAGCGATACAAACAAAAAAAAAAACCACACATCGCCAACTAAATCGCACGATCGATTGCCTCATGTAAAGCAGCCTTAAGGCCGGCTTTGCACACTACGACATCGCAAGTGCGATGTCGGTGGGGTCAAATCGAAAGTGACGCACATCCGGCGTCACTTGTGATGTCGTAGCGTGTAAAACCTTTTTGATACAATGAATGAGCGCAAAAGCGTCGTTATAGTATCATCGGTGTAGTCTCCGACATTTCCATAATGCCGGTGCAGCGACAGGTACGATGTTGTTCCTCGTTCCTGCGGCAGCACACATCGCTGTGTGTGAAGTCGCAGGAGCGAGGAACATCACCTTACCTGCCTCCCGGCTGCTATGAGAAGGAAGGAGGTGGGCGGGATGTCTACATCCTGCTCATCTCCGCCCCTCCGTTGCTATTGGCCGCCTGCCGTGTGACGTCGCTGTGACGTCGCACGGCCCGCCCCCTTAGGAAGGAGGCGGTTCGCCGGCCAGAGCGACGTCGCAGGACAGGTGAGTGCATGTGAAGCTGCTGTAGCGATAATGTTCGCTATGGCAGCAATCACAAGATATCGCACGTACGACGGGGGCGGGGACTATTGCACTCGACATCGCAGCATCGGCATGCGATGTCGTAATGTGCAAAGCCGGCCTAAGAGTTGGAAATAACACTTTAATATTTAAGATGGGATTTAGTTTATTGGGTGCAGTTGGCATACATTAACACCCATTTTGGCTCACTATCATGTGGATTCCAAATTTGATTAGTTGGATGAGGCCTTAAAAATTAAATTTGGATTTTGCTGGTCTTTAATGATAAATCTCATGATGATAATAAAAAATACCAATGTAGGTTGAATGAAAAAAATATATTGCACCACAAGTACCAAAAGTCAGATCTGGAAGAACATGCCCATCAGGCATTGTAGAGGTTGTCCACTACTTTAACATTGATGGCCTATCCTTAGTATAGTAGTATATGGCAGGCACACAACGGTTGTAGATGGTAGGTGTTCTTTGGTAAATTATATTGTAGAGATAACAGCTCTGTAACTGAGCAATTCTGAGTGCTGCTGACACCTAGAACAGCTGATCGGGAGGGGTGCTGGGTGTCTCATTCACCGATCACACATTGATGAACTATCCTAAGGATAGGCCATCAATGTTAGTGTAGTGGACAACATCTTAAGTAACACTTTTCATGTCAGCATGTCATAAAGTGTTAGTGTATTCTAAAGAAATATTCACTAAGAACATCTGCCTCATCTAGATATCTTATAGAAGGAAATCGGATAGTTTAAGTTGTAAATTATCAGGAAAAATGTGTAAATAATAAAGTACTTCCAATGTTCTGACTATGCACAGCCAGTGTTCACATAGCTCAAATAATATCGTTTTCAATGAATGTTGAATTCTATGACTATTTCTATACTGAGTATAAAAATGCATTTCAAAACTTGGGATTTACAATGCAGCGTTTCTGAATACGGCTGGATCCTCGCGGTCATTTATAGGAAATCCCTGAGCAAAACCTTTTTCATATCAACTGATAATGTATTACTTATTGGAAATATAAGGGCCAAGAATGTGAAAGAAGGAATCCGCATACAAATACAATGGGTAGGTGATTGTGTAAAACAATAATTGAAGGTCACAAATGTATGGTATATACATTGTTGCTCCACACAACACAAATGAATTCCTCTAGCTATGTTTTCTAGTAGTACTTAGGCTTGTATTTCATGTACTAATCTTAGAGAAAACAATGTGTTCCTCAGAAATACATTACTATTGTTGATCTATGGGAATTATACAGCTAAGCATGAATTCCAGTTATTGATTTATGTGTATACTTTGAAGTCTACGTAACAGTCACTAAATCTCATGCACAATAGAAAAAAAATCAAGATTACACTAATGTAGCAGAATATAACCCTGAATGTATGGTAATGTGTGAAATATATAAACTATTATGGTAATAGGTTGTTCACAAGTTTATATACTAGTATGGCTTATGTTCAGGACATGTTTGTAATGTATTCCAGGTAATTAATTATGGATGATACCACATATTTCTCTTGTCCTTTTTTGATTATAATGGGAGTCAATGAATGAAATATATTGTAACAGAGCAGCCAGACTGGCTTGCAAAGTCTCCTTAAGGAGAATAGTGTTCCCCCGTGGTCCCCACATAGCTTTCTCATGAGCCAGATCAGACACCCCCATACTTTGCACTGACGAGGGGCAAGCACCCCGAAACACCGTGTCTGCAAATTGGGATTCTGATCTGGCTTATATATCCTGAGTCATATTGCAAAGGATTGTTAAAAATCCACTTGTGACTTTTAGGATCGCTACTTCCAATAGGTGGTGCTGTGCTAGAGTTTGTCTCCTTTACTGGAGAGACAATTTGAATATTTCTTAGAGGGGCGTGGTAGCTATAAGTCCCCTTACTTGGCAGCCAGACTGGCTTGCAAAGTCTCCTTAAGGAGAATAGTGTTCCCCCGTGGTCCCCACATAGCTTTCTTATGAGCCAGATCAGACACCCCCATACTTTGCACTGACGAGGGGCAAGCACCCCGAAACACCGTGTCTGCAAATTGGGATTCTGATCTGGCTTACATATCCTGAGACATATTGCAAAGGATTGTTAAAAATCCACTTGTGACTTTTAGGATCGCTACTTCCAATAGGTGGCGCTGTGCTAGAGTTTGTCTCCTTTACTGGAGAGACAATTTGAATATATTATAACAAGCAGTTATATAAATTAGAATCAGAGACTTATTTAGGTTCTCCCCTTTAAGATAAGTCATGGAGCTCAGTGATTGATTGCTATCCATTGACGTGATTTCACTACTGAAGCCGATATCAGACAATATCAGGTACCGGAAGCAGTGGTGGAGACTTAGCAAAGGAACTGGGAACAGTGAGTAAAGAGCAGTTTGTTTATTTTTTATAATAAACTGCACCCGGGGACTAGGATTTTCTGAAAGGACAATCCCCTTTAACCTGAAGCTCCTTTGACAACAGAGAAATAAAATGCATATCCTGCACTATAGTACAAACTCTGTAACATGGCTTCACTTTTATCATGTATCAATTATTAAAGTATCTTCTTACAGTATATATCAGAGAGGACTTTAGACACTCTCAGGCCCCAGGGTTTGGATGTGACTGTTATTGCCTACAGTAGTACCTTTAGTAAGACTTCAATTAGGTATATACCTTATTTTTCAGATTATTCCTCCCAAAAATTTGGGAGGAAAGTGAGGGGTACATCTTATAATCTGAATGTAGCTTACTGGGGTGGTGGAGAGGGGGGTCACAAGATGCCGCGGGAACGCTGCGGTGGCTGTGCAGTGTCTGCAGTGGCTGTGCGAGGTCTGCACGGGGTTTCCAGCAGCTGGACTGGTGCTGCGGGTCTGGCAGTGAGGGCTTCAAATAATGCTGCCTGGAGTCGGCGTGTGCGCAGATGGAGCTCTCGGCTCAAGCTCTCATCTACGAAGGTGCCACCTCCGGCCCATTGATCTCCCTCCAGTGGACTTCAGGAAAATGTTGCCCAGATGTGGTGCTTGCGCATATGAGATCTTGGCTTGCCATTGAGCCTAGGGCTCAATCTGCACTGACTCCGAGTGCCAATTGTTTGAAGCCCTCAACCTGAGCAGCCACCACTGCAGCAGCTGCCCCAGCACAGCAACCCCAGTCTCCGCCGCAGCCCCATCCTCCGCCGCAGCCTATGCCCCAGCCTCCGCTGCTGCATCAGCACAGCCTACAGTTTCTGAGATTCCCACCACCCCTACCTCTTGTGACTCGTCCACCACCGCTACTGCCCCGTCCAGTAGGACACCACCAAATTACAAGAGAGACCCCATTTTTTTCACCTTTTTTTGCTCTGAATTTGGGATGTGCTTTATATTCCGGTGCGTCTTATAAAACAAAAAAATATGGTAAGTAAAAAGCGTTTCCAAAATGGAAAAAAGAAAACATAAGATATACCGTATTTTTGGACTACAATACACACTCTTTTTCCCCAAAACTTTGGGGGAAAGTGGAGGGTGCATCTTATAGTCTGATAGCTGTGGGAAAGGGGGGTGCGGTGGTGGTGGAATGGGTCATCAGAGGCAGAAGCAGGCTGTAGCAGCGCCTACCGTGACCACATGGGCCCGCTCATTATCTCTTTTCATATGCACTGCATCCTGACGCCCATCATCTCTCAGCGCTGAAGCTGGCATTGACAGCTGGGCGGGATGATGGGCGGGGGATGCGCACATAATTAACAGCCAGCCCGTGTGATCATCCCTGGCATCTACAGCCTGGAGTGATCATGTGTGGCTATATTCACTGCCCCACATGCATCATCATCAGCGCGGGGGGCAGTGAATAAGTATACTCACCGGCCACCGATCCCTGCAGCATCGCGATGTCCTCCTGTCTGCCGGCCCGCTGATGTGTGTGGAGAGCAGTGCGCACAGCGATGACATCATCGCTGTGCGCACAGCTCCACACAGGTCTGCGGCGCTGCTGCTGGTACAGACAGGAAGATGAGCGATGCTGCGTGGAGTGAGCAAAGGTGAGTATAAACGTTTGTTTTTATGTGTGCCACATGGTACGGGCCATATACCAGGATGGGGGTATATAGCAGGATGGGGGCACATATCAGGATGTGGGTATATACCTCGATGGGGGCATATACGGTACCTGGTTGTGCGCACATACCAGGATGAGGGATATATACAAGGATGGGGATCATATACAAGGCAGGAGGATCATGACCAGGATGAAGAACCTTAGTAGAGAATTTGGGGACATTACCCACATAACAGTGTCAGCAGCAGATCCTCGCCCCATAACAATGTGTCATGACCACATTTTTTGCTTAAAATTTTATTTTCCTATTTTCCTCCTCTAAAACCAGGGTACGTCTTATGGTCCGGTGTGTCTTATAGTCCGAAAAATATAGTAATATATTGCTAGCATTCATTTTTAGTATATTGTTTTTGACTCATTTTAAGTACAGATATTTTTATTATGTTGTCCCCTCCATGAGAGCATATTTCTGATTAACATCTTAACCTGGACAATGAAGACAAACAAACTGGTCAGTTCCCTGAAGAAGGGAGACAAGAAAGATTTAGATTGTTTTAGATAGCTTTGTCGATTATGCCATTAATTTATGGTGAAGACAATTTTCCCTATCACCCTCATCGTAAGTGCAGAGCTTGTAAAATGAGGGTCGTCAAAGGTTCAGAGTTAAGGTTAGATAGCTCCTGAATTATTATAGCAGCTACGGTATATGATCCCTGTAAAGGGCTATATCTGCATTTGTGACCAGGGTAGGGGGCAGAGAACCATAACCTGTTTACTACCAAGCTTTCTGTTCTCCTCAGTGCCAACTCAGCTTTGAGCATAAGGCATGGGTAATCTGTGACAGCAATACATTAAAGTCCATAGCTGTATATAACAGTATGTTCATGTGCTTACTCATCTTGGCTATTTATTTGTATTATTTTTTTAGATTCACAGATATAATAGAGAAATATTGGAAAGGATGGGTCAGGAGGATATAGCACAATTTACGCTTTCTACATGCTCTATACACTGCGCTTATTCAGCACTGTGCATACAGAGATTGTGATGGCATAGACGGTGACAAACCATCTCTGCCTTCTCTATGGGAAGCTAAATTTTGTTTGACAGACAGCTTCCCGCTCCCTTCAATTCCCGATTATCTGCAGCTGCTCTACAGTGCAGTTGTTAAAAGGGCAGTCAGGGGCCATTGTAGTCATAGCAGAGTCTACTGTTCGGCTGCACCGCAGCCTCTGCCCCCAAACCACCACTTTAGTGCAATACAGTAATAAGAATACTTTTTCTTCATGCGTCACAAGCACTGACACTGTCACAGGTTCTTTCAACCACACGTCTTTACTTGTCAACTTTAAATACAGTTTCTTAACTCGCCTTAGGCGGGTGCAGTCTTGTTCTCCAAAGGGGTTACCAATGGATAATTTTACATTTGACACATTTTACTGGCTGACCATTTCCCTGGTACTTGGGCTCCTGTTGGGGTCCCTAAGCTCCTCATCCTACCCTACAGCTTCACTATCCACGGCATAATCAACTGTCTTTTTGGACAGTCAGGACCTACTCTTCTCTCAACAGCCAACTGACCTTCCGCTGATTAAGGGAGTTTGTTAGGTATCTGTCAGGGAGCGACCACCACTTGGGCTGCATTGCGTGTCTGGCACACGGATTTGACTCAGAAGCTCCCTCTAAATAAAAGTTATTGGGAGTTTTCCTCCACCACATCTCCCACAGACGCAGTCTGTTCCTCTTCCTCAGGGACTCTCCTCACACTCACTGACTTCTTAACTGTTATTTTTCAAACTAAGCCCCTTCTTCTTCACTAACTGCCTCTAGCCGGGAGTACCAGGGAAGCAGCTTACACATTATGGCCACATAGTGGCCGTTTAAACACATTAGACCATAAAATAAACTTTAAGCATTGCATTGCATTGCATTACACAGTGGATTTGCAGGTCTGAGGCGGCCAAGGCTTACACCACCTTAAACTCTTACATTTTAGAGTAGAACATGGGCTATCCAGACATTTAAAGATTTTGGGTTGTCATGAAGCAGTTAAACAATATTGGAAAAGAAAAACAAAAATTACTTGAGTGCTTGAGTGCACAAATGGCTAGAATAAAGGATACCAACATGCCCAATTAACTCATTGACTATAATGTTTCTTTTTAAAATTGTCATTGGTTTGGTATGTTACTCTGTAAAATAGTGAACAGAATCTGCAACAGAATGTGAACAGATCCTTAGCGGTACACGACTGTGTAGAACAGAATTGAAAGTTAGTTACATTGACATCTAATTTTTCTCATCAGCAAATACTGTCAGCTGCTATGTAATAATGTTGAACTCTGATATTTTGAAAATGAAATTACATTTCAGCTTGACCCCTTTGTCTTATAGAGGCCATTATTTTTCCTCTTTTTCACAACCAGTATTGATTTCCAAACAAAATGTGATACTTGAACTTAAGTGCATATGGCAAGTCCTTCATCAGATGTGCTCTAAACTATTTCTTCTATTTAGATGCTATATTGGCCCATTATTTTCCCTTTCCATATCTCTAATTATTGTTTGTTTTTATCTAGAGATTTTTTACTATCTTTAATAGGCTTGTGTGATAATATGATTATGTGACCCTCAGAATATGCTGATAAAAACAGTGGTGCTCGTTAGAAGTGATTTGTGAGTATAAGCGCTCTGATGGATTTTTAATTTCCCAGTAAATAATCACAGTTGGCTTTGTAATATTCCAGCCCAAGCTGTCCAAAAGAAAATACTCTTCAAGGTGAATGGCTTTCCATTATCAAAACACATAATTGAATAGGTTTAACAAAATTGACAATTGTACATGAAAAAAAATGTATGTTTTTAATGAGATGTAAGTTTTTCGTTTTATCTGTTCTTTACTCAGTGTCATTTTCTGGGGCTTGTGGTTCTTAATCTTAAGGAAAATATATCACAAGTGCTGATATGACACAATTATTTAACTACTATAAGTGCCACTCCATGACCTTTCCCAAGTGCTGTCTTTGTCATTTCCTACGTGATTTATATAGAGATGTACTGAATCTCTTAATTATTTAAAGAAGAGCCGAAAAGTGTCCTTGCTTGGGTCTATAAATACTTGTCTTTCTACATTAAGATACATGTTCTTTACACCCTTTTTGCACAAAATAGAATTTCATAGCATCTGCAGTTATCAAGGTCCTCAAACTATCTGCAATAGTTCTGTAATAGTAGATAATATAGGCATTGCTAATCATATACAGTATAGTAAATAACTTATTATCATTGAGTTGTATCACCCTCACATTTACAGTTTTTTCTTAAGTGCTAGCACCTAAAATACAATATATTTATTGGGAAAACCTGTCAGACATTTTTTAGCCATGCATATAACAGAGCATTCGAAACTCAAAAGGCATACTATGCAAAGGAAGAAATCACGAAGGACGGTGTTTGATGGTTAAAGGGAACCTGTCACGTGCAATATGCACCCAGAACCACGAGCAGTTTTGGGTGCATATTGCTAATACCTGCCTAGCAGTCCCTGTAGATACTAGCATATATAAAGAGATCTTTAAAAAAAGGTATTTCTAAAGAGCTTTTATCTTATGCTAATGAGCTCGGGGACTAGTCACAAAGGTGCTAGTGCCTGCGCTCATTCCGAACCCTTAGTATAGTAACATGCCCACAGGGTGCGTGCTAACATGCTATTCAAAGCAGCATCACCAACGGTCATGCACGTACCTGTGTCCGGTGTCACTGCTGATCCAAAGTCCCAGCACTTCCAGTCATGAGCACTAGACTTCTCTGAAGCTGAGATGCATACACTCGGCTTCATACTTCGCATGACCCGGAAGTGCCGGGACTTCTGATCATTCGCGACAGCGGACTAGAGTATGCATATCACCACTGGTGATGCTGCATCGAATAACATGTTAGCATGCCCTTGTAGGTGTACTAACATGCTAAGGCCTCTTTCGCATGTCCGTGAAAATCACGCATGTTATTCACGGACGTGTCAAAGGTGCGTATTGCCCTCTGTGTGCTGTGCTTATTGCACACGTGTGTTCTCCGTGTGCTATCCGTGATAACACATGGAGAACGGGAACTTTCTACTCACCCGTCCCTGGCATTGCTGTCCGTGGTGCTGCTCTGCGGTCTCCGATCCTGCCACTGCTGCAGCTTCCGTCCAGCAGTGGAGTGAATATGCAATGAGCATAATGTGCGGGCGAAGCAAGTGACAGCAGCAGAGACAGCAGTGCTGGAGAAGGTGAGTATAGAAATTCCTTTTAAGTCACAGACACGTGTGTTTTCTCCGGTGCGTGTCACACGGATCACATCTGTGCGGTCCGTGTGCGGTCCGTGTGACGCCCGTGATGCCGGAGAAAAACGGACATGTCTACATGTGGAGCACACGGGCACACGTATGCTCCACACGGACACACGGTCCATGGCAAAACAAGGCCATGAGCACAGACCCATGAGGAAACGTTAGGAAACGGACCAAATATGTACCGGAGACATGGACCGTGTGAAGGAGGCCTAAGAGAGAGGAGAGAGTGCAGGAAGTAATGCCCTTGGGACTTGTCACTGGCCTCATTAGCATATTATAATGAGTCTTTAGAAATACTTTTTCTAAAAATATCTTTATCTATGCTAGTGTATACAGGGACGGTTAGGCAGGGATTAGCAATAGGCACCCAGAACTGCTCGAGGTTCTGGGTGCATATTGGACCTGACAGGTTCCCTTTAAGGAATGAGATGTGGAAAAAAGACAATATTCTTTAGTGCTAAATAAATACTAGGGTTCTAATTCTTTAGTCATGATAATAGTCAAACATTTTCATTAACTCCTTCAGTGCCTGGCAATTTTCCATTTTTTTGTTTTTGTTTTCTCCTCCCTTTCTTAAAAGAGCAATTACTTTTTTTTATTTTTTCCTTCAATATAGCTATTTGAGGGCTTGTTTTTTGGTGGGGCGAGTTTATTCTCCCCCAATCCCAAGAGTGGTGAAATTGAAAAAAAAGTGCAATTCCACAATGTGTCTTTTTGTCTTTCAGTTACCATGTTTATTGTATGGTAGAACCGACCTGGCAGTATGATTCCCCAGGCCAGTACGAGTTGTAAAAAAAATCCGAAATTTGTAAAAAAAAAAAAAGAGAGATAATTGAATTTTTGACACCATTTTATGAGACCGCAAAGTTCTCATTATTTTGTATTTGGGGCTGTGTGATGGCTTGTCTTGAACTGACGTTTTTAATTATTCCACTTTGGTGTTGATATACGGTAATGTTTCGATCGCCTCTCATTGCATTTTAATGCTGATGTGGCGACCAAAAAAACCTGAATGGACTTTTTTGCAGTTTGATAGATTGGACATTTCTGAACTTGGCAATACCAAATGTGATTTTTTAAAAAATGTTTTACATTGTTTTATTTTCAATGGGGAAAAAGGGTGGTGACTTGAACTTGTGTGTTTTTTTATTTTTCATATTTTAAAAACTTTTATTTTGACTTTTTATTTTTTTATTAGTACCCTTGGTGGACTTAAAGATGTTATCATCCGATCACTTGTGCTGCACACAGAGGTGCATCAGCACCACTCTGTACAGCACAAATATTGTCTATGAACGTTGGTGCTCAGCTTACCTCTGGCTGTTATGACAAGCCATAGGCATCCCATGATCACTTCATGGGGCCGTTGATGGGAGCAGGGAATGACGTGCTCCCCCCTGGCATATGTTAAATCCCTCTTACAGAGATTCACAGTGGGATTTAACTAGTTAACAGGTGCAGACGGATCTCCAATCCTCCCATGCCTGATCAGATCAGTCGACGTCTGCAGGGAAAGATGTAGGCTCAGCATGTGAGCCCGCATCAAAGCAGTTTACATGATTTATGCTGTACCAGTATGTCATATGCTGTGAAGGGGTTAAAGTGATCCTGTCAGGTGCAATATGCACCAAGAACCACGAGCAGTTCTGGGTGCATATTGGTATTCCCTGCCTAACCGTCCCATTATGCACTAGCAAAGATAAAGAGATCTGTAGAAAAAGTATTTCTAAAGTTCTTTTACCAAATGCTGATGAGCGAGGGCACTAGTTCCCTGGGTGTTAGTTCCCTGTCCAGTTGCCCCAATTAGCATGTTAGTACGCCCCTATGGGCGTGCTATCATGCTAATGAATGTGCATCGCCACAGGATGATCTCACTCACCTCTCCGCCGCCATCACGTCCGAAGGGGGATTTCGGCTCAGTGCACTTGACCCCGGAGTTTGGGTCATGTGCACTATGAAGTCGGGTGTATGCGTCCTGGCTTCAAAGGGAAGTAGTGCGCATGACCCAAACTCCGGGATCATGTGCACTGAGCTGAAATCCATCATCGGACGCGATGGCGGCGGAGAGGTGAGTGAGATCCTCCTGTGATGCTTCGTATTCATTAGCATGATAGCATGCCCACAGGGGTGCACTAATAGGCTAATGGGGGTGACTGGCCAGGGAACTAATGCCCAGGGGACTAGTGCCCTCGCTCATTAGCATACGGTAAAGGAACTTTAGAAATACTTTTACTAAAGATCTCTTTATCTATGCTACCAGATGCAGATATGGTAAGGCAGGGATTAGAGATACGCACCCAGAACTGCTCGTGGTTCTGGGTGCATATTGGACATGACAGGTTCCCTTTAACACTAGAACTACTGAGGTAGTCATTTTGACTACTTCGCACTATGTATTTCTCCTCTGTGACTACATTTTTTGGAATTCCGGCTTGAGACTCGGTGACATTTCCTCAAATTGGATGTTAAAAAAGATTTTGTGGCAATAAATAATTTAGCTGCAAAAATTGCGCATTTATTTCAACATTCACCCATAACTACTAAAGGTAGTCATTTTGACTACCTGCTATATTTTGCTATCCTTTTGTCTCTAAAAATTGCTGTAAGTTGCTGTAAAGTTTTGTGCCTAATTTTTTCACTGTATCTTATTTACCCTGATGTTCATATAGATGTAGTTCAATTCAGATGTCAACTTTTCACATTTTCATTGTGATACCTGGTTGTAAACTGTACTATTGCAGAAGCACGCCGGAACAAGAATGAAGAGTTTACTCTTTCTGATGAGGAGCTAGATGCATTTCTAGCAATATTTTATGTCCGTGGACTATCGGGCACGAGCTATCACTCTATTGCAACTATATGGTCAAATGACTGGGGAATACCGTTATGCGAAGCGATAATGTCTATGGACCGTTTTGTAGAAATTATGCATTACCTCAGATTTGATGAGAAGTCCAATCAATCGCAGAGACTGCAAACCGACAAATTTGCTCTCTTTTCTATTGTGTGGGACAGGTTTATTGCCAATTGCATTGCTTGTTACAAACCTGGCCCATACATTACGGTTGATGAACAACTTTTCCCAAGCAAAACCAGGTGTCCTTTCACACAGTATATACCATCCAAGCCAGATAAATATGGCCATAAATTTTGGCTAGCTGTAGATAAGGATAGTACATATGTTGTAAATGGCTTCCCTTATCTGGGTAAAGATGATTCACGCCGTGCTGATGACCGTTAAGCTGACCACGTAGTCATGAAACTATTGCAGCCGTTTTTGAAAAAAGGTCGAAATGTAACCACTGATAATTATTTTACATCAGTAAAACTTGCCAAACAGCTAAAAAGCCAGGGAACGACTATCGTGGGAATGCTAAATAAGATAAGACGAGAAGTGCCTAAAGAAATAAAATCAATGAAAGAAAAGTTGTACAGCAATAAAGTCTATAAAAATGAAGATAATTTTACACTTACCGTGTATCAAGGTAAGCCAACCAAAAATGTGATAATTCTGAGTTCCGTCCATCCCGATGTTTTTGTTGCTTCTGAATCTCCAAAAAAAACTCCAGAAACTGTAAAGTTTTATAATGAAACAAAATATGGAGTAGATGTAGTAGATCAGATGGCACGCAAATACAGCAGAAGAACAGGTACTAGGAGATGGCCTGTTCACGCATTTGAAAATACCTTAGACTTAGCGGGTATAAATGCTTGGATATTATACAAGGAGATGACCACCGGACAAATGTCACGCAAGGCATTTTTGCAAAAGCTTGTCAGAGTTGAGTGGTCCGTATGTTGTATCTAGGGGAAAAGGTGGCATGTCCCAAGTTGCTATATCTTCAGATGTGATGTCTCAAAAATAATTTTACCAGATAAAAGCAAAATGCAAAAATAATCGATCTGTTGGAAATTGTATGACTTGCCATAAGTCTTTGTGTGGGCAATGTACCGCTATAATTGAAAGACGATGCCTGAAATGCGAATAAACAAATGTTTAGAAAGTTACCGGTTGTACTTCATAATAACGGTTGGTCGGTTTTATTGAGATTCTGCACCATATTTTCATTTTTCTTCTCCTTCACTTACATTTTCTTTGCTTGTTGTTCTTGAGTTGTTGTTTATATGTGTGCACTTTAATAATAAATTATTTTAAAACGTCTATTATTATTGTTTTACTTAGTTTACTTTTGTTATTTCCTGTAGAAAAATATGAAAAAAAATCAGAAAAAAAACATTCCAAAGCATTACTGTTGGATCTCACAATAATAATACATTAAAAAAATATAATTATTTATAAATAACCACAAATGAAACTCTAAAAATAAACAAAAACACGTCAGTAGTCAAAATGACTACATTCAGTAGTTCTAGTAGGTGTCATGAGTCCAGTAGTCCTAGTGTTAAAGCTATGGTAAATAGATTTTTAACACATGGGACTAAATATGGAAAAAAACAACGCAACAAGTGACAAGAAGTAAATATTATTATGACATGAAACAAAAGAAAATAACATTTGACATGATCATTGTAGCACCCCTGTGGTACCAGGTGCCACAAATGTAACCCGTGGAAACCTAAACCCCAGAATATCTGTGCCAGTAAGTACACCAGCATCTTCAGGCCACATACACAACCCCGACACTAACCTGGGAGACTGCCTAGTAACAGGAAAAAGGGAAGTGCACTGATTGGATGTAGCCACCCAGCCTGTAGGAAGTAGTGTTCAGTCAGTCAGGAGACGTGTGTGATGAGAGTAGAGAGTCTGTCAGAGGAAGTGAAGGAAAGAGTTAAGTACAGAAAGGGACCTGTAGAGACAACGGAGAGATGTAAAAGGACTGATAACTGTGGAGTATGGAACCAGGACTCCAGGCACCTCAGAGGGCCTGTGGAAGTTCGGAACCAAGGCTCACGGGACTCAGCACAAGGCGGGGTGCAGACTCTAGGACAGTGGGACACTTAATGGTTAGCTCTTAACTCTGCCGGGTGATAAAATCTCCAGGGCCAATCGACAACCTAAGAAAGCCGAAACACAAGCAGCAAAGAGGGGACCGGGGACTGAACCCCTTAAATAATCCAGGCTGCCTGCATTAGGACGCAGATTGAAGAGAAGGGACTTCCAAGTAGCTCCAGGCTACGGGAGTCCAACCACAACAAGTGTGCACGGAGGACAGCCATCCTAGGTCCAATTGGCACGGAGAACAAGAGGAGCAGAGTACACCTGGAATCGACACCCGTGGTTCCATTACCAAAAGTAAACAAGGCAAGTTAAACTGCATCACTGGTGTGGACTGTTTCCTTGACATTGTGCAACCACATAGACTGTTTCCCACTACTATCACCATCATTCACTGCTGGGGCCTGTCCCTGCTTGTGGAGGGCTCCAGACATCCAGGCTGCATCACTCTATTAGCCCCATCAGAAACCTGCAGCGGCGGCCTCAAATAACCTGGCCGCACAGTTGCGAAGTCAACAAACAGTTTTATTACTTTCTTTTATTTTTACCAAAAACACCTTTTTCTTTCCTGAGGGAAGGCACCCCAAGGGCCATTGTACCGGGTCACGACCACGACTGACCCCACCGAGCACTACAGAGCCCGGGACCGAGTACCCCACAGCCCTGGGGCGTTACAATCATCAATGTTCAGAACTGAAATTGTGGTAGGTTGCGAAACTCCTGCTCATTTATAATGAAATTTAAGCTTTAATTTTAGGTTTATCAGAATTTCTACAAATCTTTAAATTAAATTCTAAATTCCAATGCAAATAATATTTTTGTTTGGTATTTTAAACTTTCTCAAGCTGGAGGTCTCAAATTATTGAAAAAATACATCTTCCAAACAATATATCCCAGTATTTAAACATCAAACTGATACGCTTAAAGCAAAGGGTATAATTCTGAAATTCAAAAAATAATGGAAGGCTTAAAAGTCAAGAACATGAATTGTCCTCAGTATTGTTGACTAAATCCTGGGATATATTGTTTGGATTTTTTGGATATGGTGAAAAGCTGGTAGACGTTGAAAAATCCCTAAAGCATTTCATAAAGTCACTCTGCATGCTGTATGCTGAGTTTAGCTAAAACAAAATGATTAGACAGATATAAGAAATATAAAATATATATTAAGTGAACATAGGTAGTGGAAATATAAAAATTCAACATATATTTTATATACATATAATACAGTTGTGTTGGGATTCAGCAGAAGAAGCCATTATGCAAGAAATGTAAAGAATCAAGAAAACATTGTAAAGAACATCATGTCAGTTAAAATAATGGATACAATTGAGCAATAAAGTATCTTGCACACCCTCTTTTTTTGTGTAATACTTACACAATAGTATAAACTTGACTTAGTTATGGGTCCTGAAATCATTCAGAGTAGATGTTTGATACAATGCAACAAATGGTCCAAATAATGGCAAGGTAATTTGGGAAAAAAGATGAACAGAAAAAAAACTGTTTAGCTTTTCTCTGAACTGAATTTAATAAGAGATGAAACGTTTCTTTGATATTTCCCACATGTAGAATTTACTGGAATTCAATCCCTTTTTATTCAAGAGGCTTGAAAGGTGAGGACTCTAAAGAAGTGATGATCTCTAGCTCCAGTCCCTCATCTTGACCATAAGCTCAATTTTGACAATGTTCTTGCTAGAAATGAAAGGATTGAAACAAAAAAACCTACAGTATTCAGATGAACATGATAAACTAAACTGCTGCCTCTTGTGCCACCCAGCATAAATATCTGAACTTAGTCTAAAGGCCGCTTTACATGCAACAACATCGCTAAAGAGATGTCGTTGGGGTCACGGAATTCATGACACACATCTGACCTCATTAGCGACGTCGTTGCGTGTGACACGTGATAATACTCAGCATATCGTTGCTCATTGACATGATCCCCTATTCCCAATTATCGTTGCTGCTGCAGGTACGATGTTGTTCGTCGTTCATGCAGCAGCACACATCGCTATGTGTGACACCGCAGGAACGAGGAACCTTACCGTACCTGCGGCCGCCGGCAATGAGGAAGGAAGGCGATGAGCGAGATGTTACACCCCGCTCATCTCCGCCCCTCCGCTTCTATTGGGCGGCCGCTTAGTGGCGTCGCTGTGACACTGAACGAACCGCCCCCTTAGAAAGGAGGCGGTTCACCGGTCACAGCGACGTTGCTAGGCAGGTAAGTAGTGTGACGGGTCCGAGCGATGTTGTGCACCACGGGCAGTGATTTGCCTGTGACGCACAACCGATGGGGGCGGGAATGCAGTGTGTACAGCGGCCTTTAGGATTAGACTTCTGTTGTATGTTTATCTGGTAAAAAATGAATAGGACTATTGTGCTTTCAATGGGCTTCTCCCATTTTTGGTTATCTACCCATATGGTTTTGACTGATTTTATGCTTTCACAAATTAAATAACAATATTGCTAGAGAACAAAGACAATTATGTAGAGCACTTCTTGTGACTTTGCTTTTAGCAAGGTGAAAACAAAAAGTACTGTGGTATAAAGTAATCTGGAGTGTACAGTACTTTAAAATGATGAGGTCCTTGTTTGACAATAATATCTTTAAGAGACAGTTGAGTAAAAATGATCAATTCTTTTGAAAATTGAATTCACAGACTACGTCAAATTTTGCACCAAAATTTGATTTGCAGCGAATAAATTTGCAAAAATGTCAATACTGGAAAGCTTGTAAAATTAACATGGGGGAAAGAAGAGAGAAAGGGCTTTGCTGACCATAAGAGCTTACAATTTACAAGCAAGAGAGAGCAGCCCACTGACCATAAGACATACACTGTACAGGAGAGCGAAGACCCCACTGACCATAAGAGCTTACACTTTACAGTAGAGAGAACCACACTGACCATAAGAGCTTACACTCTATAGCAAAGCAAGAGGATCCATCTGATCTTAAAAGCATACACTTTAGCTTCAAAAGAGAGAGGACCCCACTAACAATGAAAGCTTACACTTTACAAGAGAGAGAGCGAGAAGACCTTACTGACAATAAAGTCGTAGACTCTACTGAAGAAAGAGACTTACCCAGTGACTCTTGTGAATGAAAATGACTCTGCCATGCAAACTGTGCTATTCAGGGAACCCCTGATCTGCGATGGCCCAGGTACTTACCACCATTGTACACGGTACAATAATCCATAAGCTTTCATAGTGGCAGGGCATTATGGGGAGATCCCCACGGCAATGCAAAATGATTTCTGTTGCTCTTTGATGCTTCAGCAGTGGAGGAAATTTTGTTGGCCCACTTTCGTTTTTGTTGCTAACAGCAAGCTGAATTTCAAACTACTTGAATTCACTTGAAATGACAAATTTCAAGAAAATCAACTCATAATTGATCCTCCGCAGATCAATCCGCTCATCTCTAGTATTGAGCCTTCATAACTGGATATCAGCTCTAGAGATGAGCCACCCCCCTAGAGTTCGAGTTCGGTTCGGTTCGTCGAACAGTGCCCTGTTCGATGAGCCGTTCGACGAACCGTTCGACGAACCTCTCGAACCCCATAGGAAACAGTGGGAGGCAACCACAAACACCTTAAAACACCTGGAAAACACCCTCAAAGGTGTCCAAAAGGTGACAAACAACTCCCAAGACAACACAGACACATGGGAAAGTGACAAGGACAAATACCCATGCGAAAACTAAACAGCTGGATGAAGAAAAAGAGGAGGAGACACAGATATAGGCATGGCATGCCCTTCTAAAGTCATGAAAAACACAGCAAGGAGACTCCAAGCTGAGTCTCCCTTTTTTCCAAAAATTGGGCCCCACAGACACAACTTCAGTGGCAGCACTTGTGCCCCAGTTGTACACTTCACAGGTACATTTGCATCAAGCACATTCAAAAATACGCCAGCCTTAACTGTCCCCAGGATGACACCGGGGTAGGTAGCAAAGTCTTTGCTGAACCATGACTTGTTCATCTTGGCTCGTTTTTAAAGACACAGCAGGGGGGCTCCAAGAAGAGTCACCCTTTTTTTCCAAAAATTGGGCCACACACAACACTTCAGAGGCAGCACTTGTGACCCTGTTGTACACTTCACAGGTACATTTGAATCAAGCACATTAAAAAATACGCCAGCCTTAACTTTCCCCAGGATGACACCGGGGTAGGTAGCAAAGTCTTTGCTGAACCATGACTTGTTCATCTTGGCTCATTTTTAAAAACACAGCAGGGGTACTCCAAGCGGATTCTCCCTTTTTTCCAAAAATTGGGCCCCACAGACACCATTTCAGTGGCATCACTTGTGCCCCAGTTGCAAACTTGACAGGTACATTGGAATCAAACACATTCCAAATCCACAAGCCTTTACTCTCCCCAGGATGACTCAGAGGTAGTAAAGTGTTTGCGGATCCATGACTTGTTCATCTTGATGAACGTTAGTCTGTCCACATTGTCACTGGACAGACGCGTGCGCTTATCTGTCAGCACACACCCAGCAGCACTGAAGACACGTTCAGAGACAACGCTGGCAGCTGGACACGACAAGATCTCCAAGGCGTAAGTGGAGAGCTCAGGCCATTTTTCAAGATTTGAAGTCCAAAATGAGCAAGGCTCCAGTTGTAAAGTCATGGCATCGATGTTCATTTGGAGATACTGCTGTATCATCCTCTCCAGCCGTTGACTATATGTCAGACTTCTTGTCTCTGTTGGCCTTGCAAAGGATGGTCTAAAAAAATTATGAAACAATTCAATAAAATTGCTGTAACCAGCAACAGATATGGTGCAGCTGGTACGGTTAGACTGTTGATGACGAGACCGTCTCATGTTTGTTAAGTTACAACTGGGGGATTCACTCTGTGCACCACTGGTGTTTGGGGGAAAAGCCAAGCTAAGATTGAGTAACAGCTTCTGCTGATACTCCTGCATACATGCGTCCCTTTCCATGGCTGGAATTATTTCACAAATTTGGACTTGTACCGGGGATCTAACAGTGTGGCAACTCAGTAGTCATCATCACTTCTAATTTTGACAATCTGAGGGTCATGTTGTAGGTAGTGCAGCAAGAAGGCGCTCATGTGTCTTGCGCATCCATGCGGACCAAGTCCTTGCTGTGTTTGTGGCATAGAGGTGCTAACCGTTCTTTCTTCCTCTGACATTTTCCCCAACCTCTTTCAACTGAAATGTGACCAAGGTCTCCCTCATCTGCTGAGTCTTCCATGTCCATGGACAGTTCGTCCTCCATTTCTTCATGTTGTCCTGCACCTTCCTCAACATTTTGCCTGCCACCATGCGCCCTTGTTAATCCCTCTCCCCCATCGTCCCATGCCTGCCGCCTTGGGGATGATGAACGACTGGACATTGGTGATGTTGTTATCCGTTGCGCATATGAATCCTCATGTACTTCCTCCCCTTCCTGTTGAACCACACCCTGACTCCGAATACTGTTTAGCGTGTGCTAACAAAAAAGTCCAGCTCACCCCAATATAAAGATGTGATCCTGAGACGGTGCACGGATGGAAGGCAAATCCACAGCATGTAGGTAGGTAATGAAAATCCAGCAACTGCGTCCAGTAAAATAAAAACGTCAACTTTTATTTCAACAAGGTTAAAAGCGATAAAACCTATTCACATGAATGAAAAGGAAGACGCGTTTCGGACAGTGTATGTCCTTAGTCATCTAACACACAAATGTTTTATAGCCAAAAAGAAACATGTGACAACCAATCACCTGGACAGCTGATTACATTGGCTAAACATGCACCAAGCACAACACATATGTGGAATAAAGACTGATTGATCACTATACAATATAAACAGAAACCTGGAAGGTCTGAGAAAGAAAAAAAAAAAAAAAAC
Organism: Anomaloglossus baeobatrachus; assembly: GCF_048569485.1. Taxonomy (NCBI): domain Eukaryota; kingdom Metazoa; phylum Chordata; class Amphibia; order Anura; family Aromobatidae; genus Anomaloglossus; species Anomaloglossus baeobatrachus. Next base: position 318,568,367 of record NC_134355.1, on the reverse strand, counting down.
TTTAGCGAACCACAAATGATCAATTTTGATAAATATTATTCAGTTCGTTTCTCAAATTTAACCCAAAGGGCATCCTAGTGCCTAAGTCAAAGATCCATTTTGCCTCTTTTAAATGCAATATAGACACAGGATTCCTCCTCTCTTAGGTAAAAACATCTGTTCAATATCATTGACTCTGAAGGAGTCCACATTGCCACTGTGCACATTGATAAAGTGCTGGGAGGCACCTGATGGGCTTCTGCTACTGATGTTTTTTATATCATAGAGATGTTCAGAAATCCTGCGTCTTAATGTGCGATTTGTACTACCTACATATTGTACATCACATGAGGTGCAGGTAATCAAATAAATTACCCCACTGGATCCACAATTGATAAAGGTTTTAATATTAAATTATTTTTTTGATGTACAAGAAAAAAATTTTTTTGTATTGTACATATGTTTGCACAAACCGCATAATTTGTGTCCACACTTGTAGGACCCAGTAGTGGAAAGCCACGTTCTTGCATTGTTGTTTTTATTCGGAGAAATTTTGTTCAAGTGGTCACTGGGAGACAAAATCGAACCTATGGTGCGGTTTATTTTGGAAACAAACTTTACACCATCCCCTAGAATGTTTTTTAAGGTATTATCAATAGTCAAAATGGGCAAGAATTTTTTTACAATATTAACTATAGAAAAATAATCTTTGCTAAATTTAGTAGAAAAGACTACCGAATTGGAGGATGTTTTTTCAGAAAAGGTTTTTTTCATCAAATACTGATCTCTGCTTTTTTCATTGGTTTTGTCCATGGCTTTTTTTTTATAATTGAACTAGAGTAACCTCTGTTTTTGAATCTGCTGGCAATTCGATCACATTCAGCCCCAAAAGCAGCCTCAGATGTACAACAACGTTTAGCTCTAATAAATTCCCCAGTGAGTATATTATTGACAACGTGTTTGGGGTGGCAGCTCTGGGCATGAAGGAGTGAATTGCCAGCAGACAATTTTCTGTAAACCGTACAATCGATTTTTTTGAGTAGCAGTATTAGATGAGAAAAACACATCCAAAAAAAAAATGTTATTTGGGTCATGTTCATACGTAAACCTGAGATTATAGGGGTTATTTCTAATATAGAACATGAAATTGTCCAAACAAGGAGTGTCTCCATCCCAGATGATGATGACATCATCTATGTATCTCAAAAAAATAATGATGTTCTTAATAAAGGGATTATTGACAGAAAAAATATATTCTTCTTTCCACCAGGAAAGAAAAATATTTGCAAGTGATGGAGAAAAACGAGCACCCATTGCACAGCCTTGTAGCTGGATATAGAATTCACCCAAAAATACAAAAAAATTATTTTCCAGCAAAAACCTAGTGACCTCCAGTATAAAATACTGAAGGTCATCAGAATAGTTGCTGTACAGTTAGGTCCAGAAATATTTGGACAGTGACACAATTTTCGCGAGTTGGGCTCTGCATGACACCACATTGGATTTGAAATGAAACCTCTACAACAGAATTCAAGTGCAGATTGTAACGTTTAATTTGAAGGTTTGAACAAAAATATCTGATAGAAATTGTAGGAATTGTACACATTTCTTTACAAACACTCCACATTTTAGGAGGTCAAAAGTAATTGGACAAATAAACCAAACCCAAACAAAATATTTTTTTTTCAATATTTTGTTGTGAATCCTTTGGAGGCAATCACTGCCTTAAGTCTGGAACCCATGGACATCACCAAACGCTGGGTTTCCTCCTTCTTAATGCTTTGCTAGGCCTTTACAGCCGCAGCCTTCAGGTCTTGCTTGTTTGTGGGTCTTTCCGTCTTAAGTCTGGATTTGAGCAAGTGAAATGCATGCTCAATTGGGTTAAGATCTGGTGATTGACTTGGCCATTGCAGAATGTTCCACTTTTTTGCACTCATGAACTCCTGGGTAGCTTTGGCTGTATGCTTGGGGTCATTGTCCATCTGTACTATGAAGCGCCGTCCGATCAACTTTGCGGCATTTGGCTGAATCTGGGCTGAAAGTATATCCCGGTACACTTCAGAATTCATCCGGCTACTCTTGTCTGCTGTTATGTCATCAATAAACACAAGTGACCCAGTGCCATTGAAAGCCATGCATGCCCATGCCATCACGTTGCCTCCACCATGTTTTACAGAGGATGTGGTGTGCCTTGGATCATGTGCCGTTCCCTTTCTTCTCCAAACTTTTTTCTTCCCATCATTCTGGTACAGGTTGATCTTTGTCTCATCTGTCCATAGAATACTTTTCCAGAACTGAGCTGGCTTCATGAGGTGTTTTTCAGCAAATTTAACTCTGGCCTGTCTATTTTTGGAATTGATGAATGGGTTGCATCTAGATGTGAACCCTTTGTATTTACTTTCATGGAGTCTTCTCTTTACTGTTGACTTAGAGACAGATACACCTACTTCACTGAGAGTGTTCTGGACTTCAGTTGATGTTGTGAATGGGTTCTTCTTCACCAAAGAAAGTATGCGGCGATCATCCACTACTGTTGTCATCCGTGGACGACCAGGCCTTTTTGAGTTCCCAAGCTCACCAGTCAATTCCTTTTTTCTCAGAATGTACCCGACTGTTGATTTTGCTACTCCAAGCATGTCTGCTATCTCTCTGATGGATTTTTTCTTTTTTCAGCCTCAAGATGTTCTGCTTCACCTCAATTGAGAGTTCCTTAGACCGCATGTTGTCTGGTCACAGCAACAGCTTCCAAATGCAAAACCACACACCTGTAATCAACCGCAGACCTTTTAACTACTTCATTGTTTACAGGTTAATGAGGGAGACGCCTTCAGAGTTAATTGCAGCCCTTAGAGTCCCTTGTCCAATTACTTTTGGTCCCTTGAAAAAGAGGAGGCTATGCATTACAGAGCTATGATTCCTAAACCCTTTCTCCGATTTGGATGTGAAAACTCTCATATTGCAGCTGGGAGTGTGCACTTTCAGCACATATTATATATATAATTGTATTTCTGAACATATTTTTGTAAACAGCTAAAATAACAAAACTTGTGTCACTGTCCAAATATTTCTGGCCCTGACTGTATTTGTGTAAAGAATGTTTAGCGTGTGCTCCAGCATGAAAATGACTGGAATTGTCATACTGATAACGGCATTGTCAGCGCTAAACATATTCGTCGCCATGTAGAAACTGTGCAGAAGGGTGCATAGGTCCTTGATCTGAGACCACTCCATCAGGGTGATCTGCCCTACCTCTGCATCTCATTGGCCCAGGCTATACATCATGACGTATTGCACCAGTGCTCAGCGGTGCTGCCACAGTCGCTGTAACATGTGGAGAGTCGAATTCCAGCGTGTCGGCACATTGCATTTCAGTCGTTGAACCAGCAGGCCGAAAGACTTCTGGAGCGATGCAAGTCGCTCAGCTGTGGCGGTTGAATGGCAGAAGTGAGCAGACAGTTTTCGTGCCCTGTGCAGAAGGCCATCTAGGCCTGGATAGTGTGTTAAAAATTGTTGGACAACAAAGTTCAACACGTGAGCCATACAAGGCATATGTGTAACCTTGCCCAGGCGAAGGGCCGCACCCAGATTTGCAGCATTGTCGCACACGGCCTTACCTGGCAGCAGGTTGAGTGGAGACAACCATTTATGAAACTCGGACCGCAGAGCTGACCACAACTCAGCCGCTGTGTGACTCTTATTTCCAAGACATTTCAAGCTAAAGACCGCCTGATGCCGTTGCGCTCTGCTGCCAGCATAGTAAGGAGGTGTGCGTGATTCATGTGCGCAGTTACAACACTGGTGGCCTGACCAGGCAGGCTTGGGGCGGAGGTGGAGGACCCAGACGAGGTGGAGGAGGCAGAAGCATTGGAGGAACTTCTATATACAGAGGATTGACGCACAAGTCGTGGGGACAGCAAGAGTTGTTCAGCAGACCCTTCTCCATATCACCATAGTTACCCAGTGCCTAGTCAGCGACATGTAACGCCCCTGTCTATCCTTACTGGTCCAAGTATCGGTGGTGAAATGCACCCGTTCACACACAGAGTTTCTCACGGAAGCGGTGATGTTGTGTGCGACATGCTGGTGTAGAGCAGGCACACCTTTCTTGGAGAAGTAGTGGCGACTAGGCATCGGGTACTGGGGTACTGCAACGGACATAAGGTCTCAAAAATCCTCTGTGTCCACCAGGCGGAAAGGCTGCATTTCTGTAGCCAACAACTTGCAGAGGGTGAAAGCCAACCTCTTAGCTTTGTCATGGCTCAGAGGAAATGGCCTTTTATTTGTCTACATCTGAGGGACAGAGATCTGGCTGCTGTGTGTAGACAGTGGTGAGTAGTGTGTCCCTGGAAAAATGCAGTTTTGTGAGGAAAGTGCAGGCGGAGACATGATGTTGCCTTCATCCAACGTTGGTGCTATCGATGTCTGAGAGAGTTGTACACCCGCACTTGTTTCCCCTTCCAAACCAACTGACGACGTACCAAGCAAACTGCCTGTTGCGGTTACAGTGGTGGAAGGTGCTTGTTATTCATGTGACGATTCATGGAAGAAGTTGTCAAACTGGTGAGCTTTTTGCCTCTACTTATAGATTCCCGACAAATTTTACAGATCACATGATTTGGGAGATCCTTTGAAAGGTCAAAAAAGGACCAGGCTAGGCAAGGCTTAGAAGACAGGCGACCTGCAGAGCCACCCCGACTTGTGCTCAGAGGCAGAGTGGTGGCTGAGGATGCAGTTGTAGACGTGTTACCAGCACTCCGACTCTGTCCAGGAAGGCGCAAGGTAACTTCGTTGCCAGTTGCATCCACCTCCACTGCCTCTGTTGACCTCCTCAAGTGCCTGACTGTGGGTTGACAGTAAGTGGGATCTAGAACTTCATCATCAAGTGTTGTGTTTGCATTCCCCTCGCCCTCAGACTTAGCCTCTTTCTGCTCTGATTGAATATTTAAGTTGTCATCTCAATCTGGTATCTGCGTCTCATCGTCATCAGTATGTTCCTCATTGTCTCCACCAACAGGTGTTACAGTTTGTGAATGAGGGTCTATAATATGCTCATAAACTTGGTCATCAGGGCCTGACAACTCAGAGGACTGTTTTTTTTTGTGGTAGTTGAGGTGGAGGAGAGGGCACTTGTTGAAGCACTTGAGATCCATTCAAGCATGTTTTTTTGTGCATCATCTACCTTTCTTACAGTTGTTCGGGTCTGTAAAAAAGGGAGCACATCGGATTGTCCACGGAAAGTAGTAGACATCTTACTTTTGCTGGAAGATAGCTTATCTTCAGCAGATGTTAATGTAGCTTTGCCACCTTCCCCACGGACACAAACTTTTTTCCTTTTCCAATACGCCTGTTCCTTTTTCCACCAGCATCTGTCCTTTTGCCACTCATTCTGTTAGTGACAAGATTAGCCACTTAAAATGTGGTAGCAAAAATTGAGAAGTGGTGTAGATTGCAGAGGTGGTCTAGCTTTAATCACAGCTGAAGAACCAACACTGACTATCCCTGACAATGCAACTATGGCCCTAAAACTGGCAGCACTGTTTGCTATAAAAATAGCGTAGAAAACATGGGAAGGAGGGTAGAATGCAGAAGTGTTGGGACTTGCTTGGCACAAGTGGGACAATAAATTAGTATAGCAGACACTTTGTGGATGCCACTAATTTTCAGCACTGTTTGCTATAAAACTAGCGAAGCAAAATGTGCATGAGGGTAGAATGCAGAGGTGCTGGAAATTGCTTGGTACCAGTAGTACTACAATTGAGTATAGCAGCCACTTTTTGGATACCACTAAGTTTCAGCACTGTTTGCTATAAAAATAGCATAGCAAAATGTGCATGAGGGTTGAATGCAGAGGTGGTGGGACTTGCTTGGCACAAGTGGGACACAAAATTAGTATAGCAGACAGTTTTTGGATGACACTTATAATCAGCACTGTTTGCTATAAGAATAGTGTAGCAAAATGTGCATAAGGGTTGAATGCAGAGGTGGTGGGACTTGCTTGGCACATGTGGGACACAAAATTAGCATAACAGACACTTTTTAGATGCACTAATTTTCAGCACTGTTTGCTATAAAAATAGCGTAGCAAAATGTGCATGAGGTTTGAATGCAGAGGTGGTGAGACCTGCTTGGCACAAGTGGGACACAAAATTAGTATAGCAGACACTTTTTAAATGCCACTTATGTTCAGCACTGTTTGCTATAAGAATAGCGTAGCAAAATGTGCATGAGGGAAGAATGCCGAGGTGGTGGGACTTGCTTGCCACCAGTGGGACACTAAATTAGTATAGCAGACACTTTGTGGATGCCACTAATTTTCAGCACTCTTTGTTATAAAAATAGCGTAGCAAAATGTGCATGAGGGTTGAATGCAGAGGTGGTGGGATTTGCTTGGCACAAGTGGGACACAAAATTAGTATAGCAGACACTTTTTGAATGCCACTAATTTTCAGCACTGTTTGCTATAAGAATAGCGTAGCAAAAATGTGCATGAGGGTAGAATGCCGAGGTGGTGGGACTTGCTTGCCACTAGTGGGACACTAAATTAGTATAGCAGACACTTTGTGGATGCCACTTATGTTCAGCACTGTTTGCTATAAAAAATAGCGTAGCAAACATGGGCAGGAGGGTAGAATGCAGAGGTGCTGGAACTTGCTTGGCACCAGTGGGACACTAAATTAGTATAGCAGACACTTTGTGGATGCCACTAATTTTCAGCACTATTTTCTATATAAATAGCGTAGCAAAATGTGCATGAAGGTTGAATGCAGAGGTAATGGGACTTGCTTGGCACAAGTGGGACACAAAATTAGTATAGCAGACAGTTTGTGGATGGCACTCATTTTCAGCACTGTTTGCTATAATAATAGCGTAGCAAAATGTGCATGAGGGTAGAATGCCGATGTGCTGGAACTTGCTTGGCACCAGTTGGACACTAAATTAGTATAGCAGACACTTTGTGGATGCCACTCATTTTCAGCACTGTTTGCTATAAAAATAGCGTAGCAAAATGTGCATGAGGGTTGAATGCAGAGGTGGTGGGACTTGCTTGGCACAAGTGGGACACAATATTAGTATAGCAGACACTTTGTGGATGCCACTTATGTTCAGCACTGTTTGCTATAAGAATAGAGTAGCAAAATGTGCATGAGGGTAGAATGCAGAGGTGGTGGGACTTGCTTGGCACAAGTGGGACACTAAATTAGTATAGCAGACACTTTGTGGATGCCACTCATTTTCAGCACTGTTTGTTATAAAGATAGCGTATCAAAATGTGCATGAGGGTAGAATGCCAAGGTGGTGGGACTTGCTTGGCACAAGTGGGACACTAAATTAGTATAGCAGACACTTTTTTGATGCCACTTATGTTCAGCACTGTTTGCTATAAAAATAGCGTAGCAAACATGGGCAGGAGGGTAGAATGCAGAGGTACTGGAACTTGCTTGGCACCAGTTGGACACTAAATTAGTATAGCAGACAGTTTGTGGATGCCACTCATTTTCAGCACTGTTTGCTATAAGAATAGTGTAGCAAAATGTGCATGAGGGTAGAATGCAGAGGTGGTGGGACTTGCTTGGCACAAGTGGGACACTAAATTAGTATAGCAGACACTTTTTGGATGCCACTTATGTTCAGCACTGTTTGCTATAAGAATGGCGTAGCAAAATGTGCATGAGGGTAGAATGCCGAGGTGGTGGGACTTGCCTGCCACCAGTGGGACACTAAATTAGTATAGCAGACACTTTGTGGATGCCACTTATGTTCAGCACTGTTTGCTATAAGAATGGCGTAGCAAAATGTGCATGAGGGTAGAATGCCGAGGTGGTGGGACTTGCTTGCCACCAGTGGGACACTAAATTAGTATAGCAGACACTTTGTGGATGCCACTTATGTTCAGCACTGTTTGCTATAAAAATAGCGTAGCAAAATGTGCATGAGGGTAGAATGCCGAGGTGGTGGGACTTGCTTGCCACCAGCGGGACACTAAATTAGTATAGCAGACACTTTGTGGATGCCAGTCATTTTCAGCACTGTTTGCTATAAAAATAGCGTAGCAAAATGTGCATGAGGTTAGAATGCCAAGGTGATGGGACTTGCTTGCCACCAGTGGGACACTAAATTAGTATAGCAGACACTTTGTGGATGTCACTAATTTTCATCACTGTTTGCTATAAAAATAGCGTAGCAAAATGTACATGAGGGTAGAATGCAGAGGTGCTGGAAATTGCTTGGCACCAGTGGGACAACAATGGAGCATAGCAGCCACTTTTTGGATGCCACTAAGTTTCAGCACTGCTTGCTATAAAAATAGTGTGGCAAAAGTGGGCAGGTGGGTACAGTGGCCGGGTTCTCTGGGTCAGTGGACAGGAAAGGAAGCCTCACTTTCTATCCCTCCTAATGGTGAAATGCAGCAAGGAATTTACTGAGCTTAGGTACACAGACGCTGTTATTTGAAGCTGTATACAGCGTTTCCACGGACCTGCCTGTCACCTATGGCTCTGAGCCCTAGGAAATCAGCCCTTAAAAGGGCTGAAATAAACTTCTGTCCCTAATCTGTAGAGTGCTGTGTGTGTAGCGTACACAGCCGGAGCGGCGACAGAAGCTGAGTGAGCTGTGACTGTCACCTACATGCAGAAAGCAGATAATGGCTCCGTGAGGGAAAATGCCGTATTTATAATGCAAGAACATGTGACATTCACAGCCTATGACACATGACCTTGCTTGTCTGGCAAAAAAGACCCCTTAGCTGTGTGTGTGTCTGTGATTGGCTGACATGCTGGTCCGCCCAAGTGCACGTGCGCTTAGGGGGAAAAAAAAAAATGGCGATCGCCATTATCCCAGCAGCACTGATCTAAACGCACCGCCCGCGCACACTATGCGCTGAAATTTGATAATTGTGCGAATCACAGAGTGACTCACACTATTACAGTGAAAAGCCAGCTAGTAACTAACTAGGCTTTTTGCTGATCAAACCGTTCTTGAACGTAACTCAAGCTGTCGAGCTTTTAGCAAAAAGCTCGCGTTCGAGTTCGATCTCGAGCACCCCCAAAATCACTCGAACATGAAATTGGCGAACCTCGAACATCGCTCAACTCTAATCAGCTCCACTATGCCTATAGTCTCCCATTGAGTAATATATCCATTGGCCAAATTATACCCAACTGTCACACTAGGTATGTGGAAAAACTAAGCGAACGGCGTTAAGGGAGGAGAGGAAGAGAAAAATCCTGTGTCTAGGGGAGAGGGGAGATAGTGACCCCTGAACAAACCTTCCACTGGCCTCTGGTTCCCTTGACATCCTTAGATAGGTTTTGCACCTATGCACTGAGCAGGATACCTGGCCCTTGCTGACCGTGAACTGTGCCCTAGGTAATGAACGGGTGGGATGAGCACTAGGCAATACCACTAAATCCTAAAGAACACACAAAGAAAACCAACAGAGGAAAGCAAACAAGGAACTTATCTCCAAGATGCCTTAAGGCCCAGTCACACTAAACAACTTACCAGCGATCCCAACAACGATACAACCTGATAGGGATCGCTGGTAAGTTGCTAGGAGGTCACTGGTGAGATGTCACACTAAGCGACGCTCCAGCGATCCCACCAGCAACCTAACCTGGCAGGGATCGCTGGAGCGTCACTACACGTGGAAGCATGCTGCGCTTGGTAACTAAGGAAAATATCGGGTATCCAACCCGATATTTACCTTGGTTACCAGCGCACACCGCTTAGCGCTGGCTCCCTGCACACCTAGCCACAGTACACATCGGGTTAATTACCCGATGTGTACTCTGCTACGTGTGCAAGCAGCAGGGAGCCGGCTTCTGCGGACGCTGGTAACCACGGTAAACATTGGGTAACCAAAAAGCTGTTCCCTTGGTTACCCGATATTTTACTTCGTTACCAGCGTCCGCCGCTCTCACACTGCCAGTGCCAGCTCCCTGTTCCCTGCACTCCTAGCCACAGTACACATCGGGTTAATTACTTGATGTGTACTCCAGCTACGTGTGCAGAGAACAGGGAGCCGCACTGACAGCTGAGAGCAGCGGACGCTGGTAACGAAGGTAAATATCGAGTAACCAAGGGAAGGGCTTCTTGGTTACCCGATATTTACATTGGTTGCCAGCGTCCGCAGAAGCCGGCTCCCTGCTCACTGCACATTTAGTTGTTGCTCTGTCGCTGTCACACACAGCGATCTATGCTTCACAGCGGGAGAGCAACAACTAAAAAATGGTCCAGGACATTTAGCAACAACCAACGACCTCACAGCAGGGGCCAGGTTGTTGCTGGATGTCACACACAGCAACATCGCTGGCAAGTTGTGCCTCATCAGCGATGTTGCTAGCGATGTTGCTTAGTGTGACTGTATCTTTAGGGAGAGGAACAACAACATACAACAAGGTTTCTCCAGATGATTACAAGCTGACTGCTTGTAATCAGGACTATATAGAAATTTAACTCTATTGCCAGTAATATACCAAAGGGAAATGCAGGTACATAAAGACATAGAAGGTGAGGAACAATGATTAGCATCTGAAAGGAAAAGATCTCTACAGGGTCTTGAAGGGGAAAGAGAAAACCCTAACAGAGAAGATTCAAAAAAACTCCATTCACACCACAGAGGAACTAATGGAATATCAAGGAGTAGTTTGTATAGCCAAATGCAGCAACCTTCTGTAGCTATACACCACAGTGTTGTCTGTCAACAGTTTTCATTGCTTGAAATTTTCATACTCCTGCTCTCACTCCCATATTTACATAGTTACATAGTTACTTAGGTTGAAAAAAGACCTAGGTCCATCTAGTTCAACCTTCCTCCACCAGTTCTACATTTGGTCACTAAGTCATTTATAACCAACAATGTTTTGTGTACTGAGGAAATCATCCAGCCCTTTTTTAAAATCTGTTATAGTGTCTGCCATTACTACCTCTTGTGGTAGGGCATTCCAAAGTCTAACTGCTCTAACTGTAAAGAACCCTTTCCTATTTAGCTGTCTGAATCGCTTTTCTTCCACTCACAGACCTCTTTTTTCTAAGCTAAACATATCTAACTTTTTCAACTTGTCATCATATGGGAGGCCTTCCATTCCTTGTAATAGTCTAGTTGCCCGCCTTTGAACTGACTCTAACTTCTGAATGTCCTTTTTAAAATGTGGAGCCCAAACCTGGATCCCATATTCCAGATGTGGCCTTAAAAGTGATTTATAGAGGGGTAACAATATGTTGAGATCACGGGATCTAATCTATCTTTTTATACACCCTAAAATCTTGTTGCTTTAGCAGCTGCTGCCTGACATTGAGTGCTGCTGCTCAGGTTATTTGTTATGAGAATACCAAAATCCTTCTCCTGTTCTGTAGTCCTGAGTTTACTTCCATTTAATGTATACGCAGTTACAGGATTACTCCGTCCTAGGTGCATTACTTTACATTTATCAACATTAAATCTCATTTGCCAAGTATCTGCCCATTCTGACATCTTATCCAGATCTATTTGTAATATTGTACTATCAAGGTCAGTTTTTAATATCCTACATAGTTTGGTGTCATCAGCAAAGACTGACACTTTACTATCAATCCTATCCACGAGGTCATTATTAAAGAGATTAAAAATAATTGGTCCTAGCACAGATCCCTGCGGCACCCCACTGCTGACTATAGCCCATTTAGAGAATGTACCATTTATGACTACTCTTTGTTTCCTATCTTTTAGCCAATTCCTTACCCAGTTGCATATAGTTTCCCCTAGTCCTTACTTCTGGAGCTTTAGTATGAGGCTATTATGTGGCACAGTATCAAATGCCTTTGCAAAGTCCAAATAAATCACATCAGCTGCATTACCAATATCCAGGTTTGCACTTACCGCCTCATAGAACCCCAACAGGTTGGTTAGACATGACTTATCTTTTATGAATCCATGCTGTCTGTCAGTTATTATATTATTTTCTACAATATATTTTTGCATGTCATCCCTTAAAATGCCCTCAAAAACTCTGCATACTACTGATGTCAGGCTTACTGGACGGTAGTTGCCTGGATCTACCCTCTTACCTTTCTTAAATATCGGTACCACATCAGCAATCCTCCAATCCTGAGGAACCAACCCTGTTACAAGCGAGTCTAAAAAGATGAGATACAGTGGTCTGTCGATTACAGAGCTCAATTCCCTCAATATTCGTGGATGAATGCCATGTGGCCCTGGGGATTTGTCAATGTTTAATTTACTCAGACGTAGGCGTGCTTCTTCTTGTGTTAAATTAATTATATCGGGTAGTGAACTTTGATTTTTCACTTGTTGAATGATCCTTGGTACAGTCAATTCCTTGGTGAACACAGATGAGAAATGCCTTTTTAATATCTCAGTCTTTTGTTTGTCCTCTATAACTAACTTGTTATTATATTTTAAGGGACCAATACTATCCTTTGTTTTCCTTTTGGCATTAATGTATTTATAAAAGATTTTGGGATTTATTTTAATGTCATTAGCGATTTTTGTTTCAGTAGCTAGTTTTGCTTGTTTGATTTCTTTTTTGCAATTCCTATTGAAATCTTTATACTTCTGAAATGCTATTTCTGTATTCTCAGCCTTTAAGATTTTAAATGCCCTTTGTTTTTGTTTTATTATACTTTGTACAGTCTTATTTATCCATAATGGTTTCTTTTTATTCCTGGACATTTTATTACCAGAGGGTATAAGTTTTTTACAGGACTCTAGCAGTATATCCTTAAACTTTCCCCATTTATGTTCAGTATCCCCAGTTACCATGACTTTGTCCCAATCTACACATTTAACTTCTTCCCTTAATTTGTTGAAATCAGCTTTCCTAAAATTCCAGGTTTTAGCATTTCCCCTTTGAAATGTTCTATTGAATATTACTTTGAAGCTTATCATATTATGATCTCTGGTGCCCAAGTGCTCCCAAACCTGTAAATCTGAAATTGTATCCGGTCTATTTGACAGGACCAGATCTAGCAAATTATCTCCCCTCGTCGGTTCATCTACCATCTGAGAGAGGAAATTGTCTTGAATAGTAGATAAGAATTTACGGCTTTTAGCACAACCATAAGATTCTATGTCCCACTGTATGTCTGGATAGTTAAAATCCCCCATAATAAGAACCCGATTATTATTCTTAGGCGGGCTTTGCATACTACGACATCGCAGGTGCGATGTCGGTGGGGTCAAATTGAAAGTGACGCACATCCGGCATCGCATGCGACATCGTAGTGTATAAAGCCTAGATGATACGATTAACGAGCGCAAAATCGTCGTAATCGTATCATCGGTGCAGCGTCGGCGTAATCCTTAATTACGCTGACGCGACGGTCCGATGTTGTTCCTCGTTCCTGCGGCAGCACACATCACTGTGTGTGAAGTCGCAGGAGCGAGGAACATCTCCTACCGGTGTCACCGCGGCTTCCGTAGGATATGCGGAAGGAAGGAGGTGGGCAGGATGTTTATGTAGTCCTGCTGTAGTGACCCTAGTCCTGGCCCTGCATTCCTAATATCAGCCAAACAGGCATATTTACTAGGTTGTGCCAGGTCAGGACTAGGCTCCCTGACACTTTTCCCACTACCTCTTATTCTAACTGTTACCCAGCTACCTACCTCTGGGTCCTGATCTTCCCCACCTCCACCCTCCTCCATATCACTGGCCCCAGCCAGAGAAAGCTTAGTGAGCTCTAAACTCCTCTCCAGGTTTGCAATGCCCCTGAGTGTTGCAAGCTGCTTATTTAGATCAGTTATCTTAGCATCCAAATACACAACATGCTTGCATCGAGTGCAGACATATACACCCTCGAACGGTTGCTCAAGGCATGCATACATCTGACAAGATACACACCTGGTATACATAAAGAACAAAATTGTAGAAAAAAACAGAAAAACCAATACATGGCACCTGTCTTAGCACACTCTAGACTGCACTGTACTCCTTGTCCCCAAGATACACACCTGGTAGCATTGTCCATGGAGCACATATTAAATGGGGATAAACAGTAAAGTAGAAAAACAAAGAAAAAAACAAAAACAATGGGAAACGTATAAGGATAAAGTCAAACTATGTTCTTTTGTCAAACTATGAAATTGTGTTTAAACTATGCCACATTTATCTTAAATCCCCGCACTTTGCTGTAGTTCCTCGCATGCTCAGAACCTCGCTTGTTCTGGCTGGTTTATATAGTTCTACAAGGACTACCAGAAGCTGCCAGAAGCTTCTAGAAACAAGTGTGGCTAATACTATTAATCAAAAATTAAATCACAAGACAATTTTTTTTTTTTCTTTTTCACAGTATCACAGACAAACACAGACACACAATTCCCTAATGAAATTAAATAATTACAGTTAGCACCACTTTGAAATTGTGTTTAAACTATGCCACACTTATCTGAAATCCCCGCACTTAGCTATAGTTCCTCGGACGCTCAGAACCTCGCTTGTTCTGGCTGGTTTATATAGTTCCACAAGGACTACCAGAAGCTGCCAGAAGCTTCTAGAAACAGGTGTGGCTAAAACTACTAATTAAATCACAAGACAACTTTTTTTTTGCTTTTTCACACTATCACAGACAAACACAGACACACAATTCCCTAATGAAATTAAACAATTACAGTTATCACCACTATGAAATTGTGTTTAAACTATGCCACACTTATCTGAAATCCCCGCACTTTGCTGTAGTTCCTCGCACGCTCATATGATCACTGGGAAAAATCATTCCAACATTGGCCTGGGATTTTTACAAAGGTACATCCAATTTAACTAAAACCCCTGACAATATTTTTTTTTTCTTTTGACAAGCACATTTAGAGAAAGTAAGAATTATAATATAGAAATGTCAGGGGAAATCCTTATAGAATATAATAATAAACCTGTACTACACTACATGATAATGAATCTACATCATTTGCACAGAGCTCATCTGGTGTCAAATTAAAGTATTTTAGCATAATATTATATGCTCCCCAAATATTAATTAAAGCTTGCTTTTTCTCCGTGATCTTTAAGACACATTAATAATTTAAGTGTAAATTATTCATTTTAGTGACTAACTAGTGAGAAAAAGAGCAATCACTTATGAAGATAGTTTGTAGTAAACAATTACTAATTATGTGCTGCTTTAATTATAAATTTGGCAAACGAAGTGTAATATACAGTGGCTGTTGTTTGAGCTCTTGTACTGATGACTCACATTTTACATATGCTAATATGCCATCTTCAGTTTTACAGATCGAATACTGTTCCTGGAAAATGACTTAAAGAAAAAGAATACATTATTTAGATATCTTCTGATGGGTTAATATGATAATTGATCCTAATTAATACATCTAAATTAATCACTTTATGTCAAGTTAACCTTCAAACACTTCTAAGTGGAACTTATGAGGAATCGTTTCAAATTCAATCAGGTTATGGGATCCTAAAATAGATTGCTAGAGGAAACATAACTAATTATAAGAATCTAATGTACTAAATAAGATAAGATGCAAGATGATTGAGATAAATAATCAATCAGTTATATATATATATATACAAACATATTACATACAGTGTATAATATTGATTATGATCATCTCTTTACGAGCATTCATATTCATGTGTTTATACTATTAATTATTAATTAATGATTCAATTAGCATTTGCTCAGTAAAGTTTGTGATCACATTAATAGTTACGCTTTCCATTACTTCAAGGTCAGCCTGCCAGGCTAAGTCATTTTGCAGACATTTTGGCACCATTTTAAACCTAGTATGCAAAACATTTCCATAGCAAATCTGGAAGAAACCAGAACAAAATTCCCTGTGTCAAATCCACATCAAATGCAGATTTCAGTGAAGATTTTCATATGAATTTACCACTTTGCCCTCTGACTGTTTCTCCACACCTAGGACAGCAGAAATGCCTCAGAAACCTAATAATTTCATAAAGAATTTTACTATTTTCTGGGTGTAGGTTGTAATCGTATATCCTATATCAGTTTCGAGTGTAGAGAGCAAGCTCAAGAGCTAAGCTACACGGGGATTTGTGCGAGTGCTCTCATGACACTCGGCGCATGCTCGCAGCACAGCGGGAGCCGAGTGTCATGCGCATGTCACGCCGATCCTGCGTTTAGACCACATTTGTGGAGGGTGGGCGGCGCTGCAGAAGGGATGGCCAGCGCTATGGAGGGGAGGCCGGTGCAACGGAGGAGAGGGAGGGATTTATCTCCATATCTCCTCCGTAGCTGGCTGATATGAGAATCGTACTGCTCTCGTGTTACATCGGTGTAATGCGAGTGCAGTGCGATGTTTGTCTCGCCCCATAGACTTGCATGGGTGTGAGTGGAACAGGATCGCATGATTCCACTCGCAGCATGCTGTGACTGTTTTCTCGGTCCGATTAGGGCTGAGAAAATAATTGCTCATGGGAGCTGCCCCATAGACTAATATTAGTCCGAGTGGAATTCGATTTTTATCACATTACACTCGCGTTATTTTTCTCGCGGTGTGTCCTAGGCCTAACAGCAAAAAACAGAAAAAGCTCCAGCTTCTCCAGTTTAACCATTTAAAGATTGATGACAATCTTGCATCAACATTTAAAAAGAACCTTTCAATAGTTTAAACGTGTGAAACTGGCGACACCATGGAATATTGACTGCACTGCTGAGTAAAATGTAGATTTATTTTTTTAATTTTTTTGTAGTTCAGCTATGTGTTACCAGCGATTTTATGTATCATTACAAACATTTCCATATATCATCTCACAGTGGTCAGTGTGGAGGGAGAGTGAGAACTGACAGAACTATGAGCTGAGATCTGGAAGTGTTTGTAATGATACATAACAGCTCTGCTGTATCTCTACAGAGCAGCTGTAGAGAACAGTGAGGAGAGGAGCGCATGTTCTATTTTTGTGCTTTGTGTTGCTGTCTGCTTATGATTGCTCAAACTCATGCTGGGGAATTAGTACACGACTATAACAAAAATTATGGATTTCATAGGGTCAATGTTGTTTTCTCTACATACTGTAATACTATAGTACGCCATAGCATAGAGCAAACAATCAAACAATTCCAAGCTCAAATCCCCGATGAAAAAAAGTAAAAAAAGTTTTAAATTAAAAAATAAAAGTTAGTATCACCCCACTATTTCCAATCATATCCATAAAAGTGCAAACTATCAAAATCTAAAATTTCGTATCCTATGCGGTAAATTCTGTAACGAGGAAATAAAAATAAAAAGTCAGAATTTATGTTTTCTGATCTGTGTTTTTTAAAAATTGAAGCAAACTGTCCTTTGTAATCCAAAATAGGATGTCTGAAAATGTTAGTACAACTTGCAGAACACATTCTCTCATACAGATCCAGGAACAGAAAAAAGTAAAAAAAAATTACAAAAAATTGGGTGTTTCAGATAATGTTCTTTTTAATTTATTTTTAAATGGACACATTTTATTATGACTTAAAACAATAATATACACTACAGTTCAAAAGTTTGGGGTCACCCAGACAATTTTGTCTTTTCCATAAAAAATCATACTTTTATTTATCAAATGAGTTGCATAATGAATAGAAAATATAGTCCAGACATTGACTAGGTTAGAAATAATGATTTTTACTTGAAATAATAATTTTCTCCCTCAAACTTTGCTTTCGTCACAGAATGCTCCTTTGCAGCAATTACAGCTTTGCAGACCTTTGGCATTCTAGCTGTTAATTTGATGAGGTAATCTGGAGATATTTCACCCCATGCTTCCAGAAGCCCCCCAACAAGTTGGATTGGCTTGATGGGCACTTTTTGCGTACTAAACGGTCAAGATGCTCCCACAACAGCTCAATAGGGTTGATATCTGGTGACTGGGCTGGCCAATCCATTACAGATAGAATATCAGCTGCCTGCTGCTTCTTTCCTAAGTAGTTTATGCATAATTTAGAGGTCTGCTTTGGGTCACTGTCCTGTTGTAGGATGAAAATAGTTCCAATCAAGCGCTGTCCACAGGGTATGGCATGGCATTGCAAAATGGAGTGATAGCCTTCCTTATTCAAAATCCCTTTTACCTTGTACAAATCTCCCACTTTACCAGCAGCAAAGCAACCCCAGATCATCACATTACCTCCACTATACTTGACAGATGGCGTCAGGCACTCTTCCAGCATCTTTTCAGTTGTTTTGCATCTCACAAATGTTCTTCTGTATGATCCAAACACCTGAAACTTCACTTCGTCTGTCCATAACACTTTTTTCTAATCTTCCTCTGTTCACTGTCTGTATTCTTTTAGCCATATTAATCTTTTCCTTTTATTAGCCTGTCTCAGATATGGCTTTTTCTTTGCCCCTCTGCCCTGGAGGCCAGCATCCCGGAGTCTCTTCACTGTAGCCATTGACACTGGTGTTTTGTGGGTACTATTTAATAAAGCTGCCAGTTCTGAGGACCTACAAGACAAAACAATCACTGATCTCAGGGAGACCAGCCAGAGAAAACACTGCCGGCAGCCAGAGAGGGCGCTCAATACAGTGAAATCCTAGGTGCATTGTCCCCTGGGAAATATGCAAATCAAAAATGTCTGTGGAGCCTCTGTTAGGAGTCTCAACACAGAAACCAGCTAGATATCCCTCCAGGAAGGACAAGGCCAAGGAGTGGCTCTTTTTAGGAGACCACCATAACCACCATATTAAGTGGCCCTTTAAGTCAATATCCAAGTTTTTGACAAGTTTAAAGATATGACAAGGGAAATACCAAGGCCAGGTATCCATCCACAGACAGTTGTTTCGGGGTATTGCCCCTCATCAGTGTGGAGTAGGATTGTGGCCAGTTGGGATGGTGGTCTCCTAAAAAGAGCCACTCTTTGGCCTGGTCCTTCCCGGAGGGATATCTAGCTGGTTTCTGTGTCGAGACTCCTAACAGAGGCTCTATAGACTTTTTAGTTCCAAGGACCTGTGAGCAGGGATGGGATTCAAATTTTTAACAACAGGTTCTCTGTAAACCCCGCCCATTTGAAAACCACACCCATTCTGTATCCACACCCATTTTGTTAGCCACACCCATTTTCACGCACTTTCCTCAACCAAAAAAATCCAAGTAATTTAATGTAAAATCTCTTTCCCCTTCTTCTCTTCCTCTACCTTCACTCTCCTGTCCAGCACCAGTAGTTCCAGTCACTGTCAATCTTATTGTATTAAACATTTGTTTCTACAATTTTTAAAAATTATTACTAAAGGAGCGCTGCTAAAATTGGAACGGACGACCTTCCCCATACAGATCCCATCCCATGTGGTCTCTCCCCCCCTGCAGATCCCATCCCATTATGGCCGCTTTCCCCCTACAGATCCCATCCCATTATGGCCTCTTTCCCCTGCAGATCCCATCCCATTATGGCCTCTTTCCCCTGCAGATCCAATCCCATTATGGCCTCTTTCCCCCTGCAGATTCCATCTCATTATGGCCTCTTTCCCCCTGCAGATCCCATCCCATTATGGCCTCTTTCCCCTGCAGATCCCATCCCATTATGGCCCCTTTCCCCTGCAGATCCCATCCCATTATGGCCTCTTTCCCCAGCAGATCTCATCCCATATGTTCCTTTTCTACTGCAGATCCTGTCCCATATGACTCCTTTTCCCATATAGCTGCCATTTTAATGTGGCCTCCTTTCCCCATATAGCTCCCATCTTATGTGGCCCCTCTGCCCATAAAGCTCCCATCTTATGTGGTCTCCTTTCTCCATATAGCTCCCATCTTATGTGGCCCCTCTCCCCATATAGCTCCCATCTTATGTGGTCTCCTTTCCCCATATAGCAGCCATCTTATGCGGTTCCTCTCCCTGCTCCCTGCATCTTCGGCTTACTGAGCGCTTACCTGCTCCAAGCACCGGCGGCCTGTCCTCTGTCTTCCATCCTCAGCGGCTCGTCTCTGCACACTGATGCTGACAGACGGCAGTAGGAGGAGCTACCTCCTCACACTGCCATGACCTCTCTGCAGCTTCAGAAGGTCGTTGCACGCTGGGTCAGGGAGCAGACAGGCTCCACTGAGCCCGGAAGTGCGGCGCGGGAGGTACGGGGATTCATTTGTGTTAGAGTCTTAAAGACACTAACACAAGTGAATACAGGGAACTGGATCGCCAGAGCTGTTTCTTGCCGGTTTGGGGAACTTGGCTGCTATTTTAACAACCGGTTCTCCCGAACCGGACAGAACCGGCTAAGTCCCACCCCTGCCTGTGAGGCATCGATTTCTCAAACTAGAGACTCTAATGTACTTGTCTTGTTGCTCAATTGTGCAGCGGGGCCTCCCACTTCTCTTTCTACTCTGGTTAGAGCCTGTTTGTGCTCTCCTCTGAAGGTAGTAGTGTACACCGTTGTAGGAAGTTCTCTTTTTCTGGCCATTTTGAGAGTTTAATGGAACCAAAAAATGTAATGCTTCAGATTCTTAACTAGCTCAAAGGAAGGTCATTTGTATAGCTTCTCTAATCAGCAAAACTGTTTTTAACTGTCCTAACAGACTTGCACAAGGGTTTTCAAAGGATTTCTAAACATCCATTAGCCTTCTAACACAGTTAGCAAATACAATGTACCGTTAGAACACTGGAGTGGTGGTTGTTGGAAATGGACCTCTATACACCTATGTAAATATTGCATTAAAACCCAGACATTTGAAGCTAGAATTTACTACATTAACAATGTATATTTTTTTTACTGGGACATTACTGTGCACATTATCTCTGTACAGTGACATTGCTATGTGTCATCTCTGTACAGAGACATAACTATGATTAATTTACCTGTACTGTGACATAACTGTGTTTAATATGCTTTTAATGTGAAACAACTGTGATTTTTATCCCTGTTCTATGTCATCACTTTGTGTGTATTTTCCCTGTAGTCATATTATACATGATGCTATAAAGGAAGTTGGATTATAAGCATTATTGTTGTATGGGGGATTAATAGGGGAACATTTATAATGTGGTGGGTGGTGGGTGGTGGGAAGGTGAAAATGATGAGGGCATCACTATTTTAACCCCTTAACGACCCATGACGTACTAGATACGTCATGGATCGTGTGCCGGAAAGCCCCGCCCCCTGCCGCCGGCGAGACGCGCACATATCAGCTGTTATCAACAGCTGATATGTGTGCCTGCTAGCCGCGGGTGGAATCGCTTCCACCCGCGGCCATTAACCCCTTACATTTCGCTGCCAAAGTCTTGGCAGCGATATGTATATGGGCGCCGCCATGACAGTGACTTACCCCGCCCCCACCGGAAGTCACGTGACATGATCACGTGACTTTCGGAGGTTGCCATGGTAGCACAGGGTCATGTGATGACGCCTGTAGCTAACATGAGTCACTTCCTCTCAATGCCGGAATACAGCCGGCATTGAAAGGGAAGCAGCAAATCTGCAGTTCTCAGCTCTGTAGCTGAGATCTGCAGATAGTGCAGAGCGATCGGATTGCTGATCGCAATAGCCCCCTAGGGGGACTAGTAAAATAAAAAAAAAAAGTAAAAGAAAAAGTTTTAAAAAATTAAAAAAAAATAAAAAAACCTAAAAGTTCAAATCACCCCCCTTTCACCCCATTGAAAATTAAAGGGTTAAAAAAATAAAAAATACACACATATTTGGTATCGCCACGTTCAGAAATGCCCGATCTATCAAGATATAAAATCAATGAATCTGATCAGTAAACGGCGTAGCGGCAAAAAAATTCCAAACGCCAAAATTACGTTTTTTGGTCGCCGCAAATTTTGCGCAAAATGCAATAACAGGCGATCAAAACGTAGCATCTGCGCAAAAATGGTACCGTTAAGAACGTCAGGTCGAGACGCAAAAAATAAGCCATCACTGAGCCTCAGATCCTGAAAAATCAGAACGCTACGGGTTTTGGAAAATGGCGCAAAACGTGCGCCACGTTTTTTGGACAAGCTTGTGAATTTTTTTAACCCCTTACATACAAGTAAACCTATACATGTTTGGTGTCTACAAACTCGCACCGACCTGAGGCATCCTACCCACACATCAGTTTTACCATATAGTGAACACGATGAATAAAATATCCCAAAAACTATTGTACAATCCCACTTTTTTGCAATTTTTCCGCACTTGGAATTTTTTTGCCGTTTTCCAGTACACTATATGGTAAAACTTATGGTTTCATTTAAAAGTACAACTCGTCCCGCAAAAAACAAGCCCTCATATGGCAAGATTGATGGAAAAATAAAAAAGTTACGCCTCTCGGAAGAAGGGGAGCAAAAAACAAAAACGCAAAAACGGAAAGTGCCCGGGGGCTGAAGGGGTTAAAATATTTTGTTTTTGAAGATAATGTTAAATGCAGTGGCTGCTATATACTAACTGGAGCTATTTTTTGCAGTTCAAAATGTTTACGTCCCTTTTAAAAAGTTTGGCCCATTGTCTGAAAAAAAATATATACATACTCACCAGCTAGACTCCTGCTATTCACAAAGACCAGGAACTAACTCCCCCAATAGTTTCCTAATTTTTTCTGAAGCGCCTCATATGAATGGAGCCAAGGTTGGGTGTGTGCACTGTGCACCCCATGCGATCACACTTCCAAGGATTGAGAAATTGTCTCTTTTCTCAGAGAGAGGGAATAACTTTCAAACTTGATACAACCCCTTTAAGGGAAAATGCACTTGATGTAAACAGGGAAAAGGTATTTAAGAGATGGAGAAACAAAGGTGCAAAATATTATGGAAAGTCCTGACACCAGCTGAAATCTATCTGTAATTAGAAAACAATCCTGATGCTTATTGAAAAATAATATCAGCCGGTTCAACTGCTGGCCTATATAAAGGTGTCTCATGACCAAAGTGCCACACAAAAAACAACTCATGATAGGTAAACCAGTGAGCTGTCTCCAAACCTTTGCAACCTTATTGTTTCAAAACATACTGATGGCATTGGTTATAGAATAATTTCTAAAGTACTGGAAGTTCCAGTGAGCACTGTTGGGGACATAATCCAGAAGTAGAAAGAACATAATTGCACCATATACAGGCCACGACCAGATGCTCCCCACAAGATTTCAGATAGAGTAGTGAAAAGAATTATCAGAACAGGTGTTGAAGATCCAAGGACTACTTGTCGAGAGCTACAGAAAGACCTGGAATTAGTAGGTATAATTGTTCCAAGGATCACAATAGTAATTAGTTCAACCTCATTGATCTGTATGCATGTTCACCACAAAACACTCCATTGCTGAACAAAAAGCACGTTTCATGTGCTATTCAAGAACATTTAAGCTTTGATCAACAACATTTACATAAGCCTGTGAAATTTGGGGAGAATATAGTCTGGTCAGATGAGACCAAAATAGAACACTTTGGATGCCATAATACCCACCATGTTTGGAGACCTAAAGGCACTGTATGTCACCCCCTAAACACCACACCAACAGTGAATTTTGGGGATGTAAATATCATAGTGTGGGTCTGTTTTTAAGCATACGGCACTGGAAAACTTCATATAATTAAAGGAAGAATGAATGATCAAATATACCGTAATATTATTTATAAAAATCCATTGCCACCAATCAGGATGATGAAGATGGTATGAGGGTGGACATTTCAACAAGACAATGATTCCAAACACAAAACCAAGGAAACTCACCTTGTTTCAGAGAAATAAAATAAAGTAGCTAGAATGGCCCAGCCAATCACCTGACCTGAATACAATAGAAAGTTTATGGGAGGAACTAAAGCTCAAAGTTCAAAGAAGGAGCCCACGACAATCTTCAAGATTTGAAGAGTGTTTGTATGGAAGAATGGTCCAATATCACACCTAAGCAATGCGTGCAACTAGTTTCCCTTATACTTGAAGCTGTCATCACCAACAAACGCTTTTGTATAAAGTAGTAAATAAATTTCAGTAAGCGTGTACAAAACTTTTTCCATGTCATTTCTCATTATTACACATCACTAAATTTATGGCCAACTAAGGCTTTGAAGCAATTCAGCATGTTCTCTATGATGGACTTAAATTTTGGATAGTTACCTAGAAATTTCTTCACAACTTCTCTAGAAGAATCCCAAGCTCTTTTCTCAACAGCTTTCATTTTTTTTCGATGAAATCGTCCTTCATAAGTTTACAAATATCCGAATCCACAAAAATACCTTCCTTCAGTCTTGCTTTGGACAGTGCCTGAAACTTGGTACACAGGTACTTAAACGTTTTTACTTATTTCTGTAGATCGTTCACAAACTGCTTCATCAGTCCAAGCTTAATGTTGAGTGGTGGTAAGAGAACTTTAGTGGGAACAACTAAACTTTCTGCAACTATGTTCTTAAATCCAAATATTCAACAAGAGAATAGCACAACAAAATGTAGCACTACCCGACTGATGTGGATTTCACTCAATGCACTACCAACTTCTCTGCAAGGAATAGACGTGCTCTGATTTTCAATCCCAGAGGTGGGTAAAATTATGATTCAAATACACTAAAGATCAGCGGCACACATCCATATGAAAACTTGGCTTCTTTATTAATCCAAGTACATTGAGATAGCAGTAAAGGAGCAACCATGGACACAAAAGGACACACAGAGGGAAACGATGGGTATTTCTCGCCTATCGGCGCTTCTATGGGACGACCTAGAGCCTGACATGCTAATATTTATGCATATCTTTTTTAGGAAAAGAACCCGGAAAAGAAAGAGGTAAAAAACAGATGCACAAAATGGAAACAAGTAACATACAATAGCTGAAGTAAAAGACACACAAGCTTTAATCTATCCGAAAAGTAAAGAAAAAAAATTTAACTATAGGGGAATGAAAAGCTTTACTAGAATTGAGCCAAAACAGGACATAATTCGCCAGGCGGATAAAGATGGTGATGTAGTGCTACTAAAATGAGATTACTATTAAGAAGCCAAAAAGAAATTATCAAACACCAAAACATATTCAAAACTTCCATCTAATCCCACCTTCAGATACAAGAAAGCTTTAGAATCATTTTTGGTGTGTCAAGTCAAGCATGGGGTTATCTCCCAAAAACGGCAGAAAAATTACTTCTTACTTTCCCCTGTAAATTGCCTGGTATTTTTTGTGGCAGGGATTGGGTCTGTCACGGAACCTCTATCACAATATATGAACTGGTTAGGACCTGCTCTGAAAACAGGTTTTTTTTTTATAAAAGATATGGTGAATCTTTCATTGACCCCAGTAGCTTAGCTAGCGGGGGGGCAGAGGGTGCGGCCACCCCGGGCCCCGTGCTCAGAGGGGGCCAACCTGAAGCTGCGATACCATTAACTATATCAGCGTGCACAGCGCGCGCCGATATAGTTAACCTCTGCGGCAGGGCCGCCATCAGGGCATTACTAGTGGAACTCCTGTAGCGGGCCCGGTGAGCAGCAGGCAGGAGGGGGGGGCCGGACACGCTGACATGCCCCTCCCCTTTCATTCCTCTGCTCCCCGGGCCCCAGCGCAGGGGGCGTTGACAGTATACTTCGCAGGGCGGGCTGGTCGTGCAGTGAGCAGGAGGCGGGGCCTGGACACGCTGACAGCCCGGGCCCCTCCCCTTTCATTTTTCTACTCACCGGGCCCCATGGGCAGGGGGTGGGGACGTGACGTTGCACTGACAGCACCTGCAGTCTCACAGGGGCCCCAAGCTGGAGCGGGCCACTAGAGCCTGAAAACGTACTGGGTACATCATAGCTCCCTGGTACTTAAGGACCCATGACGTACCCAGTACGTCATGGTGAGATCGTGGCCCCGGTGGCTGCGATCGCTGCAAATACCTTAGATTCGGGGAGGAGTGGCCCTCTGCCCGACCTCAGGAGGGGTGGTGTCTTCTCCCCGGACCTAAGGAGGCTGTGATTGGCTGAGCGGCGTTCGTCAGCCAATCACAGCCACTGTAATGTTCCAATCATTGAAAATGGCTGAAACATTGAAATCCAGCCCTGATCAGTGCAGCTGTAGCACCGATCATTGGCTGAAGCAGGGTGACCTCAGTTTCATCCGCCCCCAGCTCTGATTGGAGAGACCGGCCTTGTGACCGATCTCTCCAATCACTGTGGATCTGGGGCCGGTGACCACTCCCCTCAGCTTCACTCCAGCATCCGTGGAAGGTGAGGGGAGTGATCAGTAAGTTTAAAGACACTGTCTCCTTTCAGCCACCGCCATTGCCCCAGCCCCCACCCATCAGCCGCCGGCTGCAGCAGTCACTGCCCCTGATCCAGCAGCACTGAACCCATCTGCTGCCTTCCCTCCATCTGCTACCCCTCCCTCATCTGCTGCGTCCCCCCCATCAGCCGCTGCCCCCCCTCCCTCATCTGCTGCGTCCCCCCATCAGCCGCTGCCCCCCCTCCCTCATTTGCTGCGTCCCCCCCATCAGCCGCTGCCCCCCTCCCTCATCTGCTGCCCCTATCCCACCTCTCACCTTCCTCCATCTGCTGTGATCTTCCCACGTTCTGTGACCCCACCCCCACCTACTGTGACCCCACCCACCTGCTGTGATCCCCCCACCTGCTGTTATCCCCCCTCCTGCTGTGATCCCCCCACCTGCTGTGATCCCCCCACCTGCTGTGAGACCACCCCCACCTGCAGTGAGACCCCCCACCTGCTGTGAGACCACCCCCACCTGCAGTGAGACCCCCCCACCTGCTGTGAGACCCCCCCACCTGCTGTGAGACCCCCCCACCTGCTGTGAGACCCCCCACCTGCTGTGAGACCCCCCCACCTGCTGTGAGACCCCCCCCACCTGCTGTGAGACCCCCCCACATCTATCCGTCCCGCTGTCCATCCGTCCCGCTGTCCATCCGTCCCATCCATTGTTACCGTCACGGGAACACTGGAGGCTCTATTATTTTCTAGGAGCAATATGTGGGCACTTTTCTAGGGCACTTACACAAGGCATTAATATTTTCTAGGGGGCAATTTTACCATCTAGAGAACAAAAAGGAGTCATTTTACTGTGTAAAGGGCACAATAGTGCCATTAATATGTGGGGGGCACAGTGGTGGTATTATTATGTGAGGGTCACAGTAGTGGCATTAATATGTGGGGGCACAGTGGTGGCATTATGTGAGGGCACAGTGGTGGCATTATTATGTGGAGGCACAGTGGTGGCATTATTATGTGGAGGCACAGTGGTGGCATTATTATGTGAGGGCACAGTGGGGGCATTATTATGTGAGGGCACAGTGGGGGCATTATTATGTGAGGGCACAGTGGTGGCATTATTATGTGGAGGCACAGTGGTGGCATTATTATGTGGGAGGCACAGTGGTGGCATTACTATGTGAGGGCATTATTATGTGGAGGCACAGTGGTAGCATTATTATGTGAGGGCACAGTGGTGGCATTATGTGGAGGCACAGTGGGGGCATTATTATGTGGGGGCACAGTGGTGGCATTATTTGGGGGCACAGTGGTGGCATTACTATGTGGGGGCACAGTGGTGGCATTATTATGTGGGGGCATTATTATGTGGGGACACAGTGGTGGCATTATTATGTGGAGGCACAATGGGGGCATTATTACCATGTGAGGGCACAGTGGGGGCATTATTATGTGGGGGCACAGTGGGGGCATTACTATGTGGGGGCACATTGGTGGCATAATGTGGGGGCACAGTGGTGGCATTATTATGTGGGGGCATTATTATGTGGGGACCACAGTGGTGGCATTATTATGTGGAGGCACAGTGGTGGCATTACTCTGTAGGGGGCACAGTGGTGGCATTATTATGTGGGGGCACAGTGGTGGCATTACTATGTGGGGGGCACAGTGGTTGCATTATGTGGGGGGCACAGTGGTTGCATTATGTGTGGGCACAGTGGTGGCATTAATATGTGGGGGCACAGTGGTGGCATTACTATGTGAGGGCACAGTGGTGGCATTATTATGCGGAGGCACAGTGGTGGCATTATTATGTGGGGGCACAGTGGTGGCATTATTATGTGGAGGCACAGTGGTGGCATTATTATGTGGGGGCACAGTGGTGGCATTATTATGTGGGGGCACAGTGGTGGCATTATTATGTGGGGGCACAGTGGTGGCATTATTATGTGGAGGCACAGTGGTGGCATTATTATGTGGGGGCACAGTGGAGGCTTTACTATGTGAGGGCATTATTATTTGGAGGCACAGTGGTTGCATTATTATGTGAGGGCACAGTGGTGGCATGTGGAGGCACAGTGGGGGCATTATTATGTGGGGGCACAATGGTGGCATTATTTGGGGGCATTGTTATGTGGGGACACAGTGGTGGCATTATTATGTGGAGGCACAGTGGGGGCATTATTACCATGTGAGGGCACAGTGGGGGCATTATTATGTGGGGGCACAGTGGGGGCATTATTTGGGGGCACAGTGGTGGCATTATTATGTGGGGGCATTATTATGGGGGGACCACAGTGGTGGCATTATTATGTGGAGGCACAGTGGTGGCATTACTATGTAGGGGCACAGTGGTGGCATTATTATGTGGAGGCACAGTGGTGGCATTACTATGTTGGGGGCACAGTGGTGGCATTACTATATAAGGGGCACAGTGGTGGCATTATTATGTGGGGGCACAGTGGTGGCATTACTATGTAGGGGGGGCACAGTGGTTGCATTACTATGTGGGGGCACAGTGGTGGCATTATGTGGGGGCACAGTGGTGGCATTATTATGTGGGGGCACAGTGGTGGCATTAATATGTGGGGGCACAGTGGTGGCATTAATATGTGGGGGCACAGTGGTGGCATGACTATGTGAGGGCACAGTGGTGACATTATTATGTGGAGGCACAGTGGTGGCATTATTATGTGGGGGCACAGTGGTGGCATTATTATGTGGAGGCACAGTGGTGGCATTATTATGTGGGGGCACAGTGGTGGCATTATTATGTGGGGGCACAGTAGTGGCATTACTATGTGGGGGCACAGTGGTGGCATTATGTGGGGGCACAGTGGTGGCATTATTATGTGGGGGCACAGTGGTGGCATTATTATGTGGGGCACAGTGGGGGCATTATTATGTGGGGCACAGTGGGGGTATTACTATGTGAGGGCACAGTGGGTGGCATTACTATGTGAGGGCACAGTGGGTGGCATTACTATGTGAGGGCACAGTGGGTGGCATTACTATGTGGGGGGCACAGTGGTGGCATTACTATGTGAGGGCACTGGTGGTAGTATGTGGGGGCACAGTGGTGGTATTACTATGTGGGGGCACAGTGGTGGCATTACTGTGTGGGGACACAGTGGTGGAATTACTATGTGAGGGCACAGTGGTGGCATTACTATGTGGGGACACAGTGGTGGCATTACTATGTGAGGGCACAGTGGTGGCATTACTATGTGGGGACACAGTGGTGGCATTACTATGTGGGGGCACAGTGGTGGCATTACTATGTGGGGACACAGTGGTGGTATTACTATGTGGGGGCACAGTGGTGGCATTACTATGTGGGGACACAGTGGTGGTATTACTATGTGGGGACACAGTGGTGGTATTACTATGTGGGGGCACAGTGGTGACATTATGTGGAGGCACAGTGGGGGCATTACTATGTGTGGCAGTAAGAGGAGTCGTTTTTTGTGCACACAGCAGGTGCAGTAATAGGGACACACACGGCAGCAGTGGCTCAGTACTGGGGTGATGGCAGGATGAGGAGTTTGTGCAGGTTGGGATTAGATGGGGTACGGTGCCGGAAGTGTGAGGAGTCAAATGTGTCTTTGTTGTAATTTCTGTAGATGAGTTGTGGCTGGAAGAAGTCGTCATGTCGATCTGGGCCAGATGGAAAACACAGAAAAGGTGAACAACTTCATCCGAAAGAACATCAGCAGTAAGTCACCATCTATAACTGCACTGTGATCTCTTGCATGTGCTGCAGCACCGATATCTACCACTATATTGTCACCATATAGCGGTAATATCAGTGTCATCTGCCGAGGTCCACTATACCCACCATTAGTCTGCGCCACCGTAGTTATCATGGTTACCTGGTAAGGGGCCCACTCAGATGTTTTGCCCCCCCCGGAGCTGAAACCCTAGCTACGCCACTGATTGACCCTACAAGATTTTGATTGGCAAGAGGAATTTTATCTAGTATCTATCAATGTGGAGAGCCTTTATAATAATATTCCTCAACAAGAGAGTGTAATAGTGATCACAGAAGGGTTAGAAACATCAGCAAAGAAAATAATTTCACAGATTTCATAGGAGAGGCATTAGAATTTATTCTAACTCATAACATCTTTCAATTTGGAAATGAGTGGTTCACACAAACAACAGAGATTGCAATGGGTACACCAGTCACATGTACCCTAGCTAACCTATATTTGGGAGCTTTTGAAAATATATATATATTTATACTAGGACTAACCCTTTTCGAAAATTTATCAAAATCCGGTATATAGATGACCTCTGTATAATTTGTTCAGGACTTTAATGATTTTGTATGTTATCTTAACAATGTTAACAAAATGAATATGACGCTCACATTTGTTTTTCGGGGATATCAGGTGAATTTTCTATATGGGAATATAGAAATACAAAAAAATTAATTTAGAAACCCCCCAACAAACACGCTTTTACACTATAAAAGTGCTCACTCAAAAGTTACAAAGAAGGCTTTAACGTACAGCCAACTGCTACGCCTAAAAAGATCAATAGCACACATAGTGGTTTTGAAAGTCAAGCGAAACAATTGAAAAGACATTTGAGAATAGGGGCTATCCTAAACGTCTGTAAATGAAGCACATAATAAGCCAATCAATTAAGTCAGAAGGATATTTTAGTCACGAATAAAGAACAACAAAAACAGGCGAAGAAAAACAATTCATTTTTAATTCCAATACAGCGCTAATGATAGAAACATCAGAAGTGCAAAAAAAATTGCTATTTTTAACAAAATAATGTAGATTTACAGGAAACAGCAAGCAGAGGACCCTTTATTACATATTAGACGTAGCAAAAATATTAAAGACTTATTAGTCAAAAACTGCTTTAATGAGGAAACATCAAATAACAATTGGCTTAAACGGTTTATTCCTAAAGACAATTTTAAATGTAACAATTGTCCATTTAGCAACCAGCATTGTTTACATAAATCTATTCAGATAGGACATATAAGTCATTTTGTATATCATCTGATCCCATGTAAAGCAAAATATGTCATTTACATTATTTGTTTTGCCCTTGCGGGCTTTTTACATAGGGAAAACCGATCGCCCCATGATTGTACACTCAGTGACTACAGGTATAGGATCTACCAGATTGATTAATCATGTGAGAGAAAAGCACACAGGTAATATGAATATTTCATAGTTTGCAGGTCTAGAAG
This sequence comes from Anomaloglossus baeobatrachus, assembly GCF_048569485.1. NCBI lineage: Eukaryota > Metazoa > Chordata > Amphibia > Anura > Aromobatidae > Anomaloglossus > Anomaloglossus baeobatrachus. The sequence goes on along the minus strand of NC_134355.1, from coordinate 318,537,137 downwards.
TAATTAAACCTCTACTAAAAAGAAGCGATAGGCACAAAGCACTTTTAAAAAGGAGGCACACTGGATAATTAATTCAGATGCACAGGACCCCTAGGGTCCCTTGGTCTTTTTATAAGTATTGTTGAGTACTAAGCCCAGTCTCTCTAAGTCTGTGATAAAATCTGTCATATGGTATCCCACAGATATAAATCAATTATTTTTCTGTTATAAGACTATTATGTGTGTAATGATTAAGATATTTTGAATGGTAATAAGTATATGTATCACATTTGTTATGTGATGTGCACTCCTGTGTCAGGTATTTAATTGTTTTGAGCATATCAGGCTCGAGGTGGACCTGTAGAAGCGCTGATCATTGCTAAACGACCATCATTTGGCTCAATGCACCTGTTTGGACCCTCTCCCCTTGTTTCCATGATTTCTCCATGGCTACTATCTCTATGTACTTGGATTAACAAAAAAGACAAGTTTTCATGTGGATGTGAGTCACTGATTTTTCATGTATTAGGATGTTCTTGAGTCCAGGTTGCAAAAATGTTTTTGTTAGCCAATCTTTTTGACTCTAGTAATAAGTCCTATCCTGACTTTCCCATTCACACAAAAAGCTTGGGTACATCCTGTATCCTCCTTGCTGCCAAGTGAGCGAAGAGAGATCTTTAAGAACAGAACATATTGACCATCCTTGATCCTCCTAGTTACATTTCTTGAGAATAAAGTCTAAATTCTCATTTTTGCCTCAAGTGCACAGAATACCCCACAGGCACTGAAGCATATTTGCTGCCATTGTGCAGTAACAGAACTTTCAGATTTTTTTTTTGATGAATCAGTAGTGTCTCAACTCATTGTATTCAATGTTACATTTTTCCATCAGGCCAGGCCCATTACTGCAGTACATCAGAGCACCATCTTGAGAAAAGTATGCGGGGAATTCCTTTTGGAATACTATGAAATTCTATTCTTTTGGAAGCCTATGGAGTCAGTGTTTGGGAAAAAACTGTATGTGATGGAATTTTTTTCTAGATTTTTATTGAATTCAGATATCGAAAGTACATAAAAATCACCTGTTACTTTTCAAACAAATTTACCCTTGCAGACCTGTAATAATAATAATAATAATAATAAATATTATTATTATTAGTTCTCTTTGAGAAGACCTGCTGCTCTGATATTTCCCATATACAACACATATAACCATGAAGGAATTCCTGCTCTTCTGTGACTGTGTGTCTCTATCACACTGGTTCTCACTCTTCTCCTTTCCTTTCTACTCGCCACAGCAGGCAGCTATAATCTGTCACTTCAATGAGTTGTCACAAAAAACCCCACCTCTGATGATGAGTGTTGGGTCAGGTTGTATAGTACCCTATCTGTCTCTGTGCCACATACTCTTGCCATGCCATTAGTGTTCTATTTTGAGTAATTCCCCTTTCATGGGATCTTTCAAATGGCTATGAGTGGTCTCTTTAATACCAAATTTATTGCATTAACCCTTTGTATTTATACTGTTTTTCTATAATATGGTTGATTTTGGTATTGGCTAAATATAAGTTTTTGTAATTGCTTATGAAGTTTGTCTTCACACATATATATATCTATATATCTATATATATATATATATATATATATATATATGTGTGGATGAGATACTCTTTATGAATAGATTTGGTACCAATTGTTTTATACTGTATGTGTCTGTTCTTTAATTCTTGTTCACTTATAAAACTTATATATATATATATATATATATAGATATATATATATATATATATATATATATATCTATATATATATATATATATAATAATTTTATTCATTTATATAGCACTATTAATTCCACAGCGCTTTACATACATTTTGCAACACTGTCCCCATTGGGGCTCACAATCTAGAGTCCCTATCTGTATGTCTTTGCAGTGTGGGAGGAAACCGGAGTACCCGGAGGAAACCCACGCAAACACGGGGAGAACATACAAACTCCTTGCAGATGGTGTCCTTGGTGGGATTTGATCCCAGGACCCCAGCGCTGCAAGACTGCAGTGCTAACCACTGAGCCACCGTATTTGATTGTTGCCCTGAGTGAGTGACAATTTATATGCTAAGCAATGTTTATTGTGGTTTCAATGAGTTGTCAGACAGTCTTGATTTGATCAACATTTTCAGAGTTATTGATTAGTGTAGGAGGCAGGTAAAGAAGAAGTGGCTCATAAGTAAAGCAATAAAATAATGATTTTTCCCTGAAAAGATTTATTATAAATGATCTTATATTCATGTGTGTTATTGTTTTACACAAACTTTGCTAAAACAACAGTGACCAGTTAAGGAGGGATCAAAGCATTGTTTCTTTGCAGCTTACAAGTAATGTATTGACAAAAGGGTGGTATCCCAAGGGCATGTTATTTTGAACTTACCTTGTAATCTGTAGAAGTAAATTAAACTTTCCACTCTGGCTACAAACAGACTTTGTGAAGCTGAAATATTGTTTTCCCTTTTTAAATGTGACTGATGCCATGGAACATCTAAAATATAATATAACACCTTCTGTGGAAAATGATTATGAATGGCAAGGTACCTTAACCCCTTCACGACCTTGGATGGAAAGATCCGTCATGATGCCCTGGTACTTAAAGACCCATGACGGATCTATCCGTCATGGCGAAATCGCGGCACCGGAGCCCCGGTGACTACGATTGGTTCACACCAACTGCAGATTCGGGAAGGAGGAGACCTGTGCCTGACCTCAGGAGGGTTGGTGCGTCCTCCCCAGACCTACGGAGGCTATGATTGGCTGATGAACGCCGCTCAGCCAATCACAGCCACTGTAATGTTTCAGCCATTGAAAGTGGATGAAACATTGAAATCCAGCCATGGTCAGTGCAGCTATAGCACTGACCATTGGCTGGAGTTTGGTGACCTCAGCTGGATCACCCTCCCCCTGCTTCAGCAGCTCTGATTGGAGAGACCGGCCTTGTGACCGATATCTCCAATCACCGTGGACCTGTTGCCGGTGACCGCCCCCCTCAGCTTCACTTGTCGGTCCTGGAGCACGCCAGTACAGTGAGTGAGTGTATATAGTACAATGGCAGGGTGACAACTCCGGTCCCATGCTGTTATGTGACCGGAGCATGGGACCCGGAAGTTGCCGCGCTGCCATTGTACTGTATTAAACTGGCGAAAAGCCGCCGCCGCCATCCTCCTCCATCTGCTACTGCTCTCCCCGATCTGCTGCCCACACCCCCACCTCTCACCCCCGTGATCGGCTGCCCGCCCCCTCCCCCTCGGGATTGGCTGCCCGCCCCCTCCCCCTCATGATCGGCTGCCCACCCCCTCCTCCTCACCCCCTGATGTGGTGCCCGCTCCCCCCACCTGTCACCCCCGTGATCTGTGCTCCCTCACCTGTCACCCCCATGATCTGTGCTCCCTCACCTGTCACCTTCGTGATCTGTGCTCCCTCACCTGTCACTCCCGTGATCTGTGCTCCTTCACCTGTCACCCCCGTGATCTGTGCTCCTTCACCTGTCATCCCCGTGATCTGTGCTCTCTCACCTGTCACCCCCGTGATCTGTGCTCCCTCACCTGTTACCCCCGTGATCTGTGCTCCCTCACCTGTCACCTCCATGATCTGTGCTCCCTCACCAGTCACCCCGTGATCTGCTGTCCGCTCTCCCCCCACTTCTCACCCCCGTGATCTGTGCTCTGCTCACCTGTCACCCCCGTGATCTGCTGCCCACTCTCAGCTCACCTGTCATCCCCGTGATCTACACTCCCTCCCCCACCTCTCACCCTCCCCGATCTGCTGCCTCCTTCATCTCCTGTGATCCTGCTGCCTAGATCCATCCTGTAAGGTAACTATCCTCAATGTCACCTCCCACTCCCACTCCCCTTTCCCCCCGTCCTCCCCACTCTCCCCTTCCCCCATCCTCCACTTCCCCCCATCATCCGCCGCTCCTGCATCCGCCGCCACCCTATCCCAGCCGCCGCCGTCTCACATTCCAAGATGCTCCCTTTATATGCCGCTGCCCCCCCATCTGCTGCCCCCCCATCTGCCGCTCCCCCCATCTGCCACTGTTCTGATCCATCCTGTAAGTATTGTTCGTGGCTCTTTTCTAACTATCCCCAATCGCATCTCCCACTCCCTCTCCCCCCCCTCCTCCCCTCCTGCTTGCCGCCAAGTGCTGATCAGCTACGTGATTGGCTGATCAAGTACATAATTGTTGCTCGAGTTTTTGATTTTTGTTGTGCACCCCAAATAAAAAAAAAAAGACAAAACTTGAACAATTAGGTACCTGATCAGCAATTGTCCTGCAGTCGTACTCGACTTTGAACAGGACTTCTTTTTTCCATCCCACCTAGTCCCCCCCCCTTTTTGCAGAACATCCGTGCGTACGCCATGATTTTTTTTTTATGCCATGGGGGTCTAGTTTCCAAAGTGGGGTCACATGTGGGGGAGCTCTACTGTTTCGGCACCTCAGGGGGTCTCCAAACACAACATGGAATACGCTAATTATTCCAGACAAGTTTGCTTTTGAAAAGTCAAATGACGCTCCTTGCATTCCGAGCCCTGCTGTGCGCCCAAACATTTGATTTCCAACACATATGAGGTATCTGTGTACTCAGGAGAAATTGCACCATACATTTTATGGTGCAATTTTTCCTGATACCCTTGTGAAAAAAAAGCTACCTGGTTGAAGTAATAATTTCGTGGTAAAAATTTTTATTTTATTTTTATTTTCACGGCTCAACTTTATTAACTTTTGTAAAGCCCCCAGAGGTTCAAAGGGCTCAATAAACATCTAGATAAATTCCATGAGGGGGTCTAGTTTCCAAAATGGGGTCACATGTGGGGGAGCTCCACTGTTTCGGCACCTCAGGGGTTCTCCAAACGCAACCTGGTGCGGCTAATGATTCCAGCTAATTTTCTGTTCAAAAAGTCAAATGACTTCCCTTCCGAGTCCCGCCGTGCACCCAAACAGTGGTTTTTCGCCACATATAAGGTATCTGCGTGCTCAGAAGAAATTGCCCAACAAATTTTGGGGGTTCATTTAATACTGCTACCCTTGTGAATATGCAATATTTGAGGCTAAATTAACATTTTTGTTGTAAAAAGTAAAATGTTCATTTTTTCCTTCCACATTGCTTTAGTTACTGTGAAGCACCTGAAGGGTTAATAACCTTCTTGAATGTGGTTTTGAGTAGCCTGAGGGGTGCCGCTTTTGGAATGGTGTCACTTTTGGGTGTTTTGTGTCATGTAGACCTTTCAAAATCGCTTCAAATGTGATGTGGTCCCTAAAAAAAGTGGCTTTGTAAATTTTGTTGTAAAAATGAGAAATTGCTCATAAACTTTGAACCCCTATAACTTCCTTACATTTTTTTTTCCCCAAAATTGTTCTGATGTAAAGTAGACATGTGGGAAATGTTATTTATTAATTATTTTGTGTCATATGTCTCGTTGGTTTTAGAGCATAAAAATTAAAAGTTTGAAAATTACAAACTTTTCGCGAAATTTCCGTTTTTTTCACAAAGAAACGCAAAAAATATCAGCCTAAATTAACCACTAGCATGAAGCCCAATATGACACGAGAAAACAATCTCAGAATCACCAGGATCCGTTGAAGCGTTCCAGAGTTATAACCTCATAAAGTGACACTGGTCAAAATTGCAAAAAGTGGCCTGGTCTTTAGGGTCAAAATAGGCTGGGGGCTGAAGGGGTTAAATACACTGGGCATTTGGGCATACAACTCATTAATAAGGTTCAGTAAGGTCCCATTTACATAGCCGTGAATTTTATCAAACAGCACAAGCACGCAGATACAATATCCAATACTTAACAAAATATACTTAATTAATTGCAACTAAAATACAGATGACAAAAGCACAAAAAATAAATTGAAGCAACATGTATAATTAAATATAATTTTAATGATAGCATATTGCATACTGTCCCCTGTTATTTTTTACTTGGACCAGCACTTCTATTATTTGACCCAAGTGTACTGAATTAGCAGGAGACTGCAAGGAGGATTCCACCTTTTTTTGCTATTAACTCACAGTCTGAAAGATGTAAAAGGTGAGTTTGTTAGCTCCTATCCCTTGGTATTGGTGCTGTGTGATGGCCATTGCTGCCTTTGTGGTGTGCCACTGGGGGGGTGTTACCTGGAACTATGGGGCTGTGCCTTGCAGTAATAGCTATTGTGGAGCACTACATTTCTCCCCCTGCCAGTGAGCCATCGCAACAGAAGTGGTTGGCACATGGGATTTACTGAGCGGTATTCCATGGCCTTCTTACAGATTGATCAGTGTTAATCTAAGAATCACATGTTCATTTTTTAATTGTCTCTTCTGGGAGGAAGGAGATAAGCTCTAGTGCTGCCTATTGGAAGTAGCAATCCTAAAAGTTAAAAGTGACTCTCCAACGAGTCTTTTCATATGACCTAGGATTTATGTCAGATCAGAACCTCAATTTGTAGACACAGTGTTTCGGGAGGATTGTCCCTCGTCAATGCAAAGTATGAGACTGATCTGGCTGACTGAGAACCTATAGTGGGGTCTCAGGGGAAAACTATTCTCCTTGTGGAGACTGACAAACCAATCTGGCTGCCAGTGGTGAGGAGTCTTATAGCTGCAATGCTCCTCTGGGAAATATTCAAATTGTCTCTTCAGGGAGGAAGGAGACAAACTCTCCTAATGGAAGTACAGGTAAAATATATCTTTGTACTGTGTTAGCCAGTAGAGATAAAAAATTGTTTAAAAGAACTGAAGTCCTCAGTGGTTGATACCTTTTAATGGCTAACTGAAAAGATAGTAATAATAGCAAGCTTTCGAGACTACTCAGGTCTCTTCATCAGGCATGGTATAACACAAAATCTGAAGGGTCACATATTTATACACAACAGGACATAGAATAGTGCAGTAAAAAAAAACAAAAAAAAAAATAACCAAGTTATATGAAGCAGAACATGGACACTTTCACACTGAACTGCAGCAATATTTATGGCCACAATAGTTTGCCCCCCTACCATAGTGATAGTTCTGCTTCATATAACTTGGTTGTTTTTTTTTTTGTTTTTTTTTACTGCACTATTTTATGTCCTGTTGTGTAGAAATATGTGACTCTTCAGATTTTGTGTTATACCATGCCTGATGAAGAGACCTGAGAAGTCTCAAAAGCTTGCTATTATTACCATCTTTTCAGTTAGCCATTAAAAGGTATCAACTAATGGAAGTAGCAATCCTAAGGCTATGTGCGCACGTTGCGTCGGAGTACCTGCAGTTTATTCTGCACGTTTTCCTTCCCTTGGTTTTTGACCAAATGGCTTTTGACCATTTTTAGCGCTAAAAACGCATGCGTTTTTACCGCGTTTTTAGTGCGTTTTTTTCGCTTTTTACCTGCGTTTTCACCTGCGTTTCTGCAGATGCGTTTTTGAGATCAAGACACTGAGAAATAAAGTTGAATTAGTCAAAAAGAATGAAAAAAGAGAAAAAAAGTATAAAATTAACTTTTAATAAAACTATATGGGAAATTATCATTTTTAATGAGAAAATAGTGGTTATGCACATTTTGTCAGAAAAATAGGTGAAGTTTCTAATTTTTTAACATTTAAATTTTCGGTTATTGTGCGTGTGTAAAGGAACATTAGAACCCATTAAATTTTGTCCAGAAAAGCATGCGTTTTTGGAGCCAAAAACGCAGTTGAAAAGCAGGTAAAAAGCATGAAAAACGCAGGAATTGTGCTTTTGGTTGTGTTTTGCCATTTCTCATTGACTCCAATGTTAAGGAAACGCTGCAGAAATGGCAAAAACAACTGACATGCTGCTTCTTTTTCAGCATGGTTTTTGACCACAAATATGCAAATTAAACGCTGCTGAAAAAAAAGCAAAGTGCAGACAGGATTTCTGCTTTTCCCATAGACTTTGATGGAAATCAAAAACGCATGCATTTTAGCGCAAAAACGCTGCTGCTGAAAACGCTGCAGAAACGCGGAAAAAACCGCAACGTGCGAACATAGCCTAAAAGTCAAAAGTGACTGTCCAACCAGCCTTTTCCCAGAGGAGCATTGCAGCTATAAGATTCCTCACCAGTGACAGCCAAATTGTTTTGTCAGTCTCCACAAGGAGAATAGTTTTCCCCTGATGTTCATTTTTGTAAATTTTTGCATAGTCGGAATAGAGAGATGTGTGATATTTGGATATTCGGTCCTTTTCTTTCTTTCTACAGTTATATGAAATGTAGTTTTGTTTTTAATACACTATTAATCATTCATACATTTAATTAAAACAATCTGTTGATTATGTCATAATTTATGTATTTTTATAACCAAGTTTTTAAATGATGAAAACAAAAAGGATGAATAAAATAATCACATATTGTATTGGCTTCATATTTAGGCGTATAGATTGAATCTAATTCCTGTCAAGTTCATTCCAGATAAAATGGAATAATGTGGGGGGTAAATTGTGCAAGTGGCACATAAGTTGGAGGAGAATTGTTCGTTGTTGGGAGTTGTTGATAACTGTCAATGATAAATTGATGGGTTATCAAGCTTAAGCCAGTGAACTGCAAACAGGATGGCTAATGAGAGAAATGTTTACCTCCTGCAGCTCCCTGATTCTTTCATACTGCATGAGAGCATGTAACACAATGTTGACTGTGTAATGAGACGTGACTGCTAATACTTCAGAGACCAGACTTCGTTACATTCGACACAAGCTATCAATCTGGACAAGTGGTGTCTGCCATGAAATGTTGACATATGTTTCCCCAATCATTTATTTACAGGTGCTACTGCTAGTTGTCAAACATCCTCAGGGTAAATGTGTTTAATTTTTTTTATTGGCAATTCACACTTTACAGGTAAAAATGAAAATATTAGAGCATTATTGTTTGATTGAGTATAACGGCTGGAAGTATTCATTAGTTCTATTCTATTTTCTGAGAATTCAGATAAAACAATATACCCATTTTAATAAAACTGTTGCACAATTGATATGTATATCATGTCTTTCCATTTTTGGGAGGTTTTCTACTTGGCTTTTATCCTTTTTACTTTCTTCTTGCATCAAGAAAAATGCTGTCAAGTTCATTTTTCTCTTTAAAATTTCAAAGCCCAAAGTATTTTTTTTCCATTTTAAAACCACTCACAAACTTGATTACAATGACCACATAAAATATAAAGATATTTTTAAGATGACTGTATCTGCAAATGACACTAGGCTCCAGTAAATTACTGGTAGAGTGTAGGACATGAGCTTAGTTCAAATAAATGGGAACTAGGTAAATAGCATAGCCAGAGTGGTGGGCAAAGGAGGACTGAGACTGGTTTAATCCCCTTGTTTCAGATAGCATTATCATGTAAAATAAACTAATAGTGGCAGCTAGCAGTATCTGATTGCTCATTTTAGGACATTATCGGTCTATAAATTGCAGCAATAAACAGCAATCTCATAACAGCTGCCATGATCAACAGTACCAATGAAATATACTGTAAGTTGCACAGTATATCACAATTTGAATCACAATAATTATTATTTTAACTGTTGAAAAGTCAGCATGATGATGATGTTTGTCCATCATATTTGAAGAAGACCTTGACATCTAAAGGGTTGTGGGTAGAGATGAGCGAGTAGTGAAATACTCTGACTCGCTATACTCGTAATGACTGAGTAAGTCCTAATACTCGGGTACTCGTTACGAGTAGCGAGCCCAATCCAAGTCAATGGGAAATGCGAGTAATTGTCTGCTGGACCCTACAAAGTGGTGTGGGGGCATAGTAAAAGGCTGAAATGGAAGCATGATTGTTTCAAAGCCGGGCGTTAAAAAGCCGCCGGCTTTATTAAGCAATCAGCTGATCCAAGCTCCCCACCCATACATCCTAGCAACATGGCCTGCCCAACGTGTATGGGCTGCCATCAGCAAGGTGGGAATTGAAGGCAGGGCTGCTCTGGAGAGGACTTTAGTGTTAGGCACTTTATCCTTCCACCGGATCCTCAGAATTCTACATAGGCAGGTCATATGGAAGTGGTTCAATTGCCTTGCATGTCTCCTGTATATGTGACGCCCTGGACTAGCCAGGTAGTCACAGGTAGGCCCTTGCATAACACCAGTCCCACACAGGTAACACCAGCCAAACACATGCATGCTAGTCACCTCCCTCAGGGCGTAATGTACACGCCAGGGGTTGGCATGCCCACCGAGGAGATCAGAGGGCCTGAGGCAGGAAGTGCGAGTCAGTTAAGTCAATTAAGTCAGTGAGTGAAGTGCAGCAGGCCTGTGGTGACAGGTCTGCAGCGAGAACTGACAGGTGCCAGGGTCGTAGCCCTGGTACCTCGGCTAGGAGGCAGACGGTGGCCTTAGCATGCAGGAACTGGGAAGATGGCCAGGTGGAACCGTAAGGGACCGGGAGAGGGTAGTGGCCCACCGGTACCGAACTGGGGAACCGACTGGAAACCGGAGAACATAGGGAGGTACTCAGACCCTGAAACGAAGTCCAGAAGCCACTGGACTGAGTTAATTCACTGATTGAGGTCTAGACTATAGGTCCTTTCCCTCCCAAGTGCTGACTGAAGACAACAGCCCACCGAGGGGGATAGAAAGCCACTGCACAGGTAGAGAGATACAGCGTCTGCGGGCAAACGGGCTTTCCCGACCCACATACCGCCGGGGAGTGGACTCCCATCGCTGAAGTGAAGGCAGTCTACATACACACTACACGGTGCAGGAGAAAGGCAAAGACCACCGAACTGGGTGGGGGACCAGATGCAACCAGGTGCGGGCATTGACCACCATCATCTTGGTTTACCAGAGACTCTTGTGCATCAATCATAGTGAGTACAACTGTGCCCTCGGGCCACGCACCGCCCTGCACGACCAAGCACCGACATACCATCCCAATCGGGTCCCGGGGCCATCACCCCTACCCACGGAGGGGTTAACACCTTTGCTGCGCAACATCTCCCCCAGGTGCCTAGTAAACAGCAGCGGTGGTGTCCACATTCACCACAGCCCGTGGGTGGCGTCACAAACTTAACTAAAAACCACGGCCCCGGCCGTAAACCTAACCCCCTACGTAGCGCCAGCATCCTTTCAGAGCAAAGTGACCCCGGGTCCGGTGGCATTCAAGCCACCCACCAACGAACCCGGATCCGAGCGGCTCGGCTGCAGCTGAGTATGGGGCGGTACATATACAGTCCAAGTCTCACTGGCATGCAACAAGGTAGTTAGCACTATTGCTCAGTAGACTTTGAGCATTGTATCAAGACTTATTCCACATTGGTTCCACACTTAAGGCCGCTTTACATGCTGCGATATCGGTACCGATATTGCTAGCGTGGGTACCCGCCCCCATCTGTTGTGGGACACGGGCAAATTGATGCCCGTGCCGCACAGCATCGCCCAGACCCGTCACACTACTTACCTGCCCGGCGATGTCACTGTGACCGGCGAACCGCCTCCTTTCTAAGGGGGCGGTTTGTTCAGCATCACAGCGACGTCACAGCTGCGTCACTGAACCGCTGCCCAATAGAAGCGGAGGGGCGGAGATGAGCGGGACGTAATATCCCGCCCTCCTCCTTCCCTCCGCATAGCAGCCGGGAGGCAGGTAAGGAGAGGTTCCTCGTTCCTGCGGTGTCACACGGAGCGATGTGTGCTGCCGCAGGAACGAGGAACAACCTTGTTTCTGCTGCAGGAACGATTTTTGAGAATGGACCCCCATGTCACTGATGAGCGATTTTTCATGTTTTTGCAACAATGCAAAATCGCTCATAGGTGTCTCACGCAACGGCATCGCTAATGCGGCCGGATGTGTGTCACCAATTCCGTGACCCCAACAAGTTCGCATTAGCGATGTCGTAGCGTTTAAAGCCCCCTTTAGTCTGCCAAATGCAGAGCTTGCCTTGGGAATTCTGCAGTTGACCTCAATGTCAATTGTCATGGCACTGGAGAGGGTGCTGCCAAGATATGTAAATCTGTCCATTACTTGCAGCTTTTTTCCCTTCACTGTGATGGTGGTCTCTTGATATTTAGCTTTCGGAGCTGGCTGATGCATTACTTCGGTCTTCATTATGTTGATAAGAAGACCAAAGTTATTGCAACCTACTGCAAAATTGTCCACACTGGTTTGCATTTCCTCCTCTGATCTGGCATTCAGGGCACAGTCATCAGCAAAAAGGAGCTCACGTAGCACAGTCTCCTTTATCTTGGTAGTACCTGGAGTCTTTGCAGGTTGAACAGCTTCCTATCAGTCCTGTATCTCAGGCTAACTCCCAAGAAACTGTTCTGGAAGGCATGGCTGAAAACATTATGCTGAACAAGGTCAGTGCCAACACGCACCTTTTGTTTAATGCCGTTTGTGATGAAAAAGACCTCTGAAACCTCTCCATTGTCCAGCACATGGGCCACCATACCGTCATGAAAAAATATACTGACCAGGAAATCTAGATATAATTTGATTGTTTGTTCATTAAGATTGTTAAGTGGGCTTTACACGCTGCGACATCACTAGCATCGGCTAGCGATGTCGAGCGCGATAGCACCCTCCCCCGTTGTACGTGCGATATTGTGTGATCACTGCCATAGCAAAAATTATCGCTATGACAGCATCACATGCACATACCTGTGCAGCAATGTCGCTATGACTGCCGAACAATCCCTCCCTCAAGGGGGCAGTGCGTTTGGCATCATAGCGACGTCACTGCGGTGTCACTAAGCGGCCAGCCAATAGAAGCGGAGGGGCGGAGATGAGCAGGATGTAACATCCCGCCCACCTCCTTCTTTCCTCATTGCCGGTGGATGGAGGTAAGGAGGTGTTCGTTGCTCCTGCGGTGTCACACATAGCAATGTGTGCTGCCACAGGAACGATGAACAACATCGCTAATAAGCAATTAACGATTTTTTGATTCAGGGCGACTTCTCCGTGGCGAACAATTTTGGCCACTTTTGCGATCGAGTAAGGGCTGCTTTACACGCTACGACATCACTAGCAATGGCTAGCGATGTCGAGCGCGATAGCACCCGCCCCCGTTGTTGTAACGATATGTGGTGACCGCTGCCGTAGTGAACATTATTGCTATGGCAGCGTCACACGCACATACCTTCCCTGCGACGTCGCTGTGACCAGTGAACCGCATCCTTTCTAAGGGGGCGGTTCATTCAGCACCACAGCGACATCACAGTAGCGTCACTGAACCGCCGCCCAATAGAAAAGGAGGGGAGGAGATGAGCGGCCGGAACATGCCGCCACCTCCTTCCTCCTTTTCCGGTGGACGCAGGTAAGGAGATGTTTGTCGTTCCAGCGGTGTCACATGTGTGCTGCCGCAGGAATGACAAACAATATCGTTACTGCAGCAGCAACGATAATTGGGAATAGGGGAAGAATGTCACCGATGAGCGATTTTGAATGTTTTTGCGACAATTCAAAATCGCTCATAGATAAGATGGTCTTTGTACCTCTGCTTATGGTTTTCACTTTCTTGTTATTTTGTCTGGGTGGAGTTCTTGGTGGAGGTGGATCATTCCTTGCTGGGAGTATCTGTATACCTTGCTTCATGTTCTGCTATGTATTGTGTTTTGTCATACTTGGTACTAAATTCAGTCCCTCCTATATATCAGTGTTTTTCTTGGCTCTATATACAAGGGAAACGGAGTATTTGTGTGCAAATATTTAATAATTTTAATATGAAAAATTACAAAATACATGTAGAAAACATTTAAGAAGCATATATCCGGGAAAAATACATGAGGTTCCCGTGAATCACCCAAACTATTAAAAGAATGTAGTCAGGAAAACGTCTCAGTAAACAGTAAATATGGCAATTGACTGCGGCTGTATATATAGTGCGGTGTAGTAAAAAAGGTAGGAAGGCTATATCAAGAATCTCAATGATAAATATTAAATTATAATAGCCACCTATTTTTAGTAAATCTATATACTCCCACCCAGAAAGTACTAACTAGGTACATGGCCACATAGGAAACAAAGTGCAAGGGGAGTAGAAAGTTTCATAATAAAAAGATCAGCTCCATAAGGGACCAAGGCAAATGGATCCAGCAGAATTGCTTACCAAAATATATAGGTGGTTCAGGGGGACCAGTCAGAGGGGACCCCGATGGCCGTTTCGCAGTACAAAGACCGCTTCTTCCGGGAGGAAAAATGTGCTGGTATTTACTAGGGTTTTTACGGCTGCAGTCAGTGCTCTTTCCTATCCTTTCCTATGCAGATAGTTTGGGTCTCATCTTTGCTGAATCTATTCTCTAGCTACATATTGTGTTTTCCTAAAGTACCATAGTCTTTACATGTGGGGGGCTATCTATATCTTGGGGGACTGCTCCGAAGCAGATTAGCTTTTCTAATAATTCTCTCTGTAAGAATATTTAGCTACCTGGCTGTGTCGAGGCGACCAGGGCATCGTAGGCACGCCCCACGGCTACTTCTAGTTGTGTGCCAGTATTAGGTCCGCAGTCCGTTTATTATTCCAGCCACTCTGATTATTTTTTGGGTTTCCGAGTTTTTGTTCTTTTTCTTATCCTCCTCTGTCACTGAATCATAACACTCACTGCTGTCATACATCTATGGACATTCGTTGAAACTGACCTGAATATCAATGGAAATATTGTAGCCGGTATCCAACTGCTGTCCTCTGCTGCTCATAAAGCCTAGCCAACATTTGTAATGCGAAATCCAAAGAAATGGGCTCACCGCACACCAGTTTGTGAACTGGCATTTGCAGGTGCTGTGGTAGCACTGCCAGATTGGCGGCAGCTGTAGCTGACTTGCAGAAATGGGCGCACAGGTGGCCATTATCACGAACAACCATGCCTGGTTGTAAGTTCAGGGACGAGAGCCACAGATCTGTCTAATTATAGCTTACAACTCTGTGGCTGTGTGTGATTTGTCACCTAAAAAATTAGCTCCTCAGAGTGTCTGAGTGTGGGATCAAAATTAAGCTGTTTGTTCCTGTGTGCATTTGCAAACATTAATTTGGCTTTTTTATGTTTCTTTTGTAGCAATGGCTTCTTTCTGGTAGAGTTCCCTTTCCGCCCGTGTTGATACAATACTCGTTTAACTGTGATAATGACACAATCTTACCAGCTTCCACCACCATCTTCACAATGTCTTTTGCTTTTGTTCTTGGGTTGATATGCACATGTCTGACCAAAGCACATTCATCTCTGGTAGACAGAACCAGTCTCCTTCTTGAGCGATATGATGGCCGAACATTCCAATTTTGTTTCTACTTGTGTAGAATTGTTTGTACAGATGAATGATGCTCCTTCACTGATCAGGAAATTGCCCCCAAGGATGAACCAGAATTGTGCAAGTCCACAATTCTTTTCCTAAGACCTTGGCTGATTTCTTTTGATTTTCCCATGATGCTACTAAAAGAAGCAGTGTGTTTCAAGTGTGAATTAAAATAGATCCACAGGTTTGTCTCTAGTTAACTCAGATGTTGTCAATAAACTTGTCAGAAGCTTCCAAAGACATGACATCATCATATGGGCTGTCCCATATTGTTTAAAGACACAGTACTCTTAAGGCTGCTTTATACGCAGTGACATCGCTAGCGATGTCGCTCGTGAAAGCACACGCCCCCGTCGTTTGTGCTTCACAGGCAAATTGCTGCCAGTGCGCACAATATCGCTTGGACGTGTCACACATACTTACCTTCCTAGCGACGTCGCTGTGGGTGGCTAAGAACCTCTTTTGTAAGGGGGAGGTTCGTGCGCCATCACAGCAATGTCACACAGTGGTGCGCCAATAGAAGCGGAGGGGCGGAGAACAGCCGCATTAACGTCACGCCCACCTCATTGCTGGAGGATGCAGAAACGCTGTTGTTCGTCGTTCCCGGGGTGTCACACATAGCGATGTGTGCTGCGTCAGGAACAGTGAACAACCTGCGTACCAAACGAGCAATGATATTTGGAAAAGGAACGACAACGATCAACGATTAGGTGAGTATTTTTGATAGTTAGCGGTCGCTCATAGGTGTCACATGCAATGACGTCGCTAACGAGGCCGGACGTGCGTCACGAATTCCGTGACCCCAGCGATATCTCATTATAGATTTCGTTGCGTGTAAAGCGGCCTTTAGTGTATGTAAAGTTTTGATTTTGCAAAAAGTGATAAAAATGCCTTAAAATATTCTCTCTCTTATTATTCTGGCATTTAGCAAATATAAATAATTTTGATAATCATAATTGACCTAAAACAAGAAAGATTTACTCTGATTTCATGTTAGATAGTGAGAAAAGCATGGACATGTGTCTTTTTAGAGGGTGTATGTAAACTTCTGGTTTCAACTGTATAGCGGGCTTTACACGCTACGATATCGTTAATGAATTATCGTCGTTGTCACGGTGTTTGTGACGCACATCCGGCGTCATTAACGATATCGCAGTGTGTGACACTTATGAGCGACCTTAAACGATTGCAAAAGCGGTCAAAATCGTATGCTGCGAAGAGGTCGTCCTGAATCAAAATATCGTTTTCTGCATATTAGCGATGTTGTTCGTCGTTCCTGCGGCAGCACACATCACTATGTGTGACACCGCAGGAGCGACGAACATCTCCTTATCTGCCTCCACCGGCAATGTGGAAGGAAGGAGGTGGGCGGGATGTTACGTCCCGCTCATCTCCGCCCCTCTGCTTCTATTGGACGTCTACCATATGATGTTGCTGTGAAGCTGCACGAACTGCCCCCTTAGAAAGGAGGCTGTTCGCCGGCCAGAGCAACGTCGCAGGGCAGGCAAGTCCGTGTGACAGGGTTAAGCGAGGTTGTGCGGTATGGGCAGCGATTTGTCCATGTTGCACAACTGACGGGGGCGGGTACGATCGCTTTCCTCCTTGAAGAAGCAACAGTACCTCTGCAAAACGTGCGTTGGTGGCGATCCCTCTCCTCTCTGGGTATGTGCATTATGTGATTGTTTTTCTTCACTCATTGCCAGTGGCTGTTTTTACCTGTGGATATTTTTTCACTATACTTTTAATGTTATTGGGATTTTTTATCTTCATGCACTTGCACCTTATGTCCCTTGATACTATGCCTCCCAAAGTTCTCTTGGCATATATATTTGACACCTTGGGTCATTAAATACAAGTACTTTTTGGTACCCTATAGCCCTTGGTTATGATGTTTATTACATGTACTTCTATACACTCCGGTTGTGGTTGGACTCTTCCCGGCACCGTAATAAAAAACCTTTCTGTACTTTGCATTCTGGAACTTCTAGTTAACTAGAGTGCTGGTAGAGCCTATCCACCCCGGTGTGTTGGCTATCCTTTATCTAATTGTACTTGTTCACCTCTCCCACGACTACAGGGTGACATCATAACCTGTACTCCTCTCTCTCCCACGGCTATCTGTTATCCATTCGGGCCGATTGTACCATCCAAATAATCCCTTTAAAACATTTTACCTCTCCCACGGCTATTTGGGATGATGAACATTGGGCCTTACTGCCATACTATATTTATTTTGGCTTTTCTAATATAATATTACCATCTGTTCACCTTTCCCATGAATACTGGCACTCAAAATATTGTGTCATCCTCGTCATTGTATGCCTCCCTTGATTCAGTGGTAGTTGTTTTTAATCTATCTTTAATTGCTGTTTCGCGTGTGTCTTTTCTATAATAAACAATTTGTTTGCATATACACTCGATTGTTCTCCTTTTTCTATAAACTTTATTTAGCAGTGTCTTTATGTTCAAAACGCATCTGCGTTTAAGCAATGAAAAAGCATCTAAATCGCGCTAAAAACACGGCTAAAACGCAATAAAAACGCACTAGTATTTATCGCGTTTTTGTGGTCAAAACCAACTTTGGCAAAAACCATTTCTGCCAGAGGATGCGTTTAGAACTGCACTACCTTGACGCAACGTGGGCACATAGCCTAAGGGGCACTTTGCACGCTGCGACATCACAGGCCGATGCTGCGATGCCGAGCGCGATAGTCCCTGCCCCCGTCGCAGCGGCGATATCCTTGTGATAACTGCCGTAGCGAACATTATCGCTATGGCAGCTTCACATAGACTCACCTGTCCTGCGACCGTCGCTCTGGCCGGCAACCCGCCTCCTTATTAAGGGGGCGGGTCGTATGGCGTCACTGCGACGTCACACGGCAGGCGGCCAATAGGAGCGGAGGGGCGGAGAAGAGCGGGATGTAAACATCCCGCCCACCTCCTTCCTTACGCATATCCTACGGAAGCCGCAGTGACGCCGGTAGGAGATGTTCCTCGCTCCTGCGGCTTCACACACAGCGATGTGTGCTGCCGCAGGAACGAGGAACAACATTGGACCGTCGCGTCAGCGTAATCATGGATTACGCCGACGCTGCACCGATGATACGATTACGACGCTTTTGCACTCGTTAATCGTATCATTGAGCCTTTACACACTACGATGTCGCATGCGATGCCGGAAGTACGTCATTTTCAATTTGACCCCACCGACATCGCACCTGTGATGTCGTAGTGTGCAAAGCCCGCCTTAGAGTTTAAAAAACATTAAGGGTTAGGTTTGATCTCTGCTGTGAGAGGCAGGAACCAGCTGTGCAACACCCATATAACAGCCAAAATGTTTTATTAATCAAGCTGGCAGGGCTAGCTCTCTTCTTAATGAATTTTGTAAAACTGCTGTTCTGTCCATACTTTAAATAAAAAAAAAAAAAAGACACTCAGATTTATTTGTTTAAATTATAGTATATTTAATTGTAATACACACCAGTGGGCGGGATCAGGCGGATGAGAATGCCCACCTAGGGGTCCTGAGGTGTCAGGGGCAGGAACACAACAGTTCAAGAGAGAGAACAGAACACAAAAGAACAGTTTTGACAACAGTCAAACACAGTTAGCTCAAGCTTGAGTTTGAACAGTGGAGGAGTGGAGTGAAGTGGAGGTTCAAGTCTAAGCTGACTGAGAAGTGTAGTCAGGGGTAGGGGCCCTTGGACTACCCGGCTAGGTGGCAGACAGTGAATAGGGCCACAGGCAACGGAAATCTGGTCGTGGGGGACCTTAAATGGACCGGGGCAGGGTGTAGCCCGCCGGTGCCGACAGCGGGAATCCGGTCCGGAGGGCATGCACAGACGGGTTGCCTGGACCCTAGGACGAGGAAGGTTGCATGCCCCTTGTTAATCAACAAGCAAAAGATGAGGTTTCAGGCCTTGTTCTCCAGAGGACCAGAGAGCGAAACGGAAGCCCAACGCGGGAGATAGGATGTCCTTCTGAACCCACAGAAATCCCAAGGGTCAGATTTCTCGGGCCACAGCTCTCAAACATACACAGTACCGAGAGTGGACTTCTCCATTCCATGCAAAGTTGTCTGACAGAAGAGACAAACACAGAGTGCAGGAGGAAGTGACACCTGTTTACTAACCAGGGTGTAGGACCCGAATACACCCCCCAATGGCGACCGGTCACTGGCAACTTGGTTTACCACTGGACTTGTGTGTGATTACTGAACTGCGAGTACATCATTGATCCCCGGTCCAACCCGGCATGCCACCTCCAGCAGCCATTACTCCCATGTACCAACCACGGGCCCCTGGACTATGCCTCCCCTACCCATGGAAGGGATCCCATCTTGCGGCGCCCCATCACCAGGCAACCCATGGGTGGTGTCACCGACACAACAAACCCCCCTGTAAATATCCCCCCTTTCCGACGGTTGTGAGGATGGACAGCCGTGCGAGCCCGGGTCTGGTCACGACTCCAGCCGCCGCAGCGAACCCAGATCCGAGCAGGCCCAAAGAAGCGGCAGTGGCCCCCGCCCGCAACGTTAGGATTTTGCCATGCCTTTCAATCTTGTAAAGGGGAACTGTGCAGAGAAATTCCCTCTATGATAATTATTAGGGATGATTGAATACCTCAAATATTCGGCTTTGTGAATAGCCAACGAATAGGTCGCTGCTATGCGAATATTTGATGCGCAATGTAAAGGCCCCGTCACACACAGAGATAAATCTTTGGCAGATCTGTGGTTGCAGTGAAATCATGGACATATTGTTCCATTTGTACACAGCCACAAACCTGGCACTCATTGTCCACAATTTCACTGCAACCACAGATCTTCCACAGATCTGCCACAGATAGTTAAGAATAGTTGTTATTCAAGTTTCCCATAGACTTACATTGCGCATTGAATATTTGCGAATACTCGAATAGTGGCGGCCTATTCCGCAAGTATTTGTTAAGCCACATATTTGAGGTATTTGATCATCCTTAATAATTATGTGTTTATATTGGGCAAATTGAAAAGATTACCAAGGAATGTTGCCTTACAACAGTTAAAGGGTTGTTAAGTAGTCACATGGCTGTTTCCATATTTTCTTCACCTACCTATATCCATGCTCCCCCTCCTTTCTCCATGACTTGTCTACTCTGTGACATCCAAGGGATAAATCTAGGGGGGGGAAAAAATGACATTTTATCTGAAGGACAACCCAAATTTAATTGTATTGAATACTGTAACATTGTTAAGTATATACAGGCAAATGGGAGTCTAAAACCTTTGTTATGGAAATTCACACTCCTATGATAGTAAAAACCATGTTTCCATATGTGATTTTAATAAAAAAAAATGTAAGAAGAATGTATTAAGAATGAGTTAGGCCGGGGCCACTCGGGGATTACTGCAATCCCCTCGCATGACCCTCTGCTCATGCTGGCAGTACAGCAGAGCCGAGTGTCATGCGAGAGTGTCCCTGCGACTGAGGTCCGATTGTGCAAGCAGACCTCAACTGCGGTGGGCGGGCCGGCACTGAGGAGGGATGGGCTGGCACGGAGGAGGAGAGGTAGGGATTTATCCCCCTTTCTCCTCTGTAGCCGGCTATTGCCATTCTCGCACTGCACTCGCGGTACACTGGTGTACCGCGAGTGCAGTGCGATTTTTCTCTCGCCCCATAGACTTGAATGGGTGCGAGAGAAACAAGGAATGCATTACAGTCGCAGCATGCTGCGATTGTTTTCTCGGTCCGATTAGGGCTGAGAAAATAATTGCTCATGGGTACTAACACATAGGCTAACATTGGTCCGAGGGGAATGCGATTTTTTATCGCACTCCACTCGCACCGATTTTCATACCGTGTGGCTTACGCCTTACACTTAAAACATGATAAAGATAAGAGAGAAAAATTGTGTGCAAGAAGATAAGGAGATCTCTGTGAATTGAGAGATCTGACGTACAAAAATTCATTATTTAAGTAAAAATTCTGTCTCACATCCATGGAGTCTCTGTGTCAAAGAATGTGACACATTGTCAATAGTTAAACAATGCATAAGGAAAATCTAAATAGTCATTAGTTTTAAGGACAGCTTCCATCTGATTCTCAAACAGGTCAAGACATCTGATTTCTGTCAATATATCATATCTAGAAAATATCATCTTATAGAACATTCTAAGGATGTCTTCTGGCCTATCTTTGAATTCTGTATTTGAAGTTAACAAAACATGATTTTATAAAGCTGGTATATAGCTGGCACATACAAAGTAATATAAAGTATTGGCAAATTATAGATTTTAATAGCTGTATTGATTATTTTATCATCTTCCAACAGTATCAGTCACATTATTTCTAATATTCCATCAGAAATGATAACGGTGAACAAATCCTAACATTAAAAATTGTAATACTGGTAAAGTCTTCAATTGTTCAGATAAAGCAAATATTTTGTTTAGTCATGTCTACACTCTTATTACCCTTCGTGTTGTCAGCCTTTGGGAGCTAAGTATGTTTATGCTGATAACCAGCTTAGCTGATGATATTTGCAAGATTTTAACTTGATAACATCTGCTTTCTTTCTCGAGAATTATTTAATTTTTAAACACATTGCTCCCAACCTTTAATTTTCTGCAAAGCAACCTCATTAATTATTGATTTATCTTTATTTCCTGAAGGCAAACTAGACATAAGGTCTCTTATAAATATTTAATAGTGTTTCTGGAAAATAACTGAAACTTTGACTAAACTTTTAATTGCAGCCCCAACATACAACAATGGGGGAAATTGGAAAATAGCATTTTCCATGTTAGAAAAGCTAAAAGCCTTCACTTTGTCTTCTTGATTCCACTCTCCAGAGCAAGTTTCTTATTCTTTTTATTCGTGTAATTTGATTTTTGGTACATTTCTTTGTAATATAGGATAAATGCAGCCATTATTGCTCCAGATATGTCTATTATGGCTCATTTGGCAAAGCACAATAGCCTTGAATATCTTACTAAATTGTCCTAAGGCTAAAACAAGAAATGCATAGATACAGAAGCAAGAAGCATACAGTAACTCATTCTGTTGCTCATTTTACTTCGTGCAAATGAGCAAGCATTTTACTAGCTGCAAAAGATCAAAATGATTTTGCCGCATTCATATGCTCTTTGAATCCCTATTAAGATCAAACTGTAGAAATAACACAATTCTCAATGTCATTTGGTGTGCCTTATCACATTAATCAATAAGGAGGAGACGGGGTAACAGCCATGGTATATTAAAATTAAAATTACATATTTACGTAAATAGGAAAAAATCTCATAATCTATTTAATTTCGTAACTAATAACTGCGAAAAATTTTATTTCTGGATTAAGTATCTTTAAAGGATATGGAAAAATCACTATTAATCAACTCTATACAAAATATAAATTGGTCATTGTTCTCAGATGGAAAATTCAATGCCTTTTTGATTTTTTTCTCTACATTATCATGGCTGAATTTCTGAAACGAATCAGATTAAGAGAAACCGATAAAAACTTTACAAATGAAGAGGAAGGTACAGCTCACGACATACCATATGGTTTCTTATACTTTCAATCTGCAAGAAACTGAAAAATCTTCAATGTGATGGATTGCTATAGGCAACAGCTTATTTTTCATTTCTATCATATCCTCTAAAATTCTGTATCATAAAGTATGATGATATAATGTGATATACATCCACAGTGTCTGCCAAAGTTTATATCTTTAAAGAGGCACTGCATCTACAACTGAGAAATTATTGAGAAAATAAGAAAACTCTATGGTCACATTCACACTATTGTTGTCACATGATAGTTATTACACCTTCTGCCTTTTTTATATTGATTCAAGAGTTACTGTGTCATTTTTTTCCAGCACCATTTGTCAAATTTGCAAATTAGCTCAGTTCTCCTGCACATATTATTTTGTATTATGAGGAACTGGAATGGGTGTGGCCACTTTATTTTGTTTGCAGCTTTCCTCACAAACTGATCAGCACTTCTTGCCATAAAATGGCTGATGATGGAGGATAATGTGACCAGAGCATGCTGACAGCACTACAAGAGGAGAGCTGCAGCTGTATTTGTAATGAGACAAAGCTCAGCTCTGATGTACTGTGCTAATGGTAATCACACAGAACTCTGCAGTGAGGTCAGGAGAACAGACTGTTAGTTATTACATGTTTCAAACTGGCTAGATCCCATTGATTTAAAAGACAGATTCTCAGGGAGTTTATGTCCAGCCCAGAGATGTTGTTAACAGCTCATTTACATATAAATAAAAAATGTAATTTCTCTAGAGTAAGATATCTGATCGCAGATATCAAGATATGACTTTATTGAACTTGCTATGACTTACATGATAATTTAGACAGCTTAGGAGGGTTGATTTTTCAGAAGGATTCATTTAACTCTTGTTTAAAACCATATGAACTATTGAATTGTAGCCTAATTTCTCCTGCATGCAATGGTAGCTAGTATGATGTATTTCATGTTTTAATACATTTCCATTCAAAAATATCTAACATGTCATATGTTAGCAAATTATACAAATAGAGTAAGAGTTCATCTGTTTTACTTACTGAAATATTAAAATCCTGTTTAGTTGTAAAAGCCATTTTTGAAAGACTGACCATAGGAAATACAATCAAATTAATTGTCTCTTTTGATCTATGATGTCCTTTAAAGGGAATCAATCAGCAACAACTGCTGGAATATGTGGGTTGAGTCTTGCTATCTATTCCTGCCTATTTCTGTCTGCATGGCCTTCTTCCCCCTGTTGTCATCATAGACATTGAATCTGGTGCAGGCAGACAGGGCTGGGAATAGATAGCAAGACCCGACCCACATATTCCAGCAGTTGTTGCACTTGTCAATGAAATAGCAGTGCATTTCTGGAACTTTACTTGTACATATTTCTGAAATAAAACCTCCAATCTCAGAACAAAAGGTATGCTTAGATTCAGCATCATAGCACCAGTATAGCACTGGCTTTACTTTATATATGAAAATCCTGCTGGTTGGTTCCCATTAAGTTATGGCTTGTTTAGTCATCATTTTTTGGTCCCCGGTCCTGTTCTACCTGATCTATATTGAGGTCTGCTGACAGACAGTGAGGTCTTAATATTAGAGGCCAGGACCATTGGGTAGAGATTGGGTACACCTCGTTGCGGTGAGATTGCTTTTACGCTTTTTTTTTTAAATTAAAATCATGTTGACTAAGTTCCCTATGTTATTTAAATGTACTATTACTATGTACTTATTTATTTACTGCACGATATATGCACATGTTTTTATCTTAGATATTGCCAATTATGTTTTCTGTATAAATTGGTTCTAAAAAGACTCAATAGAATTCTGGCTGAACCTAATATAGAACACTTAATTGTTATGTAAATGATAGCACTAAGGTTACCACCGTTGCACACATAGGTTGTCATGTAGCAGTAATTAGAGTGAGTTGGTGCATTTTCTATGATACAGAGTACATCTGAAAAACTGTATCCGTTATTGTGCATTCCCATAGATTTAAAATATTGTAGTTCTCATCTAATGTTGTAAATTTGTTTAAAACAGTCTTCTACACTACAATTGGTAAAACAGAACATTTCTATAGACAGATGTTGAACCACCAGAGGACAGAAAGCTGAGCAGAACTCTTCTAATTAAAGTAGACAGCTTTATATAATAAAGCATGTGATTCAAACAATAGGCATGCAATGTAAAACTGCGAGGCTTAGCTGCTGCCAGCCCATGATTCTCCAGATGTTCTGCAACACAAATGGCTTTCAATTATTTGAAATGGTAAAAATAGATGGAACACATCTGTCACGCTCCCCGGGTCCTCGGCTCCCCTTCCCGGGTCCCCTGCCCCGCTCCCCGGCTCACCTGCCACGCTCCCCGCGTCCCAGTCCCTTGTGCCCGTCCTTCCTGGGCTTCCTGGCCGCCGATCCCGGCGCCCGACGGCCTCCCAGGCCCTGCTCGGCTCCCCTGCGTCCTCCTCTCAGCCTCCTTCCCTGGCTTCTGGCACCCGGGCCGCGCGCACGCGCATTAGGGCGCGCGCGCGGTCACTGACCCTTTCTTAAAGGGCCAGCGCCCATTAACAGGAAATGAGGTTAGACAGGTACGGGGTATAAAGGGGGTTCTTGTCCAAGGGGGCGGGGCCTGATCTTCGTGTTCCCTGAGCTAGGAGTCAGGTCTCCTGGTGTTACTGTGCTCGTACTCACCTATCTCTCTTTGTAGAGCCGTGCCTGCTTCGCCACCCAGTCTGCCGTATCCTGAAACCCGAACGCTGTCCATCTGCCATCCTGACAGTCCGCACCACCTCGGATCCCTGCGGTGACCCGTCTTCTTGCTCCCAAGGTTCCGGACCCCGCCTGACATCATCTCGGCTTCCGAACCTGAGCTGCGTCACCCGGACTACCACCCGTAACTCCGTAGTCCCAGGGACTTCTCCGCTATACCTGTGTGCAAGGACTGCTCTGCTGTTTCTAGTGCTCCAGCTGCCGGACTCTTTGCTACCATCTAGGAGTTCGGTCCAGTGGATCCACCTCCTGGGCCTGCCCGTACACCTGGCCGTGACAGTAAGATCAGGCCATGGATCCCGCTGCAGCACTATTGGCCCTGCAAGAGGAACTCCAACGCCAGCGTGAAGTCCAGACCCGCATGCTGCAATTTATGACCTCCGTGGACACTCGCCTGTACACATTACAAGCATCAATGACGCCTGCAGCACCCAGGTCTCCCACTAGGCAATCCACGGCTCCCGCACCAGTGGCAGCCGCGTCGGATGCTTCCCGACTCCGTTTGGCGTCACCTCCTCGTTATGCTGGAGATCCCAAGACCTGCAGGGGCTTCATAAACCAATGCTCCCTTCACTTCACGCAGCTGCCCCATCTGTTCGCCTCCGACCAAGCCAAGGTCGCCTTTATAATGTCTCACCTGGAGGGCGAGGCACTGGCGTGGATGAACCCCTTGTGGGAGAAGGAGGACCCCATGACCAAGGATCTTCAAGAGTTCCTGCAGGCCTTTCGCAGTACCTTTGACGAGCCGGGACGCGCCTCTGCGTCTGCTTCATCACTTCTCCGCCTACGTCAAGGAACACTGACGGTGGGCCAATACGCCATCCGTTTCCGCACTTTGGCTTCTGAACTCGGGTGGAATAATGAGGCCCTGACAGCCGCCTTCTGGGAAGGACTGTCAAGTCGCATCAAAGATGAGTTGGCGGGTCGTGACATGCCCTCCACCCTAGATGCCCTGATTGCCCTAGCCACGCGAGTGGACATTCGTTTTCAGGAGCGCTCCAAAGAGCTGGTTCGTGAGCGACGTGCGGTACGGCACTCCTCTCCGCCACAGAAGTCCTCTGTGCCACAGTCATCTACAGCTGGGATTCCTGTCCACGAACCCATGCAGGTTGATCGAGTACGACAGTCTGACCAACGTCGAGCAGAGCGGCTCGCCAAGGGCCTCTGCTTTTACTGCGGAGGGGACACACATCTCCTACGCTCCTGTCCGGAAAGGCCGGGAAACTCCAAAGCCTAGGGTTGGTAGGAGAGGCCACCCTAGGTGCTGGGACTCTCTCCGACCCAGTTATGTGGACGGTACAAGTATCAACAGGAGAGACGCGCTTCACGGCTGAGGCATACCTCGACTCCGGAGCAGCAGGCAATTTTATCCAGCAGGCCACTGTGGACAAATACCAGCTGCCTGTTACTCTACTCGAGAAGCCCCTACTGATTGCCTCGGTGGATGGGAGACCCCTCTCTGATACCATCTCCTGGATCACGAAGCCGGTGGAACTGCGTATCGGTGCTCTGCACACCGAGAACATCGCTCTCTACGTCCTTCCACACATGTCCCACCAAGTCCTGCTGGGACTTCCTTGGTTGCGAACTCACGAACCCTCAGTCAACTGGGGTACTGGCGAAATCACCCGTTGGGGCTCTGCCTGTCATGAGAGATGTCTACAGTCTATACAACCAGTCCGACGACCTCCGGTTCCTGAGAACCTACCGGGTCTGCCCTCGGCCTATTGGTCCTTCACGGACGTTTTTGACAAGAAGGAGTCTGAGGTACTTCCGCCACACCGTCCCTACGATTGCGCCATCGACCTGCTCCCAGGAACAACACCACCTCGAGGACGGATATATCCGTTGTCTCCAGCCGAAACCAGGGCCATGTCCACCTACATCATGGAAAGCCTGGCAAAGGGATTCATCCGGAGATCCTCCTCTCCTGCGGGAGCAGGCTTCTTCTTCGTTAAGAAGAAAGAGGGTGACCTTCGCCCATGCATTGACTACCGGGGCTTGAATCAGATTACTATAAAAAACAAGTACCCCCTACCGCTCATCCCCGAACTGTTCGATCGGCTCAGAGGAGCCCGTGTGTTCACCAAACTGGATCTTCGGGGTGCCTACAACCTAGTTCGTATCCGCTCTGGGGACGAATGGAAGACCGCGTTTAATACTCGCGATGGGCACTATGAATACTGTGTGATGCCCTTCGGTCTGTGTAACGCTCCTGCCGTATTCCAAGAACTGGTGAACGACATTTTCCGGGACCTCCTCTACGTATGTGTAGTAGTTTATCTGGATGACATTCTTGTTTTCTCTCCGGACCTCCAGACCCACAGAGAGAACGTAAAGCTGGTTCTACAAAGACTGAGAGAGAATCGTCTCTACGCCAAATATGAGAAGTGCGTCTTTGAGCAGTCTTCTCTTCCTTTCCTGGGATACATCATCTCGGGGACTGGGCTGCAGATGGATCCCAAGAAGGTCTCCGCCATTCTCAACTGGCCTCCCCCTTCTGGACTGAAGGCAATCCAACGGTTCCTGGGATTTGCCAACTACTACCGCCAGTTTATTCCTCACTTCTCCGCCCTGACTGCTCCTCTCTCCGCTCTGACCAAAAAGGAGGCTAATCCAAAGGACTGGTCACCTGCGGCCGACGCCGCATTTTGCTCCCTGAAGCGAGCATTCGCCTCCTCTCCTGTACTCCACCGACCAGAGTTAAACCGCCAGTTCACCTTAGAGGTGGATGCTTCCTCCTCAGGAGCCGGAGCAGTGCTCATGCAAAAATCCTCCTCCGGGAAGATGGTGACTTGCGGTTTCTTCTCTAAAAGCTTCTCAGCACCTGAACGTAATTACACCATCGGTGACCGAGAGCTATTAGCGGTCAAACTGGCTCTGGAGGAGTGGCGCTACCTCCTGGAAGGAGCAGTGTACCCCGTGATTATCTACACGGACCACAAGAACCTGGAATACCTGCGGTCCGCTCAGCGACTGAACCCACGGCAAGCCAGGTGGTCCTTATTCTTTGCCAGGTTTGACTTCCAGCTTCATTTCCGACCCGCGGACAAGAATATACGCGCTGATGCCTTGTCTAGGTCTCTCATGCCCCTGGAGCAGGAGGAAGAGACTATCCAACCTATCATCTCTCCTAACAAGATTGTTCCGGTGGCTCCTGTCACTCTGGCCCAGATACCACCCGGGAAGACCTATGTCTCTGAGACCGACAGGGAAAAAGTGTTACACTGGGGTCATGCCTCGAAAACAGCCGGCCATGCAGGCCAGAAGAGAACATGGGGTGCGATTGTACGCCATTACTGGTGGCCATCCCTTCGCACGGACATTGCCGCCTTTGTCTCTGCCTGCCCCTCTTGTGCCAGGAACAAGACGCCCAAACACCTGCCCTATGGCCGTCTTCTGCCTCTGCCGATACCCTCAGTTCCATGGCAACACATAGCGATGGACTTTATTACGGACTTGCCAGTATCCTCCGGACACACAGTCATATGGGTCGTGGTGGATCGGTTCTCCAAAATGGGTCACTTCGTCCCTATGCCCGGACTGCCCTCTGCTCAGGAACTCGCGGAAGCCTATATACAACACATCTTTCGCTTACATGGCTTTCCTTCCCACATCGTGTCCGACAGAGGAACTCAGTTCACCTCCCGCTTCTGGAGGGCTCTCTGCAAACATCTGGGAGTGACTCTGGACTTTTCTTCCGCTTACCATCCTCAGTCTAATGGCCAAGTGGAGAGGGTCAATCAAATCTTGACATCCTTCTTACGTCACTATGTCAACGCCCATCACGACGACTGGTCCACGCTTCTGCCTTGGGCTGAGTTCTCCCATAACCACCACGTCAGTGAGTCGTCCTCCAAATCTCCCTTCCATGTCGTTTACGGACTACAGCCTTCCGTCCCGTTGCCTATATCCCCTTCTTCGGATGTCCCTGCTGCTGATACTGTAGCCCGTGACTTCGCTACCATTTGGGACTCTGTCAAGGCGTCCCTTGGGCGCGCTTCCCAGCGGATGAAGAAACACGCTGACAAAAGGCGTCTAGACCCTCCGTGTTTCTCTCCTGGTGACCTGGTCTGGCTTG
Source organism: Anomaloglossus baeobatrachus (assembly GCF_048569485.1). Lineage (NCBI taxonomy): Eukaryota > Metazoa > Chordata > Amphibia > Anura > Aromobatidae > Anomaloglossus > Anomaloglossus baeobatrachus. Next base: position 318,507,540 of record NC_134355.1, on the reverse strand, counting down.
CTTCCCAGTACATCCGACTGAAGATTCCTTCCTACAAGCTGGGTCCTCGCTACATCGGGCCGTTTAAGGTCCTCAGCAAGATCAATGAGGTCTCCTACAAACTGAAGCTTCCGGCCACGATGAGAATACCCAACTCCTTCCACGTCTCTCTCCTCAAGCCGGTGTTCCTTGGTCCCTTCTCCGCTGCTGCCAGTCCGGCTCCTCCTCCTATTGCTGAGGACGACATCTACGCGGTAAGAGATATCGTGGCCATGAAGACTGTTCGTGGCCGGCAGTTCTTCCTGGTGGACTGGGAGGGGTATGGTCCTGAGGATAGATCCTGGGAACCCAGGGAGAATGTGGGCACTCCTCTGATCCGTGCCTTCATGTCTCGGTTGCGGGGAGGGGGGCGTGGGGGGGGGGGTACTGTCACGCTCCCCGGGTCCTCGGCTCCCCTTCCCGGGTCCCCTGCCCCGCTCTCCGGCTCACCTGCCACGCTCCCCGCGTCCCAGTCCCTTGTGCCCGTCCTTCCTGGGCTTCCTGGCCGCCGATCCCGGCGCCCGACGGCCTCCCAGGCCCTGCTCGGCTCCCCTGCGTCCTCCTCTCAGCCTCCTTCCCTGGCTTCTGGCACCCGGGCCGCGCGCACGCGCATTAGGGCGCGCGCGCGGTCACTGACCCTTTCTTAAAGGGCCAGCGCCCATTAACAGGAAATGAGGTTAGACAGGTACGGGGTATAAAGGGGGTTCTTGTCCAAGGGGGCGGGGCCTGATCTTCGTGTTCCCTGAGCTAGGAGTCAGGTCTCCTGGTGTTACTGTGCTCGTACTCACCTATCTCTCTTTGTAGAGCCGTGCCTGCTTCGCCACCCAGTCTGCCGTATCCTGAAACCCGAACGCTGTCCATCTGCCATCCTGACAGTCCGCACCACCTCGGATCCCTGCGGTGACCCGTCTTCTTGCTCCCAAGGTTCCGGACCCCGCCTGACATCATCTCGGCTTCCGAACCTGAGCTGCGTCACCCGGACTACCACCCGTAACTCCGTAGTCCCAGGGACTTCTCCGCTATACCTGTGTGCAAGGACTGCTCTGCTGTTTCTAGTGCTCCAGCTGCCGGACTCTTTGCTACCATCTAGGAGTTCGGTCCAGTGGATCCACCTCCTGGGCCTGCCCGTACACCTGGCCGTGACAACATCATTTATTGGATAAATATTATATTTCACTGTAATACTGTAGGCAGCAATAATATAATTTCCTACGTATAGCTATATGTTCGTGGTATAATAGTTGGTCTTGAATTTTGATTATACTTTAAAGTATAGTTATTGAAGTAAATCTCCATCTTTTGTCATTACATATTTATGGAGTTCTGAATTCTCTTTTTCTCATACAAAGCCTCAGATCTCCTGTATAAACAGACAGACATAAAAGTTAACATTCAATGATGTACTGTTTTATTGTTGAGTTTAATGTGAAATAGCCAGCAGATAACTCCTAAGAGAAGAGCGAGCAGTAAAATGCTCGGGTGCTCAATGCTCGGGTAGAGCATTTATAAATGCTTGGGTGCTCGACCTGAGTACTGAGCATAATGTTAGCCTTTGGGAGATTCGAGCATTTTTCCGGCGCCACCCCCGGCGGTCTGGAGAAAGCTAAAAAATGTCACAAATGTATAACAACAGTGCTCAAATGACATGGGAGCAACATGGGGAAGACTCCTGTAAGCATTTCTGACTCCCAGGTCACTGCTGTGAGCAATGTTGTCTGAGTTTTGCAGGGAGGAAGAATCCTGTGTTCCGCCTCCCGTGTGACATGTCTGACATGCACTTTCGCTTAGTACTGTATGTGCGACAACTTCTCTCTGCCTGTACATTCACTGCTAAACGAAAACAAAAGTGAACAGTAGAAAAAAATAATAATATCATATTCCCCTGTCTGCAGACTCCCGGGGCACGTCCAATCATTGCAGGACCTCCCGGTGATCAGCTGAGGCGGTCACCTGACAGCATCAGCTGATCGTATAAGTCCAGCAGTGAGGCCGGATTTTTACCGCTCAGCCAGTTTAAACAATCAGCTGATGCCGTCAGGTGACCGCATCAGCTGATCACCGGTAGCTCCTGCAGCGATCAGATGGGAGTCTGCACAGAGGAGTAGTTTTTTTTTCTACAGATGCATCAGCTGATTGTGTAAACGGCTTTTAAACAATTAGCTGATGTGTCATGTAATTCAGGTCCTTGAACCTGATATATCGATTACTTTGCCTTCCTGTAAACCGATCAAATGATATTGGTTTCAGATTGGACATCGCGGGACCCTCGACCCAGGACTATGGCAGAGAGGGGGGTCTTTAGTTCAATAAAGATAGAGTCACTAATTGTGTCGTGTTTTATTTCTAATAAAAATATTTTTCTCTGTGTTGTGTTTTTTTTATCTTTACTAGAAATTCATGGTGGCCATGTCTAATACTGGCATGACACCATGAATTTCTGGCTTAGAGCCAGCTGATAATACACAGCTAGCCCTAACCCCATTATTATCCAGCGAGCCACCCGCCACCAGGACCACTAGGAGAATTAGATAGAGCGCCAGAAGATGGCGCTTCTATGAACCCGCCATTTTCGGAGTGGCTGCAGACTGCAATTCGCAGCAGGGAGGGCCCAGAAAGGTTGGGCCAACCTACGCTGCGGATTCCCAGCTGCCTAGTTGTACCTGGCTGGACACAAAAATGGGGCGAAGCCCATGTCATTTTTTTTTTTAATTATTTCATGAAATTCATGAAATAATCCAAAAAAAAAAAAGGTCTTCCCTATATTTTTGGTTCCCAGCTGGGTACAAATAGGCAGCTGGGGGTTGGGAGCAGCCCGTACCTGCCTGCTGCACCTGGATGGCATACAAAAATATGGCAAAGCCCATGTCGATTTTTTTTTTTTTAAATCATTAAAAAATAAAAGAAAAAATCACATATTTTTGTATGCTAGCTTTCATGTAAGCGCCATCTTCTGGCGCTGTATCCAACTCTTACAGCGGCCCGGGTGGCACTTTAGGTAATAAGGGGATAATACCAGCTTTGTTTTACCAGCTGGTATTAAGCCTGAGATTCTTAATGTCAGGCCAAGTTTGACCCGGCCATTAAGAATCTCCAATAAAGGGTTAAAAAAAGACACCACACAGAGAAAAAATACTTTATTACAAATAAATACACAGATTCACTTAGGGATTCCATCTTTATTACTCCCTCTCAGAAGCTGCGGTGGGTTGGTAGGTGGTGACGTCACCGCTGCCACCGTTGCCATAGTAACCTACTGAGCGAGTTACTATAGCAATGGTGATCTCCGATCAGCTAATTGCCGACACCGCTATTCAGCAGCTCCTGCATAAGCCACCAAATAGCGAAGCCGGTAAACAGGGAATTAAATCCTGCGGCTCCTGTAGGAGCCAGTGTATAGCAGCCCCGGTAGTCAGGTGATTGGAGATCACAATGCTATAGTAACCAGCTCGATAAGTTACTATGGCAACGGTGGCAGCGGTGACCTTACATCTCCTAGCACCTACACTACCTAAACACTAAATCTGTCCCTAGCTCAGCAGCAACTCCCCCTACACTAGCTGACTGTGGATCACACTGCCGAGTACAGCGCCATCAGGTGTCATATCGAGCTGTGCGACCAGCCAATCGTTGTAATGCCATAGCCATGTTGGTTGTGGCATTACAGTGTGTGACAGCCAATCCCTGCATGTGGGCTGACTCTGTAAACAGCGCCCACATGCAGGTAGGGAGAGCCGAACATCTGCCCGAGCATCTCGCCGGTACTTGGAGCTCGCCGAGTATACCGAGCACTGAGATGATCGAGCGAGCACCTAGTAGCGGCGAGCATGCTCACTCATACCTACTCCTAAGTATAGAAAGTCAAAACATTTTTAAATTCCAATTTGCCGAATTTTCCCTCAAAATTAGATATCTGGCGAATAAATTTGAGCGAAGATTAATACTGGAAAGGATGTAATTACTTGGAAAATACACATAGAGGAGTGGAGAGAGAAAACCCTACTTAACTTAAGAACTTCCATTCAACAGGAGAGAGAAATAAAGAACCCTGCTGATCATAAGAGATTACACTAGATTATACTTGACAGTAGAAAGAAAGAGAGAGAGAGGAACCTGCTGATAATAAAAGCTTACACACTACAGGAGTGAAAAAAGTGAGAGAGGGAGGACCCCACTGATCATCAGAGCATACATACTAGAGGAGACATAGAGAACCCTGCTGATCATAAGAGCTTACACACTACAGGAGAGAGAAAGAGAGAGGACCCTTCTGATCATACCTTCTCAACAGGAGAGAGAGAGTGAGGACCGTGCTGACCATAAGAGGTTACAATGTACAGGAACAAGAGAGAGGACCCTGCTGACTATAAAAGCTTACACTCTACCAGAGAGAGAGAGAGATAGGACCCCACTGATCCCAAGAGCTTACACACTACAGGAGAGAAAGAGGACCCCGCTGACCTTAAGTGCTTACAGTGTACAGGATAGTGAGAAAGAGGGAGAGAGTTGTCCATAAAAGTTTACATTCTACAGTAGGAAGAGAGAGTGAGGACACCAGTGACCATAAGAGCTTGCACACTATAATTGAAAAAAGAGAGCGGACCCTGCTGATAATAACACCTTACACTGTACAGGAGAGGGGGAGAGGACCTTGCTGTCCATAAAAGCTTGCACACCACAAGAGAAATAAAGAGAGTGGAACCTGCTGATCATAACAGCTTACACTGTACAGGAAACAGAGAGAGGACCCTGCTGTCCATGAAACTTACACACTACAGGAGAAAGAAAGAGTGCGGAGCCTGTTGACCATAACAACTTACACTGTACAGGAGAGAGAAAGGACCCTGCTGTCCATAAGAGCTTACACTGTACAGGAGAAAGAAAGAAGTGAACCCTGATGATCATAACACCTTAGACTATGAAGGAGAGAAAGAAATAACCCCGCTGACTATCAGAGCTCACACTCTACAGGAGAAAGAAAGAGGACCCTGCTGATCATAACACCTTACACTGTACAGGAGAGGGAGCGGACCCAGCTGACCAAAAGGGCTTATACTCTAGAGAACAGAGAGAAAGAACCTTACTGTTGTGTCCATAAGAGCTTCTAAAGCCATGTGACTGACATATGAAAGCCCAACTACAGGTGGAAATTAATTTTATTCCTTTGTGCAGCCTCAGATTTTTAGTCACATGGGCCCGATCCTCAGTCACAGCTCAGTACATAGTGAGTGGCAACTGTAAACATGCCCCTGGCACTGACTGACAACCGTCTCTGCATTGATGGTTATCAGCCAGTGCCAGGGAGTGGTTACAGCCACTGCTCACTATGTATTAAGCGGTGACTGAAGCTGCACTTCTGTGACTAAAAACTCAAGGCTGCTGAGGGGAATAAAGTTAATTTCATACTGGTAACCAAGATGCATGGCCTAACAGTGCAATTACCCTGCAGATTTATCACATATCTGCAGGTTAATAGTGTTTTTGACATGACAGATTCCATGTCATGTACACTTTTATTCCCTGTCAGTACACTTTTATTATGCAATGTAAAGATATGGCTGTGCTTACACTGTATTACAGAATAATTTGATATTTTTGATGAAGAAATCCTTTTTCTTATTCTTCTTTAACCCCTTCACGACTGGCCGATTTTTCACTTTCCGTTTTTTTTTTTCGCCATTCTTTTTCTGAGAGACGTAACTTTTTTATTTTTCAGTCAATATGGTCATGTGAGGGCTCATTTTTGTGGAACGAGCTGTACTTTTAAATGAAACCATCAGTTTTACCATATACTGTACTGGAAAATGGCAAAAAATTCCAAATGCAGAAAAATTGCAAAAAAAGTGCGATAGCACTATAGTTTTTGGTATATTTTATTCAATGTATTCACTATATGGTAAAACTGATGTACGGGTGTGATTCCTCAGGTCAGTGCGAGTTCGTAGACACCAAACATGTATAGGTTTACTTTAATATAAGGGGTTAAAAAAAAATCGGAAGTTTGTCCGAAAAAAGTGGCGCACGTTTTACGCCATATTCCGTGACCCGTAGCATTCAGTGATGGCTTATTTTTTGTGTCTCGAGATGACGTTTTTAACTGTACCATTTTTGCGCAGATGCTACATTTTGATCGCCTCTTATTGCATTTTGCGCAAAAGTTGTGGTGACAAAAAAACGTCGTTTTGGCGTTTGGAATTTTTTTGCCGCTAGGCCGTTTACTGATCAGATTAATTGATTTTATATTTTGATAGATCGGGCGTTTCTGCACGCAGCGATACCAAATGTGTGTATATTTTTTTTAACCCTTTAATTTTCAATGAGGCGAATGGGGGGTGATTTGAACTTTTAGGTTTTTTTTTTTTAACTTTTAAAACTTTTTTTTTTACTTTTTTTTTTATTTTACTAGTCCCCCTAGTGGGCTATTGCGATCAGCAGTCCAATTGCTCTGCACTATCTGCTGATCACAGCAGATACGCTCACTTTCTTTTTCACTGTGCCGCGGGTACAGCGAAAGTGAAATCAATTCATGTGTAGTACAGGAGTCATCACATGACCCTGTGCTACCATGACAACTACCGGAAGTCACGTGATCACGTCACGTGACTTCTGGTATCGGGTGGTAAGTAACAGTTTACCGCGATCGCACTTATAATGGCGCTGTCACATATTGACAGCGCCATTTAAGGGGTTAAAGGCACGAGCAGATAACGATTCTGCTCGTGCCAAGCAGGCACACATCTCAGCTATGAAAATCAGCTGAGATGTGCGCCGATCGCAGCATGCTGCCGCCGTCAGACCGCAGGCAGTAACGTTATGACCGCTAGGACGTAATTTTACGGCCCGCAGTCGTTAAGGGGTTAATCACCATTTGAAGTTTTCTGCTAATTAGATTTTGGTGCACAGGGACCAGACTGTACACTGGATCTTCTCCTCTCTGTCTGAGACTTCCAGCCCCTCTGCCTTCCTCTCAGAATAACCTGCCTCCTCTGTTTCAAATCTCAGAAGTAACCTATCATTCACTGTCACATGGAGATTTCACAAACTTTGGCGACTGTCATGGGGGCGTCGGGTTTTTTTCAGACTACAGATTCTGACACTTCACTTCATAACTCCTCTGGTGTCTTTGATCTACGCACGCTGACTCGGGCATCGATCTGGTGAGTGGTAATTCAGAGGCAGGCTAGCAGGAGAAATTGTCTGCTAGTCTGTTTGTTAGTCTCCTTTGATCACATATGCTCCCCTGTTATATATGCTGGCTAGTTCCTTCCACCTATGCCAGCTATAGTTTATCTTAGATAGTCTGGGGAGAAGTGTGGTGATTTAGAATATCTGGTGTAATACCTGTTGCTCTGTGCAGTTGGGTAGTTAAGCCTTGTTGCCTTTTTGTTGCTGGTCTACTGCCCTTTTTTCTCCTGGGTCTCCCTTTGTCTCTTCTTGAGTGTGTGCAGTATATCAGAGTTTTGGTTTTCCCTTGTCTGTTCTTTTTTTTTTATCATCTCACTCCTGTCCAGTCCTTCCCTGGGGGGATGGAGGTATTAGAGTAGTATTTCACAGGGGTATAGAAAGGCACAGGACGCCAAAGTCTCCAACATTAGGAGTAATCTGGAAGTGAAGTATAGCCTAGGGTCATCTAGCGTAAGGGACAGCACAAGAGCCCCCTGTCCCTCACTATCCCAAAGTAACATTGTGACATTCACAGACTAGAAGCAGGTGGAGGGGCTAGGGAATCACAGAAAAGGAGGAGAGGATGCAGTGTACAGTCCAGCCCTTGTGCACTGAAATCTAATTAGCAGAAAACTTCAAATACCAATTAAAGAGAACCACAAAGCGGATTTCTTCAAAAAAGGTATCAATGTAATCAGTATTACAGCACCATTACAGCCATGTCTTTACTGTATATTACAAAATTGTGCTGATAGGTTCTCTTTAAAAAGTACAGTAGAGCGAGAGAGATTTCTTTGCTGACTATATGAACTTACATTCTACAGGAAAGAGAGAGGAGACCCTGCTGCCCATAAGAGCTTATGCTATACAGGTGAGATAGAGGACCCTGCTGCCCATAAGAGCTTATGCTATACAGGTGAGATAGAGGACCCTGCTGCCCATAAGAGCTTATGCTATACAGGTGAGAGAGAGGACCCTGCTGCCCACAAGAGCTTATGCTCTCCAGGTGAAAGAAAGACTTACCCAGTAGTGATGAGCGAGTACTGAAAAGTTTGGGTGCTCGAGGCACGGGCCGAGCATCCCAAGATACTCATGTACTCGGCCCGAGCACCGAGCCCAATGTTATCCTATGGGAGACCCGAGTATTTTTATGAAATGACCCCCCGGCAGCATGTAGAAACCCTAAAAATGTGTCAGGACCGGGAGGACGGATGGGCCCAGGAGGTGGATCCACTGGACCGAGTATCCCACCGGGGGGCAGGGTACACGGCAGCCGGAGCACTGGCGTGGCAGGGACAGGTATAACCAGGTCAGCAGAGTCACAGAGTTCTTCAGGACGGTAAGGAAACAGGCACCAGGGAGCAAAGACAAGAAGTCTGCAGGACACGGCACCAGGGGGCCTGAGCACCTAGCTCAAAAGACAAAGCTTCCAGACACGTTGATCAGGCAACGCCCCTATGGAAGGGCCAGTCTTATATATCCAGCACAGCCGTATGTCACATCCTGCTTCAGGTGTGCTGGGTCCATAAAACCAGGAGAGTGGGCGCGGCCTGGTCCTATACAGAGGCCTGAGGCTAATACTCAGAGTCAGACTCATGAGACCAGGAGCAGGACACAGGAGAGCACGAGCGGGAGCGGCAGCCATGACCGGTGGACACGTGGAGTGGATCAGTGGGTAAGGAGCAGTGCAATGACGGTGAGGCCGGATCAGTGGGTACAGAGCGGTGGTGCGATGCAGGTGCGACTGGATCAGTGGGTACAGAGCGGTGGTGCAATGCAGGTACGACTGGATCAGTGGGTATGGAGCGGTGGTGCGATGCAGGAACCGGCTCAGTGGGTAAGAAGGGCTGCTGGGACACCGGGAGCGTGACAGTACCCCCCCCTTGAAGCCCCCCTCCCCGCGGCCGGGACATGTAGGCGCGCCGAAGAGGGGCAGCAACGTACTTCCGGGACAACCAGGACCGAGCCTCGGGACCGCAATCCACCCAATCGACCAGGAAGGACTGCCTACCCCGGACCGTTTTCATGGCCACTATGTCCCGTATCGGAGAACCCAAGTCAGCGGCAACGGAGGCAACGGATAGGGGAAGACAGTCAGAAGCAGGACTGGAGTCGTGGGCGACCGGTTCGGGCGTCTCGGACCGGGTACAGGATAGTGTGTCATCCTCAGTAGCAGGGGGCACCAAAGTCTCAAGTGCCAGGGATGGTGGAACGACGCTGGACTGCGTCAACTCTGCTTCTGGGTCCGGTGGCACCACAGGCACAAGTGCCAGGAGCTGTGGTACACCGCTGGACTGAGTCGTCGCCTCTTCTTCTTCCTGCGGCATAGCAGGCTCAGGTGACAGGGGCCGAGGAACGGGCTGTAGGCAGTGGTCATGACACAAGGACCCCCAGCGAGTAATAGCGCCAGAGTGCCAACTAATGGCAGGGTCATGGAGTTGAAGCCAGGGTAGGCCCAACAGGAGCTCAGGAGCCATCCTCGGTATCACATAGAAGGTGATGGTCTCAGTATGCAAAGGGCCAACCTGGAGTCTCACTGGTTCAGTGGTATATCGGACAGGTTCGTATAGCAGTTTGCCGTCCACGGAGGCGAACCAGAGGGGCTTGGCAAGCGGGATCACAGGTATCTGGTATCGGTCCACTGCAGACTGGTGTATGAAATTAGCCGCTGCCCCAGAATCGATGTGGGCCTCTGCTGTGAACCTGGTCTTCTTCGTCGTCACCTGGACAGTCTGTGTAAGTGGAACGGAGGGGATTCCGGTGCCAAGGGTAGCGGTTCCCACCATCCCTTGGGCCTGGGGTCTACCAGGTTTCTCAGGGCATGTCCGAAGCATGTGTGACCCGTCTCCACAATAGAAGCACAGGCCCAGGGCGAGCCGTTCTGCACGGCGTTGCTTGGCTTGGTTCAGTTGGTCAATTTGCATGGGTTCCGGAAACATGTCACAGGAAGGCAGGGGCAAAGGAGCGGTAGGCCTCTGCGGGGACAAGGCGTGACGGGGTGGTCGCTTCTCCCGGAATACCCCTTTGGTTCGCTCCTGGAAACGGAGGTCAATCCGGGTGGCTAAGGATATTAAAGCGTCCAAGGTGCGTGGAACGTCACGGCCAGCAAGCTCGTCTTTGACGCGGCCAGAGAGTCCTTCCCAAAAGGCCGCCGTCAAGGCCTCATTGTTCCAGCCCAGCTCAGAGGCGAGCGTGCGGAACTGGATGGCGTATTGGCCGACGGTCAGGGTCCCTTGGCGTAGCCGGAGGAGCGAAGAGGTCACTGTGGTGGTACGTCCGGGTTCATCGAATGTACTTCGGAAAGCGTGCAGGAATTCCCGGATGTTAGTGGTCATTGGATCCTCATTCTCCCACAGGGGGTTAATCCAGGCTAGAGCTTCGCCTTCCAAGTGTGACATCAGGAATGCCACTTTAGCCTGGTCTGAGACAAACAAATGAGGAAGCAACTTGAAATGCAGGGAGCACTGGTTCAAGAAGCCGCGGCAGGACTTGGGATCCCCTGCATAGCGAGGCGGAGCAGCGAGGCGAAGTTGCGAGGCCGTGGCGGAAACTGGTTCGGAGCCGGAGACTGGTTGCTGCGTGGACTCAGACGAGGCAGCGGTCTGCAGTGTATATAACCGGTGGTCCATGGACGCCAGGAATTTCAGCATCCGGTGTAAGGTGTCACGCTGTTGCACCAGTTCCTGGCGTAGTTCGGCTAGCTCAGATGTTTGTGCTCCAGCGGGATCCATGGCCTGATCAAACTGTCAGGACCGGGAGGACGGATGGGCCCAGGAGGTGGATCCACTGGACCGAGTATCCCACCGGGGGGCAGGGTACACGGCAGCCGGAGCACTGGCGTGGCAGGGACAGGTATAACCAGGTCAGCAGAGTCACAGAGTTCTTCAGGACGGTAAGGAAACAGGCACCAGGGAGCAAAGACAAGAAGTCTACAGGACACGGCACCAGGGGGCCTGAGCACCTAGCTCAAAAGACAAAGCTTCCAGACACGTTGATCAGGCAACGCCCCTATGGAAGGGCCAGTCTTATATATCCAGCACAGCCGTATGTCACATCCTGCTTCAGGTGTGCTGGGTCCATAAAACCAGGAGAGTGGGCGCGGCCTGGTCCTATACAGAGGCCTGAGGCTAATACTCAGAGTCAGACTCATGAGACCAGGAGCAGGACACAGGAGAGCACGAGCGGGAGCGGCAGCCATGACCGGTGGACACGTGGAGTGGATCAGTGGGTAAGGAGCAGTGCAATGACGGTGAGGCCGGATCAGTGGGTACAGAGCGGTGGTGCGATGCAGGTGCGACTGGATCAGTGGGTACAGAGCGGTGGTGCAATGCAGGTACGACTGGATCAGTGGGTATGGAGCGGTGGTGCGATGCAGGAACCGGCTCAGTGGGTAAGAAGGGCTGCTGGGACACCGGGAGCGTGACAAAATGTCACAAAAGTCTCAGAAGAGTGCTCAAATAACATGGCAACAGCATGGGGAAGACCCCTTGAAGCATTTATCACTCAAAAGTCACAGCTGTGAACAATTTTATCCGAGTTTTACGCCATTTTTAAGGACTCGCCAGAAAACCTTCCAAAATGACACCAAAATGAATTTTCATGGTGGAAATGTTACGGGCACATACCCAATAGTGAGATAGAGCTGGTGTATGTTACTTTTTGAGATTACATGAAAGATTTTACGTGAAAACATTGTGTGGCACTCCGATGTCCCTGAGAAGAGACGTACATGAAGGCCTCTTGAGTCTAATGTGCCCATTTTGAGGAAGTGAGTCTTTGTAGTATTTTCCTTTGCCAGGGAAGTTCAAAATTGTGAGGTTCACCAATGCCCCTGCATACAGACGTGCATGATGGCCTGTAAACATGAAGTGCCCATTGTAAGGAAGTGGGTCTATTGTAATATAGACCTTTGGCAGGGCAGCCAAAAATTGGGAGGCTCCACATTGTCCCTGGATAGAGACGTGCATGAGGGCCTGTAAACCTGAAGTGCCCATTGTAAGGAAGTGGGCCTATTGTAGTATAGCCCTTTGGCAGGGCAGCCAAAAATTGGGAGGCTCCACATTGTTCCTGGATAGAGACGTGCATGAGGGCCTGTAAACCTGAAGTGCCCATTGTAAGGAAGTGGGCCTATTGTAGTATAGCCCTTTGGCAGGGCAGCCAAAAATTGGGAGGCTCCACATTGTCCCTGGATAGAGATGTGCATGAGGGCCTGTAAACCTGAAGTGCCCAATGTAAGGAAGTGGGTCTATTGTAGTATAGCCCTTTGGCAGGGCAGCCAAAAATTGGGAGGCTCCACATTGTCCCTGGATAGAGACGTGCATGATGGCCTGTAAACCTGAAGTGCCCATTGTAAGGAAGAGGGTCTATTGTAGTATAGCCCTTTGGCAGGGCAGCCAAAAATTGGGAGGCTCCACATTGTCAATGGATAGAGACGTGCATGATGGCCTGTACACCTGAAGTGCCCATTGTAAGGAAGAGGGTCTATTGTAGTATAGCCCTTTGGCAGGGCAGCCAAAAATTGGGAGGCTCCACATTGTCCCTGGATAGAGATGTGCATGAGGGCCTGTAAACCTGAAGTGCCCATTGTAAGGAAGTGGGTCTATTGTAGTATAGCCCTTTGGCAGGGCAGCCAAAAATTGGGAGGCTCCACATTGTCCCTTGATAGAGACGTGAATGATGGCCTGTAAACCTGAAGTGCCCATTGTAAGGAAGTGGGTCTATTGTAGTATAGCCCATTGGCAGGGCAGCCAAAAATTGGAAGGCTCCACATTGTCCCTGGATAGAGACGTGCATGAGGGCCTGTAAACCTGAAGTGCCCATTGTAAGGAAGTGGGTCTATTGTAGTATAGCCCTTTGGCAGGGCAGCCAAAAATTGGGAGGCTCCACATTGTCCCTGGATAGAGACGTGAATGATGGCCTGTAAACCTGAAGTGCCCATTGTAAGGAAGTGGGTCTATTTTAGTATAGCCCTTTGGCAGGGCAGCCAAAAATTGGGAGGCTCCACATTGTCCCTGGATAGAGATGTGCATGAGGGCCTCAAAACATTGTTCCCATTGCAAAGGATCGGGTCTCCTGTCGTTGTAATGTCCATTCTGAAAGAATGGGCGAAAAAATTTACCACTGGGGGTATACTTGAAACAACGGCCTAACTATTGTAACGGTCATCATGGTGGCGCATGAGGAGAAGGAGGAGCAGTCCAGCGATTAGCCAAAGTCCAGAAGTGTGTACCCATGGGTGAGTGGAGGTACATGGCAAATTCCCGTTACAAACTTTAAATTCCACTCTCATTTGCTGGTGGTGTGGTGAAGTCTGGCCCAATCCAACCCTTGTTCATCTTGATCCGAGTCAGCCTGTCAGCATTTTCAGTTGACAGGCGGGTGCGTTTTTCTGTAATGATTCCACCTGCGGCACTAAAAACATGCTCTGACAAAACGCTAGCGGCAGGGCAGGTCAGGACTTCCAAGGCGTAGAGAGCCAATTCATGCCATGTGTCCAGCTTGGATACCCAATAATTGTAAGGCACAGAGGAATGTCAGAGTACAGTTGTTTGATCTGCAAGGTACTCCTTGAGCATCTGGGCAAACTTAGGATTTCTTGTGGCACTACCCCGCACCTCAGGGGCTGTGGTACGTGAGGGGCTGAGAAAACTGTCCCACATCTTAAAGACTGTTCCCCTACCTCTGGCAGATTGGACTTGTGCCCCTCTCGGCTGTACGCCTTGGTTGTCCACTGATTCCTGACCTATGCCGCTAGCGTTTTGTGAGGGGAATGCTTTGCCTACTTCCGTGACTATGGCCTTCCGGAACTGCTGCATTTTAGCTGACCTCTCCGCCTCGGGAATAAGAGACATAAAGTTCTCCTTGTAGCGTGGGTCTAACAGTGTTACCAACCAGTAATGCTTGTCGGCCAAGATGTTCTTAACGCGAGGGTCACGAGACAGGCAGCTTACCATAAAGTCAGCCATGTGCGCCAGACTCTTAACAGCCAGTACTTCAGTATCCTGACCAACACGATGACTGAACATGCTGTCCTCCTCCGCCTCCTCCTCCTCCTCATCTACCCTGTCTTCTGGCCAGCCACGCTGAACCGAGGATATGACTGGTGTGCATGTCATATCCTCAATTTGGCCGGAGAGTTGCTCCATGTCTTCATCCTCCTCCTCGTCATAGTCCTCCACTGCACGTTGTGATGAGACGAGGCTGGGCTGTGTGTTATCACCCACACCCACTACTGTTTCTTGCTCCAACTCATCGTGCTCCGCCTGCAATGCATCATGTTTGTTTTTGAGCAGAGACCATATTAGAAGGCAGAGAAGCGGTATGGTGACGCTAATAATGGCGTCATCACCACTCACCATCTTGGTGGAGTCCTCTAAGTTTTGGAGGATGGTACATAGGTCGGACATCCATCTCCACTCCTCAGGTGTTATGTGTGGAGTTTGACCCATTTCCCGATGGCTTAGGTGATGCAGGTACTCAACAACTGCCCTCTTCTGCTCAAATATCCTGACCAACATGTGCAGAGTTGAATTCCAACGCGTGGGGACATCACACACCAGTCTGTGAGCCGGAAGATGCAAACGGTGCTTAAAGCCGGCAAGGCCGGCTGAAGCAGTAGGTGACTTTCGAAAATGTGCAGACAGGCGGCGAACTTTTACCAGCAGATCAGACAGCTCTGGGTATGACTTTAGAAACCGCTGAACCACGAGGTTGAGCACATGGGCCACGCATGGAACATGTGTCAGCTGGCCTCGCCTCAAAGCCGCCACCAGGTTCCGACCATTGTCACACACGACCTTTCCTGGCTTTAGGTTCAGAGGTGTGAGCCAGTGATCTGCCTGCTGTTTCAGAGCTGTCCACACCTCTTCTGCATTGTGGGGTTTGTCACCTATGCAGATTAGCTTCAGCACAGCCTGTTGCCGCTTCGCCGAGGCAGTGCTGCAGTGCTTCCAGCTTGGGACTGTCGTGGAGGGTAAATTAGATGAGGATGCGCAGGAGGAGGAGGAGGCTGAGGTGCATGACATTCCAGAGCTGTAGAGTGTGGGTGAAACCCTGAATGAGGTAGGGCCTACAAACCTTGGTGTGGGAAGGACGTGTTCCGTCGCTCGCTCAGACTGGGTCCCAGCTTCCACAATATTAACCCAGTGTGCCGTCAACGAGATGTAGTGGCCTTGCCCACAAGCACTTGTCCACGTGTCTGTGGTTAGGTAGACTTTGGCTGAAACAGCGTTGTTCAGGGCACGTGTGATGTTTTGTGACACGTGGTTATGCAATGCGGGGACGGCACACCGGGAGAAATAGTGGCGGCTGGGGACCGAGTAACGTGGGACAGCTGCCGCCATCAGGTCGCGGAATGCTTCTGTCTCCACCAGCCTAAAAGGCAACATTTCCAGCGCAAGCAGTCGCGAAATGTTAGCATTTAGAACTGTGGCATGTGGGGCGTTGGCAGTGTATTTGCGCCTGCGTTCAAAGGTTTGCTGAATGGATAACTGAACGCTGCGCTGGGACAAGGACGTGCTTGATGATGGTGTTATTTCTGCGTAGGCAACTGCAGGTGCAGGGCCGGAGGAGGCTTGTTCGCAGGCAGCATGGACAGGGGATTGGCTCGCATGCACAACAAGCGAAGACGTAGCAGTGACATCAGCAAGCACTGCTCCTCAACTCTGTTGTATATCCCACAAAGTCGGGTGCTTGGCTGACATGTGCCTGATCATGCTGGTGGTGGTCAGGCTGCTAGTTTTGGTACCCCTGCTGATGCTGGCATGGCAGGTGTTGCAAATGGCCTTTTTAGAATCATCTGGAGCCAACTTAAAAAACTGCCAGACTCGGGAAGACCTAACATTTGTACAGGCACCTTGTGTCGTGTTGTTGTTCCGGGGAACGGTTGCCTGACTTCTGCCTGGGGCCACCACCCTGCTTCTTACTGCCTGTTGGGATGCTACGCCTCCCTCCCCCTGTGCACTGCTGTCCTCGCTCTGCATATCCTCCTGCCAGGTTGGGTCAGTTACTGGATCATCCACTACGTTGTCTTCCTCTTCTGCACCCTGCTCCTCCTCCTGACTTCCTGACAATTGTGTCTCATCATCGTCCACCCCTTGTTGAGACACGTTGCCAACTTTGTGAGAACGTGGCTGCTCAAATATTCGGGCATCTGTACATACGATCTCCTCATGACCCACTTCAACAGGAGCTGGCGAGAGGCCAGAATGTGCGAATGGAAACGTGAACAGCTCTTCCGAGTGTCCAAGTGTGGGATCAGTAATGTCCGTGGACGTGTACTCAGCCTGGTGGTAGGAAGGAGGATCAGGTTCTGAAATGTGCGGTGCAGTATCACGGCTACTGACACTTGACCGTGTGGAAGACAGAGTGTTTGTGGTGGTGCCAATCTGACTGGAAGCATTATCCGCTATCCAACTAACAACCTGTTGACACTGGTCTTGGTTCAAGAGCGGTGTACTGCTGCGGTCCCCAAGAATTTGGGACAGGACGTGCGAGCGAGTAGATGTGGCCCTTTGTTGTGGCGAAATTAGAGCTTGCCCACGACCTCGGCCTCTGTCTGCACCACCATCACGTCCACTTCCTTGTTCGTTGCCAACGCCCTTGCGCATTTTGCAATGCTGTGCTGACGTGTATTCACTAGACTTGTGCGTTATATCCAAGTTTGTGCAAAACGCACCCAAGTGCACCTGTACGCTGCCACCGACAGGCACACACGTGCAATTTTTAAATGCAAGCACGGACGCACTAAGGCGGGCTTTGCACACTGCGACATCGCAGGCCGATGCTGCGATGCCGAGTGCGATAGTCCCCGCCCCCGTCGCAGCAGCGATATGTGGTGATAGCTGGCGTAGCGAAAATTATCGCTACGCCAGCTTCACACACACACTCACCTGCCGTGCGACGTCCCTGTGGCCGGCGACCCGCCTCCTTGTTAAGGGGGCGGGTCGTGCGGCGTCACTGTGACGTCACACGGCAGGCGGCCAATCGGAGCGGAGGGGCGGAGATGAGCAGGATGTAAACATCCTGCCCACCTCCTTCCTTCCGCATAACCTACGGAAGCCGCAGTGACGCCGGTAGGAGATGTTCCTCGCTCCTGCGGCTTCACACACAACGATGTGTGCTGCCGCAGGAGCGAGGAACAACATCGGACCGTCGCATCAGCGTAATTATGAATTACGCCGACGCTGCACCGATGATACGATTACGACGCTTTTGCGCTCGTTAATCGTATCATCTAGGATTTACACACTGCGATGTCGCATGCGATGCCGGAAGTGCGTCATTTTCAATTTGACCCCACCGACATCGCACCTGCGATGTCGCAGTGTGCAAAGCCCGCCTAAGAACCTAACAGGTTTTTAGGAGCGACAATTACTGAGAAGTTTGACACTATCAGACACTGCTGACTGACGTGTATTATTCACTAGACTTCTGCGTTATATACTAGTTTGTGCAAAACTTGCACCTGTACGCTGCCACCGACAGGCACACACGTGCGGTTTTTAAATGCAAGCACGGATGCACTAAGAACCTAACAGCTTTTTAGGAGCGACAATTACTGAGAAGTCTGACACTGTCAGAACTGTTTTAGACTGTGTACACCAGCCCCAGATATGATGAAGGCTGGTATACGGTCACCACTAGGAATAGCTATATACCCTGCCTGCCTGTATACAGCTACAATAGTCCTGAGAAGGACTCTTCTGGTCACTAGCCTGTATTCCGACCTGGCTATACCCTGCCTGCCCTGCCTGTATACAGCAACAATAGTCCTGAGAAGGACTCTGCTCCTGTACTCCGACCTGGCTATACCCTGACTGCCTGTATACAACTACAATAGTCCTGAGAAGGACTTCTGGTCACACTGTTTGCAGCCCTGCTATGGAAATAACTATAAAGGGCCGCAAACCTTTCCCTGAAGCAGCAACACTCTCCCTGCACTGACTGTCTGGATGGCTGTGTGCAGAGCACAGCGCGCCCGCCGGTATAAAGGCTCGGTCACGCTGTGTAGGCCGGCCAATCACTTCAATTCCACAACTAACAGGGCTGTGGCATTGCAGTGGTCTGCCAGCCAATCCCTGCATGAGGGCTGGCTCTCAAAAGAGCGCCAACATGCAGAAATGAAGACCACGAGTACAGCACGAGTATCGCGAGATTACTCGGTCCCCGCCGAGTAGCCCGAGTACAGTGATACTCATGCGAGTACCGAGTAGTGACAAGCATACTCGCTCAACACTATTACCCAGCTGAAAAATGACTCTACTGTACAAACTGTGCTCTGCTGGGAAATGGTGTTGGGCAACGTCTTTTTTTTTACGAACTGCGAATCTTATCTCAAATAGTTCAAATTTGAGTGAAAATGCAAATATAAATAATATCTTGATTTGAACTTAATCCTCCTTAGATCAATCCACTCATATCTAATCTTGTGAAAACATACCCTGCTGTAACTAAATAAAAGCATAGTGCATATAAACATAGGGTACTTAGTAAACACTGTTTTTGATCAAAAAAAGTATAAAGCTATCCCACCAAACGTCGTTATGCTTTTTTTGATCAAAAACAATGTTTACTAAGTACCCTATGTTTATATGCACTATGCTTTTATTTAGTTACAGCAGGGTATGTTTTACCAATTTTTTTCCTTGGTTTCTCTTTGTCTCATGGCCAGTGTGAACATGGTCTCACAAGTTCCATGTATACCATCTCATACTCCGGCTCACTTTTTTGTTTTTATGTAGATTTTTTGTATTCAGTACAAACAGGGAGTGGCCCCCTTCTCAGCGAGCTGGACATTTCATTCTGTGAATCCCCCTGACTGTGTGTGTCCTGTTGGGACCCGGTCGCTCTCAGTCCTTAGCCATATTGAGGCCTATTTTAGACCCATGGTAAGGTTTTAATATTAGAGAGTGTAGGTACTATCCCAACTGGGTACACCTTGACGTTTGGTGGGATAGCTTTATGCTTTTTTTGATCAAAAACAGTGTTTGCTAAGTACCCTATGTTTATATGCACTATGCTTTTATTTAGTTACAGCAGGGTATGTTTTCACAATTTTTTTGCTTGGTTTCTCTTTGTCTCATGGCCAGTGTGAACATGGTCTCACAAGTTCCATGTATACCATCTCATACTCCGGCTCACTTTTTTGTTTTTATGTAGTTTTTTTGTATTCAGTACAAACAGGGAGTGGCCCCCTTCTCAGCGAGCTGGACATTTCATTCTGTGAATCCCCCTGACTGTGTGTGTCCTGTTGGGACCCGGTCGCTCTCAGCCCTTAGCCACATTGAGGCCTATTTTAGACCCATGGTAAGGTTTTAATATTAGAGAGTGTAGGTACTATCCCAACTGGGTACACCTTGACATTTGGTGGGATAGCTTTATGCTTTTTTTGATCAAAAACAGTGTTTACTAAGTACCCTATGTTTATATGCACTATGCTTTTATTTAGTTACAGCAGGGTATGTTTTCACAATTTTTTTCCTTGGTTTCTCTTTGTCTCATGGCCAGTGTGAACATGGTCTCACAAGTTCCATGTATACCATCTCATACTCCGGCTCACTTTTTTGTTTTTATGTAGTTTTTTTGTATTCAGTACAAACAGGGAGTGGCCCCCTTCTCAGCGAGCTGGACATTTCATTCTGTGAATCCCCCTGACTGTGTGTGTCCTGTTGGGACCCGGTCGCTCTCAGCCCTTAGCCACATTGAGGCCTTTTTTAGACCCATGGTAAGGTTTTAATATTAGAGAGTGTAGGTACTATCCCAACTGGGTACACCTTGACGTTTGGTGGGATAGCTTTATGCTTTTTTTTTATCAAAAACAGTGCTTACTGGGGCGTGGCTTAGCTGGGGAAGAAGAAAGATGCACATGGAGGAGCTCCTGCATCTCAATTTGTAATCTAGTGACATCCAACGCCGATCCTTAAGAAAAAGTGGCCCCAAAACAAAATCTATCTACCTACATCTGCCGTGAAGGCCAGGAAAACAACTTTGGAGCGTTGTGGAGACTGAGTGAGTAGCGGCCTGATTACAGTGCTGAAGCCAGGGCCTAAAGTGGCAGCCATACCAACCATACAACTACCAGTCCCCAGAGACTAGGAGGGTGCAGCAGCACTGCGATTTACTGACAGAAGAAGCATTGCTCCAAGCTCCCTCCTGCCCCACTGCCTGCAGGGACTGAGGGAGAAGGCCAGAAGAGAGAGGGCTTGCTAGATGTATGGGAGCAGCTGCCATTAGAATCCAGCAGAGAGGCACAGCACCTGCACCACTCCAACCTCCCTCCCCCCTTCATTTCTCTTGGCTGGAGCTAGAGAGAGGGGCTCTGGAGGAGAGGAGACCTGCGCCCAAGGATAAATATCACCTATTTGCTCCTGGATTGGGTTGCCACCTGAGAGAGTGGGGCCCCAAGTTCCCCCTGCACCACCATTTGTAACGCTGTGAGGAGAGGGAGAGAGACTGCTGATAGCAGAGCACAGCAGATAGCTACACCATCGGTCAGCGGAGGTGCCTGGAGGGCAGGAACAGAGACACTGGCCTGGGATCCACTGCTGTACTGGGGTTTACAGAGAGGAGCGGAAGGCCCAGGGAGAGGAGACAGAACTGTAGGGGGTTAGGTTCCTGGGACAGCACCAAGACCGGAGCAGCCTGCTTCCCTCCCCCGTGCTCATCTGGACAATAAAAAACCAGCACAGGGGAAATTTAACTCATCCCAAGCTGCCTGTTGCTGGATCGCAGATGCTGCTCACCCCATGTTAATGCAGCAAAACGTAAGTGGCTGGACATAAAACCCCTCTAGGTTATACATTGATATATAAAAAGTACAGCTAGAGCTGACGATTCTAAGCATACAACAAACAGAAGCTCCAGTATAAGGTGCAAGAACAATGTGCAACAGTGGTGAACAGTGACATCTAGTGGTCAAGATAAGAAAAAGGCTGCAGCAGCTGAGATATAGAAAGTTAAAAGGGGAAAGGAAAAAAAAAGAGGACAAGCTTACTCCAAATGCGTTAACCCAACCTACTTTCTCCCAGCAAAGTTCTATTAAGACCAGGTCTAGAAAATGGGGAAAAACTACAAATTACAATTTGACGAACCAAACAAAACCCTGAAAACTCCAAAGAAGAACCAGGAAGGGGATACATCTAAAAAACAACACACCCAAGAGATGTCAGCACAAAAATCCAGACAAGCACCAACCACCAACTTCACACTGTCAGACAGTGATGAGGATGAAGAGACACTAAGCGGAAATGCCAATCTCATGGAACATATCAAAGCTCTTCCTACAGCAAACTGCATCAGAAACCTATTTAAGGTATTCACGCAGACCATAAAAGAAGAGATGGCTGAACTTAAAAGTGACATAAAACAGATCTATACAAGAGTTCATACCCTTGAAAACGACTTTGACCAAATTACAACGCACTCAGAGAGAGTGACAGAAATCCTGATCGACAAACAAAAAGAGATCTTCTTGCAAAAACTTCACATAGATGATCTCGAGAACAGGTCCAGAAGGAATAACCTTCGAATTCGAGGATTACCAGAATCAGTAGAAGACAAAGACATTCACACAGCCCTTACACAGATATTTAATACTCTACTTGGCAAAGAAGAAACCATTGACATAGGGTTAGAAAGAGCCCACAGTTTACAAACCCAAAACTGCAAACTGGGATAAACCAAGGGATGTTCTACAGTTAGGTCCAGAAATATTTGGACAGTGACACAAGTTTTGTTATTTTAGCTGTTTACAAAAACATGTTCAGAAATACAATTATATATATAATATGGGCTGAAAGTGCACACTCCCAGCTGCAATATGAGAGTTTTCACATCCAAATCGGAGAAAGGGTTTAGGAATCATAGCTCTGTAATGCATAGCCTCCTCTTTTTCAAGGGACCAAAAGTAATTGGACAAGGGACTCTAAGGGCTGCAATTAACTCTGAAGGCGTCTCCCTCGTTAACCTGTAATCAATGAATTAGTTAAAAGGTCTGGGGTTGATTACAGGTGTGTGGTTTTGCATTTGGAAGCTGTTGCTGTGACCAGACAACATGCGGTCTAAGGAACTCTCAATTGAGGTGAAGCAGAACATCCTGAGGCTGAAAAAAAAGAAAAAATCCATCAGAGAGATAGCAGACATGCTTGGACTAGCAAAATCAACAGTCGGGTACATTCTGAGAAAAAAGGAATTGACTGGTGAGCTTGGGAACTCAAAAAGGCCTGGGCGTCCACGGATGACAACAGTGGTGGATGATCGCCGCATACTTTCTTTGGTGAAGAAGAACCCGTTCACAACATCAACTGAAGTCCAGAACACTCTCAGTGAAGTAGGTGTATCTGTCTCTAAGTCAACAGTAAAGAGAAGACTCCATGAAAGTAAATACAAAGGGTTCACATCTAGATGCAAACCATTCATCAATTCCAAAAATAGACAGGCCAGAGTTAAATTTGCTGAAAAACACCTCATGAAGCCAGCTCAGTTCTGGAAAAGTATTCTATGGACAGATGAGACAAAGATCAACCTGTACCAGAATGATGGGAAGAAAAAAGTTTGGAGAAGAAAGGGAACGGCACATGATCCAAGGCACACCACTTCCTCTGTAAAACATGGTGGAGGCAACGTGATGGCATGGGCATGCATGGCTTTCAATGGCACTGGGTCACTTGTGTTTATTGATGACATAACAGCAGACAAGAGTAGCTGGATGAATTCTGAAGTGTACCGGGATATACTTTCAGCCCAGATTCAGCCAAATGCCGCAAAGTTGATCGGACGGCGCTTCATAGTACAGATGGACAATGACCCCAAACATACAGCCAAAGCTACCCAGGAGTTCATGAGTGCAAAAAAGTGGAACATTCTGCAATGGCCAAGTCAATCACCAGATCTTAACCCAATTGAGCATGCATTTCACTTGCTCAAATCCAGACTTAAGACGGAAAGACCCACAAACAAGCAAGACCTGAAGGCTGCGGCTGTAAAGGCCTGGCAAAGCATTAAGAAGGAGGAAACCCAGCGTTTGGTGATGTCCATGGGTTCCAGACTTAAGGCAGTGATTGCCTCCAAAGGATTCGCAACAAAACATTGAAAATAAAAATATTTTGTTTGGGTTTGGTTTATTTGTCCAATTACTTTTGACCTCCTAAAATGTGGAGTGTTTGTAAAGAAATGTGTACAATTCCTACAATTTCTATCAGATATTTTTGTTCAAACCTTCAAATTAAACGTTACAATCTGCACTTGAATTCTGTTGTAGAGGTTTCATTTCAAATCCAATGTGGTGGCATGCAGAGCCCAACTCACGAAAATTGTGTCACTGTCCAAATATTTCTGGACCTAACTGTATGTTGTTTACAAAGCTTTAAAATAAAGGAACAAATCTACCAAAAAGCGAGATACACCTGCAAGATTGAATATGAAGAGACAGAAATACAAATCTATCAGGACCTTTCAAAGCTTACTTTAGATCTGAGAAGACAATTACAGCCCTTAACAAAAACACTGAGAGAAATAAATATAATTTACAGATGGATGTTTCCTTTTGGTTTAGCCATCTCCTTTGACAACAAAAATCTAATAATCAGAACTCCAGACGATCTTCCCTTTGTCCTCAATAAGTTGGACTTAATGCATATAAAGATACCAGATTGAACCTCCGCTGAAGATTTCCTTCACTTGCCTGCACTACCTAAACATGGCAAATGGACCACAACATCACCACCCAGAGCAAGTAAAGTGAGAAAAGTGAATCAGGGGCCAAAGAAGACTCCAAGAAAAAGACAAGGGGAACAAGATGAAAATGGATGATGACTCTCCAATACCTTTATATACCTGACCTCATCATTCAAGTTTAAGAAATACCCTGATGAGAAACGGAAAAGAAAAGATATTCATATAAAAAAAAAAATCCTTTTTTTTTTTTTCTTTTTTTTTGTTTTTTTTTCCTCTCTTTCTCTCCCTCCTCTCCCTCTGTTAACCTTCCACCAAACGTTTTCGTTCGGGGGAGGAGGAGAGAATTGGAGAGAAGTCGTAGTTTTGTCTAAGTTTACCACATGACTGCGTATGTTACCAATTCAGTTCCTGTTCTAAAGACATTAAATTTGTTGAAATAGAGACATCGGGACTTAGTCCTCTTTCTATCTGCCTGTGATTTGTGCATATCGTTCAATCAAATCACAATTCTACAAAGAACTCTCTTGGACGCTCATGACCTCTATCCTCATCGTTCAAGCAACAGAACCGAAGACCATTGGTTGTAACTATACAAATATGGAATGTTTGCTTTAATTGGTTATTATTTATCATTTATAACTGACTTGTTATCTCACCCTCTTACATTACATTTACTGATAAGACTTAGCTGGGAGATAGTGCCCCCTAGTTCACTTCACTGAAAGTGTCAAGTACATATACTGTCTAAAAGTACTACATCCTAGGTCCACGCCCCCACGGACCGGAAAATCCACTATTGCAGATTACACTGGAAGGGATTGGCTTGGCTTACCCTATCCCTTCCAGCTGCAAATTTTCTTTGTTTTTTTCATTTCTCAATTTGAGAAATCCACAACGTCTCAAAGCTATGGCTAAGAGACTCAAATATCTCACACTCTACCCTATACTAAATCTTTTTCACCCTTCCCAGATACCTACCCAAATTTCAAAGATAAATTATCAATTATTTCATGGTAACTATGGCTAATCTTAACTTTATAACGTTCAATGTTAAAGGCATGAACATCCCCCAAAAAAGATCACAAATACTGAGCTATCTTAACAAACACCAAATAGATATCGCTCTTCTCCAGGAGACTCACTTCAAGAAGACGTACACACCAGTAACAAAAAATAAGGTCTACACCAGATGGTTTAATGCCAATTCCCCAATCAAGAAAAATAAAGGGGTCTCGATTATTATCCATAAAAAGATACCCTTTAACCTCAAAGACGTCATTTATGATCCAGACGGCAGGTTCATCTTCTTGAAATGCCAACTATACAACTCCTTATACATAATCATAAACATCTACGCCCCAAATACTAACCAGCTGCCCTTCTTTAAGAAAATATTCAACACTCTGCATCTTTTTTTCAGAAGGGAATATAATATTAGGAGGTGACTTCAATATACCTCTACACCCTCCATCAGACACCTCAGATGGACATTCAACGATCCCAATTAAAACAGATTACTCTTATTACTCACAAGTCCATAAGAAATACTCCAGAATAGATTATCTATTCATATCCCATCAACTTCTAAGCAATGTTGAAAAAATACATTATGATATAATATTACTTTCTGATCATGCCCCCCTACTTTTAAACATAAAGCTTTCACAAGGCAGAAGATGCCCACTCAATTGGAAACTCAACAATAGTTTAATAAAAAACAAAACTTCTCAAGACTACATAAGAACGTCCATCCAAAACTACTTTAGAGAAAATTGCTTCAATAACATATGTGACCCTAACGTTTGGGAAGCCCACAAAGCAGTTCTACAAGGTACTTTAATAGAACTCGGCACTAGAACCAAAAAAGAAAGAGAAAAAACAACACTTTCCCTTCTAGACCAAATAAAAAACTTAGAAGGACAACATAAAACAAATCAAAACCCTTCATTACAGAAGGACTTATTCAAGCTAAGATCTGAGCTCAGAGCTCTTTTAAATCAAAAAAGCAAAAAATACCTTAACTATGCAAGGTTTCGATCCTACCTTTACTCCAACAAAAGTGGACGTAATTTAGCAAACATGATTAAAAAACAAATAAATACAACATATATCACAAAAATTAAAAATACGAATGACAAAGTACATCACAAAACTGAAGACATTGCTAATATTTTCTCTTCATACTACTCCAACTTATACAACCTCACAACACCACAAGAGTCTCAAGAGGGGAAAACAAAACTCATAAAAACTTTCCTAAAAGACCTGAAATTACCTAATCTCACAACCCAACAAGCACAAAATCTAACGATCCCAATATCCTCCCAAGAAGTAGAATCATCCATAAACTCAACTCCAGGAGGGAAAAGTCCAGGCCCGGATGGTTTTTCAATTGAGTACTACAAAATTTTTAAAACAGAACTAGTTCCACATATGACAAACTATTTTAACTATATAAACAAGAATAACCCATTCAATAAAGAAGCCCTAACAGCTCACATAACTCTAATCCCAAAAGAAGGAAAAGATCCATCCCTTTGCGGAAGCTATAGACCAATTTCGCTGATTAACAATGACGTAAAACTGTATGCCAAAATCATAGCAAAAAGAATACAAAACATAATACCTGATCTTATAAACCTAGAACAAGTGGTATTTACAAAAGAGAGAGAAGCAAAAGATAATGTAATTAAAACACTAAATGCCATTCAATATGCAAAACATAACAATATTGAAACTGCAATCATCACCTCAGATGCAGAAAAAGCTTTCGACCGCGTCAATTGGCTATTTATCGAACAAACTTTAAAAAAATTTGGCTTCCCACCCTTATTCATTGACAAAATCCTGGCACTTTATACCACCCCAACCGCAAAGCTAAAAATAAATAATGAACTCTCCTCTAGTTTTAACATAAAAAATGGAACCAGACAGGGCTGTCCCCTTTCACCACTTCTATTTATATAGAAACCTTTCTCCAGAAAATAAGACAAAATCCCAAGATCTCAGGCCTGAAATGCAACCAAATAGAATACAAATCCGCGGCATTTGCAGATGACATACTTTTCATTTTAACAAACCCTTCAAATTCAATTAAGGCCCTTACCGCAGATTTCAAGTTATATAGTGAAGTCTCCAACTTCAAAATAAATTTTTCAAAATCCCATTTATTAAACATTAACATTCCCCCCAAAATATGGAAAAATGTATCAGAATCATCCCCTTTCAGTATTAGCAATTCCATCACCCACCTAGGCGTAAGAATTAGCAACTCCCTGTCTCAACTATACGACCTGAATCTCAAGCCACTTTTTCACAAAATAGAAGCCGACATTTCCGCTTGGAGCAGTTTACCAATCTCGTGGTTTGGGAGAACCAATTTAATCAAGATGATCATTCTGCCAAAAATCTTATATCTTCTACAAGTAATCCCTACAGATATCCCACAACATTTCTTCAGCAAATTGAAAAACATGATCTCAAATTTAATATGGCTTAAAAAGAGCCATAGACTAAAGTACACTATACTGACTGCTCCTAAATCTAAAGGAGGTACAGCACTCCCAGATTTTGAACGCTATTGGCCAGCCACACACATAGCCAGACTCATGGAGATGAGGACAAACCCCCCTAGAAAACTGTGGACTACCTTGGAAATCAGCAACTTAAAAGGAGACCTATCACATTT
The DNA here is from genome assembly GCF_048569485.1 of Anomaloglossus baeobatrachus. Lineage (NCBI taxonomy): Eukaryota > Metazoa > Chordata > Amphibia > Anura > Aromobatidae > Anomaloglossus > Anomaloglossus baeobatrachus. Next base: position 318,479,999 of record NC_134355.1, on the reverse strand, counting down.
TCTATGGCCAACCCCTCACAACAGATTCAAATATAAAGACATACTGAACCCTTTTACCAAAGTAACACTTAAGCTTTGGCACAAATTTAATAAAAAACTAGATCTAATTCCGAACATTTGCAGAGCCACCCCCATTTTACATGTAATCCCGCAAAAATTTAGACTCCTAAAAAACAAAATTAGGACATCAAAAAATCTCTGCAACATAATACTGTCAGAGATAATCCATAACCATGAACCATTAACTATACAAGAGCTAAAATCCATCTTTAATCCAATAGATTTAAAAGCTAAAGACCTAGCCATCATTAGAGACCTAGCTTCATATCACATCCCAGATATTTCCCCTTCAAACCCGTCCCCCCAACAAGAATTTCTACTACATGCTCAAGGGAAGAATAGGCTAATCTCAAAAATATACAAGCTACTATATAACACTTCGGAAAAACCTTCTTACATTAATAGATGGGAAATGGAACTAAACATCACCTTCAACCCTAGTGAAATTCAAATGATCTTCAACAACGCCCACAACCTTTCAACCTCATCTAGATATCAAGAACTCAACTATAAAATTATCTCACGGTGGTATAAAACCCCAGACATTCTCTACAAAATTGACAACTCCTTGTCACCACACTGCTGGAGATGTAATCAAATGACTGGCACTCCTTCACACATTTGGTATCATTGCCCAAAAATAGCAAAATATTGAGATTCCATTAAAATTCACATAGAAAATGCTCTCAAGACCAAACTCCCTTTCAACCCAAACTTTATTATCCTCAATCTAGATACACAAAAGGAACACCTAAACAAACTCTCAATAATACCTCATCTCATAAATGCAGCAAAACTTTAATAGCCAGACACTGGAAAGAAGGTGATGCACCGAGTCTAACCGAGTGGTTCAATGAATCAAATCTTATAAGTGTCGCTGGCGTAGGAGGGGACGCCGCGCCCTCCCTACTGCTCGGGTCCGGCTGCTGCGGCCCGCTGCTGCCGCTGCTCGGTGGCTCGAGCGATGGGCCGGATCCCGGGGGCTCGAGCGGCATTCCTCGCCCGTGAGTGAAAGGGGAATTGGTGTTTTGGGATAGTTTATTGTCCGTGACGCCACCCACGGTTGTGGTGATTTGTTGACACCACCGCTGCTCTGTATGGGGATCCCGGGAATGGTGGTATGGAGCAGCTAGATGTGAGTCCTCCCCTCCGTGGGTAGGGGGTTGGTTGTCCCGGGGCCCAGTGATGAGGTGGGTGATGCAGGGCTTGGTGGGGTGCAGGGACGCGGTGGGCAGCTCTGTGCCTTGCGGCACTGTGGTACTCACTCAGCCTGAGACGATGACACAGTTCTCGGTAAAACACACGGCTGGAAAGACGGTTCCCACGGACGGCTGCACTTGCTTTCCCCAGTAGGTGACGGTGACGGTCCCTTTTTCCTGCACCTAAGATGATGATGGTTGCGATGGGTTCCCACCGGTAACCCGCTCCCCGGCTTGGATATGGGCCGGAGGAGCCCTACTTTGCCCGCAGGCGCTGGCCCTGAGAAACTGGTGCCCTGGCGGTGGCGGTGTCTCTCCATTACGGTTGGACTGTTGCCTTCAATCGGGACTTGGTTGTTAGGAGACAGACGTCCCCTTCACTGACGGATTTGGCAAATTATGGCGACTCCTAGCCTTGCCGGGATCCGAAAGGCCCCTGCCCTGGTGCTGACTGTTCTTCGTATACTGCTCCAGACCGCCGGGTCACCACCCGTCCGCGGTCCTTCCAGCAACCTCCAAGCAGTCACCCCTGTGGACTATCACCGCCGTCTGCTGACCTTGCTGTCACTGTCCGGGGCACACACCCGGAACAACTTCAGGCTTTACAAACTGTCACTTTCCCTTACTTCAGCTCCTCTACTTTGCTCCTCTACCACTTCACCTCCTTCTACTTCCTCCAACTTTTCTTATTTCTTCTTCTTCCTGTCCAAACCCTATCCGCCTGGTTTCTCCCGCCTCCAGGGCTGTGTACTCCTCGGTGGGCGGAGCCAACCGCCTGGCCCACCCCCTGGTGTGGACATCAGCCCCTGGAGGAAGGCAACAAGGATTTTAGGTTAGCCTTGGTGTTCCTAACTGGGGTGTAGGGTGTGGTGGTGTTATAACCTGTGACCCCTGGCTTGCCCAGGGCGTCACATTAGCATACATGAAAAAGCCCGATTGCATTACACTAGGAAAAATGCGAAGCTTTTAGAATCTTGGGACAAATGGGACAGATACTAAAAGCTAACTAAAATCTCTTGACAAATTTTCTCATCCAAAGATAACACATTAGCTCAGAAACCGAATAGACAGTTAAGCAAAACAAACACGCTGCTCATACACACCTCTGAAAACAAAGCCTTTTCATACTTTCATATATATAAATCCTAGTAACCAGACACCTTCTTAGAAATAGGTGGGAATCTCACCCTTTTTCCCCTTCCCCTACCCCCTCTACATTCCCGACCCCTTGTCCTCTCTTTACTTTATACCAACCTCACGTCTCCATCTCTCCCTCTTTCCTTTCCTTTTCTCTTTCCTTTCACCTGAAAAATACATGTTTATGCTTATTTGTTGTTGCAATTCCATTTCTGTAATATTAAGAAACATCTTAAATAAAGAATTTACAAAAAACAAACAAACAGTGTTTACTAAGTACCCTATGTTTATATGCACTATGCTTTTATTTAGTTACATCAGGGTATGTTTTCACAATTTTTTTCCTTGGTTTCTCTTTGTCTCATGGCCAGTGTGAACATGGTCTCACAAGTTCCATGTATACCATCTCATACTCCGGCTCACTTTTTTATTTTTATGTAGTTTCTTTGTATTCAGTACAAACAGCGAGTGGCCCCCTTCTCAGCGAGCTGGACATTTCATTCTGTGAATCCCCCTGACTGTGTGTCCTGTTGGGACCCGGTCGCTCTCAGCCCTTAGCCACATTGAGGCCTATTTTAGACCCATGGTAAGGTTTTAATATTAGAGAGTGTAGGTACTATCCCAACTGGGTACACCTTGACGTTTGGTGGGATAGCTTTATGCTTTTTTTGATCAAAAACAGTGTTTACTAAGTACCCTATGTTTATATGCACTATGCTTTTATTTAGTTACAGCAGGGTATGTTTTGACAATTTTTTTCCTTGGTTTCTCTTTGTCTCATGGCCAGTGTGAACATGGTCTCACAAGTTCCATGTATACCATCTCATACTCCAGCTCACTTTTTTGTTTTTATGTAGTTTTTTTGTATTCAGTACAAACAGGGAGTGGCCCCCTTCTCAGCGAGCTGGACATTTCATTCTGTGCATCCCCTGACTGTGTGTCCTGTTGGGACCCGGTCGCTCTCAGCCCTTAGCCACATTGAGGCCTATTTTAGACCCATGGTAAGGTTTTAATTTTAGAGAGTGTAGGTACTATCCCAACTGGGTACACCTTGACGTTTGGTGGGATAGCTTTATGCTTTTTTTGATCAAAAACAGTGTTTACTAAGTACCCTATGTTTATATGCACTATGCTTTTATTTAGTTACAGCAGGGTATGTTTTCACAAATTGTTTTCCTTGGTTTCTCTTTGTCTCATGGCCAGTGTGAACATGGTCTCACAAGTTCCATGTATACCATCTCATACTCCGGCTCACTTTTTTGTTTTTTTTGTTGTTCATATATAATCTTGTCACATTAAAGCTTCTGTCAGAGCTATGTACTGTAAATGATGGAGAGCAGCTGAAATATGCATATGTGCATCATTATGTAGGTTGCATGACTGCTGCTGTCTTCCTCCCCTGGCGACTGGCTGTTTCTGCTCCTTTGCACATCTGGTTACTATGGTAACTTGGCACGTACCTCTATGGTTATGCTTTATAAAGTTGGGTCAGAAGAAAGCATGCCTCCTGAGAATTTAGAAAGTTGGCATATAACCACTACTGAGATTTGTGCACTTTTATAATCTTAAGGCCATGTGTGTACGTGTGCGTTTTGCATGCGTTTACACAGCGCTTTGCACTGCAGCGTAAACGCATGCGTTCTGCGTCCCCAGCAACGTCTATGTAACTTGTGCAATTCCCATGCTCACGTTGCATTTTAGAATGCAGTGATTTGCATGCTGAAACTTGTGGCCGAATCGCTGCGTTCTAAAAAGCAACATGTCCATTAGGAGGCCTGCACTCTGCTCTCTCCTCGCTACTTTTAACTGCACATGCTGATGGAATTAAGCACTTTGGAGAATTGGATAGTGTCTGCTGTAGATTTCTGCTTCCTGGACATTGGTTTGGATTTTCTTTTCCTTGTCTACAAGCACCCATGACCATTGTTTCCATAAGGAGGACTAAAGCTGACCTATAAACCCGGCTATAAGATATTGCACGGTTCGGTGCAGAAACCGCCTCTGCATAGTATACTTCACACATATTCATTGCTTCCCCGCCCACCGGCATCTGTGATTGCTTGCAGTCAGAAGTGCCCCACAGCTGTCTCACTGCAACCAAACACAGACGCTGGTTAGCAGGTCTATATCGTAATTTTAAAAAAATGATGTGCGGTCTCCCCCAATTTTGATATCCAGCAAAGGTAAAGCCTCACAGCTGAGAGCTAGTATTCTCAGGCTGGGAAGACCCCATTATTGGGAGCCCCCAAGCCTAAAAATATCAGCCAGCAGCCGACCGGAATTGCCGCATCCATTAGACTTTACTTGGTTCATCCCGATTACCCTGGTGCGGAGGCAATTTGGGTAATAAGGAGTTAATGGCTGCCCATAGATCCCACTAAGCCCTAGGTTAGTGATGACAGGTGTCTATGAGAGATCCACCATTACTAATCTGTAAGAGAAAGTAAATAAACACAAACACGCAAAAAATCCTTTATTTGAAATTAAAGACAACGCACCCTCTTTCACCATATTATAAACCCCTTAAACACCCCTCCAGGTCTGTCGTAATCCACACAAGGTCCCACAACGCTTCCACCACTGCTACACCTGACGCTCACAGCGAGTGCCATAGAACATGACTACCCGCTGTGAGCTCCACGCAGCAAGTGAAGTAAGTTGCGCTACAACATTCAGGTTAGCCACAGCCACTGCTAGAGTCCTTTATCTGTGACAGCAAATCACCCAAGTGACTGAAGTCAGCCACGCGATCAGCAGTGCCATCACTCTGGTGATTTCCGGTCACAGCTGGAGTCCTCCTTCTGTGACTGCAAATCAGGCCACGACTGAAGTGCTTAGGTACACTTGAGCCTGCACCATACATGACATTATTTCTAATTTCCAATTCAGCTCAGCTATTTTGAATTTCTGAGTTAGCTTTGCTACATTTGTATGTGCACTGTTGTATTGAGCTCCCTGACCCATTAGCTCTGCCCAATGAGTCCCCTGTCATATCCATCTTTTTTATATGGCTTAGCTTTGCTTTCAGAGCGCCTTCTGACATACACAACTCTACAAAATTACTGGACTTTGGTATATCTGACCATCATGACACATCTTGTTGTGTGGTCAGCTTCACTCTTTGTTGGACCACAGCCTGTTTTGTCCTTGGGTAATGGCTTAGCCCCATGTCTCACCCTCTGCTTCTGTGCTCTTTTTATGGTTATTGTTGTTTTGTTTACTTTGTTTATACTTGAGGCTGAAGTTAAGGACACTCAGGGTAAGCTGATGTTGATGTTAAAATCCTGTGAAGATTCTTAGTGAGGTGGTGGCTGCTTTGAAGATTGATCTCAGACAGCGTATTCAGATTGCTAAGGACATTGCGCTAGAGGGTTTGCCTGTAAACACACTGTAATTGCCATTTTATTTAGGCATTTTCTTGAAGAGGTTCATGATTTTCGGAGCTGCCGCCCCACCACCGTGCGGAGCTGCCGCCCCACCACCGTGCGGAGCTGCCGCCCCACCACCGTGCGGAGCTGCCGCCCCACCACCGTGCGGAGCTGCCGCCCCACCACCGTGCGGAGCTGCCGCCCCACCTACACCCCACCTACTGTCTCCTCCCCAAAATCCCTTAGGATGTAAGCCCGCAAGGGCAGGGCCCTCTTCCCCCTGTGCTAGTCTGTCTATTGTAACGTGTACATGTATTCTGTATGTAACCCCCTCATGTACAGCACCATGGAATCAATGGTGCTCTATAAATAAACAATAATAATAATAATAATAATAATAATAATTTTGGCTACGTATCTGTGTTTTTGTGCCACTTCTTATCTCTTTCTCAAATCAAATGAAATCAAATAGGCTTTATTGGCAGTATCAAAATACAATTAGTGTTGCCAAAGCAAGAAAAAGAAGTGTGACAGGGGTGTGGGATAGGGTTGTGGGGATGGTGTCCTTTTGGTGGCAGAATGCTTATAAGGATCCTGATGAGTAGGTTCGTAAACACAAAATCAGTTCCAGGGCTAAAGCTTTTCCTCAGGCCCCATGGAGTTATCTCCGGACTAACGAGATTAAGTTACAGTCTTGCACTCAATAGTCCTTGACTTTGTCACTGATTTACCTTATTCTGGAGGTAATACTGTTGTATGGGTGGTGGTGGACTATTTCAGCAAGGTTTCTTTTAGTTCCACTTCTAAAGTTCCAATTCTAAGAGCTTAGCTACGTTGCTCATTTCTCATATCGGTAAACTACATGATGTACCCAAAAACATTATTTCCAATAGAGGGGTCGAGCTCTTGGCTAGCTTTTGGCATTTTTGCTCCAGTGTAGATATCAGATTGTAGTTTTCATCATGGTATCATTCGGAGACTAATGCTGGACAGACTGAGATGAAGAGAGAGAGTAATATTTGTAATGTTTTTTTCATCTAAGCAAAAAAAATTGTTTAAAAGAACAGAGAGTCCTCAGTGGTTGACTCTCTGTTCTTTTAAACAATTTTTTTATCTCTACTGGCTAACACGGTACAAAGATATATTTTACTTTCATCTAAGCAGGAAGACTTGGTGGTGTTTCTTCCCCTTACTGAATCTTGCTTTAAATTACTGTACCTCCACGGCTACCGGGACCTTGTCTTTTTCTGTTGTAGGAGTTGTAAACCTGTTTTGGCGAATTTGTATGACTTGCAGTCCTCCATGCCAGAGGAGGAGAAATTTTCTTCCCAATTCATAAGTCATCTGGAGGGAGGTCGAAAAGAGTCTTTTGGTGACTAGTGATCAGGCCAAAAAGGGAGCACAACGCAGGTGCAAAAAGGCTCTTATCTATAAGTTGGGGGGAGTTTGTGTGATTGTTCTTGAAAAATGTATGTCTTAAAGTGACTCCTAGGAAATTTGTTTTCAAATTTGTAGGTCTTTACATGACTACTAAAGTTTTGAATCTCATTATGGTTAAAATTCAACTCCCTCTAGCTTGGAAAATCAACATCCATTTCATTCTTTAAGAGAAGAAACATCAGTCCTCAAGACATTAATAAGGTGAATCTGGAGGAGGATCTGGAGTATGGAGTAAAACGATTTTTGTGACCCAGGCCGATCAGGCGCCCTTTGCAGTATCTATGCAAGTGGAAAGGTTACAGTTCGGAAGATAACTCCTGGGTTAATTCAGAGAATGTTCATGTGGATTGCATGATAAGACAATAACATTGTCTGAGGATGGGATTTCTGAAGATTCGTAGAAGGGAGAAGACTGTCATGACTCGATTAGTGACTTCTGGTTGTGTAGTCAGTTTCCCTCTCTGTTGGTCAACAGCCTGTTTTATTTGACCAACAGCTGATGGTACTCTTGTCTTTCCCTTGCCTTACTTGCTTGTTTCACTTTTATTCAGGTTTTTTTTACTTCCTAGTTTTTTTTTTTACTCTATCACATGCTTTGGAGGAGCTCACTATGCACATGCCGTCATTGCTGGCTATAGTCCAAAATTAATAGATGCTTGGAGTACCAGCTCTTTAGTTAAGGATTATCTAGCTGAATTACCTCTATTGCTTTTTCATGTGGTTTGTTTGTGAGTTTACCGTCTCAGAATTTTTCCCATTCTGCTACTTTTAGGATTCGAGTGGTTTCCACTTATTCCATAAGTCTTTTGGGTGTCTTCCGTTTTCCTCCATCTTTCTTGTATAACTTTCTGAACATGTTTTTAACCTTGTATCTAACCCTCTGCTTGTGTGCACTTCTTTATGGTTATTGTTGCCTTGTGTTAACCTTTGTTTATAGTTGAGGGTGCAGTTAAGGATGGCATTTTCTTTTGTGGCCAACATCCACAGTTAGGCAAGGACAAACCAAGGTCAGATTTAGGGTTCTCGTCTGAATAGGGACCTGTGGATTATAGGTTTTACATGTTTCCTGTTTTTTTCATCCCCATGTGAGTGGTAGGGTTTGATCATAACCCTGACTCTTCATGGCCTATTAGTTCAGCCCAATAAGTCTCTTGACTAGAGATGAGCGAGCCTCTGAAGGCTCGAGATCGGTTCGTCGAACGGAGGCCCCGTTCGAGTTTGGTTCGACGAACCGTTCGACGAACCTCTCGAACCCCATTGAAAACAATGGGAGGCAAACACAAACACATAAAAACACATTATACATGTACACATACAGTTAATAAACATTGCCATAACACTTACAGGTCCCCGCGACGCATCCTGCACTCTATCTCCCACCGCTTTTCCTTCCGATACTCGCTGCGTCCTCCCTGTAACTAGCACTGATGATAGGACCTTTCGTGACGTCAAAATAGCATGTGACCAGTCACGTGTCTATTATCTCATTGACTACAGACTTGTCACATGGCTATGACGTCATGCTAGGTCCTCTCAGTGCATCTCTCCAGTACGCGGTGCTCGTTTGAGCAAAATGCTCTGGTACATGGTTGACTTCTTGTTCCTGCATGTGGGCGCTCTTTACAGAGTCAGCCACATGCAGGGACTAGCTGTCACAGCCGGTAAATAGCGGCATCGGGAATGACTTGATCGGAGCACCGTTGCTATAGTAACCCATCTGTCAGCGGTGACGTCACCACTTACAGCACGCAGCTTCTCCTCACTCACTGAGTGTTTAGATGGCATGGGAACAGCAGCGTTCTTCCTCCCATGCAGTGCTGTCTGATGTAGCAGAGCTGCATGGGTTGAAGGAGAAAGAAGACAGAAGACCATGGATCGTGGAGGGCTGACAGGGAGTAATAAACATGGAGTCTCTAAGTGTGTCTGTGTATTTATTTCTATTAAAGTATTTTTTCTCTGTGTGGTGTCTTTTTTTAACCCTTTATTGGAGATTCTTAATGGCCGGGTCAAACTTGCCTGACATTAAGAATCTCTGGCTTAATACTAGCTAATAAAACAAAGCTAGTATTAACTCATTATTACCCAGCAAGCCACCCGGCTTCAGGGCAGCTGGAAGAGTTGGATACTGCGCCAGATGATGGCACTTCTATGAAAGCGCCATTTTCTGGGGCGGCTTGGGACTGCAATTCGCAGCAGAGGGGCCCAGAAACCTCGGGCTAGCCTGTGCTGAGGAGTCCAATCCCCAGCTGCCTAGTTGTACCTGGCTGGACACAAAAATGGGGCGAAGCCCACGTCGTTTTTTTTTTTTAATTATTTCATAAAATTCATGAAATAATTAAAAAAAAGGGCTTCCCTATATTTTTAGTTCCCAGCCGGGTACAAATAGTCAGCTTGGGGTTGGCAGCAGCCATACCTGCCTGCTGTACCTGTCTAGCATACAAAAATATGAAAAATCTCACGTCATTTGTTTTTGTAGTTTTTTGGCAATACAAATAAAAAATGCTTCCCTGGATTCTCCATTGCCAGTGAATGTAACACCAAGCAGTGGGGGTTAGCAGCCAGTTGGATTACCCTTAGCTAGCAATACAAAAAATGCAGCGGGAGCCCATATATATTTTTTTTAATTATTTATTTAAATAACAAAATAAAAATGGGCTTCCCTGTATTTTGATTGCCTGACATCACAGTGCTGTAAAAATAAATCATTAAAAAAATGACATATGAAAGTATGAAAAATCTTTGTTTTCAGAGGTGTGTATGAGCAACGTGTTTGTTTTGCTTAACTGTCTATTCGGTTCCTGAGCTAATGTGTTATCTTTGGATGAGCAAATTTGTCAAGAGATTTTAGTTAGCTTTTAAATCCTAGTAACCAGACACCTTCTTAGAAATAGGTGGGAATCTCACCTTTTTCCCCTTCCCCTACGCCCTCTACATTCCCGACGCCTTGTCCTCTCTTTACTTTTTACCAACCTCACGTCCCCATCTCTCCCTCTTTCCTTTCCTTTTCTCTTTCCTTTCATCTGAAAAATACATGTTTATGCTTATTTGTTGTTGCTATTTCATTTCTGTAATATTAAGAAACATCTTAAATAAAGAATTTACAAAAAAAAATGACATAGCGCTCCGCGGTATTTTTGATTCTCAGCGCAGATAAAGCAGACAGCTAAGGGTTGCCACCCCCATCTGCCTGGCGTTACCTTGGCTGGCAATCAAAATACAGGGAAGCCCATTAAGTTTTTTTATTTAAAAAAATAGTTAAAAATAAAATGACCTGTGGTCCCCCCATTTTTGATAGCCAGCTAGGGTAAAGCAGACGGCTGTAGCCTGAAAACCATAGGTGGCAGCTATACCGTGGTTGGTGATCCAATGTGGAGGTCACCCCAGGCTCTTTTTTTATATTTAGTTTAAAATAATAATAATTACAACAAAAAGTATAGGGTCTCCCCAAAATTAGATCGCCAGCCAAGGTAAAGCGGACAGCTGTGGTCTGGTATTCTCAGGGTGGGAAGGTCCATAGTTATTGGCCCTTCACAGCCTAAAAATAGCAAGCCGCAGGCACCCCAGAAGTGGCGCATCCACTAGATGCGCCAATCCTGGCGCTTCACCCCAGCTCATCCCGTGCCCTGGTGCAGTGGCAAACAAGGTAATAAATGGGGTTGATACTAGCTGTAAGATCACCTGACATCAAGCCCAGCAGTTTGTGATGTCATGGCATCTATCAGATACCCGACATCACAAACTGTCAGTACTAACAAAAAAAATAGACAAAAAAAAATGTATTTGAAAAAACACTCCCCAAAACATTCCCTCTTTCACCAATTTATTGTAAGGAAAAAAAAATAAGGGGGTCCCACGACGACTCTAAACCATCCAGAACAGGGGTCTCAAACTCGGCTGGGTGTATGAGCCGCACACAGGAAAAAATTCTCAGGGGCCTCATTCTTTGCAGGACAAAGTGACATTTTTATTGTTACAATATAATTTTTCTTTACACACCTTTGGATCACTGATTTTGAACATTTTTCACTTGTTTATTATAGCAAACGTGCACATTCTTTGTTTAAATATAATTTATTTATTTTTTTTACATTTTATTCCTTTCTTGTAACTAAAGGGTACTTTACACGCTGCAACATCGCTACCGATATATCGTCGGGGTCACGTCGTTAGTGACGCACGCCGGTAACGACATCGCAGCATTTGACAGCAAGGAGCTGACTCGCCCACCCCAGGGTTATGGGACACCCGGTGCCGGGCCGGACTAGTCCGGTGGTAGTCAGTGGTGGCTGGGCCCGGCTCCGTGGCCCTGGTGGGTGTCAGTAGAATATGTGGCTTGCTTGTTAATGGTTGTGTTCGTGACGCCACCTGTGGTATGCGGCTAGTAAGCCGCCGCTGCTGTGTGAGGCCACCGGGATGATGTGATGGCAGCTATGATGGTACTGCTCCCCACAGGTAGAGCAATGCCCGGGGCACAGTTGGTGCTTGTGAATGTCTATGCAGATGAAATAACTGAGGCAACTTCAAGGGTGCAGTTCCAGTTCTTTACTCACAGTTCAAGTCAGTGTAGCAGGACCCTTGGACTGCTGGGACCTCTGTCAGGGACCTCCGCCGTTTCTGGGTGATTCAGAGTGTGGAATCCGGTGCCCTTCTCTTAGTGTCTCTTTCTTCTGCTGTCTTCACTAGCCTTGCCTTTGTTAAGATGGACTTGGCTTGGCCTCCACTACAGCCTCCAGGCTGGGGGGTCACCTGTCGGCTGATTACCCCTTTTCTGAACGTCTGCTGTGGGTTCTGGCCCTGGGAGTCTACAACCTTCCCTAGGCCTCGGTTTTTACTGTTTGGAGATTGTCTTTGCGCTCCTCCAGTCTCTAGGGACCGTCCCCTGTCGCAGCTGGATCCCTCCACCGATGTCACTGTGGACCAGGCCACCGCAGCCTGCACCCCCGTGGCAGTTCTAGGGCCCTGCGTCCTTGGTACCCCTAGGCCTGCTCGTAGTAACTGCTAGGACTACCCGCGGCCCTGCGACCCCTTCTGTCTTCTTGCTTTCTTTCCTTCTTTCCTTTCCTTCTCCTCCTTGCCTGCCTCCAGCAGGCCTCCTCCTCCCTCCTTTCTCTTGTTCTTCGCCTCCAACTACATGCTTGCTCTTCACTCTCCCTGAGGTAACTAACTAACCTTGTCCTTCCTATCTCTGTCTGCTCTCTTGTGGCTCCTCCCACCTCCCAGTTGCTAAGCTGTCACCTATGGGAGCAGGGATGGGTCTTACAGCCCCTCCCAGCATGCAGCATGGGAGGGTTGCCTGCCACTTTCCCTGGTCCTGTGTGTCCCTAACAATGGGTGTAGTGTGGATTTACCAGGGGACCGGAGTTCACTCTCCTCCTCTCCCAAAATGGGCATCACACCGCTGGTGGGGTGCAATGACCTGTGGCGACGGAAGCCTCAGGGGCGCCACAGAGCGACGATCAACGATCGCAAAATCGTTCAAAAACGGTGATCGTTGACACGTCGCCTCTTTTCTTAATATCGCTGCTGGCACAGGTACGATGTTGTTCGTCACTCCTACGGCACCACACATCGCTGTGTGTGACACCACAGGAGCGACGAACATCTCTTTACCTGCGTTCACCGGCAATGCAGAAGGAAGCAGGTGGGCGGGATGTTACGTCCCACTCATCTCCGCCCCTCCACTTCTATTGAGCGGCCGTTTAGTGATGCTGCAGTGACGTTGCTATGACGTCGAATGCAGCTCCCTCTTGAGAGAGGGATTGTTCGGCAGTCACAGCGACGTCGCTGACAAGGTATGTGCGTGTGACAGTGCCGTAGCGATAATGTTCGTTACGGCAGCGATCACCACATATCGTTACAACGACGGGGGCAGGTGATATCGCACGCGAAATCGCTAGCGATCGCTAGTGATGTTGCAGCGTGCAAAGTACCCTTAAGTCTAACAATTAGCACTATATAGAAATTTTGACCAACATATTTTAGTAATGTTCCCCATCTTGTTGTAACGTGCCCATCCTTGTCCCCTTGTAGTAATGTACCCCATCCTAGTCCCCATCCTACAGTAATGTGCTCATCCTTGTACCCATCCTAAAGTAATGTTCCTCATCCTTGTGCCTATCTTGTAGTAATGTGCCCATCCTTATCCCCATCCTATAGTAATGTCCCGAGCCTTGTCCCCATCTTATCGTAATGTGGCCATCCTGTACTAATGTGTTCATCCTGGTCCCCATCCTATAGTAATGTCCCCAATCTATAGTAATGTGTTCATCCTTGTCCCCCATCCTTTAGTAATGTTCCCCATCCTTGTCCCCTTGTAGCAATCCTATAGTACTGTCCCATCCTATAGTAATATTCCCATTCTATAGTAATGTCCCCAGCCTTATCCCTATTCTATAGTATTGTTTTCCATCCTTGTCCCTTTGTTGTAATGTCCTTATCCTGTAGTAATGTCCCCATCCTATAGTAATGTGCCCACCTTGTCCCTATTCTATAGTAATGTCCACAGCCTTTTCCCCATTCTATAGTAATAATGTCCCCATCCTATAGTAATGTCCCAATCCTATAGTAATGTCCCCAGCCTTATCCCCATCCCATATTAATGTGCGCACTTTGTCCCCATCCTGTAGTAATGGGTGGGGGAGGGGCAGCGGTGGCAGCGGCTGAAAGGGGGCAGTGGCTGTAACTTACCGATCATTCTCCTCCAGTTCCACAGACGCCAGAGTGAAGGTGAGGGAGCGGTCTCTGGCCCCAGATCCACAGTGATTGGAGAGATCGGTCACAAGGTCGGTCTCTCCAATCAGAGCTGGGGGCAGGTGTAACACGTCACCCAGCTCTAGCCAATGATCGGTGCTATAGCTGCACTGAATTTGGCTGGATTTCAATGTTTTAGCCATTTTCAATGGTTGAAACATTACAGTGGCTGTGATTGGCTGAGCGGCGTTCGTCAGCCAATCATGGTCTCCGTAGGTCCGGGGAGGAGACACCACCCCTCCTGAGGTCAGGCAGAGGTCCCCTCCTCCCCGAATCTAAGGTACTTGCAAAGCGATCGCAGCCACCGGGGCCGTGATTTTACCATGATGTACTGGGTACGTCATGGGTCCTTAAGTACCAGGGAGCCATGACGTACCCAGTACGTCATAGGTACTAAGGGGTTAAGCCATCCTTCACATACACACACAAAATGAAACCACCATTCTTCTCACCTGTCCCATGTTCCCTCCGCTGCCTCACCTCCGCTTCGTGCGGCACCCAGGCCCGTGCCCCCGGTGACTATCGCAGCAGGGGCCGCAGCCCTTTAGCGATTTATGTCAGATGATTGTATTGCCGGTGCGAGAGCGCAGCGCCGGCAATACATTCATCTGACATAAAGTGCAGACAGTGGCTGCAGCCCCTGCACCTGCCACGATAGTGAACAGGGGCACGGGCATGGGGGCCACACAAAGCTGCCTGAGGGGCCCGCATGCGGCCCGTGGGCCGCCTGTTTGAGACCCCTGCTCTAGAATATGGGGGGACATGCTCAGGAACGTATCCCCCATTTTATAGGAGTGCAGACACTCCATGTGAGGAGTGTGGGTGCAATGAATCTGCATCCACTCTACCCAGGTCCACAGCAGCAGAGTCCATGTCGTAAGTGTTGCTACCAAAGCTGCAATGCCCTGCTCATGAGGTAAGGGTATGCCTAATCAGGAGAACTATTCTACATTTCCAAATATTGGTATTTGCTGATATTATTGCTATACCACCTACTATATATTGGGGATAGGATCTTGGAGATGGAATACCTCTTTAAGTCTAGTTATCCAGCTGAATGAATACTAAACAACAGAGCTCACTATTTAGACATGTTTTCTTGTGGCGTATAATGGACTCTCATGTTTGGTAATCGTTCAGCAAGGCAACTATAAAATCAAATACCTCCATTTGGAAATGTAGTATAGCTCTCATGATCAATATGTTCCTTACCTCATGAGCAGGGCATTGCAGTAGCTTACAGATGCATGGTTCCCGCACTCACTGTGTCTGAACACAGGAAGCTGAGCTGACAGCCGCTCTGTGCATGTGGCAGCGTCTATTGTGAAGGAGGGGGCTGCGGGGAATCAACGCTGTACAGGTACCGTGGGACACCGGGGAACATCGGTGGGATTATAGGGGATGACCTGGCAGGGCCTGGGCAGGAGTTTTCTGTCGCATGTGTTATGGGACCGGAAAAAACTGGCCTGCATCATGATCTCCAGGATCTCAGCTACCCCCTGCAACCCCGGAGATTTTCTGATGCTGGGGGGCACTATTCACTTAGTTCTGCCTGCTGTTTATAAACGGCAGATCAGAATAAGGCTACAGTCACACGACCGATCCGTTTTTGCGGCCTGCAAAAAACAGTCAGTTTTTTTCACGGATGCATCCGTGTGACATCCGTTTCCGTTCCGTTTACGGTCCGTATGTCATCCGTTTGTCATCCATGTGTCTTCCGTTTTTTTTGCGTACTGCAAAAAAACTGAAGGAGGGAAAATACATAAATTTACCCAGGATCCTTAGCTTCAACCTACATGAGGCGGTCACATGTTCACTTCCAGTGCCATTTTCTACTGCTTTTCACAGCATAGAGCGCTCTGGTGATTTTCCTGTGCTTGTACACTTCATATCAGTCTTTTCTGTCATTATAATGACAGAAAGACACATAATGTCCCACTCTCCTGCATTTTGTAATTTTGCACCCTTTGGTGCCTTTCATGTGGTACTAAGGGGTGCTTAGCCTTGTATTTAGCCAAAAAATAAATAAATTTAAAAAAAAATGACGTGGGGTTCCCTCTATTTTTGATAGCCAGCTAGGGTAAAGCAGACAGCTGCAGCCTGCAGACCACAGCTGGCAGCTTCACCTTGGCTGGTAATCCAAAACTGAGGGCACCCCATGCTGTTATTTTAAATTAAATAAATAATTAAAAAAAAAAACACGTGGGGGTCCCCCCAAAATCCATTAGATGCGCCAATCCTGGTGCTTCGCTCCAGCTCATCCCGTTGCCCTGGGGCAGTGGCAAACGGGGTAATATATGGGGTTAACACCAGATGTGTAATGTCACCTGGCATCATGCCCTGGGGTTCGTGATGTCAGGCGTCTACCAGATACCCGACATCACCAACCCAGTCAGTAATAAAAAAAAAATAGATGACAAACACATTTTTATTTGAAAAAACACTCCCCAAAACATTCCCTCTTTCACCAATTTATTAGAAAGAAAAACAAATCCAGGTCTGGTGTAATCCAAGGGGTTCCCATGACGACCAATACCATAATCAATGTCCCAGTCAATGAACAACAGAATGTTCCCCATTGGCTGGGAGAGCAGTGCAGTGACCTGACCTAACATCAATAGGTCAGCCCAGGTCACTGCAGGGCATGACGAGCGCTGCTGTCAGGAGGATAGCAAGGTACATTACCTGCGGTGATCGCTGCACTCCTGATAGCAGAGCTGTTACTGAGTTCAATGACTGCCGCCTTCACAACCAAGTATCGCGGGTGCCTGTGACGTCACCGCTAGTGACAGTCTCAGGCCAGCAGCGAGAGGAGATGTGACAAGCGGCGGCCATGGAGGACAGCGACAGCACTGACGTCGGGAGGGCAGGACTTCATCACTGCAGGTAAGGAGCTTCACTAACCTCCTGACGGCAGCGCTTGTCATCCCCGGAGCTGCTGTCACTGCAGTGTGGGAAGCTGCGGACACTGTACAGTGCGGGCAGCTGCAGACACTGCTGAGCGGGCAGTCGTAGGGCTGGAGCTGGAGTGGGACACAGACTGCAGCGCATCCGACGGAATTCACATGGAAGTGCTTCTGTGTGGCTTTTGGGGATTTTTACACACCTAGCCAGGATAAACATCGGGTTACTAAGCAAAGCGCTTTGCTTGGATACCCAATATTTACCCTGGTTACCAGCTTACTGCAGGCTGCCAGCGATGGCTCCCTGCACACCTAGCTGTAAAAAGCCATGCTTTTGGTGCTCGAACCATTCTCGAATGTTATTCGAACTGTCGAGCTTTTAGCAAAAGGCTCGAGTTCGTTGAACGTCTCGAACACCCCCCAAAATCACTCGAACATGAAATTGGCGAAGCCTCGAACATCACTCATCTCTACTCTTGACATACTCAGCGCAGCTATGTTGTTTGGCTCTGCTAGATTGCTTCAATGTGCCTTCTGATAAACCCAATTCTGTAAAATTTCTGGACTTGCTTGATTGCTGGGCCATCTCTGTTGTGCCATTTACTCTGCTTCTTCAATCTTCTTTACCTTTGTATCCAGCATTTAGAGCTTCCTTTAATATTAAATTCATGATTTTATTTAAAAATGCTAAAAAGAAAAAAGATTCATTATAGATTTTTTTTTAAGTTTTTTGAAACACAGGCTCTTAGCCATAGAAAGATTTTCCTGACACAGAATATGGCTTAATATAATTTCCGCCATGCTTTCACATCTGAAGGAACCTGCACTAATTAGACTAAGGAGAAGAAAACTCTTGCAGAAGTTCCAGGACGCAATAAGTTTTAATCAGTCATGTACCATAACAGATGCAGTGTGATGAGATATTACCAGATGTGGAGGACAGTCTGCATATTTTTGCTTTTTATGAAAATATGTAAACTCAGTTGATCAGAACTGACATAATAAATAGAGATATCAACATTTCTTCTAGTCTTTGTTGAGTATGTTTGCCGTTCAGTTAAGATTTTCCATTAATATTTTGTGCTAGCTGAGTTTCTGGCAAATCACAGTGTATGAAATGCAAAGAATGAAGTCAGCAAGGGATAAGGCCATTATCCAAATATTATGACTGTAATTACTGTTTGAACATCCTGTAACCCATTTATACCCTTAAATGACTTTAATAGAGTTCAACCGTACATTTGCTGACAAGATAAAGTAGAGAAATGCTGCTTTAATTTTGCACAGAAGTAATTAAAGGGCAACCTGAATGGCAATTTATATTCGCAATAATGGTACCATAAACATCACTAATGAGTGGGCAGTGCCACTGGCACTAACAGAAAGGGTTGGTAATGAAGTTTCAATAAAAAAAATAAAAAAAAATAGGGTTGCTAACCATTTTGGAAGCAATTTCACTGTATATTACAGAAGAGTAGTGTTCCCAAGGTGTAGCAGTTCAGGAGCAGTTCTAGACTTCTGAATTACAAATTCATGAATGTGACACATAGGGATTTGTAGATACTAATTTGTCGGAAATGGCCATAAACCCAAATCTTTAGCCTATTTGAAAGAAAACCTGGCTTTATTTAGGGTTGACAAAAATCCACAGTGCCACGCTATATTGTGAGAGACACTGAAGCTACATGCAGTATAGCTTCAGAGTGCAGTAAGCAGGCAAACCACAAGAGCGCAGTAGAGTAGTCCGTAAGCCAGGTCAGCAGCAGGAGGTCTCGTCAATAACACAGGGATAATAAATCGTGGTCAGCTGATAGCAGAGGGTCAGATGCGAGAAAGTCATGTATGCAACACTGGAGAGAGACGGAGCCAAAGTCTGTAAGGAGGATTCAGGTCAGATGCAGGGAAGTCCAAGAAACATACAATGGTGGAGGACAAAGAGGTAGGAACCAGGATCAGACAGACAGAGATGGGTGCACAGTAGACAGGAGCGGGTAGTCAGGGACCAGAACGAACGGACGAATGGAAGAGACAACGGGCAGGACAAGGTAGCAGGGAGGCAGAACAGATCAGGAAACACACGGGAGCCAGCAACGCATTCTGCAGAGCATAAACTATAATTGTCACTGCATCGAAGGTGCAGCACCAAGATATAACATTCTGACATCTGGAACGAGGCAGGATGGGATTAACCCCTCATATGACCTGTAATCCTGAGCTGGAAAACCAACCATGGCTGAGCCACAGCTGACACAGGCAAGGATCATGACACATAGATTGCTGGACAGTCCAAAAAAAAGAGCATTTACTTTTAGTTTGTGTTTTCACTTTTATGTGAAAGATTGCTCAGAATAGGAAAAAAATCAAGTTGGCAACCCTGACAAAAATTTGTAGTTTCCAAAATACTGAGAATCCAAAGGCTATAAGGTTTACCTGGTCTTAGGTCGGAGTTAAACTTGCGAGTGCCTCGCATGTATCTCACATGAGTCTCACATCGCATCTCCTGGCATGGTCACATACTCTCCTGACAGGAACAGGTCGGTTGCATGTGTCTCTATGCAGCTGAGATGCTCCTGTCTGGAGAGTGTCAGGCCGTGCCGGGTGATGCGATGCGAGACTGGCACAAATTACCCCGATGCACTTGCAAGTGTGACTCTGGCCTTATGATCATAGTCTACAGCTTATGATTTGTAAAATGGCTCTAAACTGCCCAAAATTGTTAGTAGGATTGGGTAAAACTGGAAGGAATGTTTTCTGATATGGTAATTTACCACATTTTGATTTATTTTGCATTTAAAGAGTGTTCTTTTTCTAACATTATTGTATCCAATTACTAATGATTAAAGAATAAATAATGTAGGAAAAAGTTAAATTAACACACATGTAATTAGTGTTATGATGAATTTTTAAATAGGTTTTTACAAGAGAAATGAATTGTCAGAGAAACACAATGAAAGCAGAGAATAAAACACATAAAGTAGGCAAGATAAGATTGTGTTCCCACTCCTCCAACAGTAAAATGTGCAACAATATAAAATTACATCTTAATTATAATAAACTATTGCAATAATGAACCAACAAATATAAGTAAAAAGTCTTTGCCTAATTAAACCTACTTTTATTTAATATGTCCTAAATATGAAGATAATGGTGTGGAAGAAAGTTGCACAAAGATTATGCTTATCTGGGATCTGTCACCAGGTTCTTGCCATATACTCTGAGAGCAGCATGATGTTCGGGCAGAGACCCTGATTCCAGTATTGTATCACTTACAGGTCAGCTTATTGTAGTTTACTTAAAAACTGTTTTTTATCAGCAGGAGATTATCCCTAGAGGAATGGTTACTTCGTACTATGTTGTCCTCCTGTTTTGAATAACCTTGTCCTACTCCTGATTATCTGCTTTCTGTCAAGGTACAGTGTAAGCAGAAAACATTCAGTGCTGTGACAGGGATTATACAGAGTTCAATATTCAGAAAATGGGTAGAACTGCAACAAATTAACCAGTGATTTATCAAGAATACAACAAGCAGACTAGTAAGTGAGATATCACTGGAATCAGGGTCTCTGCCTACATTTTGCTGGTTTCATATTACATAGCACAAATCTGCTGTCAATTTCTCTTTAAATATCTTTGAGCTCACGGTATACTTAAAATTGGTTACGGTGATAAGTATTACGCCATCGGTTAACTGGTTTGACATAATACTTGCAGAGTAAAGAGCTATTCATTGCATTGCTATGTTTATAAAATTGAAAACAAATCTAGTTGTCTAATCATTGTGTGAATGCATATATTTTATATATGCCCTGGGTATAAAATAATGACTTGTATAAGGACTTGCAGATAAGCAAAACGTTAGTGTTCCCTGCAATGAATTGATCCAAAAAGTGAGTAGGTTGAGTTAGATTTACTAGAATAAGGACAAGTATTAAAGAAACCAGGCAAGAAATAAGCTGCAAATCACTGAAATGGCACAAGCTTGTAAGAAGGAGAGGCCTGAAGAGTGGTAACTGTATTGCAATGGGAAGGCAGGAGGTATCTACTGAGTGACTGCAGGTTCCAAACAGGCTGGAGGCTGAGCATTATAAGTAACCTTCATAGTGTTGAAGAATAGCAACAAGAGATAGTGTGAGTCAAATAACCTTCTAATGACCACATCCTAATGTCCATTTTACTGCAATGGTGTCCGTAATGGGGTATAACTTTAGCAAATACTATACTTCCAATTGGAAATATGGTATAAGGCTATGTGTGCACGTGTGCGTATTACATGCAGTTACGCTGCGCTTTGTAGCGCAGCGTAACTGCATGCGTCCTACGTCCCCTGCATAATCTATGGAGGTTGTGCAGGGGCCGTGCGCACGTGGCGTCTTAGAGCGCAGCGCTTCGGCTGCTGCCCGAAGCGCGCGTTCTAAGAAGTAACATGTCACTTCTTCCGTGCGCTTTGCCGGCAGCCCCTGCTCTGTCTATGGCAGGAGCTGCAGGCACTTTCTCTGCCGGCACCATGCGCTTCAGAACGGAGCTTTTCAGCTGCGCTCTGAAGCGCACCTTTTAGGTGCGGTGCAGAGCGCACACGTGCGCACATAGCCTAATTCTCCTGATTAGCTATGTCACTAACCTCATGTGCAGGATATAGCAGCAGCTAAACTAAGCATAGTTGCAACCACTAACAACAAACTGTCCCTATCCCAGCAGGGTTGTATTTTATAACTGATTTTATCTTACATTATTGACTAACTGCTACATGGTTTTAATAATTAAACTATTATTCAAAAATAAACACATTATAAATATATAAAACTATGGCAAAAATTAAGAGACCACTGCAAAATTGTCAGTTTTTCTGATTTTTCTCTTTATAGGTATACTAGTTTCTGTGCTTATTTATTGGATTTACACTTGCACTGCTTATTCCATTGTGTTTTGTGTTTTTGTTTCTTATTTGTGAGGATCTGTCTCTCTGCTTTTGTGAGCAGGGCAATTCCTCCAGCAAGAAAGGATGCTTGCTCCCTGTTCATGTTTGGATTATTTGCACTTTAGAATATTATTTGTTCTGTGATTTTGTTTCTTCCCATTATATCTGCAGTTCTGTTTAACCCTAGAACGCATACATGGGGCCTCGCAGGCCTGCTAGGTAACTTGTTATCTATTGTAGATTTCTATGGTTGAGCATTCTAGGGTAAAAGTGTCTGGCACAAGAGTACCTGATATAGTGGGGAAGAGACCGTGTGGTCTCAGGATTTTTTCTATCAGGAGTTTGGTATTTTTTGCAGGTTTTTTTGCTGGCCGCAATCAGTTATCTGTCCTGTTCTGTCTGGTACGTTGGGCCTCTCCTTTACTAATGTATGTTTTCTATCTGGGTATTGAGTTTTCTTACATCACCATCGTTTACATGTTGGGGGCTTGCTATTCCTTTGGGGACTGCTCTGACGCAAGTTAGGATTCCTCATTTCTATCTTTGAGGTGTAGCGATGTCTAGGTGTGTTAGGAACATCCCACTGCTACTCCTAGTGTTGTCCGATAGATAGGGGATTGCGGTCAGCTTAGTTTCCAACTACTCTTGTGGTTTTATTTTTTCCTTTTTCTATCAGATTTCTTGTGATCGTCCATGGTTACCAGTTCATAACAGCTGTCTGTGTGTCCATATTGGTGTAACAGTAAATAAATAATAAAATTGGAATAGGATCCCCCATATTATGATACCCAGCACACATAATGCATACGGATACAGGCTGCAACCCCCAGTAGTGTGCTTATTTTGGCTGTCTATCAAAATAAGAAGGACCGCATGCAGCATTTAAAAAAAAAATAAAAAAAATAAACAAGTTTAAAAAATGACATAAAGTGCCCCCAATTTTGATAGCCAGTCATGATAAAGCCAACAGCAGGGAGCTAGTATCCATAGGCTGGGGAGACATCCATGCTTATTGCCACCTCTAGCCTAAAAATAGCTGCTGGCAGCCACCTAGGATTGTCACATCCAATAGGAGCAACAATCCCAGCACTTCACCTGGCTCATTCCGATTGCCATGGTGCAGTGGCAATCATGGTAATAAAGGGTTAATAACAGCTCACTGCTTCCACTAAGCTGTAGATTAGTAATGGGAGGTGTCTATGAGGCCCCTCCAATACAAATCTGTAAGTTAAAGGAACTAAACAAAAACACTGAAAAAATTATTTATTTGAAATAAAATGCAAAAACCCCACCCCCTTTTACCCCTTTATTAACTCCAAAAAAACTCAGGTCCAACAAAATCCACATGAGGTCCCATGACGATTCCAGCTCTGCTACATCTGAAGTGACAGCGTGCCAGGATAGAACATGACTTCTCTTTGTGGGCTTTAGCCAGAAAATGACTGAGCCACAGAAATGAGTGGTGACGTCATTCAGGGTTTTTGCGGTCAAAGCTGGATGGTAACCTGACCTCAGGTGACCTCATTGAACTGAGTGACCTCACCTCAGGTGAGCTCACTAAATTCACAGACCTATTACATCTTTGCAGAAAATTGTGATTTTTTTATTTTTTTTTTAGAAGAGATGCAGATTTGGGCTGAAATTTCTACACCACATTCCTACTCCCAATCTACACTTCAAGGCAAAATAGTGCATCAAAACACCATGCAGTTTTGATGTAATAGTGATGCCATTTTATTTTGCCAGGAGGTGTACATTGGGTGCAGGAATATGGTGTAAATATCCATTCCTGCTAAGTACTATACATAAGCCCAAGCAATACATGAGCATATCACAAGTTAGAGATATGCAATATTTGAAGGTAACTTGAACAAATTTAGTAATATACTAGCTGTAGTACCCGGGCGTTGCCTGGGATAGTAACTGTCTCTCTGTCTCTCTACCAGTCTCTGTCTGTCTCTCCCAGTCTCTGTCTGTCTCTGTTTGCCTCTCCCAATCTCTGTGTGTCTCTGTTTTTCTCTCCCAGTCTCTTTTTGTCTCTGTCTCTCCCAGTCTCTGTCTTTGTTTGTCTCTCCCAGTGTCTGTCTGTCTCTGTTTGCCTCTCCCAATCTCTGTGTCTCTGTTTTTCTCTCCCAGTCTCTGTCTGTCTCTGTTTGTCTCTCCCAGTCTCTGTCTGTCTCTGTTTGTCTCTCCCAGTCTCTGTCTGTCTCCCATTTGTCTCTGTGTGTATGTCTCTGTGTGTCTGTCTCTTTTTTTGTGTCTGTATCCATGTCTGTCTGTGTGTCTATATCTCTATCCATGTCTGTCTGTCTGTATCTGTGTCTCTCTCTATCTCTGTGTCTGTCTCTCTCTCTCTCTGTCTGTTAGTCTCTTTCCCCACCTGTCTCTTTCCTTGCCTCTGTCTCTTTCCCCGCCTCTGTCTCTTTCCCTGCCTCTGTCTATTTCCCTGCCTCTTACTCTGTCTGTGCCTTTGTCTGTCTATCTCTCTGTCTCTCTCTATCCGTCTCCCCACCGAATTCTTATTACCTCACACATGAGCTTCTTATACGAACAGTTTATTTTGTTCCTATAGCAACCACTCACAGCTCCTATTAATAACCTTTAGCTTACAGCATTGGCTAGCGATGTCGAGCGCGATAGCACCCGCCCCCGTCGTATGTACGATATTATGTGATCGCTGCCGTAGCGAACATTATCGCTATGGCAGCGTCACACGCACATACCTGTGCAGCGACGTCGCTATGACCACCGAACAATGCCTCCATCAAGGGGGAGGTACGTTCGGCATCATAGCGACGTCACTGCGATGTCACTAAGCAGCCGCCCAATAGCAGAGGAGGGGCAGAGATGAGCGGGACGTAATATCCCGCCCACCTGCTTCCTTCTGCATTGCCGGTGGAGACAGGTAAGGAGATGTTCGTCGCTCCTGCGGTGTCAAACATATCGATGTGTGCTGCCGTAGGAACGACGAACAACAACGCTAATAAGCAATTAGGATTTTTTGATTCAGGGCGACTTCTCCGTGGCGAACAATTTTTGTCACTTTTGCGATCGTTTAAAGTCGCTCATAAGTGTCACACACTGCGATATCGTTAATGACGCCGGATGTGCGTCACACACATCGTGACCCCGACGAAAATTCATTAACGATATCGTAGCGTGTAAAGCCCGCTATAGTCTATGACGTTTCCTGAGTGACATGGAGTGTCTGTGCAAAATTTCATGATTGTAAATGCGACGGTGCGTATTCCTTTAGCGGACATACTGTACATACACACATACATACACTCAGCTTTATATATTAGACTAGCTGTAGTACCCGGGCGTTGCCCGGGATAGTAACTGTCTCTCGGTCTCTCTCCCAGTCTCTGTCTGTGTGTCGCTGTCCGTCTGTCTCTTACCCCGTCTGTCTCTTTCCAGGGCTCTCTCTTTCCAGGGCTGTCTCTTTGCCCAGGTGACTCTTTCCAGGTCTGTGTCTTTCAAGGTCTGTCTCTGTCCCCATCTGTCTCTGTCCCCGTCTGTCTCTGTCCCCATCTGTCTCTGTCCCCGTCTGTCTCTGTCCCCGTCTGTCTCTGTCCCCGTCTGTCTCTTTCCCCGTCTGTATCTTTCCAGGGCTGTCTCTTTCCAGGGCTGTCTCTTTCCAGGTCTTTCTCTTTGCCCGTCTGTCTCTTTGCCCATCTGTCTCTTTGCCCGTCTGTCTCTTTGCCCGTCTGTCTCTTTCCAGGGCTGTCTCTTTCCAGGGCTGTCTCTTTCTCGGTCTGTGTCTTTCCAGGTCTGTCTCTTACCCCGTCTGTCTCTTACCCCATCTGTCTCTTACCCCATCTGTCTCTTACCCCGTCTGTCTCTTTCCAGGGCTGTCTCTTTCCACGGCTGTCTCTTTCCAGGTCTGTCTCTTTCCATGTCTGTCTCTTACCCCGGCTGTCTCTTTCCAGGTCTGTCTCTTTCCAGGTTTGTCTCTTACCCCATCTGTCTCTTTCCCCATCTGTCTCTTTCCCCATCTGTCTCTTTCCCCGTCTGTCTCTTTCCCCGTCTGTCTCTTTCCCCGTCTGTGTCTTTCCCTGTCTGTCTCTTTTCCTTTTTGTCTCTTTCCCCATCTGTCTCTTTCCAGGTCTGTCTCTTTCCAGGTCTGTCTCTTTCCAGGTCTGTCTCTTTCCCCGTCTGTCTCTTTCCACGTCTGTCTCTTTCCCCGGCCGTCTCTTTCCCTGGCTGTCTCTTTCCAGGGCTCTTTCTCGGACTGTCTCTTTCCCCGCCTGTCTCTTTCCCCATCTGTCTCTTTCCCCATCTGTCTCTTTCCCCGTCTGTCTCTTTCCCCGTCTGTCTCTTTCCCCGTCTGTCTCTTTCCCCGTCTGTGTCTTTTCCCGTCTGTCTCGTTCCCTGTCTGTCTCTTTCCAGGGCTGTCTCTATCCCCGGCTGTCTCTTTGCCCGGCTGTCTCTTTGCCCGGCTGTCTCTTTGCCCGACTGTCTCTTTTACTGGCTGTCTCTTTCCCCATCAGTCTCTTTCCCCGTCAGTCTCTTTCCCCATCAGTCTCTTTCCAGGGCTTTCTCTTTCCACGTCTGTCTCTTTCCAGGGCTGTCTCTTTCCAAGGCTGTCTCTTTCCATGTCTGTCTCTTTCCAGGGCTGTCTCTTTCCAAGGCTGTCTCTTTCCAGGACTGTCTCTTTGCCCGTCTGTCTCTTTCCAGGTCTGTCTCTTTCCCCGTCTGTCTCTTTCCCCGTCTGTCTCTTTCCCCGTCTGTCTCTTTCCCCGTCTGTCTCTTTCCCCGTCTCTCTCTTTCCAGGGCCTTCTCTTTCCAGGGCTGTCTCTTTGCCCGTCTGTCTCTTTGCCCGTCTGTCTCTTTGCCCATCTGTCTCTTTCCCCGTCTGTTTCTTTCCCCGTCTGTTTCTTTCCCCGTCTGTCTCTTTCCAGGGCTGTCTCTTTCCCTGTCTGTCTCTTTCTCTTCTGTCTCTTTGCCCGTCTGTCTCTTTGCCCGTCTGTCTCTTTCCCTGTCTGTCTCTTTCCCTGTCTGTCTCTTTCCCTGTCTGTCTCTTTCCCTGTCTGTCTCTTTCCCTGTCTGTCTCTTTCCCCGTCTGTCTCTTTCCCCGTCTGTCTCTTTCCCCGTCTGTCTCTTTCTCAGTCTGTTTCTTTCCCTGTCTGTCTCTTTCCAGGGCTGTCTCTTTGCCCGTCTGTCTCTTTCCAGGGCTGTCTCTTTCCCCATCTGTCTCTGTTTGTATCTCTGTCTGTCTGTCTTTCTGTCTCTATCCATGTCTCCACCGACATCATGTTACCTCACGCATAAGCTTAAACTAACAGTTTATTTTGTTGCTATAGCAACCACTGACAATTGCTATTAATAACTATAGCTCCCAGCTCCATTCAGTTTAATGGCAGCAGGATTTTAGAGACTAACTGTAAAGCACGGGGTTACATTTTTATGTCAAAACATAGTGTACGACGCTCCCTGGGTCACATGAGGTGTCTGTGCAAAATGTCATGATTGTAAATGCGACGGTGCAGATTCCTTTAGCGGACATACACACATACACACATACACTGAGCTTTATATATTACATTTTGGAGTAAAATGTAAATTGTTCTTTTATTCTGTAAACTACAGACAACAGTCTCCGAATTTCCAAGCAATAAATTTTGTGTTTATTTTCTGAAAATGAGAAATGGTCAAAATAACAAAACAATGCATTGCTTTCAGACCGCAAATAATGCAAAGAAAACAAGTCCATAATCATTTAGAAACAACAATACTAATAATGTTTTTACTCAGGAAGAGTTCAGAAATCAATATTTTGTGGAATAACCATGATTTTTAATCACAACTTTCATGCGTCTTGGCATGCTTTCCACCAGTCTTTCACACTGCTTTTGGGTGACCTTATGCCACTCCTGGTGCAAAAATTTAAGCAGTTCTTCTTTGTTTGATGGCTTTTGACTATCCATCTTCCTCTTGATTACATTCCACAGGTTTTCAATGGGATTCAGGTCTGGAGATTGGGCTGGCCATGGCAGGGTTTTTATGTGGTGGTCCTTCAACCACACATTGATTGACCTAGCTGTGTGGCATGGTGCGTTGTTCTGCTGGAAAAATCAGTCCTCAGAATTGGGGAACATTGCCTGAACAGAAGGAAGCAACTGTTTTGCCAGGATAACCTTGTATGCGGCTCGATTTATACGTCCTTCATAAAGTTTAAGTGGGGCTCCTTTTGTATGAATTACTGCATCAATGCAGTGTGGCATGGAGCTGATCAGCCGGTAGCACTGCTGAGGTGTTATGGAAACCCATGATGCTTTGAAGGCAGCCTTCAGCTCATCTACATTGTTGGGTTTGGTGTCTCTCAACTTCCTTTTGACAACACCCCATAGATTATCTGTGGGGTTTAGGTCAGGTGAGTTTGCTGGCCAATCAAGCACAGTGATACAGTGGTTATTAAACCAGGTATATTTATTGTATCTAAAAATGTTTGTATACTAATATATAAATAAATCGTATTAATAATTCCAGAGCGCTTTACAGATGTGATCATCACTCTCCCCATTAGGACTCACAATCTAAATTCCCTATCATTATGTATTTGGAGTGTAGGAGGAAACTTGAGGACCCAAAGAAAACCTAAGCAAACACGGGGAGAACATATACAGTGGAACCTTGGATTACAAACATAATTTGTCCCGTTAATGTGCTCTTAAACCAAGTTACTCATATCAAAGTAAGTTTTCCCAAAGAAAATAATTGAAACGCAGACAATTCGTTCCACAAACCCAAAAATATTTACTGTATTTATACAAACATATTACAGTAATACAAAATAATGTACTGTATTCATATAAAATTATTACAGTACAATACTATATCTACAAATGTAAATTGACATACAGTACAGTATAGTATACAGAATATAGTGTATACTATACAGTACTGTACAATGGAATTGTAACGTTATACTGAGGAGATACTGGAGCTAACTAAGGGAGTAGTTAGCAGACCAACCACTAGGGGGCGATCGGGTAGTAAAACAATCCTGGTCTAATATAATGCTACCCTGAAGGGATGCACTGACGCTCATCTAAAAGAGCAGTAAGCAGGCAAGCCCATTAGAGGGTACGAGGACTGGAACGGGGACACAGGTCAGAGGGAAATGGGCAAAGACGAGCGAACAGAGAAGGACTCAGGACCAGAGGGGAGACAAGGACAAGACAGGAGACAAAGGTCAGTTCCAGAAGAAGGCATAGATCAGATCGGGTCACTGGTCACTCACAGGAACGTAACGCAGCTGAGACGGAAATATCACTGGCGATGCAGCTCCAGGATATAGCGCCCTGTACATCAGAGCAAGGCATCAAGGATTAACACCGCATGACCTGGAACCCTGAGTACTGCAATGGCTCGGCAACGCCTGAGCCAGCAAAGATCATAACAGGAATACTTTACTGTATACAGTAGACAGACAGTTACCTCCAGATTTACACAGAGCAGGGGCAGATCAGAGCACAGTGACAGGATGGAACTGGAAGTGTGCACTGTGAGCATTTGTTTGTCTTGCGAGTTTCAGCTCGTAAACCAAGTTACAAATTTGTGAAAAGCTTTGCTCGTCTAGCAGAACCCTCGCAAACCGGGTTACTCGTAATCCAAGGTTCCACTGTATATATACACTACTAGGGCATTTAAGTAGAAGCATGCAATGGGGATTTCCTCATCTCAAACAATTTATTGAAACCAAGGAGAAATACAGTGGTGGGTACAGTATTTCCCTCCCCCTGAAAAAATGGAATATCTCAGTAACTTGACATGTAGCATCAATGAGCATCAATTACAGCTTGACATTGACGTATCCTGCTGTTCACAAGTCGAGTTATTGTCTACTTAGGTAAACACTCTGATCTAATAGGTTTTCTATGGGATTCAGGTCTGAATTAAGTTCAGTCCATTCCATTTGAGGTACCCCAGTTTCCAGCATCCATTCTCTATTGATGTGGCCTCAATGAGCTGGAGCACGGTCATCCATGAAGATGAAATTAGGCCTGTTCTTTATGCATAGCCACAATGACTGGAAGATATTCAAGAGGTAGGGTCTTGTCACTGTACCAGTCACCAAGTAGAGGGCAGTTCTTGGGTGTGACCGCCACATAACTGAGAAATGTCACCTACTCAAAGCCAGGTTCCTTGTCAATGTTTCCCAGAGCCTGCGGACAGCGGACATGTTTTCCCTTTCTACAGGTTCCGGATGTAGCAGAGCTGAGGATCATTGTGGGACTTTGTATGGATTACATTGGATCTGCAAGGGGGTTTTAGGGGTTAATAAAAAGGTGAAAGTGGATGTGTGTTTGTGTGTGGTTTTTTTTTTTCAAATAAAGGGTTTTTCAGTGTTTGTGGTTCTTCTTTTTTTTTACTTATAGGATTAGTAATGGGGGTGTCTCATAGACACCTCCCACTACTATTTTAAGGCATTTCTTGTCAAATCACAGCTGTCATTAAACCTTTATATTACCCAGATTGTTAGAGCACCAGGGCAATGGGGAGGATCCGGGTAAAGTGTCAAGATTGGTACATTTAATGTGATATGCCAATTCTAAGCAGCTGCAGGTTGGTATTTTTAGGTTTGAGTGGCAATATGCATTGCTCTTCCCATCCTTATAATACCAGCCCTCAGCTGTCTTTTTTACCATCGCTGGATGTAAAAATTTGGGGGAATCCTACGTCTTCCCCCTATTATTTTGACATCCAGAC
This sequence comes from Anomaloglossus baeobatrachus, assembly GCF_048569485.1. Taxonomy (NCBI): domain Eukaryota; kingdom Metazoa; phylum Chordata; class Amphibia; order Anura; family Aromobatidae; genus Anomaloglossus; species Anomaloglossus baeobatrachus. Next base: position 318,449,512 of record NC_134355.1, on the reverse strand, counting down.
ATGGCAAAGCTCACAGGTGGGGGCTGCAGCCTGCAACTGTTGTTTTACCCACACTGACTATCAAAATATGGTGGAAAACCACGTCATTTTTTTAAATTGTTCATTTATTTCTTTTTACACTACTATACAGCAAACTGACTGCAACAAATCACAAATGCGGACACAGGGTGGGGGGCTTGTATAGCAGTCTGCAGCCAATCACAAACACTGCCACAGAGAGTTGGCGGAGGAAGCAGTGAATATTAATAAATCTTAATAAACGGGCCCAGAAGAGAGTCTGATTGCAGTGTGATCCTCTGGGAAACATGGTATGTATAACTATTATGCTCTTACTACTGTTGAACTTCTATTTGTAGCCCCCTAGCCCTCATTATGGGAATTTTGCAGCCAAGAACTTCTCGCCCTCATTGACTATATATGTATGACATATGATTCTGTATATCTATATATATATATATATATATATATATATATATATATATATATATATATATAGCGTTTGTTGTCCAGGGTCAAGTTCGGCTGCTGAACCCAATTTTTTTTAGTCCATGCTGGTTTGGCCAACCCAAATATCCACGGGTTTGCTCATCACTAATCAACCATATTGGTCCTCATATGTCATTGATCCTGGCTTCCATATAATCCCCCATCTTGGTCCTCATATGTCATCCAGCTTGATCCCCATATAATCCCCCATCTTGGTTCCTGTATGTTATCTATCCTAGTCAACATATAATCCCTCATCTTTGTCCCCATATGTCATCCATTCTGGTGCTCATATAACCACCCCATCTTGTTCCCCAAATAATCTATCTTGGTCCTCATGTGTAATCCATTTTTGTTCCCCATATATTCCCCTATCTTGATCCCAATATGTCATCCATCCTGGGCCACATATAATCTCCCATCGTAATCCCCATCTGGAAATCCATTTTGGTCCCTATATAATCTGCCATCTTGATTCCCATTTGTCATCCATCCTTGTCCCCATATAATCCCCGATCTCTTTCCCCATATGTCATCCATCTTGGTCCCCATATAAATAAAACAATTAAATAAAATTTAAAAAAATCATCTTATCTATCCACGGTCCAGCAACATCCTTTTCTTGCTTCATTAGCTGTGTGGAAGGGCATGGCAGTGACTTTATACGTTGGCAACATGTGCTCTTATAGTCCAGCGGCTGATGCCAGCGATTGATGTCAGCTACCATCTTCTGAAAGGCCAGAGGCTATTTTAACTATTTCAGAGCAGGAAGCACCCAGGTATATTTCAACTAAATGTGAGTCAAAGGACGTACAGTCAGTTGAAACCAGTGGGACCCCAGCACCGGGTCAGGGTGCTGCTTCTTGCTGGTTCAGGGAACTGGCTGCAATTTTATCAATCAGTTTCCTAGAACTAGAGACTTGGCTGAATCCCACCTCTATAAACATGACCCCTAAAAAGGTTTATTTTAGCATCCAGTCATAAACTATTGATACAAGAATGTAATACAACTAGTTTTTAAAGCATTAGTGAAATCACATCTGGGTTTAGTTGTGGGCACCAGTTCATTGCTTGTCCTTGAGTTAAAACAAACAAAGAAAATCTACAAAACTGATCATGGAAGCATGGAGGAAAGATTAAAATAATAACATTAATTTAGTCTTGAGAAGAAGATGTTTAAGGCGCAACTTGATTATGTTATACAAGTACATAAATGGTCCATACAAAGAATGGTGAAAATTAAGTCTCTCTCTTCTGTGAAATTTAAGCTCTTATGGACAGCGGGGTCCTCTGTGTCCTGTAGTGGGCAAGCTCTTATAGTAAGCAGGGTCTTACAATAAGTCTAAGCTCTTATAATCAGTGGTGTCCTCTCTCTTTCGCTCTCTCTCTCTCTCCTGTACAGCTCTCGCTCTCCTCTCTTATAACCAGCGGGGTCTTCTCTTTTTCACCTGTAAATTGTAAGCTCTTATGGTCAGCGATCTCCTCTCTTTCTGACCTGTAAAGTGTAAACTCTTATGATCTGAGAGGTTCTCTCTTCTTTCACCCGCTTGTATTTTACAAACAATTACAAGCCTTTCAATATTGAAATTCATGCAAATTTATTTGCCACAAATCAAAATTTTATGGAAAACTCGGTGAAGTCGCCAAAATTTCTGAAGATTTGGTCGTCTCTACTTACATGTATTTATTTTCTTCTTTTAAAAAAAAAAAGCATCTAAGTATGTAAAATTCTTCTTCTGAATATTCCTCTCGTTGAATTGACTGGATTTAGGGAAAACAATTAGTCTATTAGGGCAGATTGGTTCATGTATTATGGTTGTCTCTATACCTCTTAGGCCTCCTTCACACGTCCGTTTAGAAAACGTACATATTGCAGGGTCCATTTTGTCCATCCATGTGTACATGTGTGTCATCTGTGTGTTATCCATGGGCTATCCATGTGGCATCAATGTGACATCCGTGTGACGTAATGGAAAAATACATGACACTGAAATAAATGGTTTGGATGTGTAAAAGGTGTGCAAACATAGATAAATGAAAAATAGCCAGATAGATGGAGAGATAGATATTTAGCTATGTAGCTTATACAGCTATTTAGCCAAACACATAAATAATTAAATGAAAAAAAAATGATGAGAGATCCCTCATTTTTGATAAACAGCACAGGTAAAGCAGATCGCCATGGGCTGTGATCCTCAGCTACCTTGGCTGGTTATCAAAAATAAAAAGGATCTAATAGCTTTTTAAAATAATTCTTTAACATCATTAAAAAAAATGGCATGGGCCCCCTACTTTTCATAACCCTCCAAGGTAAAGCAGACAGGTGAGGGCCAGTATTATCGGTGTGGGAAAGAACATGTTTATTTGGCCCTTCCCAGCCTAAAAAAAACCCATCACATTAGATTTGCCAATTCTGGTGCTTTTTCTGGCTCTTCCTGACTGCCTTGGTGCAGTGGCAATCATCGTAATAGGTTAATGGGGTTGATGTCAGCTGTGAAGTTTCAGCTGGTATTAAGCCCAGAGGTTAGTAATAAGCCTTCCCACCCTGATACTACAGGCCTCCAGCTGTATGCTTTACCTTGGCTGGTTATCAAAAATACTGGGGATCAAAGACCATTTTATTTTTAATTATTTGAATTAATAATTTAAAAAAATCATTTTTGGGTCCCCTCAATTTTTGATAACCAGCCAAGGTAAAGGAAGCGGCTTAAGGTTGCAGCACATAGCAGTCTGGTTATCAAAAATAAGGGGACCCCACTACATTTTTTTAATTTAATTTTTTATTTGGCTAAATAGATGTACAAGCTATGTAGCTACCTAGCTACCTATCTATCTGCTTATGTATCTTTGAACATCTTTAACAGATAAACAACATTCATTTCAGTGTCCTTTTTTTCAAGTACGTGTCATATGGATATCACCTGGATACCATCTATGTGCTATACATATTACATTCATGCTGTTGGAGAAATTGAACATGTCTCTATGTGGCTCACAAGGACACAGGGTCTATGTGAAAACATTTTTTTTTCTAATTCTGTTCCTATTCTATCATTCTATCGGCTATGGCCTGGTTATATCTACTTTTTGTTATGGCTGGATTCCTTTCGGGGCCTGTAGACACGAATAGTTGGCTGGTTGATGCTAAAGAGGCTTTTTCTGAAAGTGACTGTGAGGGAACCCCGGCGACTGAGCTTCCCCTCCATGTACTTTTTTCCTCCTTACTTGATGTGTATAAAGAACATATCAAATCTTGGTGGGAGGTTCAGTCACTTGAGAGTTACATCAGGCAAAAGATTGTACCTAGGGGCCTTAGGATTCATTTGGTCCCGGCACCAAGGTGCAAAACACCTATGCTAATTGATAAGTGGGAAAAGGAACTGACTGCGTCATCTTTAAAGTTTATACAAATCCTCCTTGACGAGGAAAAAGTGACACTAGAAAAAACCTCTGCCAAACTCAATAAACTGATTAATGATACTCTAAAATTTAAAACCTCCCCCGATTTTCTTAAAAAAGAGGAGAATTTAAATTCCTTGATCGAAAAATATCAATGAAACATGAAGGAAAGAAAACATTAGAGGTTTCAAAGAGATCTAGCTGAATTTAAAGAAAAACAGTATATCCTGCTCTTGGACAAGATCCATCCTGAGAATTTCGATCACGAATCCAGGGGAGATAAGGCTTCCTCGAGGGGACGTGGTAGAAATCGCCATAATAAATGGCAGAACAAAAGTGGGATAAATACAAGATGCAATACAAAAAACAATATGCAGGATACTGGTACCAATGGATCCTCATCCTTTTGGATCCATGGATGGATCCATCATCTTTTTTAGAGGAGCAGGATCATTTCCTGGACCGATTGCGAACAGTACCTCCGTCAGGATGCAAAAAATAATACATCACAAAGTCAGCTTTAGCGGGTTAGCGGACGAGAAAAGTATCTTCAATTTATTGTCTCATACTTTCCACAGACTTTCCACTCAACGTTTTGATCCATTTCTGTGGATAAAAGACAAAATCTTTTTTCACGTAAATTAAAATGGAAAAGATTTTTTAGTCTTAATGACGAAAACAAATATCTTCAGCTGGGAATTTCCCCCGATGATCTCCTTGATTTGAGACTGCTTGACCAGCTTTTTGAAGAGGGTCAAAGAGGCATTGGAGAGGGTCCTTTCTCTGACCTTAAACTTGCTAGTACCAAAATGCCACCTAACACTGAGGTTGGTAATGTCGACATTTTATTGCAATTGGTGACTAGAGATATTGGTCTGATCAACCCACAAACTAATCCCAGCCCCTAAATCCCCCCCCCACTTGAGGAAGGCACTGGAGGACCTTGGTAGCAACACCTCCATAGTCATTAAGTCCTCCAACAAGGGGGGCAACACTGTTATTATGAACAGGACAGACTATCTATCCATGTGTAAGACCATCCTGTCAGATAAGGACACATATGAGGTCTTGAGGAGGGATCCATTAGTGGACTATGGTGAACAACTTAGGTGTATTCTTGAAAGGGCATTAACTACTGGGTTGCTCTCCAAAAATGAGTTTGACTTTATGATGCCTAAATATCTCACCATAGCCACCATGCCCTACCCAAGATACACAAAGGGGTCACCTGCCTAAGGGGTCGCCCCATAGTGTCCGGCATCGGGGCTTTCTGCCAAAACAGTAGTATCTATGTGGACCAAATGCTAAAACCTTTTGTGACTGCCCTCCCTTCTTATGTAAGAAACATTACCGATCTCCTAAATAGAATCGAGGGATTATCTTTGGAACCTGGTACTTTTTTTGGCGTCAATTGATGTTGAAACCCTTTACAGTAGCATCAGACATGATGTTGGCCTTACGGCAGTCGAATTCTTTCTCAACACTCGAGGTGTTCATCTTACCGGTCATAATAAGTTTGTCCTTGAGCTTCTGGCTTTCATTTTACAGAATTTTTTTTTTCTTTTTGATGATAGGGTTTACCACCAGCTCAGGGGGACGGCAAAGGGGAGCCCCTGTGCTCACTCATATGCCGGTGGGAGGACCAGCTGGTCTTTGGGGATGAGGATGTCGTCTGGACTCCCCATATACAATTCTGGGGCAGGTATATAGACGACATCCTTGTCCTTTGGTCTGGGGAGAGATCCTTCTTTGAGAGTTTTGCTGAGATGCTAAATCAGAATGATATTGATCTAACCTCTGAGTTTGGAGGCGACTGTATCCATTTTCTGGATATTACCATTTGCAAATTGGCAAATGGTACATTGACGAGTACGATCTTTAGAAAACCCACCGCAAGTAACAATCTTCTCAGATGGGAGAGTTCTCACCCTACACCTCTAAAATGCGGTATCCCAAAGGGGCAATTTATAAGGTTGCGGAGAAACTGCTCCTCCCTTGCTGACTATGACAGGCAGGCTTCTAATTTAAAAAGGAGGTTCAACTATAGGGGATACCCTAAAGGCATCATTGAGAATGCATATAAGCATGCTAGGAATGAGACTAGGACTACTATTCTCACCAATATACAGAGAGCTGACCTAGACCCTATTACACGTCTCATCGGGACTTTTGACAACCAGAATGAGAAAGTTATGGGGATACTCCAGAGACATTGGGGCATCCTCATGGCCAATCCGGATATCTCAAAATTTATTTCCCCAAGGCCATCAGTTACTTTTAGACGGGGGAAATCTATCAAAGACACAATAGTACAGAGTAATTTCACAAAACCTAAGGTTTCAACGTGGCTTGATAATAGGAGTTTGGGTACATTTAGATGCGGTAAGTGCAGCTTCTGCGATTGGGTTGCAACCTCTAGCTCCTTTATGAGTAGTACCACTAATCGTACTTTTCAAAATAGACAATTTTCCAATTGCCGCACGGTGGGTGTGGTGTATCTTTGTACATGCCTGTGTCGCCTTGATTATGTTGGCAAGACTAAACGCCAATTTAGGATTCGTATCAGTGAACATCTTGGTGACATTAGGCACAAATGGGATACGCCACTTGCACGCCACATCAACCAGGTCCATGGGGGCGATTTGGGTTTCTTTACGTTTAAAGTGATTGAAACTGTCCCACAGTCCTTCAGACAGGGGGACTGGAACAAATAAATCCTCCAATGTGAAACCAAATGGATTTATATTATGAAATCAATGACCTCTCAGGGGATCAATGAATGCCTCAGCTTCACTAGCTTCATCTGATATTTGCTATTTACTCTGCGGTCCTCTACTTATAGGCTTCTAGCATGCTGTAGAGACCTTTTTGGTTACGGCGCCTTGCTTATTTTTATAGGGCTATTATTTCTCTGTTATTTTTGTAACCTATTAAATGTCACAATTAATCTACTTGTATGCCTCTGGTATAATTTTTGAAATATATTCCTTTGCTTTTGGTGTACATACATATTAATGTGTCTACCTTGTCTATTTTTTTGGAACGCAGTTGTGCTCTGTCCTTCTTACTATGTTGGCGACGTGCCTCTATTTTTTGTTGAACGCATTTGCGCTCCTTTCTATTATGAAATTTTGGTCCTCGACTGATGACGTTATTTGCCTGCGGTTCGTGTGGAGCGCATGCTGCGTTCCATTTAGTATATTCTCTTTTTTCCATCATTCTATTATGAATTGTGAGTGCGCGACGCCGTTGGAACGCATTTGCGTTCCATTTTGTCTCTTCCGGTTTCCACCTGTCTTGTTGTAGTGACGAATTTCCGGGACGCTACTTTGGAGTGCACTTCCGTTCCATGCTGTCTCTTCCAGTTTCCATTTCTTTTATCGGAATGACAGTTCTGGGACGTCATTTGGAGTGCCTTTGCGCTCCATCTGTCTATAACCTGGACGTTCTTTTATCTACTGCTTATAACTGCTTCTTTTTGTGGGTAATTTACTGGCACCTTATTTAATATGATTGTAAAGATTATCTATACTATCCAGATATGCACTTTGCATTTTTTTAAAATAATTATCTTGAGACTATGGATTTACTTCCTGTTCCTGGGGCACTACCTAAACAGGATATAAGAGCATACACATACCGGGGCAATTCAAGTATTACCCTCTTGCACCATTTATCTGACATCTCAGGGGTATTGTTGCATTGGCTCCAGAATCCCTGACTGTCCCCTGATGAATCCTGGCTACATCTGGGAGAAAACGCGTTGGTACACTAAGTTTTGTTGACTTTCCATCTATTTGGATGGTGGTCTTTTGATATCTTTTTGGGACACTGTCTTTGAAAATTTACCAGATAAGTTTTGTTGACCTTTCATCTATTTAGATGGCGGTCTTTTGTATATTTTTTTGTGTATTTTTTTTATCTGTGCAGGGCTGAACAGGGCTATATAGGGTATCCTGTCGGTGAATGGGGGCGCCAGAACCTTTAGGGCATCATACCCTCCATTGCTAGGTAGGGAGAGTTTCTATTAGGGCTTACTTAGGGCCAGTGTACATTCTAACTCTCCCACCTGTTTTTTTTGCTATTATACACTCTGCTGGATCCAATTTTTTGTTTTTTTTCATGAATATTATTGTCTTTGGCTTTTTAAGGTATTTATTAAAAGTTACATTTTAATGGGACACTTTTTAATGTTTTTTTTCTACCTATCTATCTGCTTATGTATCTTTGAACATCTTTAACACATAACCAAAATTCATTTCAGTGTCCTTTTTTTTCCAGTACGTGTCACATGGATGTCACCTGGATGCCATCTATGTACTATTGTGACGCCCTGGCTTATCAGGTCGTCACAGGGTATTGTGCAATCTGCCCTTCTGCACAGTATCCATCCTCCTTGGTTATGGATCCTGGTCCTTTGGTGTTGCTAACAGCTTAGCCAATCAAAATCCTAGGAACACTTCCCACTTGAACCTACCAGACACACCATTGGGGGGCCTGAAGGGAATAGGGCCGCCCACATGGGGGGTTGGTGAGGGGAAAGTGAGGAAAGTGACAGTCGAGCAGTTGAAGTTGAGCTTGGGAACTGAAAAGGAGAGGTGGAGGTGAAGTGACTCTCTGGGAGGGAGAGGTCACGGAGCAGGGCTCCTGAGTACTAGGTGGCAGACGTTGGTCTGGGCCTGGTAGGAGGTGGAACCCGGTTGGAGGGGACAATGTCAAGGGGCACTCACTGCCGAGGAGGGCAGCCGGCGGCCTTGAGCTATCACCGGGCAGGGGCCCGGCCCTGACGGGATACGTGGACCCCTGGCTAAAAAGTAGCTTCACGCTTTCCGGTAATTTACTCGACGGGGGTGAAGACTTCAAGTGTCATCCCCAACCCACTCCAAAATCGGGGTACTAGCGCACCGATGGGATATGACTTTCCTACTACAGTCCAAAGAAATCCTACGCGTGAACCCTGAGAGCAAGCTCACTCCGTTAGCCATACAGGTTAATTGGAGCCGAAGAGTTTTATACCGATGGGTCCAACAGAGAACAGAGTGCCAAGGACAGTGCCACAGGGTAACAGCAACACCAAGGGCACGGATCCAAGCGTGATCCCCGCAGGCTGTAGTGGTGCTCAGAATTCTGGTTTACAAGCTGTCGGTGTAGTTATTCCAGGACTGAGTGAGTACATTGAAGACCCCTGTTCCTATCCCCCACGGCACCCAAGTACCATCCCAACCATCAACGGGCCCCGGGACACAAACCTCCTACCCACGGAGGGGTTAAACATCAGGCTGCCACACCATCGTCACCGGGCTCCCCACCGGCAGCGGTGGTCTCTCCCATTACCACGCACCGTGGGTGGCGTCATGAACTTTCCAAAAATCCCCAGTACATAATTAACCCCCCTTCTTTTAATCGAGACCACTCGAGCCACCGCGGATTCGGATCCGAGTAGCAGCGGTAGCCCGGCTGCTGGTACGGGGCGGTACACTATACATATTTCATTCATGCTGTTGGAGAAATCGGACATGTCTCCATGTGGTTCACACAGACACAGGGTCCATGTGTTAACATTGAGGTGTGAAGATCCCCATTGATATTATTTATTATGCGTGTGAACGAGTCTCCAATGCATATACAAATGGACATGTGAAGGGGCCCTTACCCACCGTATATTCTTTCCCATCCCTTGGTTGTGACTTTTTTGAACCATGCTATGCAACTATAAAACTATAAAATTATATTACCTAATGAGTTGTATGTAAATTACTACATAGGAATCTTGTGATAATTCAAAGCGAGATACATTGGTCTTGTCTTCATCTGTGCCTGATGCTGCAAGAGAAGTCGCCATGTTAAAGATTTGTTGGGAATTTTTTTTATTTTTCCCATGTTCAATAAATATTGATTCCCTTTACTTGTGACTTTCTCTCCTGTCCTGTGCTCAACAGTGCAGCATCAGGGGCCCGACGGCTCTAGGCTGTTCCTGTAAACCCTAGAAAAAAATAAGAGTAAGGCACATAGGTCTTCAAGAAATCTCTTGCAATTGAAATGAAATAACTTTCTTCATGCATGGATGATTAATGGGGAATTCTCAGTTCATGGGTTATTAACTATACCACTGTTTGAAAGCATTTTAATTTTAAATTCACAATTTGACATTGTAACTAATGAGTCTTGTAAATTAGTAAAAGCATTGCATTAACTTCAAGTACAAGATAAGAGAAAACTGCAATTTCAATATCCCTCAGATATCCCTTATCTTTCCAAAGACTTTCAGGCCACTAGCTTTAATAACATGCATGAATGAAGATGCTATTTTTTAACTCAAACAGTGATAGATAGTTTTTTTTCTTCTTTATATTAGCTGGCAATCAATTTCAATAGCATTGTAATACTATCTCAAATAATCAATTTTGCAGCAAGATCTGGGAGAACTTGTTATATGATTCTTCTTGGTAAAAGTCCAAATTGTATTTAACATTGCAGTCTAAAGCGAGCACAAAAACAATGTAGGTGATATATTATGAGTATTTTCTCATTATAACTTTGGCTAAGACTATGTTGATATTCTTTGATGTACTATATTAACTTTGAACCTTTTTTTATTTGACTTCCGAGTTACTTATGAAGTACCTAAATATATAGAGAGCCTCATGATAAATTTGCAATAAACAGAATCCATAGGTAAAATAAATAATATAATTGTACAATAATATAATATAATACAATACAATATAATATAATAATATACAATTATAAAAAAAATTACAAAATGTCAAATACCACTACTGCTGCAACCAATTTTCTCCGACCTCCACTCACTCGCGACACACAAGCATTGGATGCTACTGTAAAGGGGTACTCTGCTTTCCACACTCACTCGTCCATGCAATTATAGCAATAGGTTATCACATCCACACCACACGTTTAACACCTATGTGCCAATGGCGGCATATAGGGACTCATCTGCTGGCCTAATTGATTAGCCAACATTGACAGCTACATTTAATTACTCTGTATACATACTACATGTCTGCTCTTCATCAGATAACCTGCCACAATTACTTTGTTTCTCCAAATATAAGACCTACCCCAAAAATAAGCCCTAGCATGATTTTTCAGCCTTTTTGGAGTACGCTTAAAATATAATTCCTACTCCAAAAATAATTCATAGGTCCTCATACTGATATGATTCTGAAAGAGGACTTGTGCTGCTCCTTCAGGATATGTAACTTTTATTGGTGTAGCCGTTGTGATTCTGTAAGCCCTGGAAATGTATAGTCGTGTCCAGCTAGTTAATGGAAAATGAATAGTCACTACTTCTCCCGCCCATAATCCCTCTTATCCTTCTGCCGGCATAAGTGATTAGATCTTGTGTTAATGAAAAAATTAATATTCAACCCCTTCTCCTGCTACCCCTCTGTGCCAGCTTCAGTGATTAACTTAGACTGCCATATTACTGGCCTGAGATCACCGTGCAATCCCTGCACCGACCACTGGCTCTATTCACCTGAGTGTGACAGCTGTATAGAAATAAACACTGACATGCTCGGGTCAGAAGAACCACTGCCCTGTCCAATTACTGATGCTAGCATATAGGGGTTGGATGGGAAAAGGGGTGAATATTAAGTTTTTATTAGCGAGTGACCTACAGTGCTGGCCAAAAGTATTGCACCCCTGCAATTCTGTCAGATAATACTCAGTTTCTTCTTGAAAATGATCGCAATCATAAATTCTTTGGTATCATTATCTTCATTTATTTTGCTTGCAATGAAAAAACACAAAAGAGAATAAAACAAAAATCAAATCATTGATCATTTCACACAAAACTCCAAAAATGGGCCAGACAAAAGTATTGGCACCCTTAGGGGTACTTTGCACGCTGCGACATCGCAGGCCGATGCTGCGATGCCGAGCGCGATAGTCCCCGCCCCCGTCGCAGCAGCGATATCCTTGTGATAGCTGCCATAGCAAACTTTATCGCTATGGCAGCTTCACATGGACTCACCTGTCCTGCGACCGTCGCTCTGGCCGGCGACCCGCCTCCTTATTAAGGGGGCGGGTCGTGCGGCGTCACTGCGATGTCACACGGCAGGCGGCCAATAGGAGCGGAGGGGCGGAGATGAGCAGGATGTAAACATCCCGCCCACCTCCTTCCTTCCGCATATCCTACGGAAGCCGCAGTGACGCCGGTAGGAGATGTTCCTCGCTCCTGCGGCTTCACACACAGCGATGTGTGCTGCCGCAGGAGCGAGGAACAACATCGGACTGTCGCGTCAGCGTAATCATGGATTATGCCGACGCTGCACCGATGATACGATTACGACGCTTTTGAGCTCGTTAATCGTATCATCGAGCCTTTACACACTACGATGTCGCATGCGATGCCGGAAGTGCGTCATTTTCAATTTGACCCCACCGACATCGCACCTGCGATGTCGTAGTGTACAAAGCCCGCCTTAGCCTAATACTTGGTTGCACAACCTTTAGCCAAAATAACTGCAAACAACCGCTTCCGGTAACCATCAATGAGTTTCTTACAATGCTCTGCTGGAATTTTAGACCATTCTTCTTTGGCAAACTTTTCCAGGTCCCTGAGATTTGAAGGGTGCCTTCTCCAAACTGCCATTTTGAGATCTCTTCACAGGTGTTCTATGGGATTCAAAATAGAGAATATCCCGGCACACTATTACTCCCAAATAAGAAAAATCGTGCAACTGTTCATGTGCAAATTTCTTTTTATTGATCAAATTGTGCTGAAATTAATGGAATATGGTTCGTCCAAACAAGTCGACGTTTCGGCTGTAGGCCTTCGTCAGACTGGACTTTATTTTATCTGAACATGATAACAGAAAGAGAAAATCAATATCATATATACAAAATTGACAAAATGTGATTACAGTTTCCAACATTCATGGAAGTAAATCAATGACATCATAGAGAGTACCAAAAGGTAAAGGCGTCTCCTATCAATATAGTAACACACTTCTGTGGTATAGAGGAGAAACACTCCACTTATTAAATACATAGATTTGTAGAGACATGCACATCTTACACTAGCATGGACATGCTGACGGTTGGACCGGGGATGCATATAGTTAGTGCTCATGTGACCGTGGTTAGTATATATGGGAAACCGACCATTGGAAGGAAGTTTGATAAGGAGGCAGGAATAAAAGAACATGCAAACCAAAAGAGATGAAAGAAAGAGAAAACGAGAAACAGGTATAGAAGGAGGGAGGTAGTCAAACAGGTACTGTTGTCACATAGAGCTCACTGTGCCACTCACCACTGGAAGTATGATAGAACGCAATCACGCCGTGGCGTGAGCCAAAAACAGCAGAGGACAATGCGTCAATTATGATATGCGCTATAACAGAGAAGACATGTGTTAGGTAAAGTTCATGTAAAAACATCAACATGGTGTTCTACAGGGACAGACGTGATAATCAGATACCTGTTATGAAGTTAGTGTGAACTTGTAGCTCAAGGATTATTATGTAGATATATGAAATGCATGCGTCACGTGCTACGTCAGTAAAGATATCTCCCCAGGGGTTAGTGGTGGGTTCCTGGATCTCAATGCAAGAAAATATAGTGAATTATAATTGATTTCATAGATGTTATGTCAGAACTGCCCCATTGTCATACACAGGCATATATGTAAAGCATAGGTATATATATATATATATATATATATATAAAGTAGCGGTGAATACCTAATGTTGATTATGTGAAAGAATCAGCATCACATGACCCGCTTATCACAGTCGGATTGTTGTGGGATCCATATTCTGAGTAGGGGATAAAGTAGAGGATAAGGTCATGAGAGATGTGAAACATACAGTCGGTGTTAAACTGTGAACAAGCAGAACCCTTATATCATGAAGGGTGTATTTATATGCGTACAAAGAAATGACACACCTGCAGGTCAGTGGGAGGGGGTGTGGCTGGAGACTGCTATGGTGCAGACCGATATATGGTAGGTAATATAGATGTTTCCTATATAAGAGAGAGCAGGCAGATACCAGTTGGTACGTCAGTAGCTATACATAGGCAATGCTAGCAGTCAAACGGTGTAAAGGTATTACCTAAGTTCCGGTCAATTACATGTAATGTCGCCGGTAGGACCGGAAACGTCAGAGACCGTCACCTTAAGGTTAGAGAAGACAATAAAAAGATTGCAGGTAGCATAAGAAAGTCATCAATAGGTAGTAGAGACGAAGCAAAGTGAGTTCCATAAGATACCTGATAATATATTTGGCGGCAAAATAGTGTTGCTGACCAGTGAGGAATACCTGGCCGTTCTAGTGCAATATCACCGGTAGGACCAGAATCAGAGGAGGCCGTTTTCTTAGGATCATGAAAAGGGGAAAATAAGGAAAATTGCAAGCAGCATGATAGAATTTTATACAGCAAGACAAGAGGGAGGTCGGCTACCATAACTTACCACACTGGTGCTGGACGTGCGGTCTGCGAGTGGAGGATCCTGCACTGTGTGTGGTTACAGCGTGCAGTCGTATTAAAAGGAAGTGTGGGCGTGTACTATAGTATCACTTCCTGTCAATGGAATACAGGAAGCCGGGCCCGTGGAACGCAAACCGCGCATGCGCAGTGTGCGTCACCGGCCCGGCCCCCTGCTGGTGCGTCACAGGAGCCGGTATCAAGTGCCTGGAGGTTAGCTAGTATAGATAACCACTGATCACGTGGATTGGCGTGGGTGAGAGACATAATCCTAGTCCAGAGTGCCAATGGAGATATGGGAGGAAGTGTATTAATCCGGGAAGTGCTGGTTAGTGCTCATTATCAGGACATATTAGCGTTTCTGTAAGAGAAAGGGATACATGTCAGTGTGTCAATAATAAACATTTATAATGGTCATGCATAAAAAAATGGTCATGCATAAAAGAGGTCATGCATAAAAGATGGACATGTGCTAAGGAGATATTAACCCATATCCATGGGTGACAAATTGACATACATATTATAATATAGATAAGATGCTAGATAATATCAATGTCATGTATTATAGCTAATGGCCATAACCCTGCAACAGTATTTAGACCCACTAATGATATAATAGTTAGTGATGAGCGAGTACTAAAAAGCTCGGGTGCTCGAAGCTCGGGCCGAGCCTCCCAAGATACTCGTGTACTCGGCCCGAGCAACGAGCCCAATGTTATCCTATGGGAGACCCGAGTATTTTTGTGAAATGACCTCCCGGCAGCATGGAGAAACCCTAAAAATGTCACAAAAGTCTCAGAAGAGTGCTCAAATGACATGGCAACAGCATGGGGAAGACCCCTTGAAGCATTTATCACTCAAAAGTCACAGCTGTGAACAATTTTGTCCGCGTTTTACGCCATTTTTACGGACTCACCAGAAAACCTTCCAAAATGACCCCAAAATGATTTTTCATGGCGGAAATGTTAAGGGCACATACCCAATAGTGAGATAGAGCTGGTGTATGTTACTTTTTGAGATCAATACATGAAAGATTTTACGTGAAAACATTGTGTGGCACTCCGATGTCCCTGAGAAGAGACGTACATGAAGGCCTCTTGAGTCTAATGTGCCCATTTTGAGGAAGTGAGTCTTTGTAGTATTTTCCTTTGCCAGGGCAGTCCTAAATTGTGAGGTTCACCAATGCCCCTGCATACAGACGTGCATGAGGGCCTCAAAACATTAAGTGTCCATTGTCAGGAAGTGGGTGTATTATAGTATAGCCCTTAGGCAGGGCA
Source organism: Anomaloglossus baeobatrachus (assembly GCF_048569485.1). Taxonomy (NCBI): domain Eukaryota; kingdom Metazoa; phylum Chordata; class Amphibia; order Anura; family Aromobatidae; genus Anomaloglossus; species Anomaloglossus baeobatrachus. The sequence continues at coordinate 318,433,895 of NC_134355.1, read as the reverse complement.
GCCAAAAATTGGGAGGCTCCACATTGTCCCTGGGTAGAGACGTGCATGAGGGCCTCAAAACATTAAGTGTCCATTTTAAGGAAGTGGGTGTATTTCAGTATAGCCCTTAGGCAGGGCAGCCAAAAATTGGGAGGCTCCACATTGTCCCTGGGTAGAGACGTGCATGAGGGCCTCAAAACATTAAGTGTCCATTTTAAGGAAGTGGGTGTATTATAGTATAGCCCTTAGGCAGGGCAGCCAAAAATTGGGAGGCTCCACATTGTCCCTGGGTAGAGACGTGCATGAGGGCCTCAAAACATTAAGTGTCCATTTTAAGGAAGTGGGTGTATTATAGTATAGCCCTTAGGCAGGGCAGCCAAAAATTGGGAGGCTACACGTTGTCCCTGGGTAGAGACGTGCATGAGGGCCTCAAAACATTGTTCCCATTGCAAAGGAGCGGGTCTCCTGTCGTTGTAATGTCCATTCTGCAAAGAATGGGCGAAAAAATTTACCACTGGGGGTATACCTGAAACAAAGACCTAACTATTGTAACGGTCATCATGATGGCGCATGAGGAGAAGGAGGAGCAGTCCAGCGATTATCCAAAGTCGAGAAGTGTACCCATGGGTGAGTGGAGGTACATGGCAAACTTTAAATTCCGCTCTCATTTGCTGGTGGTGTGGTGAAGTCTGGCCCAATCCAACCCTTGTTCATCTTTATCAGAGTCAGCCTGTCAGCATTTTCAGTTGACAGGCGGGTGCGTTTATCTGTAATGATTCCACCTGCGGCACTAAAAACACGCTCTGACAAAACGCTAGCAGCAGGGCAGGCCAGGACTTCCAAGGCGTAGAGAGCCAATTCATGCCACGTGTCCAGCTTGGATACCCAATAATTGTAAGGCACAGAGGAATGTCGGAGTACAGTTGTTCGATCTGCAAGGTACTCCTTCAGCATCTGGGCAAACTTAGGATTTCTTGTGGCACTACCCCGCACCTCAGGGGCTGTGGTACGTGAGGGGCTGAGAAAACTGTCCCACATCTTAAAGACTGTTCCCCTACCTCTGGCGGATTGGACTTGTGCCTCTCTCGGCTGTACGCCTCGGTTGTCCACTGATTCCTGACCTATGCCGCTAGCGTTTTGTGAGGGGAATGCTTTGCCTACTTCCGTGAGTATGGCCTTCCGAAACTGCTGCATTTTGGTTGACCTCTCCTCCACGGGAATAAGAGACAAAAAGTTCTCCTTGTAGCGTGGGTCTAACAGTGTTACCAACCAGTAATGATTGTCGGCCAAGATGTTCTTAACGCGAGGGTCACGAGACAGGCAGCTTACCATAAAGTCAGCCATGTGCGCCAGACTCTTAACAGCCAGGACTTCAGTAGCCTGACCAACAAGATGACTGAACATGCTGTCCTCCTCCTCCTCCTCCTCCTCCTCCTCCTCCTCCTCATCTACCCTGTCCTCTGGCCAGCCACGCTGAATCGAGGATATGACTGGTGTGCATGTCATATCCTCAATTTGGCCGGAGAGTTGCTCCATGTCTTCATCCTCCTCCTCGTCATAGTCCTCCACTGCACGTTGTGATGAGACGAGGCTGGGCTGTGTGTTATCACCCACACCCACTACTGTTTCTTGCTGCAACTCATCGCGCTCCGCCTGCAATGCATCATGTTTGTTTTTCAGCAGGGACCGTTTTAGAAGGCAGAGTAGCGGTATGGTGACGCTAATAATGGCGTCATCACCACTCACCATCTTGGTGGAGTCCTCAAAGTTTTGGAGGATGGTACATAGGTCTGACATCCATCTCCACTCCTCAGGTGTTATGTGTGGAGTTTGACCCATTTCCCGACGGCTTAGGTGATGCAGGTACTCAACAACTGCCCTCTTCTGCTCACATATCCTGACCAACATGTGCAGAGTTGAATTCCAACGCGTGGGGACATCACACACCAGTCTGTGAGCCGGAAGATGCAAACGGCGCTGAAAGCCGGCAAGGCCGGCTGAAGCAGTAGGTGACTTTCGAAAATGTGCAGACAGGCGGCGAACTTTTACCAGCAGATCAGACAGCTCTGGGTATGACTTTATAAACCGCTGAACCACGAGGTTGAGCACATGGGCCACGCATGGAACATGTGTCAGCTGGCCTCGCCTCAAAGCCGCCACCAGGTTCCGGCCATTGTCACAAACGACCTTTCCTGGCTTTAGGTTCAGAGGTGTGAGCCAGTGATCTGCCTGCTGTTTCAGAGCTGTCCACAGCTCTTCTGCATTGTGGGGTTTGTCACCTATGCAGATTAGCTTCAGCACAGCCTGTTGCCGCTTCGCCGAGGCAGTGCTGCAGTGCTTCCAGCTTGTGACTGGTGTGGAGGGCACAGTGGATGAGGATGCGCAGGAGGAGGAGGAGGCTGAAGAGCATGACATTCCGGAGCTGTAGAGTGTGGGTGAAACACTGACTGAGGTAGGGCCTGCAAACCTTGGTGTGGGAAGGACGTGTTGCGTCCCTCGCTCAGACTGGGTCCCAGCTTCCACAATATTAACCCAGTGTGCCGTCAACGAGATGTAGCGGCCTTGCCCACAAGCACTTGTCCACGTGTCTGTGGTTAGGTGGACCTTGGGTGAAACAGCGTTGTTCAGGGCACGTGTGATGTTTTGTGACACGTGGTTATGCAACGCGGGGACGGCACACCGGGAGAAATAGTGGCGGCTGGGGACCGAGTAACGTGGGACAGCTGCCGCCATCAGGTCACGGAATGCTTCTGTCTCCACCAGCCTAAAAGGCAACATTTCCAGCGCAAGCAGTCGCGAAATGTTAGCATTTAGAACTGTGGCATGTGGGGTGTTGGCAGTGTATTTGCGCCTGCGTTCAAAGGTTTGCTGAATGGATAACTGAACGCTGCGCTGGGACAAGGACGTGCTTGATGATGGTGTTCTTTCTGCGTAGGCAACTGTAGGTGCAGGAGTGGAGGAGGCTTGTTCGCAGGCAGCATGGACAGAGGATTGGCTCGCATGCACAACCAGCGAAGACGTAGCAGTGACATCAGCAAGCACTGCTCCTCGACTCTGTTGTACTTCCCACAAAGTCGGGTGCTTGGCTGACATGTGCCTGATCATGCTGGTGGTGGTCAGGCTGCTAGTTTTGGTACCCCTGCTGATGCTGGCACGGCAGGTGTTGCAAATGGCCTTTTTTGAATCATCTGGATCCAACTTAAAAAACTGCCAGACTCGTGAAGACCTAACATTTGGACAGGCACCTTGTGTCGTCGTGTTGTTCCGGGGAACGGTTGCCTGACTTCTGCCTGGGGCCACCACCCTGCTTCTTACTGCCTGTTGTGATGCTACGCCTCCCTCCCCCTGTGCACTGCTGTCCTCGCTCTGCATATCCTCCTGCCAGGTTGGGTCAGTTACTGGATCATCCACCACGTCGTCTTCCTCTTCCGCACCCTGCTCCTCCTCCTGACTTGCTGACAATTGTGTCTCATCATCGTCCACCACTTGTTGAGACACGTTGCCAACTTCGTGAGAACGTGGCTGCTCAAATATTTGGCCATCTGTACAGACGATCTCCTCATGACCCACTTCAATATGAGCTGGCGAGAGGCCAGAATGTGTGAATGGAAACGTGAACAGCTCTTCCGAGTGTCCAAGTGTGGGATCATTAATGTCCGAGGAGGACGTGTACTCAGCCTGGTGGTAGGAAGGAGGATCAGGTTCAGAAATGTGCGGTGCAGTATCACGGCTACTGACACTTGACCGTGTGGAAGACAGAGTGTTTGTGGTGGTGCCAATCTGACTGGAAGCATTATCCGCTATCCAACTAACAACCTGTTGACACTGGTCTTGGTTCAAGAGCGGTGTACTGCTGCGGTCCCCAAGAATTTGGGACAGGACGTGCGAGCGACTAGATGTGGCCCTTTGTTGTGGCGAAATTAGAGCTTGCCCACGACCTCGGCCTCTGCCTGCACCACCATCACGTCCACTTCCTTGTTCCTTGCCAATGCCCTTGCGCATTTTGCAATGCTGTGCACTGCTGACGTGTATATTCACTACTTGTGCGTTATATCAAAGTTTCTGGAAATTGCACACAAGTGCACCTGTACGCTGCCACCGACAGGCACACACGTGCGGTTTTAAAAACCAAGCACGGACGCAATAATAACCTAACACAGGTTTTAGGAGCAAAAATTAAGAACTCTGACACTATCAGCCACTGCTGACTGACGTGTATTATACACTACACTTGTGCGTTATATAATAGTTTGGTAAACGCACACCAGTGCACCTGTACGCTGCCACCAACAGGCACACACGTGCGGTTTTAAAAACCAAGCACGGACGCAATAATAACCTAACACAGGTTTTAGGAGCAAAAATTAAGAACTCTGACACTATCAGCCACTGCTGACTGACGTGTATTATACACTACACTTGTGCGTTATATAATAGTTTGGTAAACGCACACCAGTGCACCTGTACGCTGCCACCAACAGGCACACACGTGCGGTTTTAAAAACCAAGCACGGACGCAATAATAACCTACTAACAGGTTTTTTTGGGGAGCGACAATTACAGTACAGACAAGTCAGACACTATCTGGACTGTTTTACACTGTGTACACCAGCCCCAGATATGAAGGCTGGTATACGGTCACCACTACCCTGCCTGCCTGCCTGCCTGTATACTGCTACAATAGTCCTGACAAGGACTCTTTTGGTCACTAGCCTGTATTCAGACCTGGCTATACCCTGCCTGTATATAGCAACAATAGTCCTGAGAAGGACTCTGCTACTGTACTCCGACCTGGCTATACCCTGCCTGCCTGTATACAACTAGAATAGTCCTGAGAAGGACTTTTGGTCACACTGTTTGCAGCCCTGCAACTGAAAAAGCTATAAAGGGCCGCAAAGCTTTCCCTGAATCAGCGACACTCTCCCTACACTCACTGTCAGAATAGCTGTGAGCAGAGCACAGCGCGCCGGCCGATATAAAGGCTCGGTGACGCTGTGCAGGCCGGCCAATCACTGCAATTCCACAACTAACAGGGCTGTGGCATTGCAGTGGTCTGCCAGCCAATCCCTGCATGAGGGCTGGCTCTCAAAAGAGCGCCAACATGCAGAAATGAAGACCACGAGTAAAGCACGAGTATCGCGAGATTACTCGGTCCCCGCCGAGCAGCCCGAGTACAGTGATACTCGTGCGAGTACCGAGTAGTGACAAGCATGCTCGCTCATCACTAATAATAGTGCATTAGAAGGAAGTCTCATATTTTCGGTTCAGCCCATGCGGTTCAAGTGTTCCTAGGGTATGGATCCACCTTGCCTCCCTATCACGGAGGCGTTTAACCCTATCACCTCCCCTGCGTATAACATCTACGTGGTCAATTACTTGAAATTTAAGTTGAGATATTTGGTGACCAACTGTCAAGAAATGATTGGGTATAGGCAGGAGGGTGTTACCACATCGGATGTCCGATTTATGTCGACTGATGCGGTCTCGGATATGCTGAGTAGTTTCCCCAACATATCTGAGACCGCAGGGACACTTAATGTAGTATACCACAAACGTGCTGTCACATGTGTGTAAACCTTTAATCCGAAACTTCTTCCCTGTCCTGGCATGTGTAAAAATATCACCTTTGGTAACATTGGCACACTGCGCACATCCCAAACATGGGAATGTGCCCCTCTGTTGTGTGTCCAAGAACGTCTGACGTGATATTATTTTCGTGGAACCTATATCTGCACGTACTAATTGGTTCCTCAGGTTAGGTGATCTACGATGGCAGAAGAGAGGTAGATTATGAAAAGCCTCAATTTTGGGGTACGCTGTTTTCAGAAGGGGCCAGTGCTGGCAAATGATCTTTCTTAATAAGGGTTGAAAGGGGTATTAAGTAGTCACGCATGGTACCTGATTGTGCGCCGTCCTATCTTGTCTAGTGATGGACCCTTTGTTCTCGGCTATCTCACGCGGATAACCCCTCTGTAGAAATTTTAGGCTCATCTCTTCATGTCGTATTAATTTTGTCTCTGGTTTGCTAACCAATCTGTCAACCCGTGTGTGTTGCGATATAGGTAATGCTTTTTTAACATGCCTAGGGTGATTACTGGTGTAAAAAAGAAGGCTGTTCCTATCTGTCGGTTTCACAAAAATGTCAGTGACCAAGAGGCCAGTGTCCTCTTTTATCACCATACAGTCTAGATAATTAATTTGGGTCTGATCTTGGTGGATAGTGAAGGTCAGTCCGGGCATGAATTCATAAAGGTCAGAAAAGAATTCTTGAAGGCTGTTAAGGTCTCCATCCCACACCAAAAAAATATCATCAATTTACCTTCGCCATAGTAAGGCATGTCTATTGATGAGTGGGTTGGAGTGGATGAACTTATCTTCAAAGAAGGCCATAAAGATATTAGCGTAAGGGGGCGCCATGTTAGACCCCATGGCGGTCCCCTTGCGCTGCATGTAAAATTGATCTTGGAACATGAAATAATTTTTCCCAAGAACTATATCAAGAAGATCAAGACAGAACTGCCTATTATCAATGGGTAAAGTGGTATGCTCACATAGGAACTAGCGTACTGCATCCATGCCATCCTTGTGTGAGATACTCGTATACAGACTGTTAACGTCTAGTGTCACCAAGAATGCAGGGATGGGGATGTTATGTAAGTCCTTAATGATATCTAGGAAATGCGAGGTATCCTTCACATATGATGGTATGAGGGGTATGAATGGAGATAGTATTTTTTCAATAGTCTTAGCTAGAGGGGAGAGTACTGAGTCCGTCGATGCCACTATGGGTCTGCCTGGTGGGTGGGTGAGGTTTTTATGAATTTTAGGTAAAGTGTAGAACACCGGGATGGTGGGATGTAAGTTAATGAGAAAGCTGGCCAATTTCTGTTCTATGACACCTAATTGTAAGTATCGCGAAGAAGTGGTTTTAATGAGGGAAGATATCTGTGATGTTGGATCTCTTGCGATAGGCTCATAGGTGCTTGTGTCGGCCAATTGTCCCTGAATCTCTGAAACATAATAGTCTCGGTCTAAAATGACCGTTGCCCCACCTTTATCGGCTGGCTTAATTACGATGGTCTTGTTATCCCTCAGATTTTGTATGGCTCTGGATTCCTCAATACTCAGATTATGGTTTAACTGAAATTCACCTTTGTGTATATTCATGTTAAGTTTCTCAACCTCACTGTTGTTGACCAATGAAATAAAAGTCTCCACTGGATGGTAGTGCCGTGGTGGCATGTATGTACTGTCAATAGTCAGGCCAAGGTTTTTAGGATCAAAGCAGACATTACCACTCAGTGGAGGCTCAGGTCTTGTGTTATCACTTCCAAAATATACCCTCAGTCTAAGAGATCTGAAGAATTGATTGAGCTCCTGTTCTACCTGAAAAGTATCATACCGTGAGGTGGGACTGAAGGATAAACCCTTCTGGAAAACTAAATGTTCGGCGGGCGATAGGTTGTAAGAAGAGATCTTGAGGACAAGGTTGGTGTTACCTGGGATCGAGTCCATATCCTGCCCTCTCTGTTGTTCGAATATCCACCTCTTCCCCTGCCTTGTCTTCTTACTGGTGGTCTGCGTTGTTCTAAAAAACTCGGCTGCTGGCGGGATGTACCATAGTCGCCTTCTGAATCGCTGGTGGAGGCATATCCTCCATGTCTGTATGAACGTTGGAATCTGAATCCTTCTCCAGATCGCCATCGGTATACAGTGCCCTTGGCGTAGTCTTCTTGGTCACGAAAAATTTTTTATCGTTTTTTTGTTTCAAGATTACTGCGGAAGTTGGTTATAAAGTCGTTGGCCTTGGTCTTCAGTTGATCCAAATCTGATGCTGATAAAGATTGTTTGAGTTGTTCTTCTGTGGACTTTATGTTCTCAGTAACTTGCTGAATCTCCTTCTGCAAAAATTCTATCGTTAATGTGATTATATCAATAGAGCACTTGTTTAAAATGGCTTCGAACTTATCACAAAAAAGAGGATTTTCTGAGAAGAGGGTCGGTCTGAGGGATACCCTTAGGCCTCTAGGTATCCTTTTCGTGCGGTGGTATTCCGCTAGAGTCACTAGGTGGAGGTCAAGTGCAGCTTGTTTTTGGAGCTCCTTTTCGTAGTCTCTACCTCGTAGCTCCTCAGGTGGTATCATCAAGAACTTACTGGAGGTAGTAACTTTGGAGACTATATTAGAGGTTTCTTCGTCATTATAAGAAAAAGTTGAAAAATTTGGTTGTCACATTTGAACAAATGTTGGAGAGGGAGATCAGGAGCAAGAGCCAAAAAAACGTGAACAATTAGGAGGGAAGCTCTGCGTCACTGAAATATAGGTGCTCAGGGAAAAAAACGGACAAAATAGAGAATATCCTGGCACACTATTATTCCCAAATAAGAAAAAGCGTGCAACTGTTCATATGCAAATTTCTTTTTATTTTATTTTATTCTATGGGATTCAGGTTTGATCTTATTGCTGGCCACTTTAGTAGTCTCCAGTGCTTTCTATCAAACCATTTTTTAGTGCTTTTTGAAGTGTGTTTTGGGTCATTGTCTTGCTGGAAGACCCATGACCTCTGAGGAAGACCCAGCTTTCTCACACTGGGCCCTACAATATGCTGCAAAATTTGTTGCTAGTCTTCAGACTTCATAATGCCATGTACACGGTCAAGCAGTCCAATGCCAGAGGCAGCAAAGCAAACCCAAAACATCAGGGAACCTCCGCCATGTTTGACTGTAAGGACCGTGTTCTTTTCTTTGAATGCCTCTTTTTTTTCCTGTAAACTCTATGTTGATGGCTTTTCCCAAAAAGCTCTACTTTTGTCTCATCTGACCAGAGAACATTCTTCCAAAACATTTTAGGCTTTCTCAGGTAAGTTTTGGCAAACTCCAGCCTGGCTTTTTTATGTCTTTGGGTAGGAAGTGGGGTCTTCCTGGGTATCCTACCATACAGTCCCTTTTCATTCAGACGCCGACCGATAGTACAGGTTGACACTGTTGTACCCTCGGACTGCAGGGCAGCTTGAACTTGTTTGGATGTTAGTCGAGGATCTTTATCCACCCTGTTGTACCCTCAGACTGCAGAGCAGCTTGAACTTGTTTGGATGTTAGTCGAGTTTCTTTATCCACCATCCGCACAATCTTGAGTTGAAATCTCTTGTCAATTTTTCTTTTCTTTCCACATCTAGGGAGGTTAGCCACAGTGACATGGGCTTTAAACTTCTTGATGACACAGCGCACCGTAGACACAGGAGCTCTCAGGTCTTTGGAGATGGACTTGTAGCCTTGAGATTGCTCATGCTTCCTCACAATTTGGATTCTCAAGTCCTCAGACAGTTCTTTGGTCTTCTTTCTTTTCTCCATGCTCAATGTGGTACACACAAGGACACAGGACAGAGGTTGAGTCAACTTTAATCCATGTCAACTGGCTGCAAGTGTGATTTAGCTATTGCCAACACCTGTTATGTGAAACAGGTAAGTTAAAGGAGCTGTTAATTACACAAATTATAGAAGCATCACATGATTTTTCAAACAGTGCCAATACTTTTGTCCACCCCCTTTTTTATGTTTGGTGTGGTATTATATCCAGTTTGGCTTTATGACAATTTATTTTTTTTTTTCATTGAAGACAAATTAAGTGAAGATAATAATGTCGCGGGCGGGGAGGACGCCGCCGCTGCTGGTAGCTCGCTAACGCTCGGGTCCGGCACTGCTGCGGCTGCTGCTCGGTGGCTCGAGCGGTGGGCCGGATCCGGGGACTCGAGCGGCGCTCCTCGCCCGTGAGTGAAAGGGGTGGTTGGTTTGGGGGATTTAGTCCGTGACGCCACCCACGGGTTGTGGTGAAGATGGGCACCAAAGCTGCTGGTGATGGGGATCCCAGGAGCGATGGTAGGGAGCAGCTGGGATGTTGTTTTCCCCCTACGTGGGTAGGGGTCGGTGGTCCCGTGGCCCGGTGGTGTGACGGGGAGGCAGGGTTGGTGAAGTGCAGGGTTGCAGGGACAGCGCGGCGCGGTGCCGGATGGCACGGGTGTACTCACTCAGCAAGAGATGCACAAAGTCCTCGGTAAACCAAACGGCTGGATGGACGGGTCCCACAGCCGGCTGCAGTGTCACTCCCCGGATAGGTGATGTCGGCTGTCTTTCCCTGCACCTTGATGTACTTAATTGACTACGATGGATCCCCAACGGTAGTCCGCTCCCTAGTGTATGGATGACGGAGGAGCCCGTTTGCCCACAGGCACTAGCCTTTGGGTCTCTAGTCTTAGGCGGTAGCTGTATACCCTCACGGTGTGGGTGGTTGCCTTCTATCGGGTATTTGGCTGTTAGGAAACCCCTGAGGTTCCGGTCACACTCGGATTTGACTATTGTCGGTGGCTCCAAGCCTGGTCGGGGTCCGATGGCCCTGCCTGTGTGTGCTGGCTTCACTTCGCTCCCCGGTCAGTACCGGCGGGCCAACGCCCGACCCCGGTCCTACGGTTCCGCGTTGCTTCACCACTCCTGCAGACGGCCACCACCGTCTGCCAACCTTGTTGTCAGTGCCTGGGCCACAAACCCAGACACCCAAGTGTTTACTCCTCACACTTCAAACTCCAAACTCGTTCTGTCACTTTTCCCGCCTCCAGGCCTGTGAACTCCTCAGTGGGTGGGGCCAACCGCTTGACTCCGCCCCACCTGGTGTGGACATCAGACCCTGGAGGCAGGCAACAAGGATTTTATGTTTGGCTAATGTTACTGTCTAATAGGGTGGGGGTGTTTGTGTGTTATCTGTGATGACCTGGCTAGTCCAGGGCACCACAATAATACCAAAGAATTTGTGATTGCAATCATTTTCAAGAAGAAACTGAGTATTATCTGGCAGAATTGCAGGGGTGCCAATACTTTTGGCCAGCACTGTAATCACTAATGCAAATACAACATATAAGACATCCTTTAAAAATAAGCCCTAGCACTTTTGGAGCCAGAAATAATATAAGACCATGTCTTATTTTTGTAGAAATACGGTACTTGTCACAACTGAGAACGCAGGCACCCAGTCTTTGATTGACCTAACTCATAATGCGCACTTATGACAGAAAGATACCGAATATCAAATTTACTACAACATAGCAAATGTGGATTTAATATGAAGCTTTAAAATCCAATATAATCTTTGGAAAAGTTAGGGATCGACAGCTGTCATATGTAAAAACTATGCGACTTTGTAATATCTCATTTATATTATTTTTCAAACAGGTAGGGAAAGTTTTACCTCCCAGAAAGAATCAGCTGTGATCCCATGCTGTCCTGCCTGTATACTCTCTTCTGTTTTCTCTCAGGGTAGGATATGTAGAATGTTCAGAGCATGTCCATATATGGTCAGAACCAGCCACTACATAGAACCAATCAGGGGCACATTTAGAAGATTTTCTCGGTACAGGAACATTATTTTTACACACATCTAATTATGGAAAATATTTTTATTCCAAAATTTATTGATTAAAATTGACATTGTTCCTGAGATAACCTCTTTCAATAGATCTAAAGATGATTCTTGCATTTAACACCACATGGAGTGACCCTGCACAAAAATTAAAAAATATTGCATTCAGAACTGAATTAAGCTTAGCTGCATGTGATGACCTCTTCAGTTTTAGAAATTGGCAACCATGGCGCAAATAACCTTAAATTATACTGACTATTATTTTGATGTGAAATGGGCAAAAAAATACATAGATATTAAGTCCTTATATATGGAGCTGGCTCTGAAGTTGTTCCTACACCCTACACAACAAACACAATCAGCATCGCCCTCCAATAGCAGCGAGTAGAGCTAAGCCCTGATTTCTGCTGTTAACCCAGTAAATACCCCTGTCAATCTTTGACAGCGGTATTTAAGATGTGAAGTCAAAGGAGTACATCGCTCGATATGCCAATTGGTCTCCTCCATTATTGATGGCAGGTTGCTAATGGATGACCATCACCTGGGGATATGTCTATCATATTGATATTCCTATAATCTGGGCTTGATAGGAGACCATAATTTTACCGGTAAGTTACAATACTGTTGTTTTGCAGTATATTTAATGAGAAATCAAAAGTTACAGGCCTCCGAGGGAAATTATATGTTTAAAATAATATATACAATTTTAAATCAACAAAATTAAAAATACAAAAAATTCAAAAACTAAAGCTATCTGGTATTGCTGCATGTAAAAAAGTCCAAAAATATTAAATTAGTCTGTACTGTAAAAGTCGTAAGAAGAAAAAACAAAATGTCACAATGCCATTTTCAGTCACTGCAATAGTAATACCAAGTGATCAAAATGTTTTATGTACCCCAAAAAAGTATCAATAAAACTCTCTTCTCGCCAATCAAATTCAAGCTCTCACACAGCTCCAATGAATCAAAAATGTAAAAATTATAGGTCCCAAAACATGGTGACATAATTTTTATTTTTTTTTACATATTTCTATTTTTTTTTTAAATATAAAAAGAATCCACAAGTTTAATATTGCTGTATTAATACTAAGCTGAAGACATTTGCCACCATGTCATTTTTACCACCCTGTAAAAAACATTGATGAAAGAGCATTTTTTTTCCAGTGTTACTTGGAATTTTTCACTTATCTTAAAATATATTCTAAGTTTAAATGAATGGTGTCATTCTAAATTTTGATGCACAGAGGAGAAAAAGAGCACACATAATTCAGGCGCACATCAAAGAATATTGTAATCATATATATTTTTTATTTTTACGAGTAAAACAGTTTATTAAGTCCATGAAAAACACACACAATAAAATCATTTAAAACCATACAATACAAGACACGGCCTCTATAAAGTGACTCCGGGATAATAAACCTAGTCAATATAAGGCTATGTGCGCACGTTGCATTTTTTCCCGCGTTTCTGCAGCGTTTTTAGCGGCAGCTTTTTAGCGCTAAAACGCATGCGTTTTGGTTTTCTAGCAAAGTCTATGGGAAATGATGAAATCCTGTCTGCACTTTGCTTTTTTTTCTGCAGCGTTTATTTTGCATATTTTTGGTCAAAAACCATGCTGAAAAAGAAGCAGCATGTCAGTTGTTTTTGCCATTTCTGCAGCGTTTCCATAACATTGGAGTCAATGAGAAATGGCAAAACGCATGTTGGATTGAATAATCTGCGTTTCATATGCGTTTCACTTGCTTTTTACCTGCGTTTTCACAATCAAAAATGCAGTTGTAGGAGGGAATTAACCAATGCAGAAACGTCATTACCTACATGACTTCCTTTTTCCTATAAATACAGAGATGTGCATGTTTGTGTGCCAGCTACTATTGTGATATTTCTCAATTACAACATACTTGTAGATTCTTGTGTATAAAATGGCTTGGTTCCAAAATAGATGTTGCCAAATTAATTGCTATGGTAAGTTGATGAATATTTCACATATTTGTAACAATTAATCTATCTTTATAGGTTAGAAATGTATTTAAAAGTAAAAAAAACCTATACTAAATTTTAATTTTAAAATTGATAAATGTTTAAAATCATCCTCATAATATATATATTTCTATTTTATGTGAAAAATAAATAACTTATTTGTATTATTGCAATCTGTTATGATGTATTGTGGACTACTTTGCAACACATTTTAAAAAAAATATAATGGTTTCCTTTAAAATCATTACAAATAGAATAAAATATTTAATAACTATTTTTAAAATTAACCAAACAGGTTGAATCCATGCCATGCCTATGGGATCCTACATGCCCAGATTATTTGCAGAAAACAAAGAGGATGGACTGTTGGGGAACAATTTGTGCAGAACTTTTTCCACAATGGCATGAGGCTGATGCAGCCTTACAACATAGAATTGGTATAATGTATACATTTCTATATTTTATTTCATTATCTAATATGTTATAACATAAATTAATAGTGTAAAATTATTTTTTCTTATTTTTAATTTTTAATAGAGCTGGACGCAAAAGATGGCGATCTGTAAAGGACAGGTTTAATAAGATAAGGAGTGAGGGCATGAAAAGTGGGAGTTCACCCAAGAAACCGAATTTCATTTATTATGATGATCTGACATTTTTATGCACAACTCGCAAAAACAGAGAGTAAGTATTCATGTAACTGTATGTTTCCATTGTTTTATTAAAATAATGTTATCGAAAGTGTATTAAAACATTTAATTTAATTTTTTTATTCTATGTGATGTTGTTTTTTTCAGAACTTCAGGAAATTTAACACCACTAGAAACACCTGTTGGTGATGGTGAAGGCCATGAGAGCCTTCATCAACAAGACCTGGATGGGCCATCTGGCAGGATTGAACACAATACCTCTGAAAATGAAGGGGATATTGAAAATGTCAGTGTACCTGAAAAATCACCACCTAGGTCAACAAACAATAACTCGGGACCATCAAAATATATAAAGCCAAAAAATAAAAGAAAAAATCCCAAAATTATAAACTTAGACGACGAAGTAATATGTAATGAAACTTTAAACATATTAAAATCAACTTCACATGATAATGACATAGATCATTTTGGAATTAGTATTGCTGGTCGAATTCGCAAAATTACAGATTTAAAAAAAAGAAATACATGCATGACAGCCATATGTGGGATGCTGAGTTGTTATGAGGAAGAGGGTAGTTTCCCTTCATCCGGCTCTATAATATTAAAAATTGAACAGATGTTTACTGATTTAAAAAACCCACCAACAGAAAAGACTACTGAAACTATGGCCACAAAGCCAATGTACATACCCAAACAATATTCTGGTAATCAAATTCCCTTTAATCAAAATTTGCAACAACAATATTTTCAACAACCCATAACAACTCATAACCCACAAAATTCACAAATAAATATTCAGCCTCCTGTAAATTTAAATTTGAGGCCACGTGACCAACCTCATGGCTATTTCAGTAGTCAATTATTTACTGATCAGTAATTTTTTTTTTTTTTATAACTATGATTATGACATAATTTTGTTGAAATTTGGATTGAACATTTTGTCAGCATAAAAACATGTTTAATTGTGCTAATAAACTGCTTTTTGACTGTAAAAAAGCAAAAAATTGAAATAAAATATGTTTTTTGTTGATAAGTATATGTTTTTGTCTTTCATTTAGCGTATTGTAAAGTGTTTTTAGGAAATTAACTTGATGACTTAGTAATTATCATTGTTTACGGAAGTGACTTCATAACACATTAACATAAACTAGACAGGAAAGGCAGACATCTTTGTTTTTGAATCTTGTAACTTTATTTTAGAGCCCAATAACATGACAAACTCATATGCTTCTTTTTGAAACAAAAACGCATGTTAAAAGCGCTGAAAACGCACTAAAAACGCGGTAAATACGCATGCGTTTTTAGCGCTAAAAAATGGGCAAAAGCCATTTGGTCAAAAACCAAGGGCAGGAAAACGTGCAGAATAAACTGCAGGTACTACGACGCAATGTGCGCACATAGCCTAAGACAGATATAATATCAAAATTGTACATCAATTGATTCTCCAAACTACAGATCTAAGGTAAGTAGTGATTATTTGCATGCAGAAAATAAGCTCTACTGGTGAGGTAGAAACTGCATGAGACTGGTAGAGGGGGCTCACTACATAAAGCCTTATTACGTACTGAGTCTAGACGGATTTTCCATCTTGATTTCCTTACCCCTCATGGGCTAAATGAGGAATTATTATACAGTCAGGGCCAGAAATATTTGGACAGTGACACAAGATTTGTTATTTTAGCTGTTTACAAAAACATGTTCAGAAATACAATTATATATATAATATGGGCTGAAAGTGCACACTCCCAGCTGCAATATGAGAGTTTTCACATCCAAATCGGAGAAAGGGTTTAGGAATCATAGCTCTGTAATGCATAGCCTCCTCTTTTTCAAGGGACCAAAAGTAATTGGACAAGTGACTCTAAGGGCTGCAATTAACTCTGAAGGCGTCTCCCTCGTTAACCTGTAATCAATGAAGTAGTTAAAAGGTCTGGGGTTGATTACAGGTGTGTGGTTTTGCATTTGGAAGCTGTTGCTGTGACTAGACAACATGCGGTCTAAGGAACTCTCAATTGAGGTGAAGCAGAACATCCTGAGGCTGAAAAAAAAGAAAAAATCCATCAGAGAGATAGCAGACATGCTTGAAGTAGCAAAATCAACAGTCGGGTACATTCTGAGATAAAAGGAATTGACTGGTGAGCTTGGGAACTCAAAAAGGCCTGGGCGTCCACGGATGACAACAGTGGTGGATGATCGACGCATACTTTCTTTGGTGAAGAAGAACCCATTCACAACATCAACTGAAGTCCAGAACACTCTCAGTGAAGTAGGTGTATCTGTCTCTAAGTCAACAGTAAAGAGAAGACTCCATGAAAGTAAATACAAAGGGTTCACATCTAGATGCAAACCATTCATCAATTCCAAAAATAGACAGGCCAGAGTTAAATTTGCTGAAAAACACCTCATGAAGCCAGCTCAGTTCTGAAAAAGTATTCTATGGACAGATGAGACAAAGATCAACCTGGCCTGGCAAAGCATTAAGAAGGAGGAAACCCAGCGTTTGGTGATGTCCATGGGTTCCAGACTTAAGGCAGTGATTGCCTCCAAAGGATTCGCAACAAAATATTGAAAATAAAAATATTTTGTTTGGGTTTGGTTTTTTGTCCAATTACTTTTGACCTCCTAAAATGTGGAGTGTTTGTAAAAAAATGTGTACAATTCCTACAATTTCTATCAGATATTTTTGTTCAAACCTTCAAATTAAACGTTACAATCTGCACTTGAATTCTGTTGTAGAGGTTTCATTTCAAATCCAATGTGGAGGCATGCAGAGCCCAACTCGCGAAAATTGTGTCACTGTTCAAATATTTCTGGACCTAACTGTATACTGGTTTTCTGGGCTAAAATAGATAAATATCCCCCTCTCTTCTCCTCATGATTCCTTATGGAATACTCAGTCCCATAACTGATTGCTTCTTTTGCTCATCAATTCTCTCCTTTTTTTTTTTCCCCCTCCCTCACAGTTGGTTGCATGTGAATCCATTGGATGAGAAATCGGTGGTCATGGATTTTGTGTCCCTTTATGGATTTTCCATCAAACGTCGGGCCCCTTTGTGTGGGGGGAGGGAATGAAAGAGGAGAGGAGGAGGGGAAGAAATCGACAGAGTCTGCATCGACTTACCACACTGCCTGCATGGACCCCACCTTCGATAAAACAACCCATCTTGGTCGGGGTGGCTATCTTTTTAAACATGGACTCCGGGAGATATTGCACCTTCTGTATGGGACTTTTGTTCTGAGATCTATATCTCACAGTTACGACTGTTATGATAATGGAGATGGGCATAGGGTTTTTTTTTTTTATATACAAGCTCTATATATATTTGATATGCACTTGTATGATTAATTCACACTGCTATATTGTTGCCAATCAACTGTTCCTGGTATTGGTTATACCTCCATTGTCTTTTGATATGGTTATAAAACAGTACATATACGATAGTGTCATACTTCGTATCTATATATATATATACACAACTGTCTACCTCACCAGTAGAGCTTATTTTCTGCATGCAAATAATCACTACTTACCTTAGATCTGTGGTTTGGAGAATCAATTGATGTACAATTTTGATATTTTATCTGTCTTATATTGACTAGGTTTATTATCCCGGAGTCACTTTATAGAGGCCGTGTCTTGTATTGTATGGTTTTAAATGATTTTATTGTGTGTGTTTTTCATGGACCTAATAAACTGTTTTTCTCGTAAAAATAAAAAATATATATGATTACAATATTCTTTGATGTGCGCCCGAATTATGTGTGCTCTTTTTCTCCTCTGTGCATTGTTGTTTTGCACACATTAGGCAGCACTCATTGTGTTACTATAGGCTGTGCACCCCTTCATTTCATTTACATTTTAAATTTTGACTCATCGTGCAAAAAAAACCCCTCTTTTTGACTACGGTAATAGAAAAATGGCTCTTGGTAGACAAAATTTGCCTTATCGGAAAATGGTTCAAAGGAAGGTGAAAAAATCCTGGATTGCTAAAGTGCTCTTTAGACTATCTAAAAAGAAAATGTATAAAGTGTAAAATAAAGTACATGCCCAATGGCTGGTTCAGGATACAGTTGCACATTTTACACATGTCATATTTTTTTAATCATATTTCAGATCTTTGCAATATATTTTTGGATGGCAGGCTAATACTAATACCTTTTCAACTGCTAAAGATGCTTTTTCCACCAGAAAATAGTCTATCTATGTATTCCCGCTTAGTTCCACTCCTGCCTCTCATCACTACATGTCCCCTATCACGTACAGCCCAGCTATAACAGAATTTCCAGATGGGTAGTTCACTGCCTGGATATTCACTTGCTAGTTCTGGGAATATTTTAATTTACTGATAGCTATGGAACAACCCATAGGATATTGAAAGATATATTTCAGGGGATTCCGAGTTGATGTTTAAGCATTATAGGATCAATAAAGCTTAAGGGGCACGAATGAGAATTTGAAAGGAGTAACAATTATAAAATCCCCTAAAAAAGTATTCAGTCCGCAATGATCCAATACAAATTGTCCCCTTTTTGTTCACAGGTTGCCAGCTATGATGTGTCATGACAGCATGTGACCGAACAGCAAATAAATATTCTTGATATTTTTCTTTTTTAAAACATTAATGGGAACCTGTCAAGTCCCATATGCATTCTGATCTACAAGCAGGGTGATGTGTGGCCTAGAAACCCCTTCCTACCCATCCCTGTGTTGTAATTTTGTGTAATATGAATGTATAAAAAAAAGTTTTATTACTTACATGTTCCCTATGTAAATGATCAAATAGTCTAGTCCCCTGGGCGTCGCAACGCCCTGTGGGCGTTTGCATGCTTTCTGTGGTATCACGCCCCTGTGGGCGTGATACCATGGATTTACATGAGCAACGTCACCGTCAGATCTTTGAGGTCCCACGTGTGCGCACTTGCCATTCCCACAGCCTTGTTATCTGGATGCTTGCTTGTCGGCTTCAGACATTCTCTGCGCATGGTCGGAACCGCAGGAGTCTTCTGAGCATGCGCAGTGCATGTCTGAAGCCAACAAGCAAGCACCCGGATAACAAGGCTACAGGAATGGTAAGTGCATAGGATCTCAAGGAGTTGACGGTGATGTCGCTCATGTAAATCCATGGTTGCGTGATACCATGGAAAGCATGCAAACGCCCACGGGGTGATGCGACGCCCAAGGGACTAGACTCTCGGCTTATTTACATAGGGAACACGTAAGTTATAAAACTTTTTGTTATACATTCATATTACACAATATTACAACACAGGGATGAGTAGGAAGGGGTTTCTAGGCCACACATCTCCCTGCTTGTAGGTCAGAATGCATATGGGACTTGACAGGTTCCCTTTAAAGGACTCATTTAAAGAGAATAAACCATTGCAATACAGTCTTGACTGTGTCTTTTTGTATGCAGATCTAGATTTATGTTAAAAAGAACCCGTCAGCAGTGTCATGCTGCTCTAACCATTGGAACCATGAAATAACAACAGTCTGCCTCGTAACAGGGAACAATATTTTACTCTGAAAAACACTGAGGTTTCAAAGAAGGCACACTGTGAGAGAGAACCTAGTAAGGCCAGAAGTGTCTTTTGGGTGGCTTCTGTCCAGTGGTCAGTGCAGCCAGAAACTGCTGACAAATAGCTTTTAAGCTATTATTATTCCTGGGTCCATGAGTTAACATTCAAAAAACTAAGTGAAGGACAGTTATTTCCTTAAGTAAAATATAAATCAATATATTCATTTATCTGCATTAAAATTGGAACAGAACTGTGTACACAAAAATATAAAGTGTAGTAATCTAAAAGTGGCTATACAAATGGTCAAGTGAAAGACTCACAAGGCAGTCCTAATACTGATACTGCCTGACGCAGAGATTTGTACTCTGGACACGTGTATATGGACACATAGCCTTAGAGTACAAATCTCTGCGTCAGGCAGTATCCTAAAAGGCAACGTAAGAAATTGCACCCCCCCACTCCTCATGGTCTCATCTTATCTAATCCTGTTGTGGCCTGAAAGAATCACACCAATTACTGTTGACGGATGACTGACCTAAGGAGAAGAAGCAAAGCTAGGTATATAAATATATATTTTTCAAAATCAGCAAAAAACCAATATTCCAAGATAATAGACCTAAGTTGCAAAATGAACATTCATGAGCACTGATTCTATAATGATCATAGGTTTCAATAAACCTGGCAAAAAATACACCAAGGAAATGGGAAATCCCTAAACATAGGCTCAATAGGGTGCAAACAAGGTTAAACAGAATATTCACTTCCATGTGAGATGTGGTACTATGTCATGACCTCAACATGTTTCCCACCCACCCAAGAATTGCAGTTCATCAGGAATTCGGGTAAATAATGAACAAATAAAGATGCTGGAAATGCTTATTTGCACTATATAGGGAACATGTTTAGCAATTTTCCCTGTTTCTTTTTTTCATCAATGGTGTACTTTTTGCCAGGTCCATTTTGACCTACAGTATGATGCTATAATCATTTCCTATGAAAATTTATTTTGAAAATTAGGTCTATTATCCTGTAATATTGTTTCTTTGCTGATTTTGTTAATTGTAGCTGTTCTGCTCTGACTCAAAAGTCAGCTTACGGGATCACCAGTGAGGTCCAAATTGAATTAGGCCTCTTAAGGGTGCTTTACACGCTGCAACATTGCTAGCAATATATCGTCGGGGTTGAGATGTTAGTAACGCACATCCGGCGCCGTTAGCGACATCACAGCGTGTGACACCAATGAGCGACGATCAATGAGCGCAAAAACGTGAAAAATCGTTGCTCATTGACACGTCGTTCATTTCCTTAATATCGGTGCTGCTGCAGGTACAATGTTGTTCGTCGTTCCTGCGGCAGCACACATCGCTATGTGTGACACCACTGGAATGACGAACATCTGCGTCCACCGGCAATGTTCCGGCCGCTCATCTCCGCCCCTCCTCTGCTATTGGACGGCTGCCATGTGACATCGCTGTAATGCCGCACAAACCGCCCCCTTAAGCAGGCTTTACACGCTATGATATATCTAACGAGATGTCGGCGGGGTCACGACGTAAGTGACGCACATCCGGCATCGCTAGTGATATCGTAGCATGTGACAGCTATGAACGAGCAGAAATACTCACCTTCTCATTCATCGCTGACACATTGCTCATTTTCTAAAAATCGAACGTCCTGTTGTTCATTGTTCCCGAGGCAGCACACATCACTCCGTGTGACACCCCGGGAACGATGAACACAGTTTACCTGTGTCCCGCCAGCAATGAGGAAGGAAGGAGGTGGGCAGGATGTCTACGTCCCACTCATCTCCGCCCCTCAGCTTCTATTGGCTGGCCACTGTGTGACGTCCTTGTGACACTGAACGTCCCTCCCCCTTCAGGAAGTGGATGTTCGCCGCCCACAGCGAGGTCATTTGGAAGGTAAGTATGTGTGACGGAGGGTTACAGTATTGTGCGACATGGGCAACAAATTGCCCGTGCCGCACAAACGATGGGGGCGGGTGTGATCGCAAATGCGATTGCACGACAAATTGCAACGTGTAAAGCAGGCTTAGAAAGGAGGCGTTTTGCCGGCCAGAGCGATGTCGCAGGGAAGGTAAGTCCGCGTGACGGGTGTAAGCGATTTGCCCGTGTTGCACAACCGACGGGGGCGGGTACGCTTGCTAGCAATATCGGTAGCGATATTGCAGCGTGTAAAGTAACCTTTAGATATCAAGCGCTTGGAGAAAGGATGATATACACTTGTGTATCATGTTATACACTGATGAGCAAAAGGGTAACGATGTTTTGAACTTTTAACTTTCATGCTCCATATCTCACTATCCACTACAGCTTCGAATGTGAGACTACCTTCATTTGATAGACAATCATCTTGGCTCATATCTAATGCATAAATTTGACTTGCAACTATATAGCATATGATTAGCTATGCTGGTTCTAGTCATGTAACTTCATTATTACTGTTTTGCTCCTGGTGGTGGAAAAATAATTTTCTTCCTGTATAATGCAAATTACAATCTGTTCTCACATTCCCTAAAAGCTAATAGTGTGTTATTAGCTTGATTCCCAGGCAAAAGGTCACTAAATGCAATCGAGGAGCAGCCATGAAGAAGATTTCTGAAGAAAAAAAAAACAGCATCATCCAGCTCACCGATAGTTGTCTGTAGGCAAAGAAAATTGCCAAACTGCATCATGTGAGTACCATGGCAGTTGGAAGAATACAAAATGAAGTTTTTCCATCCATTCAAAAGAAAAGGATGTCCAAGCAAAATATCAGAGTTAAAAAATTGGCTTATCACAAGGTCTATCAGTTCAGGCACAACAAACATGGCAATGAAGGTGGATCATATGCTTCATAATAGGGAAATCACAGACGTCCATGCAAGCGCTGTGCAATTCACATTACACAAGTCTGGAATGGTGGCACAAAAAAGTTAAGAAGCCTCGACTTCAATATCGTCATAAGAAGAGTCATCTCAATTTTGAAAAAAAAAGTAAGAAAAGTGGACAGTAGAAGATTGGAAATGGGTGATTTGGAGCAATGAGATAAAAGTCAGTAGACTAGGCTGTGGTGGGTACAAATGGGTTTGGAAGAAACAAGAGATATCGATATCGCTAGCGTGCATACCCGCCCCCATCATTTGTGCGACACGGGCAAATCGCTGCCCATGGCGCACAAAATTGCGTGGACCCGTCACACTACTTACCTGCCTAGCGACGTCTCTGTGACCGGTGAACCGCCTCCTTTCTAAGGGGCAGTTCGTTCGGCGTCACAGCGACATCACTAAGCGGCCGCCCAATAGAAGCGGAGTGGCGAAGATGAGCGGGACGTAACACCGCCCACCTCCTTCCTTTCGCATTGCGGGCGGCCGCAGTTAAGGTGAGGTTCCTCGTTCCTGCGGTGTCACACGTGACGATGTGTGCTGCTGCAGGAACGACGAACTACATCGTCCAAGCAGCAGCAACGATAATTGAGGTTAGGGGGGGATGTCACCGATGAGCGATTTTGAACGTTTTTGCGACAATTCAAAATCGCTCATAGGTGTCACACACAATGACATCGCTAAAGCGGCCGGATGTGCGTCACAAAATCCGTGACCCCAATGAGATCGCTTTAGCGCTGTCGTAGCGTGTAAAGCGGCCTTAAGGGGCTAACAGATCAAGAAATTGAAGAAACTATCAAGTTCAGAGGAGGAAGTCTGATGATATGGGGTTGTTTCGCAGCCAAAGGCGTTGGAGACTTGACCAGGATCAATGGTCTTCTCAATGCTCAGTTATATGTGAGTATCTTACAAGATGAGTTACTTCGTATATTCGAGTACTATGGGTATAAAAAGGACAACAGCAGAATAATGACCCAAAGCATATGTTGACATTGTCGAAAAAGTAGTTCAAGGACAGTAGAGGCCTTGGATTGGCCCCCAGAGTCCCAGACCTCAACTCAATCAAACACTTGTGGGTAGAGTTAAAAAGAAGCTGTATACATACCCAAGTGAGTTGACCAGTGTTCACTATTATTGGGACTGTGTAGAAGAGAGCTTGGATCCAATTTTGGTCAAGACATTCTTGAATCTGATTGAGAGCATGCCCAAAAGTATTCAGGCAGTGTTGAAAGCAAAAGTTGAATTTACAAAACAATAAGAAAATAATAAAAATTTAGATTTTTAAGAGTAAAACAGTAACAATGCAGTGACATGACATGAATTAGCACAACAAATCACATGCTAAATGTCATGGTTCCATCTCCCCATCCACATGGCTAGGGGCGGAGCCTTTTCTCGGGCCTCACTTCCGGAGCTTGGATGCTTTAAATTCTTATATCTCTGGTGAACCAGCGCCAGCTATAAGCTTAGCACTGCTTTGCCTGTGATTGCTGGTCCCTGTAAGTGTTTTCTGAGCCGTCCTTCCCCTGTGCTTTGTCTGTGTTCTGTCCCACCTCCTTCCTTCCCACAATAGCCCCAGTCGTTCCCCCTTTTCCTACCTCCCCACTTGGTTACTTCCTCTGGTACTGACCTCGGCCTGACCTCGACCCCACTTTTGCTCATTCCTCCAGTCTTTTTTCTCACCTTACTGTGTATGACCTTGCCTGCCTGACCATCTCCTGCATGCCCCGTGGCCTCTGTATTTTGGCTGACTCTGCATTGCAGTGCTCCAGCACACACTGTGTGTCCACCTTCATGCTGATTCAGCTCTGTGTAGTATCTTTTCCTGCAGGGCTCCAGCTCTCCCTGGTGGTAGCCTGTCACTAAATAGTTTCAGGATAAATGTATGTATAATATAGACAAGTTGATCGTTTATAAAATTAAGGTAGTCTCATGTTCAAAACTATAGTGGATTATGAGATATGGAGCCTGAAATTGAAAAGTTCAAAACATTGTGATTCTTTTATATCTACAGTATATACCTAGCTGTTTCCATGGGATTCTATATGGTTAGTGACTTTATTTCACCCATGTAGTTATGTCATCCAGGGACACTAATGGGTGCAATTCTTTAGTGCACAAAAGGAGTAGATAGGGTGAGATGAGATTGAGCAGAGGTGCCATTTCTTACATTTCTTTTTAGGTTACTAACCTCAGCAGTCAGACAATGTCAGTATTAGGGTTGCCTAGGGACTTTCTCAGTGTATAACCACTTTTATAGTAATACGCTTTGTAATTTGTGTACATTATTCTGTTTCTATTTTTAATTCAGATCAATAAATATTTCCTGGGTCCAGTAAGACGTATGGTCACTTGAATTGGCACTATAACTGGCACTTGTCCTTCTATCTTAGTCTAGTCTCGCAGTAGTTCTAATAGCACCACAGTGTCCAACTGTTTCTCTTTTGTTTTTCTTCTAAACTTTCACCATAGTTTCTGATCTCTGTTATGATTAGGTGGTTATGTTTCTTGTTCTATACCAATTTCAAATCTTGACAATAGCTATTGTTCCCTGCGCCTGGTAAACTGAAGGATTACAGGTAGGGGAACTGCCAAGATTGGAGTAACAAGGCAGTATTCTTTAAGAAACAGCACCACAACTATCCATGAGTTACGTCTTGCATCTAATAAAGTGAGTGGAGCTGAGCGGGCATATTACCACACCCCATAAACAGTCGTTTTGTAAGAAAAAAAGAAGAGTTCTTTGTATCTTTCACTCCTTACTGCAGAAAACATGCTAGTGTTAAGGATTTACTTTATTAAGTAGTCGATTAGTGTTTTCCTATTTATTTATTTTCATATATTTCTATTAAAGCTCTGAAATGTCATGGCTTTGGGTGTAACTGTGTTCTAAATTGCAGTTTATGCCCAACAATTAGATTATTTTATACGTTAAAGAGACTTTGACTCTAGACTAACCTGTAAGTAATAAAAAGAATGTCCAACAGACATGACAACTTACTGAAAAAGTTATTGTCTAAGAGTATCTCTGCATATGTGCTGAATCGGCTACATTGTTATCTTTTTAATTGTGGAAAGCATGGAGGGAAATCACATTTCTTACAGTACATGCATCAAATATTTGTTAGGAGATTGCTTTTAAGATTGCCGGAATAGGAATTGAAATGTACATCCTTGTGTATTTAATTAGTGTAGCATACATTTAAGTGCTTAAAGAAGTTTACTATGCAATCATCTGTAGTCAATTACATTGTAATAGGTTACCTAGTTAAATTTCCTGGTTATTACTCCATATATTTATTACTCAGGCAGGTTTATGTAGCAATAAAGTTGTTTTCCCTACCATATTCTGGCATGTAATGTAGTTTCCAATCTTTATGTAAAAGTTTGTTTTTCCTTTTCCATCTACTACCAATGTAGAACCATTAATACTTAGGCCCCAATTCGTTTTTATTTTTATTTTATTTCACCCCCCTTTTTTCCTTATTTGTTTTGTGTTATTAATAGAGTTGAGCGCGGTTCGTGGTTCGTGGTTCTCCAGTTCTAGGCTCGAGTGATTTTGGGGCATGTTCTAGATCGAACTAGAACTCGAGCTTTTTGCTAAAGCTCGATAGTTCTAGAAACGTTCGAGAACGGTTCTAGCAGCAAAAAAACAGCTAATTCCTAGCTGGCTTTCCGCTGTAATAGTGTAAGTCACTCTGTGACTCACACTATTATGACATTTCAGTGTATAGTGTGCGTGAACAGCGCCTTCAGATCACTCCTGTTTGTATAATGGCGATCGCCATTTTTTTTTTTTTTTCCCTTGTCTTCCTTCCCTAAGCGCGCGCGTCTTGTGGGGCGGGCCAGCATGTCAGCCAATCCCAGACACACACACAGCTAAGTGGACTTTTAGCCAGAGAAGCAACAGCATGTGTGATAGGATGTCCATGTTACATGTCCCTGCATTATAAAACCGGACATTTTCCTCCAGGACGCCATTATCTCTTCTGCGTCCTTGGTGTCAGACATCACTGGCGCAGCTCCGTCCTGAGTCCTATCGCTGATACAGCTGTATGCGCTCCATACACAGCGCTGGACAGCATAGGGATAGCACTTTCCATTAGTCCTTTTAAGGGCTCGTACCGGCAGGGTCAGAGCCATAGGTCACAGGTCCTGAAAACAGCGACAGCGTCTGTGTAGCAAAGGTCAGGGATTTCCTCCCTGCATTTCCCTATTAGGAGGGAATAGAAAGGCAGGCTTCCTTTCCTCTACCCAGAGCCCCACAATCCTGGCACTGTACCCTCCTGTCCTCTGCACACTCCAACTCATTATAACTAAGCCATTATACTAGCAAACACTCAGTGTACCTAGTGGCATCCTAAACGTGGCTATTGGACTGTTGTCTAGTCACACTAGTGCAAAGACATTTGCAGCACCTCTACCTGCATTGCACACTCCAACTCATTATAACTAAGCCATTATACTAGCAAACACTCAGTGTACCTAGTGGCATCCTAAACGTGGCTATTGGACTGTTGTCTAGTCACACTAGTGCAAAGACATTTGCAGCACCTCTACCTGCATTGCACACTCCAACTCATTATAACTAAGCCATTATACTAGCAAACACTCAGTGTACCTAGTGGCATCCTAAACGTGGCTATTGGACTGTTGTCTAGTCACACTAGTGCAAAGACATTTGCAGCACCTCTACCTGCATTGCACACTCCAACTCATTATAACTAAGCCATTATACTAGCAAACACTCAGTGTACCTAGTGGCATCCTAAACGTGGCTATTGGACTTTGCTATAGTCCCACTAGTGCAAAGACATTTGCAGCACCTCTGCCTGCATTGCACACTCCAACTCATTATAACTAAGCCATTATACTAGCAAACACTCAGTGTACCTAGTGGCATCCTAAACGTGGCTATTGGACTTTGCTATAGTCCCACTAGTGCAAAGACATTTGCAGCACCTCTACCTGCATTGCACACTCCAACTCATTATAACTAAGCCATTATACTAGCAAACACTCAGTGTACCTAGTGGCATCTTAACGTGGCTATTGGACTTTGCTATAGTCCCACTAGTGCAAAGACATTTGCAGCACCTCTACCTGCATTGCACACTTCAACTCATTATAACTAAGCCATTATACTAGCAAACACTCAGTGTACCTAGTGGCATCCTAAACGTGGCTATTGGACTTTGCTATAGTCCCACTAGTGCAAAGACATTTGCAGCACCTCTGCCTGCATTGCACACTCCAACTCATTATAACTAAGCCATTATACTAGCAAACACACAGTGTACCTAGTGGCATCCTAAACGTGGCTATTGGACTTTGCTATAGTCCCACTAGTGCAAAGACATTTGCAGCACCTCTGCCTGCATTGCACACTCCAACTCATTATAACTAAGCCATTATACTAGCAAACACTCAGCGTACCTAGTGGCATCCTAAACGTGGCTATTAGACTTTGCTATAGTCCCAATAGTGCAAAGACATTTGCAGCACCTCTACCTGCATTGCACACTCCAACTCATTATAACTAAGCCATTATACTAGCAAACACTCAGTGTACCTAGTGGCATCCTAAACGTGGCTATTGGACTTTGCTATAGTCCCACTAGTGCAAAGACATTTGCAGCACCTCTGCCTGCATTGCACACTCCAACTCATTATAACTAAGCCATTATACTAGCAAACACTCAGTGTACCTAGTGGCATCCTAAACGTGGCTATTGGACTTTTGTCTAGTCACACTAGTGCAAAGACATTTGCAGCACCTCTACCTGGATTGCACACTCCAACTCATTATAACTAAGCCATTATACTAGCAAACACTCAGTGTACCTAGTGGCATCCTAAACGTGGCTATTGGACATTTGTCTAGGCACACTAGTGCAAAGACATTTGCAGCACCTCTACCTGCATTGCACACTCCAACTCATTATAACTAAGCCATTATACTAGCAAACACTCAGTGTACCTAGTGGCATCCTAAACGTGGCTATTGGACTTTGCTATAGTCCCACTAGTGCAAAGACATTTGCAGCACCTCTACCTGCATTGCACACTCCAACTCATTATAACTAAGCCATTATACTAGCAAACACTCAGTGTACCTAGTGGCATCTTAACGTGGCTATTGGACTTTGCTATAGTCCCACTAGTGCAAAGACATTTGCAGCACCTCTACCTGCATTGCACATTCCAACTCATTATAACTAAGCCATTATACTAGCAAACACTCAGTGTACCTAGTGGCATCCTAAACATGGCTATTGGACTGTTGTCTAGTCACACTAGTGCAAAGACATTTGCAGCACCTCTACCTGCATTGCACACTCCAACTCATTATAACTAAGCCATTATACTAGCAAACACTCAGTGTACCTAGTGGCATCTTAACGTGGCTATTGGACTTTGCTATAGTCCCACTAGTGCAAAGACATTCTCAGCACCTCTACCTGCATTGCACACTCCAACTCATTATAACTAAGCCATTATACTAGCAAACACTCAGTGTACCTAGTGGCATCCTAAACGTGGCTATTGGAATTGTTGTCTAGTCACACTAGTGCAAAGACATTTGCAGCACCTCTACCTGCATTGCACACTCCAACTCATTATAACTAAGCCATTATACTAGCAAACACTCAGTGTACCTAGTGGCATCTTAACGTGGCTATTGGACTTTGCTATAGTCCCACTAGTGCAAAGACATTTGCAGCACCTCTACCTGCATTCCACACTCCAACTCATTATAACTAAGCCATTATGCTAGCAAACACTCAGTGTACCTAGTGGCATCCTAAACGTGGCTATTGGACTGTTGTCTAGTCACACTAGTGCAAAGACATTTGCAGCACCTCTGCCTGCATTGCACACTCCAACTCATTATAACTAAGCCATTATACTAGCAAACACTCAGTGTACCTAGTGGCATCCTAAACGTGGCTATTGGACTTTGCTATAGTCCCACTAGTGCAAAGACATTTGCAGCACCTCTGCCTGCATTGCACACTCCAACTCATTATAACTAAGCCATTATACTAGCAAACACTCAGTGTACCTAGTGGCATCCTAAACGTGGCTATTGGACTTTGCTATAGTCCCACTAGTGCAAAGACATTTGCAGCACCTCTGCCTGCATTGCACACTCCAACTCATTATAACTAAGCCATTATACTAGCAATTGATGCTGCCAGTTTAAGGGCCGTAGTTGCATTGTCAGGGATATTTATTCTTTATTATTCTGCTGTTAATAAAGCTAGACCACCGCTGCAATCTACACCACCTCTCAATTTTTACTACCACATTTTAAGTGCACAATCTTGTCGCAATCAACATGAGTGGCAAAATGACAGATGCTGGTGGAAAGGGGAAGAGGCGTGGTGGAAAAGGAAAAAAAGGTTTTGTCCGTGGGGAAGGTGGCAAAGCTCCATTATCATCTGCTGAAGATAGACCATCTACCAGCAAAAGTAAGATGTCTACTACTTACCGTGGACAATCCGATGTGCTCCCTTTTTTACGGACACGAACAACAGGAACAAAGGTAGATGATGGCCAAAAAAGGAAAATGCTTGAATGGATCTCAAGTGGTCCAACAAGTGCCCTCTCAGCCACTTCAAGTACCGCATCCAGAAAACACCAGTCCTCTGAGTTGTCATCCCAATCAAACTTGCTTTCTCCCAGCTCTGAAGTCTCCATCAGCCCTGCACAGTATGGTGGAACTGAGATGGCTGAGTCTGCAGAGCTGTTCAGTCACACTATAGCCTGGGAATCAGAGGTCTGCTCCCAAGCTACAGTGAGTACAGAACAGGAAATGGTCTGCAGTCATGCCCAGAACCTTTGTGACTCTGATTCAGGCCGTGAGGACCAAGTTTCTGAGCATAATGTTGACCCTTTGTCACAAACTGTAACACCTGTGGTTATAGACAATGAGGAACATACTGATGAAGATGAGACGCAGATACCCGATTGGGATGACAACTTAAATATTCGGTCAGGGCAAGAAGAGGCTCGGTCTGAGGGGGAGGGGGGTGCAAACACAACAATTGATGATGAAGTTCTAGATCCCACCTACTGTCAACCCCCAGTCAGGCATTCGAGGAGGTCAACAGAGGCGGTGGAGGAGGATGCAACCGACAACGAAGTTACCTTGCGCCTTCCTGGACAGAGTCGGAGCACTGGTAGCACGTCTACAACTGCATCCTCAGCCACCACTCTGCCTATGAGCATTATTCGGGGTGGATCAACAGGTCGCATGGCCTCTAAGCCTTGCCTAGCCTGGTCCTTTTTTGACATAGAAAAAGATCGCCCAAATTATGTGATCTGTAAACTTTGTCATGGTTCTCTTAGTAGAGGTCAAAACCTCAGCAGTTTGACAACTTCTTCCATGAATCGTCACATGAATAAATATCATAGGTCCCGGTGGGAAGCTCACTGTGCTGCAATGCGGCCTAGCGGAGCGAACCATCCACGGCCTGCCCCTTCCAGTGCATCCGCGCGCTCTTCATCTTCTAGGACTGTGGGGACAGCTGTCACACCTGTATTTCCACGCACAACTTCCACCACTGTAACCGCAACAGGCAGTTTGCTTGGTAGGTCGTCAGTTGGTTTGGAAGGGGAAACAAGTGAGTGTGTACAGCTCTCTCAGACATCGATAGCACCAACGTTGGATGAAGGCAACATCATGTCTCCGCCTGCACTTTCCTCACAAACCTGCATTTTTCCAGGGACACCCTACTCAACACCGTCTACACACAGCAGCCAGATCTCTGTCCCTCAGATGTGGTCAAATAAAAGGCCACTTCCTGCGACCCATGACAAAGCTAAGAGGTTGACTCTATCCCTCTGTAAGCTCTTGGCTACCGAAATGCTGCCTTTCCACCTAGTGGACACACAGGATTTTAGAGACCTTATATCTGTCGCTGTGCCCCAGTACCAGATGCCTAGTCGCCACTACTTCTCTAAGAAAGGTGTGCCCACGCTACACCAGCATGTCGCCCACAACATCACCGCTTCCTTGAGAAACTCTATGTGTGAACGGGTGCATTTCACCACCGATACTTGGACCAGTAAGCATGGACAGGGACGTTACATGTCGCTAACTGGGCACTGGGTAACTATGGTGATAGATGGTGAAGGGTCTGCTGCACAAGTCTTGCCGTCCCCACGACTTGTGTGTCAATCCTCTGTCTGTCCAAGTTCCGCCACTGCTTCTGCCTCCTCCACCTCATCTGGGTCCTCCACCTCCGCCCCAAGCCTGCCTGGTCAGGCCACCAGCGTTCTCACTGCGCAGAAGGAATCACGCACCCCTCATTACTATGCTGGCAGCAGAGCGCAACGGCATCAGGTGGTCTTTAGCTTGACATGTCTTGGGAATAAGAGTCACACAGCTGAGGAGTTGTGGTCAGCTCTGCGGTCCGAGTTTAATAAATGGTTGTCTCCACTCAACCTGCAGCCTGGTAAGGCCGTGTGCGACAATGCTGCAAACCTGGGTGCGGCCCTTCGCCTGGGCAAGGTGACACATGTACCTTGTATGGCTCACGTGTTGAACCTTGTCGTCCAGCAATTTTTAACACACTATCCCGGCCTAGATGGCCTTCTGAACAGGGCACGAAAACTGTCTGCTCACTTCCGCCGTTCAAGCGCCACAGCTGAGCGACTTGCATCGCTCCAGAAGTCTTTCGGCCTGCCGGTTCATCGCCTGAAATGCGATGTGGCGACACGCTGGAATTCAACTCTCCACATGTTACAGCGACTGTGGCAGCACCGCCGAGCCCTGGTGCAATACGTCATGACGTATAGCCTGGGCCAACGAGATGCAGAGGTGGGGAAGATCACCCTGATGGAGTGGTCTCAGATCAAGGACCTATGCACCCTTCTGCAGAGTTTCGACATGGCGACGAATATGTTTAGCGCTGACAATGCCATTATCAGCATGACAATTCCAGTCATTTACATGCTGGAGCACACGCTAAACACTATTCGGAGTCAGGGGGTGGGACAACAGGAAGGGGAGGAACTACAGGAGGATTCATATGCGCAAGGGACAACAACATCACCAAGGTCCAGACGTTCATCATCACCAACGCAGCAGGCATGGGACCATGGGAGACAGGGATCAACAAGGGCGCATAGTAGCAGGCGAAATGTTGAAGAAGGTGCAGGAGAACATGAAGAAATGGAGGACGAACTGTCCATGGACATGGAAGACTCAGCGGATGAGGGAGACCTTGGTCAAATTTCAGTTGAAAGAGGTTGGGGGGAGATGTCAGAGGAAGAAAGAACGGTTAGCACCTCTATGCCACAAACACAGCGTGGACTTGGTCCGCATGGCTGCGCAAGACACATGAGTGCCTTTTTGTTGCACTACCTCCAACATGACCCTCGTATTGTCAAAATTAGAAGTGATGATGACTACTGGATTGCCACACTATTAGATCCCCGGTACAAGTCCAAATTTTGTGACATAATTCCAGCCATAGAAAGGGACGCACGTATGCAGGAGTATCAGCAGAAGCTGTTACTCGATCTTAGCTCGGCTTTTCCACCAAACAACCGTGCAGGTGCAGGGAATGAATCTCCCAGTTGCAACTTGACAAACATGGGACGGTCTCGTCATCTTCAACAGTCTACCCGTACCAGTAGGACCGTATCTGGTGCTGGTAACAGCAATTTTATGGAATCTTTTCATAATTTTTTTAGACCCTCCTTTGCAAGGCCACCAGAGACAACAAGTCTGACACATAGTCAACGGCTGGAGAGGATGATACAGGAGTATCTCCAAATGAACATCGATGCCATGACTTTGCAAATGGAGCCTTGCTCCTTTTGGGCTTCAAATCTAGAAAAATGGCCAGAGCTCTCCAGTTACGCCTTGGAGATTTTGTCGTGTCCAGCTGCCAGCGTTGTCTCTGAACGTGTCTTCAGTGCTGCTGGGTGTGTGCTGACAGATAAGCGCACGCGTCTGTCCAGTGACAATGTGGACAGACTGACGTTCATCAAAATGAACAAGTCATGGATCCAGAAGGAATTTACTACCCCTGTGTCATCCTGGGGAGAGTAAATGCTTGTGGATTTGGAATGTGCTTGATGCAAATCAAAACATCATGTTTGCAACTAGGGCACAAGTGCTGCCACTGATGGGGTGTCTGTGTGGCCTAATTTTTGGAAAAAAGGGAGACTCCGCTTGGAGTAACCCTTGCTTGCTGTATTTTTAAAAGAAGCCAAGATGAACAGAGCTGGGATCAGGAAAGACTTTGCTACCTACCCTGGTGTCATCCTGGGGACGGTTAAGAATAGCGTATTTTTGAATGTGCTTGATGCAAATCTAGCTGTGAAGTGCACAACTAGGGCACAAGTGCTGCCACTGAATGGGTGGGTGTGTGTGGGGCACAATTTTTGGAAAAAAAGGGAGACTCCGCTTGGAGTAACCCTTGCTTGCTGTGTTTTTAAAAGAAGCTAAGATGAACAGAGCTGGGATCAGGAAAGACTTTGCTACCTACTCTGGTGTCATCCTGGGGACGGGTAAGAATAGCGTATTTTTGAATGTGCTTGAAGCAAATCTAGCTGTGAAGTGCACAACTAGGGCACAAGTGCTGCCACTGAATGGGTGGGTGTGTGTGGGGCACAATTTTTGGAAAAAAAGGGAGACTCCGCTTGGAGTAACCCTTGCTTGCTGTGTTTTTAAAAGAAGCCAAGATGAACAGAGCTGGGATCAGGAAAGACTTTGCTACCTACCCTGGTGTCATCCTGGGGACGGTTAAGAATAGCGTATTTTTGAATGTGCTTGATGCAAATCTAGTTGTGAAGTGCACAACTAGGGCACAAGTGCTGCCACTGAATGGGTGGGTGTGTGTGGGGCACAATTTTTGGAAAAAAAGGGAGACTCCGCTTGGAGTAACCCTTGCTTGCTGTGTTTTTAAAAGAAGCCAAGATGAACAGAGCTGGGATCAGGAAAGACTTTGCTACCTACCCTGGTGTCATCCTGGGGACGGTTAAGAATAGCGTATTTTTGAATGTGCTTGATGCAAATCTAGCTGTGAAGTGCACAACTAGGGCACAAGTGCTGCCACTGAATGGGTGGGTGTGTGTGGGGCACAATTTTTGGAAAAAAAGGGAGACTCCGCTTGGAGTAACCCTTGCTTGCTGTGTTTTTAAAAGAAGCCAAGATGAACAGAGCTGGGATCAGGAAAGACTTTGCTACCTACCCTGGTGTCATCCTGGGGACGGTTAAGAATAGCGTATTTTTGAATGTGCTTAATGCAAATCTAGCTGTGAATTGTACAACTAGGGCACAAGTGCTGCCACTGAATGGGTGGGTGTGTGTGGGGCACAATTTTTGGAAAAAAAGGGAGACTCCGCTTGGAGTAACCCTTGCTTGCTGTGTTTTTAAAAGAAGCCAAGATGAACAGAGCTGGGATCAGGAAAGACTTTGCTACCTACCCTGGTGTCATCCTGGGGACGGTTAATTAGGCCGTATTTTTGAATGTGCTTGATGCAAATCTAGCTGTGAAGTGCACAACTAGGGCACAAGTGCTGCCACTGAATGGGTGGGTGTGTGTGGGGCACAATTTTTGGAAAAAAGGGAGACTACGCTTGGAGTCACCTTGCGGTGTTTTACATGATTTTAGAAGGGCGTGCCATATCTATATCTGTGTCTCCTCTTTTTCCTTGTCCTGCTCTTTTGTTTTCGCATGATTATATGTCCTTGTCACTTTCCCATGTGTTTGTGTTGTGTTGTGAGTTGTTTGTCACCTTTAGGACACCTTTGAGGGTGTTTTCTAGGTGTTTTATGTGTTTGTGATTGCCTGCCATTGTTTCCTATGCAGTTCGAGTTCGGTTCGTCGAACGTTCGACGAGCCGAACTCGAACGGGACCTCCGTTCGGCGAGCCGACCTCGAGCCGAACCGGGACCGGTTCACTCATCTCTAGTTATTAAGTGTTGTTTTTGTAGCATTAAGTGTCGTTTTTGTAGCCACATTTTTCATAATGACACGTGTGATTTATTACTTTGGCACAAAGTGAAAAGTGGTCTTATTTTCTGTTTTGAACTTTTTTTGCAATTTGTTGATGCCAAAGTCATTTTAAAAAATGGTGCAAATAGAGCTCCAAAATACTGGAAAACTAAAAACTACTCCACGAGAGGGGGGAAGTTAAGACAGGAGTGGAGTTACACCAAAGTTTTAAAAAGTTGCAACTTGTGAATCAGGCAAAAACATCTGAAATAGCTAAACTCCGCAAACAAGTCATAAAAAACAATTAAGCAACCACACATAAAATAGTCTTCAGAAAGGTGCAAATAGAATAATAAATTATGTGCAAACAAAAATGACGCAAAACACACACAAAACACACACAAAGTATTTCTCTACGTTGGGGTCCCTAGCTACACTATGCCAAAGTATTTGTATTTGTAATTTATAGTGTTGGGGCTCTGTTGCATTGATCAATTCAATAGCTAAATTTCTCTTTATTCATATGTTCATGGCAGTAATGCAGATTCCATTTTTCATACTTTCACTCTTACATATAGCTATTGGATTTTTTATGTCAGTATTCACACAGCAGTTCCTGCTTTTCATATATTCCCCTTACATAGTCACTGGTGTGCATACCTTATCTCCATATAATCTCAAACTGAGAGCTGCACTGAAATTGTGGCTAGCACCTAGGAACAGTAGAACTGAGGAGGCAATCAATCACCTTAAGGCCGCTTTACATGCTGTGATATTGTGACCGATATCGCTAGCGTGCGTACTCGCCCCCATCGATTGTGCGACACGGGCAAATCGCTGCCCATGGCACAACATCGCGTGAACCCATCACACTACTTACCTGCCTAGCGACGTCGCTGTGACCGGCGAACCGCCTCTTTCTAAGGGGGCGGTTCGTTCAGCGTCACAGCAGCGTCACCGAACCGCCGCCCAATAGAAGCAGAGAGGCGGAGATGAGCGGGAAGTAACATCCCGCCCACCTCCTTACTTCCACATTTCGGACGGCCGCCGGTAAGGTGAGGTTCCTCGTTCCTGTGGTGTCACACATAGCGATGTGTGCTGCTGCAAGAGCGACGAACTACTTAGTACACTGAGCAGCAGCAATATTCGAGAATAGGGGGATGTCACCGATGAGCGATTTTGACCGTTTTTGCGACAATTCAAAATCACTCATATGTGTCACACGCAAAGACATCGCTAAAGCGACCGGATGTGCGTCACAAATTCCGTGACCCCAATGAGATCGCTTGAGCGATGTCGCAGCGTGTAAAGCGGCCTTTATTGTTAGAAAACTGGATGTGAATATGACACTAGAGAGCCTCTAAATAAACAATGAGGCAACGCCATGCTATGACAAGTGCAGCAGAATCATACCCTATTTAAACTCCTGTTAAATAGCTTCCTGCTGCAAGTTGCCACGTATTACTTGGCTCTCTTATGCATTTTATTTAATATCTGTTGATTGTTCCTTAATTCCTCTGGATTTTGACCCTTGGTTGTCTGACTTCACTTTTGATTGATTCTGGCTAGTCTCTTGATTTTGTTCCTGGTTCTGTACCTCCAACTACTGATATGACAAGTTTAACTACTTTTGCCTCTGGCACACTTCTCCAGCCAGCAGCTACTCCGTGGATGCAACTTAGCAGGCGATGTTATGTCCAAATCCCTCAGTCCCAAAGTCAGGACTTTGACTTGGCCTTTCCAAAAACTTTGTTCTTTAACCATTCTTTTGTAGAATTAATTGTGTCATTGTGTTGCTGCATGTTTAAAATTCTCTTGCTATATGACTCATGAACAGATGTCCTGACATTTTCCTTTAGAATTTTCTGATAAAATTCAGAATTCATTGTTCTATCAATGAGGACAAGCTGTTCTGCTCCAGATGCAGAAAAAAAAGACTTAAATCATGATACTACCTCTACTATATCTCATAGATAGCATTGCAGTGTTTTTCTTCTTAAAAACATTACTTTAGCAATCTACAGACAATGTTCTTTTTGGAGAGCAGTGGCCATCTTTTTAAATTTACCACTATCAAAATGTACAAGGGTGTCATGAAAAAAATCCCAAAATCTCTAGGATATAGTGAAATATTTAAGAGTTATTATCACATAAATCATCATGTCAAATTTGTAAAGTGGTGATCTTGAGTGGAGAATGTTTTTAGCTCAAAATTGACTCTGTCACTAAGGGATTAAAGCTGTATTGTAGAGTGAATGATTAATTAATCAGGTCTTGGCAAGATAAAGTGGCTCATAGGTGGATAAGTAACCCTACAATGCCTTGAAAAAGTATTCATACTGCTTGAATTTTTCCACATTTTTCACATTACAGTCACAAACGTAAATTTATTTTATTAGGATTGTATGTGATATATCAATACTAAGTAGCAAGTATTTGTGAAGTGTAAAGAAAATGAGACAAGGTTATTCAAATATTCTAAAAATATAAATCTGAAAATTGTGACATACATTGGTATTCATTTCCCTCTGAGCGAATACTTTGTAAAAATATATTTTGCTGCAATTATTTGTGCAAGTGTTTTGCGGTATGTTTCTACCAATTCTGTACATCTAGAGGCTGAAATTTTTGTTCATTCTCTTTTGCAAAATAGCTCTAGCTCAGTGAAATTGGATAGAGACCATCTGTGAAACAGCAACTTTCACGTCTTGCCACAGATTCTCAATGGGATTTAGTTCTGGACTGTAACTGTGTCATTCATACTTGTGAATATCTAATCCATTTCATTGTAACTCTGGTAGTATGTTTAAGGTACTTGTCATGTTGGAAGGTGAACCAACAGCCCCAATCTCATGTATTTTCCTGACTCGAACATGTTTTCCTCAAGGGCTGTCTGTATTTAGCTCCATTCATTTCCTCATCAAGTGTGACTAGCCACATCCTTGCTGAAGAAAAGCTTCCCCAGAGCATGATGCTGTCACCACCATGTTTAATGGTGGGGATGGTGTTTTAAGGGTGATGTGCCGTGTTAGTCTTTTGGCACACATAGCGTTTTTTATTTAGGCCAAAAAGTTATGCTTTGGTCTCATTTGACCAGAGCGTCTTCTTCTACAAACTAGCTGTGTCCCTTACATGGCTTTTTGCATGCTGCAACTATGATTTTTTTTATGCCTTGCTTTCAAAAATGTCTTTATTCTTGTCACTGTTCCATAAAAGGACAGATTTTATGAGTATATGACTTATAGTTTTCCTGTGGACAGATTCTCCCATCTGAGCTTTGTATTTGTGCACCTCCTCCAGTGTGACCATGGGAATCTTGGCTGCTTCTCTTTATTGGTTGAGCTAAATGATGAGTTGAATAGTGATTCATGAGATGTTTAGTACATGGACTAATGTTTATAACCTCACCCTGCTTTACTCTTCTCCACAACTTTTTCCATGTGCTCCTTGGTTTTTATGATGATTTTTGATCCTTAATGAAACCTTTTAGGCCTTCACAGAACAGCTGTAATTTTTCTGAAAATAAATTACATTAAGGGGAAATCAATTTACTAAATAGGTGACTTCTAGAAGCAATACATAACTCAGGATTTTATTTAGGGGAATCAGACTATAGGGGCTTATTGCAAATACATGTCACAATTTTCAGAATTGTATTCCTTGTCACTGCTAATTGTCCTGAGGAAGGGGGCTGCGACCCCTGAAACGCGTTTTGTACTATGCTTATGCAATAAAGACATGGAATAATTTATTTTGGACTGGAATTGGTGATAAGCTCAGTGTGACACCCATTTTCCTTCCAATATCTACTCTGACCTCTTTTGGGCTGCAGCTATTTAACCTAGCTACCACCATGAGCTGAACTCAAAGATCTAAGACTTTTTTTATGTACACAAAATGCCTTTTTCTCTCAAATACTGTTCACAAATTTGCTAAATCTTTGTTAGTGATCTCTTCTCCTTTGCCAAGATACGGTAAATAAGCTGAGCAGCAGCACTCAATGTCAAGCAGCAGCTGCTAAAGCAAACAAGATTTTAGGGTGTATAAAAAGAGAGATTAGATCCCGTGATCCCAACGTATTGTTACCCCTCTATCAGGGCCGTATTTGCCACTAGGCACCTGTGGTCCCGTGCCTAGGGCGGCACGTTGCGGGGGGCGGCACTTTCTGGCAGCAAAAAAAAAAAAAAAAAAAAAAAATATATATATATACATTTTTTTTTTTTTTTTTTTTACATCCCCGCCCCCCGTCCCTCCCTCCGTTACACTCGGCTGTGTTCGGAGGGGGGGTTGAGAGGGAGGAGAGGCACACTTCTGTCTGTTTAAATACATGGCGGGCGCCAGGCATAGTGAGCTGATTAACCCCGGAAGTTCCATCGCCAGCACTTCCAGGGTCAGAGGCGCGCGGGCGCGACAATCAGCTCACTGCCCCGTGCTGCAGCGTCCAATCCTGCAGATGACACACGCCGCGGAGGAGGACGCGTCTGCAGCTGGAGCAATCCAGAAGAGGAGCCAGCCAGAGCAGGGCGGCGAGCACAGGAGCAGGTAAGGCAGAGCCTAGAATGTATGGGCTCCTTACAGGTTAGTTGATGATCGTTGAGATGCCTCTTTTTGTCCACTATAATCATGCAAGGGGAGGCTGGGGGGAGAGAGGCTGAGGCTGGGGGAGGCTGGGAAGAGAGAGAGGCTGGGGGGAGAGAGAGGCTGGGGGGAGAGAGAGGCTGAAGCTGGGGGGGAGGCTGGGGGGAGAGAGAGGCTGGGGGGAGAGAGAGGCTGAAGCTGGGGGGGAGGCTGGGAAGAGAGAGAGGCTGGGGGGAGAGAGAGGCTGAAGCTGGGGGGGAGGCTGGGGGGAGAGAGGCTGAGGTTGGGGGGGAGGCTGGGGGGAGAGAGAGGCTGAGAGGAGAGAGGCTGATGCTGGGGGAGGCTGGGGGAGAGGGAGGCTGAGGCTGGGGGGGAGAGAGAGGCTGAGGCTGGGGGAGAGAGAGGCTGAGGCTGGGGGGGAGAGAGAGAGGCTGAGGCTGGGAGGAGAGAGGCAGATGCTGGGGGAGGCTGGGAGGAGAGAGGCTGATTCTGGGGGAGGCTGGGAGGGGGAGGCTGATGCTGAGGGAGGCTGATGCTGGGGGAGGCTGGGAGGGGGAGGCTTGGAGGAGGGAAGCTGATGCTGAAGGAGACTTGGAGGAGGGAGGCTGAGGGAGGCTGATGCTGGGGGAGGCTGGGAGGAGGGAGGCTGATGCTGGGGGAGGCTAGGAGGAGGGAGGCTGATGCTGGGGGAGGCTGGGAGGAGGGAGGCTGAGGCTGGGGGAGGCTGGGAGGAGGGAGGCTGAGGCTGGGGGAGGCTGGGAGGAGAGAGGCTGATGCTGGGGGAGGCTGGGAGGGGGAAGGGGAGGCTGGGAGGAGGGAGGCTGATGCTGAGGGAGGCTGGGAGGAGGGAGGCTGATGCTGGGGGAAGCTGGGAGGGTGAGGCTTGGAGGAGGGAGGCTGATGCTGAGGGAGGCTGATGCTGAGGGAGGCTGATGCTGGGGGAGGCTGGGATGAGGGAGGCTGATGCTGGGGGAGGCTGGGAGGAGGGAGGCTGATGCTGGGGGAGGCTGGGAGGAGGGAGGCTGATGCTGGGGGAGGCTGGGAGGAGGGAGGCTGAGGCTGGGGGAGGCTGGGAGGAGGGAGGCTGAGGCTGGGGGAGGCTGATGCTGGGGGAGGCTGGGAGGGGGAAGGTGAGGCTTGGAGGAGGGAGGCTGATGCTGAGGGAGGCTGGGAGGAGGGAGGCTGATGCTGGGGGAAGTTGGGAGGAGGGAGGCTGATGCTGGGGGCAGTTGGGAGGAGGGAGGCTGATGCTGGGGGAGGCTGGGAGGAGGGAGGCTGATGCTGAGGGAGGCTGGGAGGAGGGAGGCTGATGCTGGGGGAAGTTGGGAGGGTGAGGCTTGGAGGAGGGAGGCTGATGCTGAGGGAGGCTGATGCTGGGGGAGGCTGGGAGGAGGGAGGCTGAGGCTGGGGGAGGCTGGGAGGAGGGAGGCTGAGGCTGGGGGAGGCTGGGAGGAGGGAGGCTGAGGCTGGGGGAGGCTGGGAGGAGGGAAGCTGAGGCTGGGGGAGGCTGGGAGGAGGGAGGCTGAGGCTGGGGGAGGCTCATGCTGGGGGAGGCTGGGAGAAGAGAGGCTGATGCTGAAGGAGGCTCATGCTGGGGGAGGCTGGGAGGAGAGAGGCTGATGCTGGGGTAAGCTGGGAGCAGGGAGGCTGATGCTGAGGGAGGCTGGGGGGAGAGAGGCTGATGCTGAAGGAGGCTCATGCTGGGGGAGGCTGGGAGGAGAGAGGCTGATGCTGGGGTAAGCTGGGAGCAGGGAGGCTGATGCTGAGGGAGGCTGGGGGGAGAGAGGCTGATGCTGGGGGGGCTGGGGAAGAGAGGCTGATGCTGGGGGAGAGGCTGCTGCTGGAGGCGGGGGGAGAGAGGCTGCTGCTGGGGGAATGGGAGAAAGGGGCCAATGCTAGAGACAGAGGACAAGGGTTGAGGGACAGAGCAATGACAATATCGATGGGGGGGGTGTAAGGACTCAGAATAAGAGGGGGGCAGCATTGGGAGCTCATTATGGAGAAGGGGCAGCATGTGTGGGCTCAGTATGGAGTGGAACAATGTAGGGGAGTCAATATCAAGAGTGGGGTAGTGTATATGTGTGTGTGTCTCAGCATAAGCGCTAGTGTGGTGGTCTTAGTATGATGAGTGGGGCAGCATGGAGGTGTCATTATGGAAAAGAGGAAGGCAGCATTAGGAGCTCATGGAGAGGGGCAGCATGCACGGGACACTGAGGAGGGGGCAGCATGCATGAGACACTGTGAGGAGGGGGCAGCATGCATGGGACATTGTGAGGAGGGGGCAGCATGCATGGGACACTGTCAGGAGGGGGCAGCATGCATGGGACATTGTGAGGAGGGGGCAGCATGCACGGGACACTGTGAGGAGGGGGCAGCATGCATGGGACATTGTGAGGAGGGGCAGCATGCATGGGACATTGTGAGGAGGGGGGAGCATGCATGGGACATTGTGAGGAGGGGGGAGCATGCATGGGATATTGTGAGGAGGGGGCAGCATGCATGGGACATTGTGAGGAGGGGGCAGCATGCATGGGACATTGTGAGGAGGGGGCAGCATGCATGGGACACTGTGAGGAGGGGGCAGCATGCATGGGACACTGTGAGGAGGGGGCAGCATGCATGGGACACTGTGAGGAGGGGGCAGCATGCATGGGACACTGTGAGGAGGGGGCAGCATGCATGGGACATTGTGAGGAGGGGGCAGCATGCATGGGACACTGTGAGGAGGGGGCAGCATGCATGGGACATTGTGAGGAGGGGGCAGCATGCATGGGACATTGTGAGGAGGGGGCAGCATGCATGGGACATTGTGAGGAGGGGGCAGCATGCATGGGACATTGTGAGGAGGGGGCAGCATGCATAAGACATTGTGAGGAGGGGGCAGCATGCATGGGACACTGTGAGGAGGGGGCAGCATGCATGGGACATTGTGAGGAGGGGGCAGCATGCATGGGACACTGTGAGGAGGGGGCAGCATGATGTGAGGTCAATATGCAGATCATATTTCATAATTGAGGAAGGTGTGGTGGGTATAATTTATAAGGGAGGGCAGTGTGGTGTTTTAGTTTATTAGGGGCAGTGTGACAGTCACAGTATATAAGTGGGGACGGTGGGAATATTTTATACTCATGCTATGATTTGATGTGCCTGTGGTGATCCCCATTGGGGGGGGGGGGTTAGTGCCCTTCGTTTCTCATTGATTCTTTTTAAAGTGTTTTACAGAGTAGATCTGCCTTAAACAGATGTCGTGTGCGAAAACTCAGTTTTACGTTGTCAATAAGGGGCGCGACCACTTAAAGTGCCTAGGGCAGCACGAAGGCAAAATACAGCCCTGCCCTCTATAAATCACTTGTAAGGCCACATCTGGAATACGGGATCCAGTTTTGGGCTCCACATTTTAAAAAGGACATTCAGAAGTTAGAGTCAGTTTAAAGGCGGGCAACTAGACTACTACAAGGAATGGAAGGCCTCCCATATGATGACAGGTTGAAAAAGTTAGATATGTTTAGCTTAGAAAAAAGACGTCTCAGAGGAGATCTCATTTATATGTATAAATACATGTGTGGTCAATATAAAGGACTGGCACATGACTTATTTCTTCCA
Source organism: Anomaloglossus baeobatrachus (assembly GCF_048569485.1). Taxonomy (NCBI): domain Eukaryota; kingdom Metazoa; phylum Chordata; class Amphibia; order Anura; family Aromobatidae; genus Anomaloglossus; species Anomaloglossus baeobatrachus. The sequence goes on along the minus strand of NC_134355.1, from coordinate 318,390,337 downwards.
AAGACAATACTAAGGACCAGGGGGCACTCACTGCGAGTGGAAGAAAAGCGATTCCGAAACCTAAATAGGAAAGGGTTCTTTACAGTTAGAGCAGTCAGACTGTGGAATACCCTACCACAAGAGGTAGTAATGGCAGATACTATAACAGCTTTTAAAAAAGGGCTGGATGATTTCCTCAGTACACAAAACATTGTTGGTTATAAATGACTTAGTGAATAAATGTAGAACTGATGGAGGAAGGTTGAACTAGATGGACCTACGTCTTTTTTCAACCTAAGTAACTATGTAAGTAACTATGGTAATCCATCCCCCTCACAGGTGTGGCATATCAAGATGCTGATTAGACAGCACGATTATTGCACAGGCGTGCCTTAGGTTGGCCACAATAAAATGCCACTCTAAAATGTTCAGTTTCACAGTATTGAGGGAATCTGGGGGGGGGCATATAACCAGTCAGTACCAAGTGTGACCTCCCTTTGGCAGTCTGCCATCTGCTCTGTACAGTGAAAACCGAGATTTACCCATGCAATGTGCCAGACGCCGTAAAATATGAGCATTTGCCCATTCAAGTTGGTTACAGCACAGACCTTCAATCAGGTGGAGACCCTAATGAAAATGATAAAGGCCCTGTCACACACAGAGATAAATCTGCAGCAGATCTGTGGTTGCAGTGAAATTGTGGACAATCAGTGCCAGGTTTGTGGCTGTGTACAAATGGAACAATATGTCCATGATTTCACTGCAACCACAGATCTGCCAAAGATTTATCTCTGTGTGTGACGGGGCCTTAAGGATGCAGATGAGCTTCCTGAGACAGTTTCTGACCATTTACGCAGAAAATCTTTGGTTATGCAAAATGATTGTTGCAGCAGCTGTCCTGGTGGCTCGTCTCAGACAATCTTAGAGGTGAAGATACTGGATGTTGAGGTCTTGACTGTGGGCTGGTGTAGTTACATGTGGTCTGTGGTTGTGAGACTGATTGAATGTACTGCTAAATTCTCTGAAATCCTTTTGGAGATGGCTGATGGTAGAGAAATGAACATTCAATTTACAAGCAATAGCTCTGGTGGACATTCCTGCAGTCACCACGCCAATTGCTCGCTCTTTCAAAACTTGTGACATCAGTGGCATTGCTCATAAAACTGAACATTTTAGAGAGGCCTTTTATTGTGGTCAGCCTAAAGGGTGCTTTACACGCTGCGACATCGCTACCGATATATCGTCGGGGTCACGTCATTAGTGACGCACATCCAGCGCCGGTAGTGACATCGCAGCGTGTAACACTAATGAGCGACTATCAACGATCGCAAAATCGTTCCAAAATGGTGATCGTTGACACGCCGTTCATTTCCTTAATATCGCTGCTGCCATCGGTACGATGTTGTTCATCATTCCTGCGGCATCACACATCACTATGTGTGACACCGCGGGAGCGCCGAACATCTCCTTACCTGCGTCCAACGGCAATGCTGAAGGAAGGAGGTGGACGGGATGTTACATCCCGCTCATCTCCGCCCCTCCGCTTCTATTGGCCGGCCGCTTAGTGATGCCACAGTGACGTTGCTTTAACGCCGAATGCACCTCCCCCTTGAGGGAGGGATTGTTCGGTGGTCACAGCGACGTCGCTGACAAGGTATGTGATGCTGCCGTAGCGATAATGTTCGGTATGACAGCGATCACCACATATCAGACGTACGACGGGGGCGGGTGCTATCGTGCTCGACATCGCTAGCAAATGCTAGCAAAGTCGCAGTGTGTAAAGCACCCTTAATGCACACCTGTGTAATAATCTTGCTATCTAGTCAGCATCTTGATATACCACACCTGTGAGGTGGATGGATTATCTCAGCAAATCAGAAGTGCTCACTAACACAGATTAAGACACATTTGTGAACAATATTTGAGAGAAAATGGACTTTTATGTATATAGAAAAAGTCTTAGATCTTAGAGCTCAGCTCAGCTATATCTTTCTTCGGTATAGTTGACAAGAGCAATTGATGGAGTATTGTTTCAGATGGTTTTTGATACATCTTCCTTTCAAATACTACTGGAAGGAGGTACTGTATACATTAAATACGTGTAAGGAAAATAAGTTGAAAATAAGTTGTAAATGAAACGTAGAAGAAATTTGATTTTATTTTTCATTTTCTGTGCAGCATGAGATTACAGCTGCAGGGTCCACAGCCCATGACTGATCTCTTGTGAGTGTGAAACTTCAAACACACCAGCTTATCTTCGTCTACTCATCTTCTGACACTTTTTTCTTATAAATACACATATGTTTAGAGTACCGATAATTAAATCCTCACACAACACAATTGGCAAGCAATGTTTTGTCCATGGAAAAGTTTTTATGTTCTAGAACACAAGATTTAAGTGTTTTTTCTATGAGACACTCATTTATTCCCAAACACTTTCTTATACTTTGAAATAGTGAAATATCATATAGAAATGATTAATAGTTTGCAAATGGGATGGAAGTAGCACAGGATAAGGATTTGCTTTTTGAAAAATCATACCAATAGCAAAATTGTCCATATATTGTATTTCCTACCTATTAGAAACAAGGTGTCAGGGATGATTTTAGGGTTAAATAAGATCAGTGGAAATGTTTCACCAACAAAATGTTTATTTCTGTAATTGGATGAGTATGCTAACAAAATAAGTCCGACTTCTCCTACCTCGCTCCTTCATTAGTATATATGTCTTTTCAAGAGACTTAGGGGTACTTTGCACGTTGCGACATCGGTACTGCGATATCGTCAGGGTCAAATAGAAAATAACGTACATCCGGCGCCGGTAACGACGTCGCAACTTGTAAAGCCTAGGAGCGAAAATGAACGAGCGTGAAACAGTCAAAAATCTGTGATCTGTGTCACGTCGTTCATTTTCATAATGCCGGTGCATCCGGAGGTACGATGTTGTTTGTCGTTCCTGCAGCAACACACATGGCTGTGTGTGAAGCTGCAGGAGCGACAAACATCTCCTTACCTGCGCCCGCCATCCACCGGCAATGCAGAAGGGAGAAGGTGGGCGTGATGTTTACATCTCTCTCATCTCCGCTCCTCCGCTTCTATTGGCCGGCCGATTAGTGACATTGCGGTGACGTCGCTGTGACGCCGAACGCACCGCGTCCTTGAAGGAGGGATTCTTCGGCAGTCACAGCGACGTCGCCGACCAGGTAAGTGCGTGTGAAGCTGCCATAGCGATAATGTTCGCTACGGCAGCTATCACAAGATATCGCATGTGCGATGGGGGTGGGTACTATCGCGCTCGGCATCGCTATCATTGGCTAGTGATGTCGCAGCGTGCAAAGTACCCCTTAGAAAAATACGTAGCATTTAGAAAAGATCCCGTACAACACTACTCTCCTTGGATTGGAACCAGCACAAATCCATATATGCAATCTGACAGTCTTTTTAATGCATATAAAACATAAACATCTCATGCCATATGTAAGAGATATTCTTTAGGTTTCAATTTTTCTAATTAACGTTACCATTAAAAACAATCTATTTAATAATTAGATTTTTCCCACTCATACACACCATTTCTTTCAAACATAAAGCTTCAAATATCCTGCATAGATATAGATTTAAAAGATAACATAAGCTGACACTAGAGGAGGCTGAGAATCTTATTGCATACAAGTGTAGATTGTGTCCCGCCCCTAGTTGGCCTCTCATGTCACTGTGGTGAGTCCGAGTGGCGATGTGGCCGTACCGGGTGAGAGCAAAAGCCTTTTGTGATGTGGATTAAAAATAATATTAAAAAGGGGGAGAGAATAAAAAATACACAAAGAAACAAAGAGTTTGTGACGCCAGTTGGGATGTTTGGCTTTGGTATGGCCGGGCACTGCTAAAAGTCCTTAGGAGTTAGGTGATATTTGAGAGTGCCGAGGGTTGTCCCCTGAGTAAAAAGCTGTGGAGAAGAAGCGCAATAGGGTTTTACCCCAATAACACACGGGGTAGAGACAGGGAGCAGTAATACTCACCAAGTGAAGTTGTGAAAGTCACAACTACTATGCAGGCATGGAAAGTTTTGATCAAGGCAGCAGCAACCCAGACGGCAGATAACAGAGAACAATAGAGGAAAATAGGGTTTATTTGAGCCACGCCAATGATCACTTCTCAGGTATTCAGATTAATGGATCTTTATTTTGCACAGGTCTACGCGTTTCTGGAGTCTCAGCTCCCTTCCTCAGGACCATCAGGCATAAGGACACATGTGTTCTTATGCCTGATGGTCCTGAGGAAGGGAGCTGAGACTCCAGAAACGCGTAGACCTGTGCAAAATAAAGATCCATTAATCTGAATACCTGAGAAGTGATCATTGGCGCGGCTCAAATAAACCCTATTTTCCTCTATTGTTCTCTGAGGGTTGTCCCCTCACAGCACCAACTAGGGCTAGTTCCTGGGGATGTTGAGGTAGGGATGGTGCAGCAGAGCTAAAGACCAGGAGCTTTTACCTTTCATTGAAGCTCTGCAGAATAGTCTTGAACATTCTTTACAGCCTTCACAATGATGGTGGTCTGACATGCCTCAATGAGAATTTGGTTTCTTTGCTGTGTGGTGGTAGTGTATTCCTCCTGCCACTACTTCCCTACCCAGAAATAAGTGTCTTGAAATACTGGAATTTTCAAGACAAGAAAACTCTGAATCTTTAATTCCTTACAGCGAGCAGGTGACTTGAATCCTGAGGGAAAACTCACTGTTTCTTCTAGAAGTTTCCACACTCAATCACATCGCTGAGCTCCCGGGCAATTGCACTACTCCTTATGAAAAGGATAATATCAGTCTCTCAGTTTGCCACTAACCTTGAAAACCCAGGTAGTCTAGGGACTGATACCCTGCCAATTTGTAGCTGGCCCCTCCAGAGATTTCAACAATTACCTCAGAACAGGACAGTCACCATGTTACACTCCTCTCACACCCTCACCCTTGATTTCAGCTGCCACTCTCTGAATTTACCTCACACTTAAGTTCCTCCTCTCTATCCTTCTAGGGGGCACACACAAGCGTTGTTATCAGCTCAGGTGAACAGCCTAAGTAAGGGAGTATAGGAAAATGTTTATATGTGGTGAACAGCAGAGAAAATCGAATCTTATTAAAGCTGGCAATACATGTTATAAATGTTGAAATACACATATAAATATTGCGAGAAAATAGAAAAAAGTATAGCACTCACCGGTTATGTTGCTGTGCATGGTACTATTTATTCAACAGTGGAGGATACATGTGCGGAGAGGGCTGGTGGGGAGAGGGAGTACGCGCCGTGGCAGACGACGGCCGTTTCGCACCTGTCCGGTGCTTCAGCTGAGACCAGCTGAAGCACCGGACAGGTGCGAAACGGCCGTCGTCTGCCACGGCGCGTACTCCCTCTCCCCACCAGCCCTCTCCGCACATGTATCCTCCACTGTTGAATAAATAGTACCATGCACAGCAACATAACCGGTGAGTGCTATACTTTTTTCTATTTTCTCGCATGATTTGTGACCTGTGGTATATAAGCACCCCGGTTTTTGCTCTTGGCCTCTGGATATGAGACTTTTCCTATATTGGATATAATGGCTTGCTGAATGCTGAGTAGTGCCCTGGAATCTCCTCTTCATCCCTGAATGAACACATATAAATATTATTTGTGGTGATCCAAGCACATGGTGCCACATTTGAAATCATTTATTCAATAATTCATCCCTCTCATGGGAGTGACCGATAACTTTTTGGTATTTTTGATATTGGTATTGGTAGTCAATAGATTCAGAGCTCTTGAGTCAGAACAATAAACTTTTGATAAATATACTTATATGCACAACATTTTTGACCCCCCCAAAAATCAAGAGATTCTATAATAGATTTGTAGCAGATATATATGCCAACGTCTCATACATTGATTGATTTTTCAGAAATTAATTCACATGCAGTTGTACGGAATTTATTTTCTTATTCCATTTCCATTTCTTATATTTAGACAAAGAGTTTGAAAAATACAAACTATACTTCATAGATATTACATTATATCAGACTATACTACCATAGTAGGGCTAGAAAGACCATCACTGGCAGGATAAGGATGAAGCTACTCAGTGACATATGTCAAATGACAGCAATTCTATGACAAGTAGTGCAACCAAAAACATTTGAGCAACTTGTCTGACTCTTGTGTAGCACCCAGGGATATGGGGTACTCGGTTCCGGGTAGTGTACGTCTTGGGAATGTCATGATGGTGGCCGTTACCTGGTTCCGTGCCCGGGACCATTTTTGTAATGGGGATATTTACAGGGGATTGGTTAATAAAGTTTATTTGTGATGCCATTTGCGGTGTTGCGGCTATGTGTAGGGAGCCGCCGCTGCAAAATGTCTACTGGGGCTGATGGTTTTAGCAGCTAGTGTGGTAGTCCTTCTGCAAGTAGGGTACTGCCCCAGCGGGTGAATGGTGCAGTGGGTGTTGGAAGAAGGAGTCCAGACTGGTATTCAGTGCAACTGGTTTACTCACTTTAGATGTTAACTGGTTGCCCGAGGCTGGCTGGTTTCGCCTCCAGGTCCCCGTCGTCCCAGTGCCAGTCTAGTTCTCTGGTGCCTTCTTCCTCTGCACCTGTCTCTGGTAAGTGGGTCCCCATGGTATGGAACACTGGGGATCCCCGGTCTGTGGTTTGTCCACTTCTGTCCGCCTGACGGTATCGTGATCCTGTGGGGATGGTGTCTCTGGTCCTGTCCCCAATTCTCCCTTTGCTACTGAGTCTTTGGATTCTTTAGGGTCAGCAAGGTCCTTGATGGTCCCCTTTGCTGTGCAGGTGTTAACAGGTCGGCTCGAAGCTCTTTCCTGTCCTAGGGTCCTGTACCCCGTCGGTGCGTAGTTCCGGGAGTACTCCACCATACTCCACCGGCTACCACCTCTCCTGGGTACCAGGTCACCGTTAACCCAAGTCAGGACGTTGCTCAGTCACACTTTTTCACCTCCACTTTCAACTCTAGACTTCTTACTCTCCACTTTCTTTGAGATTTAGATTTACACTGACTACTGACTTCCCGTGTTCTCTCTGTCCACAGTCTTCCCCTCCCACCTGGTCAACTAGTGGACTGGATTGGCTCCATCTTTAGGCAACCATCAATGGTCCCACCCTTGCTAGGTACCATTGTATGGGGGATTGTTGGGGAAAACTGGGATTACCTGGGTTTTTGGTGTTACCGGCACTGTGGTTTTGGGTCCTTAAGGGGGTAGGCTCTGCATCCTGGTGGGGATGCAGAACCTTCTAGCACCCTGGGGGGATCAGGGGCGCTACACTTGCAACTAATTTGGAGCCCTGATTTTGATGAATACAAAACAGACAAGTCACATGTTGCTTGTGACTTACTTCATAGAAGTCTATGACAAATGTGTCAAGTGAAATTAGCTAAAAATACAACACACTTGGAAAGGTATGCGACTCTGTCTCACAGTCACAGACTTTCACTGGTCATAACATGACACCACAGGAAATCACTACTTCCAATGTTGTAAAGTGTTACTGCGATGACACGTCACTGTACAGCGCTGGCTTAATATTAATTCAGGGGTGATTATGCTGTTAATTGCTTTAGAATCCCTTCATATATATATATATATATATATATATATATATATAAAAGGGCAAAAGAAAGGTACTGATATTTAATGATGCTATACAGTGGGGAAAAAAAGTATTTGAAATACTGCCGAGTTTGCATGCTTTTTCACCTACAATGAATGGAGAGGTCTGTAATTTTTATCACGGGTACACTTCAACTTACAGACAGAATATAAAAAAAATCCAGACAATCACATTCTATGATTTAAACATAATTAAATTGCCTTGTATTGCATGAAATAAGTATTCGATATAATAGAAAAACAGATATTAATATTTTGGAATCCTTTACTTGCAATTACAGAGGTCAGATGTTTCCTGTAGCTCTTTCCATGTTTGCACATACTGCAGCAGAAATTCTGTCCCGCTTCTCCACACAGATCTTCTGCAGATCTTTCAGGTTTTGAGGCTGTCAATGGGCAACATTAACTTTCAGCTCTCTCCAAAGATTTTCTATTGGGTTCAGGTCTCGAGACTGGCTAGGCCACTCCAAGACCTTGAAATGCTTTATACAGAGCCACTTCTTAGTTTCCCCAACTGTGTGTTTCAGGTCATGCTGGAATAACCAGCCACGGACCACATTCAATGCTCTTACTGAGGGAAGGGGGTTGTTGGCAAAATATCTTAATACATGACCTCATCTATCCTTCCTTCATTATGGTGCAGTCATCCTGTCCCATTTGAAGAAAAACACCCCTCCAAAGTATAAGGTTTCCTTCCCCATGCTTTATAGGTGGGATGTTCTTGGGGTTGTAATCATTCTTCTTCTTAAGCGGGCTTTACACGCTACGACATCGCTAATGCGGAGTCGTTGGGGTCACGGAATTCGTGACGCACATCCGGCCGCATTAGCGATGCCGTTGCGTGTGACATCGATTAGCGATTTTGCATCGTTGCAAAACAGTGAAAAATCGCTAATCGGCGACACGGGGGTCCATTCCCAATTATCGTTACTTCAGCAGTAACGAGGTTGTTCCTCGTTCCTGCGGCAGCACACATCGCTGCGTGTGACGCCGCAGGAGCGAGGAAGCTCTCCCTACCTGCCTCCCGGCCGCTATGCGGAAGGAAGGAGGTGGGCGGGATGTTACGTCCCGCTCATCTCCGCCCCTCCGCTGCGATTGGGCGGCGGTTCAGTGACGTTTCAGTGACATCGCTGTGACGCCGCACGGACCGCCCCCTTAGAAAGGAGGCGGTTCGCCGGTCACAGCGACGTCGCCAGACAGGTAAGTATGTGTGACGGCTGTGGGCGATGTTGTGCGGCACGGGCAGCGATATGCCCGTGTCGCGCAACAGATGGGGGCGGGTACCCAGACTAGCGATATCGGGACCGATATCGCAGTGTGTAAAGTAGCCTTTACTCCAAACATGGTGAGTAGAGTTGATACCAAAAAGGTCTATTTTAGTCTCACCTGACCACTTGACCTTCTTCATTCCATGCTCTAAATTATCCAGAATCTCATTGGTGAAATTTAAATGGGCCTGCACATGTACTGGTGTGAGCAGAAGGACCTTTCACGCCTTGCAGGATTTTAATGTATGATGGTGTACTGTGGTATATAATCTTTCAGACTCTGGTCTCAACTCTCTTCAGGTCAATGATGAGGTCCTCCCATGTAGTTCTAGGCTGATTACTGACCTTTCTCAGAATCACCCTTACCCCACAAAGCAAGATCTTGCATGGAACCCCAGACCGAGTAAGATTGCTGTTCATATTGTGTAAGCTCTCCAGCGCTTCACTGGCGGCACCCTGGCCCTTTTGAACAGTTACACACGCACGGCGCTGCTTGTGGTCCACTGGCGCGCATGTGCGGGAGGCACCTCTAGTGGGCCCTCTTGCGCATGCGTGCTACTGCGTTCCACGGTTTGCGGCTCACCAGCAGGATTTCCTGCACCACGTAGTTGGTCCTTCCCCCTATTCTAGCTTTAAATGACAACCACAAGGCACGATGCAGCACCGCAGGACTCCATATGTTCCCATCCCATGGCACGGTGTCTGCATTTTCACTTCAACCAGGTAATCAACGGGGATTTCTTGCCCCTGGGGGCCTCCTTTTTTATCACATATGGTTCACCCCAGACTTATTATAGTCCACTCTTATACCTTCACAGATCCTCATAAGGGGCAATAGATACAGGGTCTTGATACCCTATTCCCATCTGGAATAACATAAGGTTCGTGCTATATCCCCCAATGTGTTACTAGAAATGTGTGTTAGAATCAAGGGATATATATCTGTCTATGTATATCTTTATATGTCACAGTTTCATATGCCTGGGAGTCCTACCATTCCATTATAGATCATTGGTCCCCGTTACTGACACTTGATGTGGTGAGTCCAAGATATCATGGTGTTCGTCTATGCCACTGTATATAGGTGATCATTGCCAAGTCAGCATATTTACATATATTTCTATATATTTTTATCTGTCAGAGTCTCATGTGTATGGAGTTCTGCCATTCCATTGCATAAATTGATCCTCCTGATCAACACTCAATGTGGTGAGTTATAGAAATTATACAATATTTTCCGGGGGCCACCTCACACATGGATTTCCCCAGGATTTCCCCAGTATAACACAATTCCTTTTGTGCTATCTGATAGGCCTTACAGTACAACATGTACATGAATGCTATACCCATGAAAAGTGTACCCCACATGTAATAGCAAAGGTAATTCTTCCCACTTAGGGGTACTTCACACACAGCGAGATCGCTACTGAGACCGCTGCTGAGTCATGTTTTTTTGTGACCTCATTAGCGATCTCGCTGTGTGTGACACTGAGCAGCGATCTGGCCCCTGCTGTGAGATCGCTGCTCGTTACACACAGTGCTGGTTTGTTTTTTTATTGTTGTTCTCCCGCTGATAAGCACACATCGCTGTGTGTGACAGCGAGAGAGCAACAATCCTGAATGTGAAGGGAGCAGGAGCCGGCGTCTGACAGCCTGCGGTAAGCTGTAACCAAGGTAAACATCGGGTAACCAAGGTGGTTACCCGATATTTACCTTCGTTACCAGTCTCCGCAGCTCTCACGCTGCCAGTGCTGGCTCCTGCTCCCTGCACATGCTAAGTTAAGCGGTGTGAGCTGGTAACTAACGTAAACATCGGGTAACCATACCCGATGTTTACCTTAGTTACCAGTGTCCGGAGCTTCCAGACGCCGGCTCCGTGCAAGCGCAGCGTCGCTTGCACGTCGCTGCTGGCTGGGGGCTGGTCACTGGTCGCTGGTGAGATCTGCCTGTTTGACAGCTCACCAGCGACCATGTAGCGATGCAGCAGCGATCCTGACCAGGTCAGATCACTGGTGGGATCGCTGCTGCATCGCTAAAGTGTGAAGGTACCTTTACTCTATATACCAATATCCCCTACCTACATGAGGCATCTTTTGACCCTCTATTTCTGTACTCTCTGTAACAAAATAATGTGTAACTCATGCCGTTCGTTCTTTATCTTAGGTAGATAATTAAGCTCAAATTCAACAAGTGTGAACAATTTTTTTCACCATCCTTGTACTTCATATATTCTCATTGGTATGTATTGTTGACACAACATTTCTATGTCTCTGTTTTCTATATGGATAATGTAATCTCAATCTTAGGGGCACTTTGCACACTACGACATCGCAAGCCGATGCTGCGATGCCGAGCGCGATAGTCCCCGCCCCCGTCGCAACTGCGATATCCTTGTGATAGCTGCCGTAGCGAACATTATCGCTACGGCAGCTTCACATGGACTCACGTGTCCTGCGACCGTCGCTCTGGCCGGCGACCCGCCTCCTTATTAAGGGGGCGGGTCGTGCGGCGTCACTGCGACGTCACACGGCAGGCGGCCAATAGAAGTGGAGGGGCGGAGATGAGCGAGATGTAAACATCCCGCCCACCTCCTTCCTTCTGCATATCCTACGGAAGCCGTGGTGACGCCGGTAGGAGATGTTCCTCGCTCCTGCGACTTCACACACAGCGATGTGTGCTGCCGCAGGAGCGAGGAACAACATCGGACCGTTGCGTCAGCGTAATTATGGATTTCGCCGACGCTGCACCGATGATACGATTACGACGCTTTTGCGCTCGTTAATCGTATCATCGAGCCTTTACACACTACGATGTCGCATGCGATGCTGGAAGTATGTCATTTTCCATTTGACCCCACCGACATCGCACCTGCGATGTCGTAGTGTGCAAAGCCCGCCTTAGTCTACCCGACAATTACTTTGCTCTATATTCATACCTTGGTATGTCAGTTTACATATTTACATGGAGATCATTTGTCTTTTATGTTTCATGCACTGTATAGAGTATTCTGCATGTATGTCTAAATATCATTTTGTTATACCATGATTTATTTTTGTTATCTTTGTTTATTTATAGATCACAAATTTGATAAAGGCCTGAGTGTAAAGGCCGAAACGTCAAATAGTTTTTTTCTGCATACCTTCGCATGAATAAAAACTGAATCAAAACTACCATAACCTAGTTATTTTCTGAAGGCAGATTCACTGGTGGTTTAGTGTTTATTCTGGTGTTTTTCCCACTATACAGTACTGAGAAGATGGCTGAAGACTGAGCATGTCACTTCTTTTAACTACTTCAAGTGGTTAAAATAAGAGCCATAAGGAGGAGCACATGCACAGTAATGTTGCTTATACTTGGCTGTGCACTATGTTCAATTTATGGAATGCTTTTGTGATGCCTTTATTCCAGGCAATATCTGTCTGAAGAACAAGTCATGTGCAAATACTCTAAAGGGTGCTTTACACGCTGCGACATCGCTAACGATATATTGTTGGGGTCACGTCGTTAGTGACGCACATCCTGCACCATTAGCAACATCGCAGCGTGTGCACCAAGGAGCGACGATCAACGATCGCAAAAAACGTCAAAAATTGTTGATTGTTGACACGTCGCTCCTTTTCATAATATCGTTGCTGCTGCAGGTATGATGTTGTTAGTCGTTCCTGTAGCATCACACATCGATGTGTGTGACACCACAGGAACGACGAACATCTCCTTACCTGCGTCCACGGCAATGAGGAAGGAAGTAGGTGGGCGGCATGTTCCGGCCGCTCATCTCCGCCCCTCCTCTGCTATTGGCCGGCCGCTTAATGACGCCGCAGTGACGTTGCTATGACACCGAACTCACCTCCCCCTTGAAGGAGGGATTGTTCGGCAGTCACAGCGACGTCGCTGAAAAGGTATGTGCGTGTGACGCTGCCATAGCGATAATGTTCTCTACGGCAGCAATCACCAAATGTCGCACGAACGACGGGGGCGGGTGCTATCACGCACGACATTGCTAGCTATTGTTAGCGATGTCGCAGCGTGTAAAGCACGCTTAAAGATGGAAAGAGTGCCACATGCTATCACCTTGATTTTCATTTTTTTGTTTATCTAGTCTTGATGGATGCCTTCTATAACAAGATATACATGAGACAAGGAAGCAGCATTCATTCCTGACTCCTGTAGTTTATACAGAACATGCAGAATGAACCCCAGGAGGTAGAATATCTACGTTCACTCTTTTCACTGATGGCGTATGAGAAAGTCCTGTATAATGTTTATTTCCCTTTTAGGCTCAAAGTAATTATTTCTTTTAAAACATGCACATGATGTTAGAAAATATGCAAAAGACTTTCACGGAGTAACAAATTAAAAAATATATCAATGCACCATGTCAGAAAAAAACATCTAAGTTTTTTTCTCAGGCTCACTGTTATTTCATGTATAGTTTTCAAGTAACATTGCCATCTGCTGCCTTCTTAATCAGACACTATAAAAGCATTTTACTTTGATAGCAACATTTTCTGTATTCAGCTTTTATAAACTAAAATAATCCCATTCCATGGAACATTCGTGGGACTGTAATTAGGCCAGCTCAGAAAGCTATCACATTAATATCATTATTTATTTATCAAGAGTCAAAATGTTGCTTAAAGATACACAGGCCGGAAAATTTCAGAGATGATAACACACTATTACTTAAAAAAAAATCAAGCTTTTCATTTTCTCTGGAATTATTGTTACTGTTATGGCCGAAAGTGTTAGCACCCTTGAAATTGTCCAAAAACATTGAGTATTTTTCCAAGAAAATTATTACCATTACACATGTTTATGTCCTTTATGTATATTGCATCAACACACAAAACAAAATAGAGAAAAAAAGGCAAACTGGACATCATTTCACAAAATTATTGGCGCCCTCAACTTAATATTTGGTTGCACATCCTTTGGAATAAATAACTGCAATCAATTGCATCCTCTAACCATCAAGAAGCTTCTTACACCTCTCACCTGGAATTTTGGACCACTCTGGTATCATATGGTTGGTATTATTTTACTGGCATTATTCGAGCACTCTATGCATTATTTGGTTTGTAATACTTTGGCACGGTAAATTGATATTATTTGGAGACAGTATTTAGTATTAATTGGGCATTCTATGTCGGTATTTGTATTGTTGGTATTATATGAACATTGTACATCTGTATTATTTGGTTTGTAATATTTGGGGACTGTACATTGGCATTATATGGTTGATTGTTTAGATTTTAGGATAATACCATGAGTTGTGATGGGCAGATTTATCCCGGATACCTCGCCAGATGCCGGTCCCTATATAAGTCTATGGGAGCCAGGATCCAGCGCTTAAAAATGGTTTTAGATGGAATAGGGAAATTGGAACAAGCGCGTTATACTTACTGGTCTCCGGCATGGCTATCACTGCTTCCAGGTCCGCTCACTCTACTTTCAGGGCTGCTCATTAGCCTCATACATATTCACTGCTTTCCCCAGCCACCGGCAATTCTGGCATCAGTGATTGCTTGCAGTAAGACGTGCCCCCTACCCTGAGTGGCATTGTGTCTGACTGCTTGCAATCACAGGCAATGTTTCTGGGTCCAGATTTGTGTAAAAATAAATAAATAATAAAATTGGCATAGGGTAACCCCATATTATGATATCCAGCATACGGCCACAGGCTGCAACCCTCAGCCGTGTGCCTATCTTGGCTGTACATCAAAAAAAGAGGAAATGCATGTGTCATGGGACTTCTTATGGATTATGTCAGACCTGATGGTTTGGGGATTAATAAAAGAGTGAAAGAGGGTGTTTTTATGTATTATTTCAAATAAAGGATTTTCTCGATGTTTGTGTTTATTTCTTTTCCCTTACAGATTAGTAATGGAGGTATCCTAGATGCCTCCTATTACTAATCTAGAGCTTAAAGGCAGCTGCTGGCTGTCATTAACCCCTTATTAACCCGATTGCTATCGCACCACAGCAATTGGGAAGAGTCGGGCAAAATTCTGGGATTGTCGCATCTAATGGATGCAACAATTCGGGGTGGCTGCAGGCTGCTATTTTCAGGCTAGGGGAGCAATAAGCATTGGTGTTCCCAACCTGAGTATTCAAGCTCCCAGCTGTCAGCTTTATCTTGGCTGGGTATCAAAATTGGGGGGACCGCAAGTCACATACTCTCTTCATCCCCATCATGCGCGACACGGGACGGCTGTGGTGCTGCGGGTGGGCATGCATCATGTGATGTGATGCTCCGACGACACTATATCTTGTGCTGCTCGATCTATCATGATCAATTGCTATATATAGTTTTTTTTTCCTTTGATTGCTATACCTTACTTGAGATATCAGGCTAATGTACTGTAGTCCTGTTTCTCTAAATGTGGAGCAGATGTATACATCCAGGACCTTCTGATTATTCATGTCACCTGATATCTGTCAATCACATGACTCCCATGTGACTGCTGTTTACTCTAGGCTTCTCTGCAAATCTAGGTGTAGTCTATGCAGTGGGAGCAGTCACATGGGCCGGATAGACACGCCCAGTCTCCCATGTTACCTTGCTGTTGTTTCTGGCCACATGACAGTGTCACCTGACCCCAGTGGTTCCCATGTGACCACTGTTTATGTATTGTTTCCTGGGTTACCCAGAAACGCCTTCTCATTTGAGTTGTTTCATTGGCTCACCAGCCGTATTTAGCCTTCCCCCCTTCTCTTAGCTAGTCAAGCCTATTTATGAAGCCCAGTGCAGTGAAACATACGTTGATGCTCCACTTCCCCCTTTCCTGCTCTCCAGGTGTCCCATTCATATCATTCAATTAATGTTCTTGATATTTTTAGCTATTGGTTATCTGCAGCCTGTTATTATGCCTATACAACTGTTCTTGAATACTCTTTTGTGATTATTGTACCGATAGTTTTATAACAATTTCTGTTTAAGTTTTGATTGTTTTCTTTGCAGTATCCACTTTACTTTATTTGTTCCATATTCATTGTGGGCCACACTGATGCGCAGTATGGTGTGTTACTCTTTACCAGGCCTGCACTACCTCCTCAGACTGAAGGTTTTTTTTTATTTTGTTTTGCTTTTTTTTGTTTTTTCCCCCCTTTTCCGTCTGAGTTTTCTCTTTCTAACTACTTACCATTTGATATTTTCTGTATTTAAATTTAACAAAATTTGTTATTGCATCTTTATATAAATCTCTTTTGTGGTTTGTTATTTAGAGATATAGGCTTACCAGCCTTAGGGGTAGTTTGCACGTTGCGACATCGCTACTGCGATATCGTCGGGTCAAATTGAAAGTGACGCACATCCGGTGCCAGTAACGACGTCGCAACGTATAAAGCCTAGATGCACCAATAAACGATCACAAAAGCGTCATAAATCGGTGATCTGTGTAGTGTCTGTCATTTCCATAATGTCGGACCGATAGGAGATACGATGTTATTCCTCGTTCCTGCGGCAGCACACATCGCTGTGTGTGAAGCCGCAGGAGCGAGGAACATCTCCTTACCTGCGTCCCGCGGCTCATGTCGGCTATGCGGAAGGAAGTAGGTGGGCGGGATGTTTACGCCCCGCTCATCTCCGCCCCTCCGCTTCTATTGGCCGCCTGCCGTGTGACGTCACTGTGACGCCGCACGACCCGCTCCCTTAGGAAGGAGGTGGGTCGCCGGCCAGAGCGACGTCGCAGGGCAGGTAAGTGTGTGTGAAGCTGCCATAGCGATAATGTTCGCTACGGCAGCTATCACAAGATATCGCATCTGCGATGGGGGCGGGGACTATCGCGCTCGGCATCGCTACAATCGGCTAGCGATGTCGCAGCGTGCAAAGTACCCCTTAGTGTCTTATTCTCTTTTTGGTTTGTTTGCTATTTTGCCACTAATGTTTTTTTATGTGTGGACTAATTTTTGTTGGTTTGCCGAAATCTATGGCAAGCCTGTTAGTTCATGCCAAGAGCATGATCTCAGAGGTTTGTGTCAGTGCAACCCTGACAGGTATAATAAAAGACTTTGAAAATACTACAGTGGTGTGAAAAAGTGTTTTCCTTCTTCCTGATTTCTTATTCTTTTGCATGTTTGTATCACTTAAATGTTTCAGATCACCAAACAAATTTTTATTATGAGACAAAGATAACACAAGTAAACACAAAATGAAGTTTATAAATTAAGGTCTTTATTACTATGGGAAAAAGAAACCCAACCCTACAGGGCTCTGTGTGAAAAAATGATTGCCCCTCTAAACCTAATAACTGATTGGGCCACCCTTAGCAGCAACAATTGCAATGAAGCATTTTTAATAACTTGCAATCAGTCTTTTACAATGCTTGAATGAGCATGAGGAATTTTGGCCCACTCATCTGTGCAGAATTGTTGTAATTCAGCCACATTGGAAGGTTTCAAAACAGAAACTGCCTTTTTAAGGTGACACCAAAGCATTTCAATAGAATTAAGGTCAGGACTTTGACTAGGCCAAAGTCTTCATTTTGTTTTTCTTAAGTCATTCAGAGATTGACTTGCCGGTGTCTTTTGGATCATTGTCCTGCTGCATAACCCAAGTGTCCTTCAGCTTGAGGTCACGAATAGATGGCCGGATGTTATCCTTCAGGATTTTTTGGTAGACAGCAGAATTCATGGCTCCATTTACCACAACAAGTCTTCTAGGTCCTAAAGCAGCAAAAGAGCCCCAGACCATCACACTATCACCACCATATTTTATTGTTGGTAGGACGTTCCTTTAATGAAATGCTGTTTTATTTCTATACCAGAGGTAATAGGACATACACCTTCCAAAAAGTTAAACTTTTATCTCACCATCACCAGTCCACAGAGAATTCTCCTAAAAGTCTTGGTAATGATCAAGATGTTTTTTGGCAAAACTGAGATGAGCCTCTATGTTCCTTTTGCTCAGCTGTGGTTTTTGTCTTGGAACTCTGTCATGCAGGTGATTTTTGCCCAGTCTCTTTCTTGGTGGAGTCGTGAACACTGACCTTAACTGAAGCAAATGAGGACTGCAGTTCTTTAGATGTTGTTGTGAGGTCTTTTAGTCATCACTGCAGTTGATTTGTTCATTCAGCCTCCAAAAGATCACAGTAAAGTGTGGCTCACATTTAACCTGCACCATAAACTCAGTGCTTACACCAGGGATAATGTGTAAATCTGAGGAAAACATGATTCAGACAAAATTTCCGACTGAAATTTCTTGTTAATGAGGCAGAGGAAATCACTTTGAACTCTCATCTGCCAAGTTATCTGGTGTTGTCTATCTTTCTATGTGTCTTTTTAGCCGTTCACAAAAGGGCGGTCCGAAACAGTTTTGTGCACTTGTGAAAAGAAGGACAACATTGCACATAGGCCAAGAGTAAAGGGGGCTTTACACACTACGATATCGTTAATGAATTATCGTCGGGGTCACGTTGTTAGTGACGCACATCTGGCGTCATTAACAATATCGCAGCATGTGACACTTACCAGCGACCTTAAGCGACCTCAAAAATGGGGAAAATCGTTCACCATGGAGAGGTCGTCCTAAACTCAAAAATCGGTAAGGGTTGTTTATCCATGTTGTTCATCGCTCATTCGGCAGCACACATCGCTCTGTGTGACACCGCAGGAGCGAGGAACGTTTCCTTACCTGCCGCCGGCCGCAATGCGGAAGGAAAGAGGTGGGCGGGATGTTACGTGCCGCTCATCTCCGCCCCTCCACTTTGATTGGCCAGCCACTTAGTGACGTCGCGGTGACACCGAACGTCCCTGCCCCTTGAGGGAGGGATTGTTCGGCAGTCACAGCGACGACGACGACCAGGTAAGTGCGTGTGACGCTGCCGTAGCGATAATGTTCGCTGCGGCAGCGAGCACACGATATTGCATGTGTGACAGGGGCGGGTACTTACACGCTCGATATCGCTAGCTTAGCTTAGCTGCACATAGCTTGGCACCAGTGGGGCACTAATGGAGAACAACAGCCACTTCTTGTATGCCACTAAGTTTACTCTATTTTTGGTATTATAATGTATTAGTAACAATGAGTTTGAGTGTGCAATGCAGGCAGACGTGCTGCTAATATCTTTGCACTAGTGGGACAATACAGAAGTCCAACAGCCACTTTTTGTATGCCACTAAATGACAGCATTTTTTGCTATCATTATAGCTTATTAAAAACAGAGCAGGAGGGTGTCATGCAGAGGTGCTAGAAATAGCTTGGCACCAGTGGGGCACTAATGGAATACAACAGACAGTTCTATGATGCCACTAAATGGCAGTATTTTTTGCTATCATTATAGCTTATTAAAAACAGAGCAGGAGGGTGTCATGCAGAGGTGCTGCACATAGCTTGGCACCATTGGGGCACTAATGGAGTACAACAGCCAGTTCTATGATGCCACTAAATGGCATGATTTTTTGCTATCATTATAGCTTATTAAAAACAGAGCAGGAGGATGTCATGCAGAGGTGCTGCATATAGCTTGGCACCAGTGGGGCACTAATGGAGAACAACAGTCACTTCTTGTATGCCACTAAGTTTACTCAATTTTTGGTATTATAATGTATTAGTA
This sequence comes from Anomaloglossus baeobatrachus, assembly GCF_048569485.1. Taxonomy (NCBI): domain Eukaryota; kingdom Metazoa; phylum Chordata; class Amphibia; order Anura; family Aromobatidae; genus Anomaloglossus; species Anomaloglossus baeobatrachus. Next base: position 318,370,885 of record NC_134355.1, on the reverse strand, counting down.
ACAATGAGTTTGAGTGTGCAATGCAGGCAGACGTGCTGCAAATATCTTTGCACTAGTGGGACGATACAGAAGTCCAACAGCCACGTTTAGGAGGCCACTAGGTCCACTGAGTGTTTGCTAGTATAATGGCTTAGTAACAATGAGTTTGAGTGTGCAATGCAGGCAGACGTGCTGCAAATATCTTTGCACTAGTGGGACGATACAGAAGTCCAACAGCCACGTTTAGGATGCCACTAGGTACAATCAGTGTTTGCTAGTATAATGGCTTAGTTACAATGAGTTTGAGTGTGCAATGCAGGCAGACGTGCTGCAAATATCTGTGCACTACTGGGACTATACAGAAGTCCAACAGCCACGTTTAGGATGACACTAGGTACACTCAGTGTTTGCTAGTATAATGGCTTAGTAAATATCAGTTTGAGCGTGCAATGCAGGCAGAGGTGCTGCAAATATCTGTGCACTACTGGCACTATACAGAAGTCCAACAGCCACGTTTAGGATGCCACTAGGTACACTCAGTGTTTGCTAGTATAATGGCTTAGTTATAATGAGTTTGAGTGTGCAATGCAGGCAGACGTGCTGGAAATATCTTTGTACTAGTGGGACTATACAGAAGTCCAATAGCCACGTTTAGGATGCCACTAGGTTCAATCAGTGTTTGCTAGTATAATGACTTAGTTACAATGAGTTGGAGTGTGCAATGCAGGCAGAGGTGCTGCAAATATCTTTGCACTAGTGGGACTAGACAAAAGTCCAATAGCCACGTTTAGGATGCCACTAGGTACACTGAGTGTTTGCTAGTATAATGGCTTAGTTATAATGAGTTGGAGTGTGCAATGCAGGCAGACGTGCTGCAAATATCTTTGCACTAGTGGGACTAGACAAAAGTCCAATAGCCACGTTTAGGATGCCACTAGGTACACTGAGTGTTTGCTAGTATAATGGCTTAGTTATAATGAGTTGGAGTGTGCAATGCAGGCAGACGTGCTGCAAATGTCTTTGCACTAGTGGGACTAGACAAAAGTCCAATAGCCACGTTTAGGATGCCACTAGGTACACTGAGTGTTTGCTAGTATAATGGCTTAGTTATAATGAGTTGGAGTGTGCAATGCAGGCAGACGTGCTGCAAATATCTTTGCACTAGTGGGACTAGACAAAAGTCCAATAGCCACGTTTAGGATGCCACTAGGTACACTGAGTGTTTGCTAGTATAATGGCTTAGTTATAATGAGTTGGAGTGTGCAATGCAGGCAGAGGTGCTGCAAATATCTTTGCACTAGTGGGACTAGACAAAAGTCCAATAGCCACGTTTAGGATGCCACTAGGGACACTGAGTGTTTGCTAGTATAATGGCTTAGTTATACTGAGTTGCAGTGTGCAATGCAGGCAGACGTGCTGCAAATGTCTTTGCACTAGTGGGACTAGACATAAGTCCAATAGCCACGTTTAGGATGCCACTAGGTACACTGAGTGTTTGCTAGTATAATGGCTTAGTTATAATGAGTTGGAGTGTGCAATGCAGGCAGACGTGCTGCAAATGTCTTTGCACTAGTGGGACTAGACAAAAGTCCAATAGCCACGTTTAGGATGCCACTAGGTACACTGAGTGTTTGCTAGTATAATGGCTTAGTTATAATGAGTTGGAGTGTGCAATGCAGGCAGACGTGCTGCAAATGTCTTTGCACTAGTGGGACTAGACAAAAGTCCAATAGCCACGTTTAGGATGCCACTAGGTACACTCCATGTTTGCTAGTATAATGGCTTAGTTATAATGAGTTGGAGTGTGCAGAGGACAGGAGGGTACAGTGCCAGGATTGTGGGGCTCTGGGTAGAGGAATGGAAGCCTGCCTTTCTATTCCCTCCTAATGGGGAAATGCAGCGACGAAATCCCTGACCTTAGCTACACAGACGCAGTCTCTGTTTTCAGCACCTGTCACCTATGGCTCTGACCCTGCCGGTACGAGCCCTTAAAAGGACTGATAGAAAGTGTTCTCCCTAAGCTGTCTAGCGCTGTGTATGGAGCGTATACAGCAGTATCAGCGATAGGACAAAGGACGGAGCTGCGCCAGTGATGTCTGACACCAAGGACGCAGAAGGCAGATAATGGCGTGCTGGAGGAAAATGTCCAGTTTTATAATGCAGGGACATGTGACATGGACATCCTATCACACATGCCGTTGCTTCTCTGGCTAAAAGTCCACTTAGCTGTGTGTGTCTGGGATTGGCTGACATGCTGGCCCGCCCCACAAGACGCGCGCGCTTAGGGAAGGAAGACAAGGAAAAAAAAAAAAAAATGGCGATCGCCATTATACAAACAGCAGTGATCTGAAGGCGCTGTTCCCGCACACTATACACTGAAATTTCATAATAGTGTGAGTCACAGAGTGACTTACACTATTACAGCGGAAAGCCAGCTAGGAATTAGCTGTTTTTTTGCTGCTAGAACCATTATTGAACGTTTCTAGAACTATCGAGCTTTTGCAAAAAGCTCGAGTTCTAGTTCGATCTAGAACAGGCCCCAAAATCACTCGAGCCTAGAACTGGAGAACCTCGAACCTAGAACCGCGCTCAACTCTAGTCTTTATTCAGAAAATATTTAAAATTGAATTTACATGTTCTATAAAAGCAATGCCTAGTGGTATATTATGCATTTCGGACGTAACACGTCCTTAGTCTGAAACATTTTTCAGACTAAGGACGTGTTACGTCCAAAACGCGTAATATACCGCTGTGCATTGCTTTTATGGAACATGGAAATGAAATTTTAAATATTTTCTGAATAAAGAAGTTTTTTAAGGAAAGACAACAGGATTTGGATGCTGGATTTTTTTGCTCTGGAATTTCTTCAATAAATGTTGCCTTTATGTGTGTTCATAATTCCTTAGGCTTTGTTTTATCCTTGTCTAGAGATTTAACTCGGTTGTGCAGACCGTTCTCAAATACTTCAGGTATGTTAGTTAAATTGTATTTGGAAACAACCTTTGGTCTAATCCTTTTGAGCAGCTTCACTCTAATCTTTGCTGTCAAAGGTTCATGATCCATTTCACAGTCAGCTCCTGGCTTTGTTTACGTAGTAATTATTGCCGACCTCCATCTTTGTTGAACACATATGTAGTCAATCTGACTCTTATAGAGCACATTTGGTGAGGTCCATGTGTAAAGTTTTCGTTTGTGATTTTGGAAGAAGGTCTTCATGATGGACATCTTCCACCAGCCTCATTTCGTTCACAAAGTCCAGAGTTTCAAACATCGATTCCATGCTTGCCATGACCCACTTTGGTATTCAAGTCTCCTATCATAATGAGTAAGTCTTGTTTTTGTGTCTTGTTGATTTTTTCTATAACTTGATTGTAGAACAGTTCATTGTCTTGTTGTTGGTGAATAGATTAGTCTACTGTGACATAGATTGGTTCTCCTTATAGTCATATTTAGATGACTCTATCAATGACTGCATTGTACTTCAGGGCAGTGCCGGACAATTTTTGGTTGAGAATAAAAATGACACCATTTCTTCATCAGTATTTTTTGACTCTGAGATGTGTGCATGCAAATCGGATGGTATGCGGATGGTCTATGTGCTTTCTGATTTTTTTTTCTTGCACCTATTGACTTGCATTGGCCATTCTTTGAGGCCATACTCAGCATGCTGTGCTTTTTTCTCAGTCTGATTCTAGCTAAGGTAAAACTTGCAGATGAACACTGCCCCATTAAATAACATTATTGCGAGTGCAATGCGATTTTTTTTTTTCTCATGTTGCACTCAGCATATTTATATACAGATGTGAGTGAACCCTGAGGACCTCTCTTTTAATGTTCTCTCTGGAAGTAATGTTGCCAAAAACAAATGTATCTTATCGCTCATGAAAATAGTGATATAAACTGTATTCAGGATAATTGTATAATTCTTATACTATCCAGGAAGTTTATGAAGAACAGAATAATTTTCTTTTGTAAGTAGGAAACTGTTAGGAACAGGTTGATCATTTAATTAGAGAACCTACTGTATATCTAGTGATGGGTGGACTCGCAGATACTCGGGATCGGCGGGTCCAACGGGATTAAAAAAAAAATCCCAGTTCGGGCCCAGAATTGATTGCAGATATCTGGCTGGACACCAATCCTCTTATAAGTCTATGGGAACCTGAATCAGGAGCTTAAAAATGGTGGTAGAAGAGATTGGAGGGTTGGAACAACTGCTTTAAACTTTCCAGTCTACGCACGGTTGTAACGCTACTGCCTGGGCCGCTAATTATCTTTCATGCATATGCACTGCTTCCCTCACCTACCGGCAGTCCCCACATCTCTGATTTTTTTTGCAGTCAGACAGCGCCCACAATCTGTGTGACATCGTGTCTAACTGCTTTCAATCAGAGTGTAATACTTATATATGTTCTGAGGATTTCGATAGCGTAGGGCAATGACAATCAGAGACGAGTTCTTGGTACAAGATATTTTATAATATGTAACCACGGTAGATACACAACGGAAAACACAGCGGTACAAATACACACAATACCTTCCCGAAACGGAGCGAAGGGAATTCCCGGGGCCACGCACCGGACTCCCCCAGGTAGACCACCAGAGCGAACCCCTATACAGGGACTGTCCGGCAATCACCCCGGAAGGCCTAAATGCGCAGCAGCCGGGACACAAGGGGCAAGCGGTAAAAGTCCAGGAGTATCCGTACGGAATGAATGTCCAGAGTGGTTACGAACCAGAGAGAACCGGGCAGAGTGCTGACCGAAGATGGCAGACGGAATCCGGGCACAGCTTGAGAAACCGGGTAAGGTCCAGTGTCGGTCGGTCGGTAGTCTTTAGGAGGATCCAAAGGCAAACAGGATTAGCAGCAGCAAAGCAGGAGCACACAGCAAGCAGTATACTCAGGCACTGGACTAGGCTTAGAGGCGGCCTTTTAAGCAGCTGGACAGGAAGTAGGGCAACAGAACAGTAAACTCCATGTTAACCGAGGGCAAGCTCATTCAAAAGAGAACTGGAAAACCTGGAAACCTGACATTACTCCCCCCCCCAGAGACGGCCTCAGGACGGATCAGGGCCTGGCTTGTCCGGGAAACGTCGATGAAACTGAGCAATCTTCCGGGGTGCCCGAATGTTACCCACCGGTTCCCAGGAATCGTCCTCGGGGGCGTACCCCTGCCAACGTACCAGATACTGAAGCCGACGACGATGGAGCCGGGAGTCAATAATGTCCTCAACCACGAACTGCTCCTCGCCGTCGACCATCACAGGCGGAGGAGGAGGCACAACACGACCATGAAACGTATTAGGGGAAACGGGTTTGAGGAGAGACACATGAAAAACCGGGTGTACCTTTAGATGGTGCGGTAACCGTAGCCGACAGGCCACAGGGCTCACGATCCCGGTGATCTTAAACGGACCGATGAATTTTTGTCCCAGCTTCTGCGAAGGAACACCCAATCTCAGGTTTTTGGTAGATAACCATACAGAGTCCCCTACCTTGTACATGGGTGCCGGTTTCCGGTGAGTGTCTGCCGACCTCTTGTAATGATCCTGGGCCGTAGCCACAGTGTCCTTTAGAACCTCCAGATTTTGTCGTAGTTCTGTCAATCTGTTCTCCACCGCTGGCACCGAAACCGCAACCGGTGACCTAGGCAAAACAGTCGGATGGTAACCCAGGTTAGCAAAAAAGGGCGTTACCTTAGTGGAGCTGCTCTGAGTGTTGTTGTATGAGAACTCCGCCAACGGAAGCATCTTCAACCAATCGTCTTGGAGATGGCTGACATAACATCGAAGGTATTGTTCCAGGGTTTGATTTGTCCGTTCGGTTTGCCCATTTGTCTGAGGATGGTATGCAGAAGACAAACAGACATCAATCTGGAGTGCCGTACAAAACCCCTTCCAGAATCTAGACGTGAACTGCACGCCCCGGTCAGAGATGATCTCGTCTGGTACCCCATGCAATCGGAATACGTTCTGGATAACCAGATCCACTGTCTCTGCGGCTGAGGGAAGACCGGTACACGGAATGAAGTGAGCAGCTTTAGTCAATCGATCCACCACCACTAAAATGGTATTGTGCCCGCCTGAGCCTGGCAACTCCACAATAAAATCCATGGAGATAGACCCCCAAGGGCGAGATGGCACGGGTAACGGTTGGAGGAGTCCCGTAGGAGCCACACGAGGGACCTTGCACCGGGCACAAACCACACATGAGCGGACATAGTCCTTCACATCCTTTAAACAGGTAGGCCACCAGAAAAAACGGCTCAGAAATTCCTGCGTCTTCAGTACCCCCCTATGACCAGCCAACACGGAGTCATGGACCAATTTGAGAACCCGAAGTCTTACGGCCTCCGGGACATAAATGCGTCGCTCTCTCAACCACACACCATTCCGAAGAACAAGAGTTACATCATTCGGGAGAGCAGCAAGAAATACGTCACCATCATAGGCCAGCTTGATGTCCTTCCACAAGTCCTGGTCCTGGATTACTCCAACGAAATTGGCATCTGATAACACGGTCTGAGACGGGGTTCCAGGCACGGAGTCCACGGCGTGGATTCGGGACAAGGCATCGGCTTTCCCATTACGTGAACCTGGACGGTAGGTAACGATAAAATTGAATTGGTTAAGAAATAGGCTCCAACGGGCTTGCCGTGGAGACAAGCACCTGGCAGACTTAAGAAATTCCAGATTACGATGATCTGTGAGTACTATCACTTGCTGCGCGGCTCCCTGTAAGTGGTGTCTCCATTCCTTGAAAGCGGAAATAATCGCCAATAATTCCTTGTCCGCAACGTCATAGTTCCTTTCTGCAGGGGACAACCGGCGGGAAAAGAAGGCACACGGATGCAAGAGACTCTTGTCCCCAGTCCTTTGAGAAAGAATGGCCCCTAATGCATAGTCGGAAGCGTCAACCTCCACGATAAAGGGAAGTGCTGGATTCGGATGTACTAAAATTGGCGCTGAGGTAAAACATACCTTGAGACGATGAAATGCTTCCTGGGCCTGGGCGGACCACACAAACTTCTGTCCTTTTTTAGTTAACAGAGTGATGGGACGAACAATCTCTGAAAAGTTACGGATAAAACGTCGGTAAAAGTTGGCAAAACCGACAAAGCGTTGTACCTCTTTGATGTTTCCCGGTTCCGGCCAGTCGAGAATGGCTTGTATCTTGCTAGATTCCATGTTCAGTCCCTGAGGAGAGATGACATAACCTAAGAATTGTATTTGCGAGCAGTGGAACTCGCATTTCTCCAGTTTAATGTACAGGTGGTTTTCCCTCAGCCGGGTAAGTACGGTCTTAACGTTCTCCTGGTGTTCCTGTAAAGAATCAGAAAAGATTAGGGTATCGTCCAGATAGATCACCATGAATTGGTCCATGATATCCCTAAAAATATCGTTAACTAGATGTTGAAATGCCGCGGGAGCGTTACAAAGTCCAAAAGGCATCACTAGGTACTCAAAATGTCCGTACCGACATCGGAACGCGGTCTTCCACTCGTCTCCGGGACGTATACGAAGCAGATTATATGCCCCACGGAGGTCTAATTTGGTGAATATTTTTGCCTGTTGGACCCTCTCCAATAGCTCAGGAATCAACGGTAACGGATACCGGTTCCGGATGGTTATCTTATTCAGTTCCCGGTAGTCAATACAGGGTCTCAGAGTCCCCTCCTTCTTTTTCACGAAAAAGATGGGTGCCCCTGCGGGTGAGGTAGACGGACGAATGAATCCCTTGGCTAGGCTTTCATCAATATACTCTTTTAGTGCTTCTAGCTCAGGTGCCGCCAACGGGTAGACATGACCAAACGGAATCTTCGCCCCTGGGAGTAAGTCTATGGGGCAATCATACGGTCTATGCGGGGGAAGCTGATCGGCCTTTCTTTTGTCGCATATGTCAGCGAAGTCACGGTAAACCGGGGGTAAAACAGGTACCTGTACAGTGCCCTCCGTATTTGATGTTACTGGAACCGGAACAGTTGGACAAATGGTCGGACCACTCTGTGGTGGGAAGGATATTTCTTTAGTCTCCCAATCGATGACGGGATTTGTAGACCGTAGCCACGGAATACCTAAAATAACCGGAAAATGAGGAGAAGAAATTATCATGAAAACAAGGGTCCCCTGCTGACCTGGCTTCATCACGCATTCGAGCGGTACGGTTTCCCGATCCACTGGTCCGGAGATTAACGGAGATCCGTCTACAGTCTCCATGGTAACCGGTGAGGATCTTTGCTGGGTCCGGATACCGTGTTTCCTGACAAAGGAAGAGTCCATGAAATTTCCCCCTGCCACAGAGTCTATCATTGCAGAGGTAGGAATTAGCTGTCCCTCCCAACGGATCTGAATGGGGAGTGAGCAATGGGTATATTTCCCCTCTGAGTCCTTCGGTGAGGTAGACATTACCGTCAAGGGAAACACCGCATCCAAGTGTCCACTTGCCTCAGAGATATCGGACTCTGCGTCCGTGTTGTCACACTCCGCCATGGCTGCCAATACCTTATTTGGGCGATTTGGACGTTTCGGGCAGTCGATCAAGAAATGGTCTGATTGACCGCAATAGAAACACAAACGCTCACGGAGCCGGTGTTCACGACGTTCATTGGTCTCTCGTTTTTGCAGAGAGTCCACTTGCATAGGTACGTCCTCGGCCTCCCGTGGCGTCCTGAGAGCGGGTTCTCTGGAAGGAAACGCAATATTGTTTACACGGTTTACAGCTGCCCATTTTTCCTGTCTACGTTCCGTCAAACGGGTATCAATGCGCACACAGTGCTGGAGAAACAGTTCAAAATCCCCTGGAGATTTGGAACGAGCTAACTCGTCCTTGATGGTACCGGACAAACCTTTTCTGAAAACAGACAATAAAGCATTGTTTCCCCAATCGGTGTCTACCACTAACCTCTTGAACCCAGTGGCGTATTCAACGACAGAACGCTTTCCCTGACGTAAGGAAAGGAGAGCCGCTTCAGCGGTAGCACGGCGATTCGGATCATCAAACATTTGCGCCATTGCATTCAGAAAGTCATCCAGGTGATTCAAACGGATGTCCCGATTCTCTATCATGGGATTAGCCCAAGCCAGTGCTCGTGAGGTTAATAACATGATGATACATAACACCTTTGACCGATCAGAACGGTAATAATCAGAATGTACATCGAAAAACAGTATACATTGGTTAACAAATCCACGGAACTGACTACGATCACCATTGAAACGGAATGGGGGTAACCTAGGCATACCGGCAGTTGATACGGACGTAGTGGGGACGGCTTCCTGAGCCTCCACTCTGACTTGCAAATCCTGTATAGCCGGCCCCAGTACCTGGTGATCATGGCCAGCTGTGCCTCCACATCTCTAAGTTTATTCTGCACCGCCTCCATCTCCTGCTGCAGGGAGTTAATCATGGAGAAGAGCTGATCTACTCGTGTCTCAGTCATTGCCCCAGCGAAATCCTCTTATGGCCTGAGTATAATGTAATACTTATATATGTTCTGAGGATTTCGATAGCGTAGGGCAATGACAATCAGAGACGAGTTCTTGGTACAAGATATTTTATAATATGTAACCACGGTAGATACACAACGGAAAACACAGCGGTACAAATACACACAATACCTTCCCGAAACGGAGCGAAGGGAATTCCCGGGGCCACGCACCGGACTCCCCCAGGGAGACCACCAGAGCGAACCCCTATACAGGGACTGTCCGGCAATCACCCCGGACGGCCTAAATGCGCAGCAGCCGGGACACAAGGGGCAAGCGGTAAAAGTCCAGGAGTGTCCGTACGGAATGAATGTCCAGAGTGGTTACGAACCAGAGAGAACCGGGCAGAGTGCTGACCGAAGATGGCAGACGGAATCCGGGCACAGCTTGAGAAACCGGGTAAGGTCCAGTGTCGGTCGGTCGGTAGTCTTTAGGAGGATCCAAAGGCAAACAGGATTAGCAGCAGCAAAGCAGGAGCACACAGCAAGCAGTATACTCAGGCACTGGACTAGGCTTAGAGGCGGCCTTTTAAGCAGCTGGACAGGAAGTAGGGCAACAGAACAGTAAACTCCATGTTAACCGAGGGCAAGCTCATTCAAAAGAGAACTGGAAAACCTGGAAACCTGACACAGAGATGCTGTCTGTTGTGAATGTCATCCGAGTGGGTGCTGGTGTGGAACTCCCTCTGGTGGCCAGTAATGGTAATGAAGCTGAGTCTGAATCTGTGACTCAAACAGTTGATGGAATTAATTAGGAATCCAGGAAGTCCTATTGCAGATCAGCCTGGTTTATATAGGTGAGCATTTTCTGCTTGGCTGCTGCCGATGATAAATGTTTCCTGCTGCTTCTGAAGATGGCTGGTAGTTGTCCCTTCAGTTTCTCCCATTTAATCTGTGCATGAATCTACTCCAGATAAGTTTACTAGTTTCTGTGCTTATTTGTTGGATTTGCACTTAAGGGTGTTTCTGCTTATTCCATTTTGTTCTGTGCTTTTGTTTCTTGTTTGTGAGAATCTGTCTCTCTGCAGTTCCTCCAGCAAGAAAGGGAGCTTGCTCCCTGTTCATGTTTGAATTATTTGCACTTTAGAATATTATTTGTTCTGTGATTTTGTTTCTTCCCATTATATCTGCAGTTCTGTTTAACCCTAGAACGCATACCTGGTGCGTCACAGGCCTGCTAGGTAACTTGTTTTCTATTGTAGATTTCTATGGTTGCGCATTCTAGGGTTAAAGTGTCTGGCACAAGAGTACCTGATATAGTGGGGAAAAGACCGTGTGGTCTCAGGATTTTTTCGATCAGGAGTTTGGTATTTTTTGCAGGGTTTTTTGCTGGCCGCAATCAGTTATCTGTCCTGTTCTGTTCTATGTAGTAAATCGGGCCTCACTTTTGCTAATCTATGTTTTCTATCAGTGTATTGTGTTTTCTTACATCACTGTCGTTTACATGTTGGGGGCTTTCTATTTCTTTGGGGACTGCTCCGAGGCAAGTTAGGATTCCTCATTTTTATCTTTGAGGTGTAGCAAGTTTCTCTGGCAGTGACGAGGTGTCTAGGTGTGTTAGGAACATCCCACTGCTACTCCTAGTGTTGTCCCATAGATAGGGGATTGCGGTCAGCTTAGTTTCCAACTACTCTTGTGGTTTTGTTTTTTCCTTTTTTTATGGGATTTTTTGTGATCGTCCTTGGTTACCAGTTAATAACAGCTGTCTGTGTGTCGATATTGGTGTAACAGTAAATAAATAATAAAATTGGAGTAGGATCCCCCATATTATGATATCCAGCACACATAATGCATACGAATGCAGGCTGTAGCCCCCAACTGTGTGCTTATCTTGGCTGTCTATCAAAATAAGATGGACCGCATGTAGCATTTAAAAAAAAAAAAAAACAAAAAAAAACTAAGCAATTTTAAAAAACGGCATGCGGTTCCCCCCACTTTTGATAGCCAGCCATAATAAAGCCAACAGCAGGGGACTAGTATCCTTAGGCTGGGGAGACATCCATGCTTATTGCCACCTCTAGCCTAAAAGTAGCTGCTGGCAGCCACCCAGGATTGTCACATCCAATAGATGCAACAAGCCCCACACTTTACCTGGCTCATCCCGATTGCCATGGTGCAGTGGCAATCATGGTAATAAAGGGTTAATAACAGCTCACTGCTTTCACTAAGCCGTAGATTAGTAATGGGAGGTGTCTATGATACCCCGCCATTACAAATCTGTAAGTGAAAGGAACTAAACAAAAACACTGAAAAAATTATTTATTTGATATACATGCAACCCCCCCTCTTTTACCTCTTTATTAACTCCTAAAAAAACAAGGTCCAACATAATCCACATGAGGTCCCATGACGATTCCAGCTCTGCTACATCTGAAGTGACAGCACGCCAGGATAGAACATGACTGCCCGCTGTGGGCTTTAGCCAGAAAATGACTGAGCCACAGAAATGAGTGGTGATATCACTCAGGTTATTTGCGGTCAAAGCTGGATGTTCCCATGGTCCTCCACCTGTGACCACAGGTAACCTGACCTCAGGTGACCTCATTGAACTGAGTGACCTCACCTCAGGTGAGCTTGCTAAATTCACAGACCTACATCTCTGTGCAGAAAATTGTGATTTTTTTTCTTTTTGAGAAGAGATGCAGATTTGGGCTGAAATTTCTACACCACATTCCTGCTCCCAATCTACACCTCCTGGCAAAAAATGCATCAAAACATCATGCAGCTTTGATGCAATAGTGATGCAATTTTATTTTGTCAAGAGGTGTAGATTGGGTGCAGTAATATGGTGTAAATATCCATTCCTGCTAAGTAGTATTCGTTAGCCCAAGCAATACATGAGCATATCACAAGTTAGAGATATGCAATATTTGAAGGTAACTTGAAGAAATTTAGTAATATATAGGGATGTTTTTAATAAGGTTGTCACATGTTGAGAGACGGTTCAGGGCTCCCACACAGTGTCCTTTAAAGCATAACATCTAACACAATATGTAGTTAATAACAAATCAAGTAAAAATATGCAACTAGTACATTATGCAAATTTCATTCCATTCCATGGTTAAACACAATATTGTGCACAATGAATTCTCTATAATATTCTACCTTACACAAAGCTGTAAAAACTATAATACAACTAAGCATTGTATTCCAAGGCCCAATGCATTAAGAGATCCAGATACCAGCTAACTGGTAAAATCTCAAATTTATGGCTTTGGCCTTGGCAAGGATAAAGGAAGCAGTGGGTGCTTATTTTTTGTATAGTAAGAACAAAAGAAGCATGTGTATGGTATTTTGGTAGAAGATAAGAGTTTATAGTAGAAAAATGATTCACAAATGAAAATGATAATATCCAAAGTGAGTAATAGAGAATATTGTCTGAACAGGACTGAAGTTATGGCCATTGCTGGGCATTTACATTCAGGCCACGTGCACACATTGAGTATTTGGTGAGATTTTTGCCTCAGTATTTGTAAGGCCCCCTTTCACACGTCAGTGATTCTGGTACGTTTGTGCTTTTTTTGTACGTACCAGAATCACTGACAAACGCAGACTCATTATAATCAATGCGTCTGCTCACACCTCAGTGATTTTTCACTGAACGTGTCTCCGTGCAGCGTGCACCCTTGGCTATGATTCTGCACGGAGACATGTCAGTTTTTGTCTGGCATCACTGATGACCCACGGACCACACTATGGTGTGATCCATGTGTGATCAGTGAAACACGTACAAGAAAATCACGGACATATTAAATATTAACATTTTTCAACTTACCTTGCCTGTGATTCGCTCTTGAGCCTCTGCTTTCGGCAGCTTCTGCCTGGCTCATGAATATTCATGAAAGCAAGAACTGCCGACCAGGAAGTAGCTGCTGAGAGTGGTGGGCGGACGCTGCAGACCTGAGGAGATCAGCACCATGGACAGCAGCAGTGAAGGCAGGTGAGTAATGTCCATATGCAATCACGGATTGCATATGTACAACCCACGTGTGCCGTGAATCACGGAACACGGAGGGACAGAACGTCAGTGTTTTTCACTGATGTGTGAAACGGGCCTAAGGCCTTGTGCACACATTGAGTATTTGGTGAGTTTTTACCTCAGTATTTGTAAGGCCACGTGCACACATGAGTATTTGGTGAGATTTTTACCTCAGTTTTTGTAGCCAAAACCAGGAGTTGAACAATCAGAGGAAAAGTATAATAGAAACACTCGCACTATTTCTGCATTTATCACCAAGTCCTGGTTTTGGCTTACAAATACTGAGGTAAAAAAAAAACTCACCAAATACTCAATGTGTGCACATGGCCTTACAAATACTGAGGTAAAAAAAACTCACCCAATACTCAATGTGTGCACATGGCCTTACAAATACTGAGGTAAAAAACTCACGAAATAGTCAACGTGTGCACATGGCCTTACAAATAATGAGGTAAAAAACTCAGCAAATACTCAGTGTATGCACGTGGCTTTACAAATACTGAGGGGAAAGCTCACCAAATAATCAATGTATAGACGCGGCCTTAGAGCACTATTTTCAATGAAATCTCACCTAAATTTTGGGAGGTAGTTCAATCTTTCGACTTGGAGATTTTAGTTATTTTTCTCTTCTCTAAACAGATACAAAGTCACAGCACATAATGACTAATTACATCAATATATGTCAGTCAAAGGCTTCCAATATCTTTCCAAAGAGCCTGGAGAGCTAGTGGGACGTGTAGATTAGATTCTATGAGTAGTTGTCACTTCTGTCTGGGTTATCCAGATGGTGTCTGTTCTTTCCTTTGGGACATATATTTTCTTGATTTTTATTTGTGATAAATTTTGACTAAACCACACAAAAAAAAACAATAAGACACAACGATGCTTTAAAACATTTAGTGACCCACAGATTAGATTTCAATGAGGAGAGTGATGAGTAGAAACCTGCTCCCCATGACACCTGTGCCTGTGCCTTTAACAAAGACAGATATTGATGGCATAGAATATATAACTGTAGTCTCTCTTCAATTGAAATTGTCCAAAAATCAAGAAAATTAGATTTACTGATGAAGCATGATGTATAAATCAAGCACAAATGTCCTTTAAATACTCAAATTTAACTCTGCTGTCAGGCAAGATTATATCGCAATTTAAGAAAACTGCCTTATTAAATACATGCTTATGATGCATTTCATTTTTGTTTTGCTACATTTTAATGAGGAGCTATAACTCTAAATGTATATTGTTCTACATAATGTGTTTTAATTTTGGGTATACCATCTAGTAAAAAGTATGAATTACAAAAAGGGAACCTAACAGCATGATTTCCCTCAATTAACTAATTATAGCAAGACAATCATTACGCAACACTGATTTCTAGCAACCCCAATATGAAGGGAAAGTTGCCGGCATAATTGTAAAATCTGCATTTAATCTTGTGGTGTTACATATTTTAATTAGTATGACTAGTCAGAATGGCATGCACTTAGTGCTGAGTAGCCCAGCCAGCCAATGCCACTCTCACAGAGGCATGGTTGTAGTCTTTGTAGTGCCCCTTCCGTTTTCTGTCTGCTTCCGAAGGCCAGAATCACACTTGTGAGTGCCTTACGTGTAACTCGAGCGACTGTCTCATTGCATCACCCGTCATGGCCGCACACTCACCGGACAGGAGCATCTCAGCTGCATAGAGATACATGCAACCGACCCCCTCCTGTCAGGAGAGTGTGCGGCCATGTCGGGTGATGCAATGAGAGACTTGCGCGAGTTACAATCGAGGCATTCACAAGTGTGACTCCAGCCTCAGTCATACAAATTCCTGGTAATCACTGTGACTTCGGCAATGTACAGTAGTCTGAATGCTTCCATCAGAGAATTCACAGCTGGTGGGCTGCACTGCTGTGTACATTCCTGAGTCGGCAAGCAGTGGCAACTTTTCTTTAACCTCTTCATGACTGAGCGATTTTCTGCTTTTTGTTTTTGCTCCCCTTCTTCCGAGAGCTGTAACTTTTTTATTTTTACCTCTATCTTGCCATACAAAAGCTTGTTTTTTGCAGGACAAGTTGTACTTTTAAAAGAAATCCTAAGTTTTACCATATAGTGTACTGGAAAACAACAAAATAATTCCAAGTGTGCAAAAATTGCAAAAAAAAAGTGCGATTGCACAACTGTTTTTGGGATATTATATTCACCATGTTCACTAAAAAGTGGAACCTTGGATAACGAGAACAATCCGTTCTGGGAGTGTGGTTGTTAACCAAGTTACTCATTCAGCAAAGCAAGATTTCCCATAGGAAATCATTGCAATGCAGACAATTCGTTTCACAACTTGTTAAATGTCCCATTCAGGTCCCCTATTGTGTCATTCCACACATGCACAAACACGTACAAACACGCACAAACTCGCACAAACACACACAAACACACAAGCACGCATGCACATGCACATATTATGCTCACCTTACCTTCCGTTCCATCACCGGTCTCCTGGGACTTGCTGTTCTTCGGTACGAGCTGTGTATCGGGTTACCATAATGAGGAGGGAGAAACTTCCGCTGCCAGAGCGCTGACGTCAAAGGCAGGAGCCACGCGTTGCCTTTGAGTAGCGGTGAGAGAGGAAGTTCCTGCTTCGTCACTTTGGTTGCCGATGCACAGCCTGGAGTGGAGCAGCGAACTACAGGACCCAGGAGGCCGGCGATGGAACTGAAGGTACACATATTATGCTCACCTTACCTTCCGTTCCATCGCTGGCCTCCTGGGTCTTGTAGTTCGCCGCAAGGGCATCGTGAGGACGTCGCAATGAGCCGGCGGACTACAAGAACCATAAGGCCGGCGGTGGAATGGAAGGTAAGGTGAGCATAATACTGTATGTGTGTGCGTGTGCGTGTGTTTGTGTGTGTTTGTGCGTGCTTGTGTGTGTTTGTGTGGACTGCAAGTGCGGGTCAGAGCGCGGTGGATGTACAGAACCGGAAATGTATGCGGTGAGGATTTTGCTCATACAGCAAAGCTTTCTCGTAAACCGAGTTACAAATTTACAGAAAGCTTTGCTTGTTAAGCGAAATTCTTGTTAAGTGGGTTACTCATTAAGCGAGGTTCCACTGTATAGTAAAACTGATGTGTCAGTGGCATGCCTCAGGTAGGTACAAGTATGTAGACACCAAACATGAATAGGTTTACTTTTATCTAAGAAGTTAAAAGAATGCAAAAAAAATAGAACACTTTTTGCACCATTTTCCGCAACCCATAGGCTGTGTGCGCATGTGTGCGTATATGCATGCATTTACACTTTGTCTAGCACTGCAGCGTAAATTCATATGTCCTACGTCCCCAGCACAATCTATGAAGATTGTGCATAATCCGTGCGCACGATGCTTTTTTGAACTCAGCGTTCAAATATGCAGCATGTCACTTCTTTCGTGTGCTTTGGATGCAGCTCCCACTCTGTCTATGGCCCCTTTCACACGTCAGTGATTCTGGTACGTATGTGCTTTTTTGTATATGTACCAGAATCACTGACATACGCAGACCCATTATAATCAATGGGTCTGCTCACACATCAGTGATTTTTCACTGAACGTGTCTCCGTGCAGCGTACACCCGTGGCCTGATTCTGCACGGAGACAAGTCAGTTTTTTTCTGGCATCACTGATGACCCAAGGACCACACTATGGTGGGATCCGTGTGTGATCTGTGAAACACGTACCAGAAAATCACGAACATATTAAATATTTTCAACTTACCTTGCCTGCGATTCGCTCTGCAGCCTCCGCTCTCGGCAGCTCCTGCCTGGCTCATGAATATTCATTAGAGCAGGAATAGCCGACCAGACAGTAGCTGCTGAGAGTGTTGGGCGGACGCTGCAGACCCGAGGAGTTCAGCACCATGGACAGCAGCAGCGAAGGCAGGTGAGTAATATCCATATGCAATCACGGATCACGGATCATGGATCATGGATTGCACATGGACAACCCATGTGTGCCGTGAATCACGGAACATGGAAGGACATGTGCGTGTTTTACATGTCAGTGAATAATGTCAGCGTTTTTCACTGACGTGTGAAACGGGCCTATGGGAGAGGCAGCATCCCGAGCGTATGAAATCGGCATTTTTTATGCAGAAACACTGCCTCCATTAAGCAGTGTTTCTGCAGCAATTTGAAGCGCACATGAGCGCAATGTGCACACACAGCCATAGAGTTCTCATTCTTTGGGATACGGGAATCATTGATGGCTTATTTTTTGCGTCTCGAGCTGACATTGTTAATGGTACCATTTTTGCGCAGATGCAATGTTTTGATCGACTATTATTGCATTTTGCGCAAAATTTGCAACAACCAAAAAAAGGAATTTTGGCATTTAGAATTTTTGTTGTCACTACGCAGTTTATCAATCAGATTAATTTGATTTTATATTTATTAAAATATTTATTAAAATATTTTGATAAATTGAGTGTTTCTGAACACAGTGATACCAAATATGTGTATATTTTTAATTTTTAAGCCTTTAATTTGATTAAAATTTTGAACATTATCTTTTAGGGTTTTTTTTACATTTTTTAAAACCTTGTTTTTACTTCTTTTATTTTACTAGTACCCCTAGGGGACTATAAGGATCAGCAGTCTGATTGCTCATTCTTGTTATAGCCGGCTCTCTGTCGGCTCTAGTAGGAACTACATTATACTAATATACATTATATATTATTACTAATATTTTATATTAGCGACAGAAGTCATCACATGACCCTGTGCCACCATGACAACCATTGGTTCCCTATGATTGCGTCACGTGGCTTCCGATGGTGACGGCAAAAAGCATGTTCCCCGCTGCGGCGCTTTAACTCACGCCTGCTGTACAAATCAGCAAACATTTACAGGGATGACCATCGGCTCATCGTAGCAGCCAGTGAGGATCACCCCTTCATGATTTAGTACGTACCTTTACATCCTCAGTTGTGAAGGAGTTTAATAGAATCTGACATACATATGTATGTATGGGGCATTTGTTTTCCATGCCTAGTCTTTCCACTCATCATGTTTTATTATGCCCATCGCCGTCTCTCTGCAAACCTTGTACCTGCATGAGATTTTCTTTTTCACAGGTCATTGCGCCTCTGAAGCTGGGTTTATGCTTCCTGGCTTCAAAGATGCTCTCCTCATGTCCAGAAGCAAAGAAAAAGCCTGATGTCAAAAGAAGAGCAGAAGACCAAGCTTATTATTTGCTTCTGGAAAAGTGCAATGTGCCTCGGAAGCCAGAACATATACACCAGACTTTAAAGGTGCAATGGCCTGTGGGAAAGAAATCCACATGCATGCATGAGATTTGCAAACAGCTGGCGATGATGCTGGCTCATGCAAATCATATTATCATGCCCACATGATAAGATGCTCAGGGGATTACTATTTGGGGGAAAGAAACGCCTCATCGACTAGTCAAAAGGTTAATTTGCATGTTAAGAATGGACTGTAAAAATACTTTTTTTTAAGATCTATAAATATGTCAAACAATAGGTTTGTTACGCAAAAAATAGATAGGTCTCATGATAAAGTAAACTAGGGAACTCCTAGTCAGGTGACAATTTATTACCTTGAGAGGAAGGGTAAAGAAAGCATAAAGTGTCAAACCTTCAGTCTGGAGACCCCCCAGAGAGGAACCTGGACTTCATGAGACCTATGTATTTTTTGCCATTGTGATGGATTTCCCTGGTCCATCACTGGCACTTTTGATCAAATCTCAACCTTATTGAGAGTTGGTATTTGCCGATTGTGAATTCAATCCTTCTTATGGAATTATTGATTAGATTCATGGTCACAATTTTCGGATTTATTTATAACTATTTATTCTGATACCCTTACAATATCCATTTTTAGGATTGATTTTTTTGTATTTTGGGTATTTTGTATTATAACACAATCCTTTCGGAGAATTTGTTGTGCCACCATTATGTAATTTTGTACTCCCCAGATGATTCATTGTGGTGATGTTTTATCTGTTTTTAATATTGTCCTCTATTGTGGTTTTCAATAAATAATTTTCTATGTTTGCACATATACTCTTCGTCCTCCTCTTTTGCGTATTGTTTAAAAATAAACTGGCAGAGCAATTTACTGACTGTTGTATGCCTCTAATACCTGAATCAACAGCTATTGGTGGGGGAAACTAGCTATTAATTTCCCCTGCAATGGCCACACACACTCCATTCACAAGAGCCGTATTTGTCTCATAGTTCTTATAGTGAAATTGTTAATATATTTTGTGTATGAATTTAAAACTATGTTACATGTGTCTGTATACTGTTCTAACTGATCAACCTTATATCTACTTTTCTCTATAGCCTTTTGTTTGTCCTTTTATCAATGCCTTAATGTCATTCTTATTCATTACTCTACTAACACTGATTTCATTGTTTAGTGTGGATCAAGATAATATAGACATGGATTAATTGCTGTAAGATTTATTTGATTTATACATTACCAAGTCATTCAATAAAAGTTAATTAAATAGCTAATATAAAATGGACACAAAGCACTATGAGTCTCCAGCTCTTTGGACACTTGTATAAATGACCTCTAAATGTTTGCAGATGAATAAAGTATTCTGCTAAACAATCACAATGTTATATTAAAACTTTCAGATGTGGCTTTTATGTTTAGGCCCCATTTATTTGCTTCAGAAATATCTTCCACTTGTCATTTGTTTTTTTTTAAAGAACTTATAATATGTGTTCATTTTCAAACTCAAAGAACAGATAGAAATAATATATCAATAGGTGTCTTCTATTCTATAATAAAACAAGATGGCAGTCAGAATTGCTCTTATGTCATTAAGGATTGCTGATAATTTAATCAACATAAAAAATTATAGATTATAGAAAAGTTTAGCTTTTTCTTTTTTTTATATGCTTGTCTTTTAAGAAGAAAGGTAGCTGTGTATTATTTCAATCTATGTTTGCACTTGACATCGATTTATAATTTCATATTTTTTTGCTTTTTCTTGTTTTATATTTGCTACTGATTTCAACCAGAATGATGCATTTCCAATACAGTTATTCTTTTCAACTACCGCAAAGAAATGCACACTTGAGTCAGTTGAGTAAATCTGGATATTGGTAATGCAGCTGAGGTGATTTATTTGGACTTTGCAAAGGCATTTCATACTGTGCCACATAATAGCCTTATATTAAAGCTCCAGAAGCAAGGACTAGGGGAAACTATATGTAACTGGGTAAGGAATTGGCTAAAACATAGGAAACAAAGAGTAGTCATAAATGGAACATTCTCTAAATGGGCTATAGTCAGCAGGGGGGTGCCGCAGGGATCTGTGCCAGGACCAATTCTTTTTAATCTCTTTATTAATGACCTTGTGGATGGGATTGATAGTAAAGTGTCAGTCTTTGCCGATGACACCAAACTATGTAGAATATTAAAAATGGACCTTGATAGTACAAGATTACAAAAAGATCTGGATAATATGTCGGAATGGGCAGACACTTGGCAAATGAGATTTAATGTTGATAAATGTAGAGTAATGCACCTTGGACGGAGTAATTCTATAGCTGCGTATACATTAAATGGAAGTAAACTCGGGACTACAGAAAAGAAGTAACACTTGGAGATTGTGATTACAAGTAAGCTGAGTAGCAGCACTCAATGTCAAGCAGCAGCTGCAAAAGCAAACAAGATTTTAGGGTGTATAAAAAGAAAGATTAGATCCCGTGATCCCAACGTATTGTTACCCCTCTATAAATCACTTGTAAGGCCACATCTGGAATACGGGATCCAGTTTTGGGCTCCATATTTTAAAAAGGACATTCAGAAGTTAGAGTCAGTTCAAAGGCAGGCAACTAGACTACTACAAGGAATGGAAGGCCTCCCATATGATGACAGGTTGAAAAAGTTAGATATGTTTAGCTTAGAAAAAAGACGTCTCAGAAGAGATCTCATTTATATGTATAAATACATGTGTGGTCAATACAAAGGACTGGCACATTCCTTCTAAAGACAATACTAAGGACCAGGTGGCAATCACTGTGGGTGGAAGAAAGGGATTCTGGCAGCCAAATAGGAAAAGGTTCTTTAAAGTTAGAGCAGCCATACTGTGGAATGCCCTACCACAAGAGGTAGTAATGGCAGATACTATAACAGCTTTTAAAAAAGGGCTGGATGATTTCCTCAGTACACACAACATTGTAGGTTAAAATTATTTAGTGACAAAATGCATAATGGGTGGAGGGAGATGGACATAGGTCTTTTTTCAACCTATGTAACTATGTAACTATGAGTATGCATTTCGTTTCATTGGGGACATGAAAATAAACCACTGCCAGACTTCTTAGACTAGAGGTAAGATAGAAGATATTTCCATAGAAATCAGTCCTTAAAAGTCTTGTACAATAGCCCCTATACGTGGTTTCTTAAAAAAAAAATGCTTGTAACTCTTGGTGGCTTTATGAATGGAGCAATAACTAGTAAAAAAAAAAAAAAAAAGTAATTTTCTCTGGTACTCAAAAATAGCAACATTTTAGATATTGCATAAGGTGCAAAACAACTGTACAGCCACCTGACAGGCCAGCTGTATCACAAATTCGGGGTTTCACTATGTAAGAAATGTAGCCAACGGCTTCAACATAAATTATATCAGTTTATCATATACCAGAGATACCATGCAAATTATGAAACAAAATGAATTTTATAACCCTAAATCCAGATAAAATTGGATTTCCAGTATTGTTGACATCTTGTCTATTCCACTAGGAGAAGATTCACTGTAATGAAACTAAAATTAACATTGAAATGCATTTATATCATACTTGGAATCCACATTTTCCTAGAAATACAGGGAACCGACATGGGCATGGCTTGTGTGACAACATTCACTAATTAAATTTTAGAGTGGTGGCAGGAGAAAAACTATACAAAATTTCATCAGACACCTGACAATGTGGCCTTCATTTAGCTGTGCCAGTATGTGCTAATTAAAACAGCAATATAAATATATATATATATATGTACAGTATATTTATATCCAGCTAATAATAATAATAATAATAATAATAATAAGGAAATCCAAACAAATGTTTTGAGAGGGAACTGCAATGAACACTATTTTGGGTGGAGGGAGTGAGCCCAATTGATACACCTTGACTTACTTCATGACTCCATCATTGAGCACTATAAGATTAAGGTTCCACCAATGCCTTTAAATTGGGCTTGGATCTAGACTTTGACTGGGATTAAATTTCATCATTAAAACTTCATCCATGCTTTATGGGTTTTTTTCCCAGACAACCCATCCCAAAAATTTAATTTTGTTCAGTATTTTTCTTATTGCACTGTTATGAACTTGAAAATTTAACATATTAATTGAAGACTTTAGATTCTGAGCTGTAGCTCTTGGGTATTTCATAGAGATGAGTGAAACTTTTAAAATTTTATTTCAACAACTTCACTACATTTTTCATTCAAAAAAATTCACAGAATATATATTTCTTATAAGTTTATAGTACTGCTAAGCCTCCAATTACCCTGAAACGATGTGTATGACACTCTAAGGTCTCCCCGATTTGTTTCTAAACTCTTTGAGCTCTTTAACACAAATACAGCCTAAGTAATGCCAAAGCAAGCCTAAAAAGTATGATTTGGGTAAACAGTGGTAACAAGCGGCTGTTTAATAACAAACTACACTGAAAGATTTTTAATGACATTTAACATGTAAAAAGGGTTTAAACTACCCCTTTTTGGGATAAATGACTACTGTACCATTGTTTATACACAATCGATGTACAAGGTAGAAGCTTTGACTTTTTGACATGTGGTAATCCAAAATATATATCGAATTGTACAGTGGACAAAGGTTTGCTTTCTAAATGAAAACACTATAGCATTTTAGCAATCCTTTTAAAAATGATCCCTTTTTTTGAACAACAAAAAGATTTGCTGTTTGGAAAGAGAAGAAAGAATGGATTTAAAAAACAAAAGTGCCAAAAAATTGTCTTTCTTTTGGAGCAGCAATATGTTTCCTGTTTTGAAAGGGAAGATGCAATTGCAGCTTTCTAAGGCCAGCAGTTGGGGGATTGACAGCAGTAGGACATGTACCTACAACACACTGCACAGGGAAGATGTTTTGCTGTCTATTTGTAATGAAAGTGGCAACAACCCCACAGAAAAGACTATATTGATACAAGCAAGGGGGTCTCTAGCTGTGTAGGGCAGCATTGGCAGCTCTCGCTATAGCACTAGTAGCACAGTATAAATGGTTATGATTGATGATGCATCACCACTGGTGGCAGCAGAACAGTGAAGAATACAATGGAAAGGCAGGCAGATGCTATGGCCTATCTAATCATTGGCAACAGCCACAAGTGACTGAAAATTGGCACTGATCCACGCCTGAATCAATTTAAAAAATGTAAGGTTTCACTTGTTTGTGGAGGACAATCTGATCTGCTTGGGTATGGCAAAGACACTTGTTGCTCTGTATGTAGATGCCTACACACTTATTCCTTACAAGTTTGTGAGAAACCCATTGTGAAAAATGCCATTACTTGCTATTTATACACAAACCATATAATTTTTTAGCATATGTCATATACCGGTACCCGTTCTACTGCCGCTGAGTTAAACAGCTGACATGTGGCAGTAGATCTGTTCCAGTATGCCAGAACTACTTTGGGGACTGTGGGACATCTTTTCCTTCATATAATCACCTCCACAAAGGAGGGAAGTTTCCTACAGCCAGGAGAGATAAGGCTAAACATGGGCTCTCCTGCATACTGGTTTCCTATGTGCTTCAAGCCAAAACCAGTGTAACGTGACTTCTATGCCACAAACTCCATCTTCCCTGCTCCTAGCAATAGGAAACGGTAACGCCATAACTGTGACTGCTTCTAATTGCACAAACATCACTGGCGCTCCAATACCTGCATCCAGACACCACCTCCATAGGAGTGCCCCTGGGGGGTCCTATACCATCTCCATAAGTACCACCCCCCACTATGGACATTTTTTGTGGACACGAGGGAAGTGTTTAGGTGTCCAGTGACCCACTTCAGCTACCGTGACAGTACCATCTGCTGCCAGTTGAACTACATATCCCAGCTGGCCCCTTTGCAACATCTGGCACCTCCTTTGTGGATCACCGCACATACTTTAGACTTGAAAACATAATATCCATATACGGTAAGCACCATAGAATCACATGATGAGTATGTCGATTTTCAAGGTACAGACCCATAAAGTCTTCATTTTGTAGCATATAGGATATGCGCTCATGGGATTCCTGAAAGCCTTATCTCTATTATATGTCTGCAATATGCATGTCTGAGGAATGTTAGAGCAAGATGGTGTTTTGTGCTACACCTTCATACTTTCTTTACCATTTGCTGATATTTGAGCTATGGAGTTGATGGATAATTTTATCTTAAGCCCCAGTAATTACATCTGCCAAATATAACATCTTTTTATTGCTCAAATTTTGCATGATGTATGCACTGATAAAATGAAAATAAATTACCATTGAAGATAAAACAGTTACCGCTTCACTTTATTTTTTGTTTTTCAGTTTGGTGCATCTGTCCTAAAAGTCTTATTTTAAATATGAATAACAAACCATTTTGGAGAATATTTCTGAGCTTTGTTCCAAAATGCCTATCAATTTAAGCTTCTCAAAAGTTTACAGGACCTAAAATCTTAGATACAATTTCAGGCTAGAGAGGTTTTCCTTTTTCCAAGATTTAGGAGTTAATATTATTTGTTTAATATATTCTCCAAGCCTGAAAAAACAATGCTGAATATACAAAACTTCTCTGATGAGATGAAAAAGAAAAAGTATAAAAATGTATTTATTCTATAAACAAGGTTTTTTGGCCATTTAATAATGTAGATCTAAAATGCAAAACCACAAGCATATATTTATTCACATGATTAATGAACATCTTGGCCAAAAGTTGTGAGACTCATACAAATTTTGTTTATCACAAAGTTTGCTGCTTCAGTTTTTATAAGGGTAATTTCGATCAACTCCGTATATTGTTAGGAAGAGTGGTTAAATGAATTTGAAAAAAATTGCAGTCACTCCTTGATATGAAAATTAACTTAATTAAAAAAACATTCAAGAAAGTAATTCAATTGCTTTGAAGATAGCTTCAAGGTACCTAAGAAAGTCCAGCAGGTGCTAAGACCATTTCTTAAAGAGGATTCAGCTATAGGGTCGATTTAACAGCAGTGCAGAGCTTGATCGAGTACATCTGCAGGCACCGTACAGTGGAGGCATTTGGAGGCTTGCCTGATGTCAAGAAAGACACTTCTCTCCAAGAAAAACATCAAGGACTGAAATACAATGTACATGGATTGTAGTGTAGGGGACTGTGATAAACTTATATACTCTGATGCCATTTCCTTCAGACTGATTGGAACATCTGGATGAAGGATTTTC
The DNA here is from genome assembly GCF_048569485.1 of Anomaloglossus baeobatrachus. Taxonomy (NCBI): domain Eukaryota; kingdom Metazoa; phylum Chordata; class Amphibia; order Anura; family Aromobatidae; genus Anomaloglossus; species Anomaloglossus baeobatrachus. Next base: position 318,345,017 of record NC_134355.1, on the reverse strand, counting down.
CAGAAATGAAATGGGTGAGAAATGAGTTCTATATCATTCCAACAGTAAGTCATCATGTGTGGGGTTGCATTTCTTCCAAAGAAGTGAGCTCACTCAAACTTTTGCTTAAGAACACTGCCATGAATGAAGAAGGATATCTTAATACCTTCCAAGAGCAGCCAGATCAGAACCTCAATTTGCAGATATGGTGTTTTGGGGTGATTATCCCTCCTTAGTGGAAAGTATGAGATCTGATCTGCTAGTATGAGTGATTATGACGGGGATCTAAGGGGAAAGCTTTTATCCATGTGGAGACTGACCAACAAATCCTGTATGCCAGTAGTGAGGAGTCTTATAGTTATAATGCTCCTGTGGGAAATATATAAATTATCTCTTCAGGCAGGAAGTAGACAAACTCTAGTGCCACCTGTTGGAAATAGCAATCCTAAAAGTCAAAATTGACCCTTTAATGAGCCTTGTCATATGACTTGGCATTTATGCCAGATCAGAACCTCAGTTGTCAGTCACGGCATTTTGGGGCAATTACTCTTTGTCAGTGAAAAAAATGAGATCAGATCTGGCTGTGTGAAATGCTAAGACAGGTCTGCGGTATGTATTTTTGGCCTCTACAATCACCCACCCTGTGATAACGTGATCCCTGGTTTGTAGTTCTTACTCACTTGTACCCTTTACAGATGGGTTATTTTCGATGATGGTGTGTAATTTACTTTAGTTGTTTTAATTGATGATTAATAACTTTAGGTTTTAAGGGATTTTTCTGGATATTTGTTACCCTATTTATGTGATCCCGTGTACATTGAAATCGTTAATTCCAACCGGGTCCAAGCCATATTGGAAAGCGTTTTTTAGCCCTGTGCATATTTGGCCACCAATGCTGGACTATGGCCAGTTAGCTAGTCACCAAGCTTTAAACAATAAAAAAATTACACTATTCTTGAGAACAGTGAGAAATTATAATACCAAGTAAATTGCAAAGTTGCAGTTTTACAAGTATTTTGCAATTTAATTCATACATGAACATGGGATTAACTCTATTACTAATAATGCAATAAACAGACTTCACATATTCACTTATATCAAATGTTTTTAACTTTATTTTTTATGTACCCAATAAATTTTGTTAGGATTCTAGCTATTTATACCACTTATTAGACATTTTTAATTTGAAAAAGTTTTGTAATTTTAAATTATGTAATTCTATAATCTTTGGAAAACGTTAAAATGTTTTCCAAATATTATGAAATTACACCATTTCAAATACAAAGTTGTAGAAAACAAATAGGTTTAATTAGCGTTTATTTACATACATTTTCTGTACATTCAGATTTCTTGCTTAATCTGATAACTATCGATTGTTTCTGGTTTTAGAGAAGAGATGGTAAGTCAATATTTCAATTATCGTGTACATTTCCTAGTCAGAGCATCTGTGCAAGGTACAGTTTGCTGTCTGTGCCTCCATCTGCTGAGGCTTCACATTTGGGACATTTTCATGTCCTGTCCATCTGTATATTTGGACTTTTCTGACTCTCAGCAAGCCCTTTTGTGTCTTCAACCCTTTGAAACATTGCCATATATTTTTTTTCCGCTTGCTGACAAGCTTGTATTATTAGCTAGGAGGTTTAGTCAGACTATAGCTTAATAACAACTGCTAAATGATGATTTTATTGTCATGCTTTAGAGACCTCTATTAATGCAGCCAAGTAATTTATTAATAATATTATTTATGAAAATAGAAATATTGTAGACTCTAAAACTGTCACATTTTATTATATTTGAAAAGATAACTTTGCTAAATGTAGTATGTTATAAAAGTATTTGTGGGCATTTTGGGGAGCTGATTGGAATACATTCCGTGAAGTTGTATCGGGATTTGCCCAATGCTCAGAGTGAAGTCAGGTTTGCAGAGCTACAGCTGGAAATGTCATTTCTGACATATTAGTACAATCATAAAGTGTAAAATATAGAAAAGCAAACACAAAATACCATATTTTTCACTTTATAAGACGAATATACCCAAATTTTGGGGGAAAGTAGGGGGTGCGTCTTATAAACCGAATATACGGGGGGTGTACATATATATATATATATATATATATATATATATATATATATATATATATATATATACTGCAGGGTCTGGAGTGGTGCTGGGAGCTGGTGAAGCTGCGGGCGGCAGCGTTAGATCTCCTGCTCCCGCTCATATAATATGCACAGCCGCTGTCCACATCAGCGTGGTGCTGAAACTGCATCATGCTGAGGGGCTGGGGCAGCAGGGCATATTATATCTGCCTGCGCTCCCCTTTGATCGCACATGATCCCCCCTGTGTTAGATATGGCCCCCATGCTGCTGCCCATAGTAAAAAAAAAAAGCTTTACTTACCTCCAGCACTGATCTCCTGTCTCCTGCTGCTGCTGTCTGTGATAAGGCATGCAGAGATGATATCACATCACCGATCACATGACCAGCAGCAAGAACAAGGAAGTGGAGGAGGGAGGACTCGGAGTTCAACTGCGAGGAGGGAGACACAGGGATTACAGCGCTGAGAAGGTAAGGAAAGTGTTTTATTTTATTATGGGCAGCAGCATGGGGGGCATATCTAACACAGGGGAGATGTGCCATCTATAGTGGCCATGGGCAGCACACATGGGGGCCATATCAAACACAGGGGAGATGTGCCATCTATAGGGGCCATGGGCAGCACACATGGGGGCCATATCAAACACAGGGGAGATGTGCCATCTATAGGGGCCATGGGCAGCACACATGGGGGCCATATCAAACACAGGGGAGATGTGCCATCTATAGTGGCCATGGGCAGCACACATGGGGGCCATATCTAACACAGGGGAGGTGTGCCATCTATAGGGGCCCTGGGCAGCACAGGGGGATGTGTCCCAGCACAAGGGGGCTATATTCAAAATAAGGGGGCCATATCCAGATTAAGGGGGTCTAATTTTAGGATGGGGGGCTATGAGGGACATATACCCTATATGATTTGTTAGACGGACACTGGCATTATAAGATGGACCCCATTTAACATTAAAAAAAAAAATCTCTTTTCCTTCACCAAATTTGGGGGTGCGTCTTATAATCAGGCACGTCTTATAAAGCAAAAAAATAAGGTAGATTAAAACTTTACTTGCCCATACATTAATGGGGTAGCTCCACCCTTGGACTGAATGTGTTTATTGCATTTAATTGTGAAATCATTCTGGATCTCTTAAGTTTTTAAGTATTATTGTTTTTACTATTTATCATTATAGTGTAATTTATTCCATGGCACTTTACATGTGAAAAGGTGTACACACAATAGGGACGAGTACAATAATTATAAACAAGACAAGACACAGACAGGTACAGGAGGTGAGAGAACCCTGCCTGCACGGGTTCCCAGTCTACAAGGGATGGGTGAGGATACAGTAGGCGAGGGTGGAGATGGACCTGCGGCGCTATGGAAAACTAAGCATTACTGCAAGTTGTAAACTTGGTGGAAGAGGTGAGCCTTTAGGTTCCTTTTAAGCTTTTTAAGGTAGACAAGAGTCTGATATGTTGTGACAAAGAGTTCCAGAGTATGGGGGACGCACGGGAGAAACCTTGGATACAATTGTGGTAAGAAGAGATGCAAGGCAAGTAGAGAAGGAGATCTTGTGAGGATAGAAGGTTACATGCAAGTAGGTACCAGGAAATTAGGTCACAGATTTATGTAGGAGACAGGTTGTGGATGGCCTTGTATCTCATGGTTGGGGTTTTGAACTGCAGTCATTGGGCAATGGGAAGCCAGTGAATGGATTGACAGAGAAGGGAAGTTGGGGGAGTAGCAGGGGGAGAGGTGGATTAGTCAGACAGCATAGTTTAGAATTGATTGAAGGGCTGCAAGACTGTTTGAAGGAAAGCCAAAGAGCAGCAGGTTGCAGTAGTGCAGGTGGGAGATAATAAGAGCATGCATTAGTGTTAAGTAAATTTTTAGTGTGAACTATAATGGCTGTGGCTTTCTTATTTTTAGAGCTATATTCTTACTTCATCCAAGACTGGGAATAAAAAAGATAGGCCTCAATTTCGATGTCTGGGGATATAGTATGGTGAATAAACACAGTGAAAGAGCGCATGTTTTACATGGTTACAGTTCTATTCCCTCTGGTTGGGGCTGCTTGAATAAAAGGTGGCTGTTCCTGCCAAATTGGGTTTAGTGCGTGAGTTATGGTGCTGAAAGACTGAAGAAGCTATATGGCAGGATGAGACAGGTGTTCAGCCAAAGCATCCCCACATTAGAGTGATTGGAGATTTATCTGGTGCTGGAACCTCTGTCAGATGTATGCCTTTGCTATGTACATTATCCAGTATGGAAGAGGACCTCCGTAATTTGTAAAGTGTTATCTCTTTCAGACAACCTCCACTGGTGTTGCAGGTCCACATTTTGTGCATTTCTTGAATGTTCACATGATTCAGTCAAACCTTTTTCTGCACAATAATGACTTAAACTACCATAACATATGACCATATCATAGTGCATGCAGGTGTGCGCAAATAATTATCCCAAGAGGCCATATAAGAGACTATGATGTTATGAAGGGCCAAACTAACAAGCCAAACTTTATTTCACTATAATTATTACTATTGTTTTATACTAAATCTTATCCTTCATTTTAAATTTGTAGACTAGCTAATATACTATACGTCTTATTGTAACATATATTCTCAAATGTAGCAGATACTGAAAACCAAAAATTTTACTGCTTTTTATAAACTTTGTTACAAGCATTACATCATAATATTCAACCTTGATTAACAACTTCCAGCATAGTATGATGCTACCATAAAGCCCCCTAAACGTTATGATGTCACCAAAAAGCATAATGTCTGAACAAAGCCTCCCAAAAAGTATGATGCCGTCCCAAACAGAATGATGTCCATACAAAGCCAACCACACAGTATCATGTCCCTACAAAGTCTCCCACACAGTATAATGTCCACATGTAGCCCCACACAGTATGATATCCCTACACAACACCCACACAATATAATGTACTTCCGAATTGTAATGTCCCCACAGAGCCTCACACATAAAATGATGTCTCCACACCTCCAACCCCACTCAGTATGATGTCCTTACAAAGCCCTCACACAGACACACACACACACACACACACACATACACACACACTCTACCCTCTAACACACCATGATTCCCGCAGATACTGACAATTAGAAAAAAATTCTGACCTAATTCTGTTCCACTGATGTGCTGCTCTGGTCTGCACAGTGCACTGTAGCTCCTCCCAGCTGGCATGATGTAATAATTTAATTTAACCTGCTGGGCTCTCAGACACACAGATTTCATGGTGGAATAGGAAGCTGGTAGCTCACTGTTCAGTCATTGTATTTGCCAGTATATGTACAGTATCTTGAGGATGCAGATACCGATGTAATTGAGATGCCGGGCTGAGGGTAGCTGAATGGTGCGACATGCAACAGTTTACCTTTTAGCTTAGTCTTCTAGGTGTCTTAGTTCAGGGGCTGTACAGGAACAGTCAAAGGGCCCCACAACACGCTCAAGTACTAGAAAAATGTTTATTACACAAAAATACTAATAAAACTGAGAGAAACAGGGAGAAAAAGAATAAAAAGTGATTTGTACTTGCATTGTGTCGGAATAAACACACCCATTTTAGCAAACATTTATTTCCATAAAGATTTGTGGCATCTTCTACCCCATTTTCACAAATTTTCAAATAAGTGAGCAGGCTGGTAAATGCTTATGTCCCATGAAAAATACAGAATGCGTCATCCTACCTTTCTCCATCGGAGTAGACACAGATGTTTGGCCGATACCAGAAAAATCTGTAGGTTTGGCTAACATTTTTCTAATATGTTTCCCCATTTTAAATATAGATGAAACTAGTCCACTCTATTAACGTACATCCCATTGTTTGTTAGCTTTTGTTTGCATTCAACCAAGGCCAGTAAATCTTCATTAAATTGTAAGAAAAATAGTCTCTATAAATCAATGTATTGTTTATTTGAAATGATTATGAATACATGAAATAACAATTGTGAACATCTTTTCTAGGATCTCTGCTTTGTGCCTTGCTATTGTTATTTTTCCTGGAATTTATGAATATATTGACAACTGGAAAAATCTATTTACCTTATTAACAGTATATGTTCCTTATTGCATAGCATTAGAGTGTTTAAAGAAGCAATATATAAATTCTCCACGTTTGCTCAAATACGATTTATAATGCCAATTGAATGTGCCTAAAAAATGTTCTGAGGTCTCTCCATATCCCACAGCACAAAAAATGTGCATAAACATGTCCTCATCTGTCAACTGTGCTTATTTAAGTCAGCTCCTTTTTATTTGTAATCTTTGGTACCTTCAGCACTCGCGGGGCCCTACAGAGTTATGGCGTCTTGTATTATCCAGTCATGGCCCAAGTCAATGCCAAAAGCCACCCAAAATGAAGAAAATAAGATGCAACTGGAAAATGGAGCATGGAGGTGCTGATCTTTTTACCCCTTCCTGGCTTTCACAATCCAGCAAAATGGTGGCAGGTTACTATTTTGCTGGATTTGCTAGAAGGGAAGTGTATGTGTGTATATATATATGTATATATATATATATATATATATATATATATATATATATATACATATACATATATATATACTGCTCAAAAAAAATAAATGGAACACTTAAAAAGCAAAATGGTATTTTAGTGGTCCCTTTATTGTTTTGAGCAGTATATATATATATATATATATGTATATATATATATATATATATATATATATATATATATATATATATAGAGAGAGAGAGAGAGAGAGAGAGAGAACTTTCAAGTGAAACTCGACAGTCTATTCTTGTTCTTAGAAATAAAGGATATTCCATGCGAAAAATTGCCAAGAAACTGAAGATTTCCTGCAACGATGTGTACTACACCCTTCAGAGGAAAGCACAAGCATGCACAAACCAGAATAGAAAGAGAAGTGGGAGGCCCCGCTGCACAACTGAGCAACAAGACAAGTACATTAGCATCTCTAGTTTGAGAAATCGACGCCTCATAGGTCCTCAACTGGCAGCTTCATTAAATAGTATCCGCATAACGCCAGTGTCAACGTCTACAGTGAAGAGGCGACTCCTGGATGCTGGCCTTCATGGAAGAGTGGCTAAGGAAAAGCCCTATCTGAGACTGGCTAACAAAAAGAAAAGATTAATATGGGCAAAAGAACACAGACATTGGACAGAGGAAGATTAAAAAAAAGTGTTATGGAAAGACAAATCAAAGTTTGAGGTGTTTGGATCACACAGAAGAACATTTGTGAGATGCGGAACAACTGAAAAGATGCTGGAAGAGTGCCTGAGACCATATGTCAAGCATGGTGGAGGTAATGTGATGTTCTGGGGTTGCTTTGGTGCTGGTAAAGTGGGAGATTTGTACAAGGTAAAAGGGATTTTGAATAAGGAAGGCTATCACTCCATTTTGCAACGCAATGCCATACCCTGTGGACAGCGCTTGATTGGAGCCAATTTCATCCTACAACAGGACAATGACCCAAAGCACACCTCCAAATTATGCATGAACTATTTACAGAGGAAGCAGGCAGCTGGTATTCTATCTGTAATTGAGTGGCCAGTCCAGTCACCAGATCTCAACCCTATTGAGCTGTTGTGGGAGCAGCTTGTCCGTATGGTATACAAAAAGTGCCCATCAAGCTAATCCAACTTGTGGTTGATGCTTCTGGAAGCATGGGGTGAAATATCTCCAGATTACCTCAGCAAATTAACAGCTAGAATGCCAAAGGTCTGCAAAGCTGGAATTGCTGCAAAGGAGCATTCTGTGACGAAAGCAAAGTTTGAAGGAGAAAATTATTATTTCAAGTAAAAATCATTATTTCTAACCTAGTCAATGTCTGGACTATATTTTCTATTCATTATGCAACTCATTTGATAAATAAAAGTATGATTTGTCATGGAAAAGACAAAATTGCCGGGGTGAAGCCAAACTTTTGAACTATATACAGTATGTGTATGAATTGAATTAGCATATATATGAACTGAATTAGCTAGAATCATATATATATATATATATATATATATATATATATATATTTATTTATATTTATATATAGGATTCTAGCTAATTCAACTCTTTTAGAAAAATCCAAGGCGTATTACATTTGTCTTCTATGTATTTGTTCATCTTCAGTAACAGCTTGTTCAAATTATTTACACACTTTGAAGAAAGATAATTCCTCTGTTCTACTTTTTTTTACTGGTTAGCATCATGCTTCAATTCATATTAATATAAACAATTTACATGTTCCACTCCATTGGATACATTTAATTATACTACAAGATAACATAATACTATATCCTACTATAACTAAGATATGAGTAACTCCCTGTTCACAAGGTGAGGTACTGCTAATAATTTTCCCTTTACTTAAACTGGACGATTGTTAACAGATTATTACCCATTTGAATTTCTTTGTATGATAATGATATTGGCTAGTTGTGTTGTGTCATCTTGGTACACAAATCATTTGTGAATGAAAAAAGACATACATTTTCTACCAGTAGATTGCAAAAGGTGGTATACAAGGTGTCATCCTTTACATCTTGTGTTAATGAATCACCCATTTCTCCATCAAATGTGGCAGCTATAAAGTGTGTAATGAATTTCTTAAGCATCATTTGCTGTTTGCATAAAATGTTCAGAAGCAGCAAATATTTGAAAGATCTCATATTTGAAATACTGTGCCCTTAATAGTTTTTCTCCATGCTTCTTCCAAAGCTGCTTTATCAAGAAATTCACACCATTTATCTGTGTAAAGCAAAGTAGCTGAACATAGCAATAGGATAACATCTCACACAGTCTACACATGCAATTATCTTTCCTATTCAAATTCATAACTTAACCAGCATGAACCAAAACACGAAGCTTGGGAACAAATTCACCTTGAATGAGAGTTAACATTGAATATTTGACATAAGATGTGTTAATCTTAGAATGAAGAGGAACAACTTAACGTTTTTACAGAGAACCGCCATACTGCTTGTTTTAATTCTTTCAAGGATGCATAAATGTGTTTACCACTTGTGTTTGATATCTGTTCTATAAATCCATTTAACACGGAATCAAAAATTGTTCAATTGCACAATTCCATCAGATAAAGATAATTGTAATGGATAGAGAAATACATTAACAGTATACTTGGCCAATGCAAATAAGTTTTATGAAACAGTAGAAATTCTTTTTTGTTAAGATCGAGTCTTAGGGCAATAGTGGTAAAGGTATACAACATTGCAAAATACCTATCCTCCAAAAAGAAGAACATCTCCTCAATAGATAGATTAGTATTTCTAGCACTCCATCCCCTCATAGATGGAGTATTTCTGGCACTCCTGAGATAAAACTCCTTGTGCAAACGAAACTTTTATTGTATTACTCGGTGCAAAAATAGACACCAAAGTTTATAGCCTTTTTAAATGTAAAAAGTAGTAGCAACAAATACCAATATATAGGCCCTGAGTAGGAAAGTATATCAAATAGCAAAAGGGTTACTCACGCAAATCTCATAAGAGACACAAATATGTTAAAACGTAACATTTATTAAGAATATAATAAAAAGTGAACAGGGTCACTAGTGAACATGATTATTAAAAAGGAAAACACATATGGTGCCTGGTCACAAATCACATAAGTAGCAGCACCAATGCGTAGGGCACACAAAAACACCCAAAAGTGCAGTGACCAAAACAAATGGCCACGCACCACCCAAACCCGAACCTCTCGAGGGACCGCCTCTGAAGGGTGTGCTAAGGGAGACAATAATGGGAAGTTGAATAACCTTAAACAATTTTTATAGCCTAGGAAGCCATCCTTATTTCAAATGGATCCTGCCAAAAAGTAAAGGTCTCACCAAATCAGATGGGCTTATCCATACATCAAACCTGGGACCTCATGAATCCAGATATACCATGTAACGTCCTTCGTTGGTTTGTTTTATGATGCAGTCTAATAAAGTACTTCCGACGCGTTTCAATAGCTCTTCAGGGAAGTCATCATCAATAACAAATGCTCTGCATTCTGTCAGTGCACCTAGATGCTACTGACCATAATAAATGCCCTTGCTGGACTGTAAACAAAAATAAATATAAAACACCAATATAAGCCCACCGCATTGTAGATCATCAATATTAATGACTGGTTCAAACGGAAACACTCACCCCACGTGTCCTTTACACCAAGACCAATTCAAATGTGCCACACCACCCAAGACACAGGCAGCGCCGTTTTATATCACGCGCGCATGCGCAGTTCACCCTTTTCAGGCGTGGCACGTGCATACCCGGAAGAACACGATACCAGAAGTCAACACGTCATTATGGAAAGCCGGCCGTATCATCACCTAGCGCCGACAAATACACCCGATGACGCTACATCCAGTGTATGGATCGCAAACAGGAACTGTAAGTATACAGATTGCGTCATTGCATTGATTATGATTGCGTTCCAAATGCTGAATTACAGCGGCAATCAAGCGGGTACAAAACCCCGCTTATAGCGGTATCCAACAATAATGCCTGTCAATGCCTATATAAGGCCATTCTCATAATATAGAAATACACTAATAATAACAGTGATGCTTGGCTTTTGACGCCACTCAAACAGAAAGCACTATTACCAAATATATATAACAGCATCAAAAAGGGAGAACCCTTCTATCATTAATACACATAAGGTACAGTTAGAGCTACCTAGATGGTATCAGGAAAAGCCTCTTTTCACAATTTAAAAAAAAAATAACATTCTTTTTTGCTGCACTGCATTTCACACTTCCAGGCTGATCTACAGTCCAAATGTCACAAAGCCAAGTTAATTCCGAATGTGTAAACCTGCTAAATCTAAAGGGGGTGGAATTCTACTTGTAGACACTGTAGATATATATAGATATACATATACATCTTTATATATCTATATACAGTACATATTTTATATATATATATATATATATATATATATATATATATATATATATATATATATATATACTGTATACATAACAATACTTATAAATGTACCTGTTAGTTACAGGTCAGCATCTGTAAATTTGGCAGATAAGTATAGATAAACATTCTGTTGGATTTCAATATGCCCCACTATGACAGAAGATGACATTTCCTGCCGTTTTATTTACTTTTAACCAATTAGGAAATATACAGTACAGACTTGTCTTGTTCGAATCGACCAGTAATTTCGAAAAAACTCTTTATTAACCTTTGCACAATAAGCTTTTGTGCCCTTAGCTGTTCTATGGATCTATGTGATACAGATCTGTAATATGTACCTACAAAAATTGTATGGGGCTATTTTTGTTATCAATTTAATTATATTGGGAGATTCGTGAGAAAAGAATTGTTATGTTTTCTATCAGATGCCATACAATAGAGGTATTCATCTTAGAAATATTGCTTCTAGAATTATGTAACATGGAGACACTACAAATGCATAACAACTCTGTGTGGCACTGTGTAGGATATAGGCTTATGTCATTGCCACATTCATTAACCATAAATCTAAGAAAAAAAAAGCACAGTTTTATAGACAGAAATACCATAGTATTATGGCTTTAAATGTAGTTAAATATTATAACCAAAAAAAAGCCAGATCACCAATGCAGCAATACATCTTCCAGAGCCCATAAGAAAGCCACTGCCATGGACATCAAACAGTTAAGGTTGTAGAGGAGATCTAGCTCATGAAGGATAAAAAATATCCGACTTTATTGCAGTACGTTAAAATAGTGATAACACCGGAATTAATGCAGTAATCAGCATGTAGCCCTTGCACATTTCTGCTGTGTATAGTGTGACGCCCTGGCCTATCAGGTCGTCACAGGACATTGTGCAATCTGCCCTTCTGCATGATGTCCATATTCTCCTTGGTTACGGGTCCCTGGCCTTTGGTGTTGCTAAGAACAAGCCAATCAAAAATCCTAGAAACACTCTGTACCACACCCACCAGACACACCAATGGGTAGCCTGAAGGGAATAGGGCCGCCTAGTTGGGGGGTTTGTTAGGGAGGGTCAGGAGTGTCAGGAGTAGTCAGTCAAGTGGTGACTCTCGAGAGGAGAGGTCACAAGTAGTTGGAGGAGGTTAGGAGCTGGGCTCCTTAGTTACTAAGTGGCAGACGTTGGTCTGGGCCTGGTAGGAGCAGGAACCCCAATCGCAGGGGATCATGTCAAGAGGCACGGAACTGCCGAGTAGGGCAGCCGGTTGCCTTGAGCCATCTCAAGGCAGGGGCCAGGGCACGGCGGGGTACGTTGACCCTAGACCGGGAAGTAGCTTCAAGCATCCTGGTAATTTACCCGACGACGGCGAAGACTTCACGATTCGTCCTCCACCCGCTCCAAAATCCGGGTACTAGAGCAACGAGGAGGATAGGACTTTCCCAATACATAGTTCAGAAAATCCCAAGCGTGAACCCTGAGAGCAAGCTCACTCCATTAGCCATACGGGTGAGTGGGACCTGACTAGTTCTATACTACAGGGGCCAACCAGTAAAGAAAGTGCCAAGGAAAAGGTCACAGGCTAACAAGCAACACCATCGGGCATGGGATCCCAGCGTACTCACTCCCTGCTACAGCAGTGCTAAGAATTCTGGTTTACAAGTTGTCGGTGTCAGCGTTATTGGACTGAGTGAGTACGCAGTGACCCTTTCCTCCCAAACGGTGCTCCCCACTCACCATCACCAAGCCCCGAGGCACTTCCGCCTACCCACGGAGGGGTTAAACACCTGGCTGCCATTTTTTCGCCACCGGGCACTCCCAACAGCAGTGGTGGTATTCTACCATACCACAGACCGTGGGTGGCATCACGAACTGTAAACCCAAATCCCCTGTAAATATCCCCCTTTTATTTCGGGTGACCGCACGACCCCTCCCGGGTCTGGAAACCCCTCGAGCCACTACAGATCTGGATCTGAGCAGCAGCCCGGCTGCTCGCGCTGGGGCGATACAATAGCATCTTTAATCATGTTAGGATGCTAAATGGACAGAAACGCGTAGTTGCTACACGCTGATTACTGCACTTGTTCTGATGTTTAATGCACTTCAATAAAATCTGGAATTATTTACTCCATCATGAGCGGCATCTCGGCCAACTTAACTTAAAAAGATACTTTTTTTGTAGAGATCAATCATGAGAAATAAATCCACAAGAAAATCATGCTGGAAGTGCTGTAGCACCAGATCAATGCCCTTGGAAGGACAAGCAGCTGTACCATATACCACTAATTCATTGAGACAAACGCGTTAGGTTTCATTTAAAGGTTCTGTTTACTTTATATACATTATCTGTCTCCTTGTAAGCGTGCTCAGCGCGGTAGCAGTGGATGAGGTACTCGATATGTTCACTCCGGCATGCTACAGACAAATGTTGAGTGTGAGTAAACACTTTACCTCGTTGCAATGGTACTTCTTGCCCAACAGCAGACTTTTTATCATCTCATGCACACTGCGTGGTACAGAGTTCAAAGTCAATAAGGAAGAGTGTGCAATGGTAAAAATTTCACGCATTTGACTTGAAACAGGTTTCAATCACCGTTCCATTTTGCTTGCAACATGTTTCAATTATAGTTTCTTACAAGGCATTGACATTTTAGCACAGGCCGGCTCTTTCATTACATGTTACTTATTCATTCTACATTGGCAGCGAAGGAGGAAGGGTGAGGTTCACTCAACTGTATTCCACTGGTATCTAACTATAAAGGTCAATGTGTTTTGCTGTGGCTAGAATACCCAGCTTAGCTCTGCTATTTTTCTCAGAGTCACTCTTAAGGGTGCTTTACACGCTGCGACATCGCTAACGATATATCGTCGGGGTTACGGTGTTTGTAATGCACATCCGGTGTCGTTAGCGACATCACAGCGTGTGACAGCTAGCAGCGACGATCAACAATCGCAAAAACGGCAAAAAACGTTCATCGTTGACACGTCACTCCAAATCATAATATCGTTGGTGTTTCATTCCGCAGGTTGTACCTGCGGCACCACACATCGCTGTGTGTGACACCGGAGGAATGACGAACATCATCCTACCTGTGTTCATTGGAAAGGAGGAAGAAAGGAGGTGGGCGGCATGTTCCGGCCGCTCATCTCCTCCCCTCCTCTGCTATTGGGCGGCCATTTTGTGATGCTGCTGTGACGTCGATGTGACGCCGAACTCACCTACCCCTTGAAGGAGGGATTGTTCGGCAGCAACAGCGACGTCGCTGAACAGGTATGTGTGTGTAACGCTGCCGTAGCGATATTGTTCGCTATGGCAGCGATCACCACATGTCACACGAATGACGGGGGCGGGTGCTATCGCTCGCGACATCGCTAACAATCGCTAGCAATGTCGCAGCGTGTAAAGCACCCTTAACAGTTGATTCTTCTGTGCCAGTGGCCTTCAGCCAGGCGACCTCTTTCTCACTCTCTAAAAAGAGTCCCTGTTACTGCTCTGCCACAGTTTGCATCTTGTCACAAGGCCTGCTTGATGGGGAATCCTCCATGTCTCTTAGTAGGCCTTCAAGTCTGCAATCTCATTCCAGTCACCTCTGCTTCCTTCTACACATGACTTCTGCCTTAGCTTCCACTACACTACTCTGCTAAAACCAGAAAAAACCCTTCACTGTATTCCCCTTACTCCACTCCACTGTGAACTAACTGTTCAGTTAAACCTGCCAACCCTGTCTCTGTTCCTAGAACCCGATCTTTCCCATACAAATGGCAAACCAGGAACTGGTGACATTAAGTGATGGCTGGTAGCACTACTCCCATACATAGAATTAACCAAGTTACCACAGCTATATATGTAAATACATATCACACATTACACATAAAAGCAGTGGTGTCTTCAGGGGGGTACAAGAGCATAAAATACCCTCCTGCAATCTTATAAATCACATTTTCTGACATTGTATCACAATAAGAAATATCGTTTCCATAGACCCCCTTAGATGATAGAAGATTTGACAGATTATTAGTTTCAAAGTGAGTCAAGGACGCAACTAATGCATAATGTCTTTACTAAAAGTCCAGATAACCAAAGGAACTGATACTTCTACCTGTCAGTATGTAATTTGCTTCTTTATTCCTTTCTGTTTGAAACACTGTAAATGCAATCACTTAAAAAATTAGTTTTCCTAAACACGCAATTAGATATTAATTTGCTTCACTGAGGTCAAATAGATCAACATGAGTAGTATGTCCTTAACACAATTAAATTAAAACAGCCAATTTATCCTCTGAGACAACATGCAAATTGATTTAATGCTTTTAAAACCTGTGGATGATAATTAAAATATGACCTTTTCACAGCCTTTTTGTACATCGTGTAAAAACACAGTGGATGTCAGTTTGATATGTAATTAATAATAATGCTCACCACTGCTTGATACTCGATCGAGAATAATGGTGTTTGGGCATGCTCTGTACTTAATCGAGTATCACCAGTGCTGGAGCCCCCATCTCACATGTTCCGCAGTTGTTTTTCAGCCACTAAACATGAGAGGATTGCCTGCCAATCACAGTAATGCTGTAGCCATGTTGGCTACTGTCAGTACTGCGATTGGCCAACCGTATCTCATCATCGGGGTTATATAAGATTAGGTAATGCCATGCTCAGCACACTCCAACCCCGAAAGGGTGTAGAGAAAGCTGCTGTAGAAGGGATAGTGTATTAGTTTTGCATTAAAGGCCAATAGGCAGGGATTATTTCCATACAGTGTTTGCTGCTGCATTCTAAAGCCAATAGTCTTTTTCAGATCTACATATATTCTTTTCTAGTCCCTACTAATACCACTCTAAGCTGCATTAATTAATTAGTGTACGGAATAGGTATAAGCTGACCTGTAGATGTTTGGGTTCGTCTCGTGTTGCCGGACTTTAGTTAAAGGTTCAGGAACCGGACTTGATCCAAAATTGACCAAGGACCCCAAATCCATGTAAGTCAATGGGTACCCGATCTTGTGCTGTAAAATGGCAGTAGTAAGGGTTACGGGCTACAAAAGGAAACGAAGGGGGAAATTGCCCTGCAAGCGAATGTGGATAAGGAATATAAAAAAAGACTTGGGTTCCTGCCTATTTTTGATAACCAGCGCAGGTAATGCAGACAATTGTAGGCTATAACCCTCAGCTGTTTGTTTTACCTTGGCTGGTTAATAAAAATAGAGATAATTCCATGCCGTTTTTTAAATCATTTAAGTAACTAATTTAAAAAAAACAGCATGGGCTCTCCCTTATTTTTGATAACCAACCAAGGTAAAGCAGATAGATGGGGGCTGGTATTATCAGGCTGGAAAGGCCAATGGTTATTTGGCCCCTCCAGCATGAAAATAAGAGCTTGCAGCTGTCCCAGAAGTGGTGCATTCATTAGATGTGGTGGAGTGGGATGAAGTCTTTATTCAAATAAACATTTTTTTTTCCTGTGTGTGTGTTTTTTTTAAGTCTATTCTTACCGGGTCTGTAATGGTGTGTCTGATAGACGCCTATCCATTACTAACCCCCGGACTTTATTTCAGCTGTCAATTCACAGCTGACATCAACCCAAAAAGCATTACCCTGAAGAGCCAAGCAAAGCACCAAAATTGGCGCATCTAATGGATGCGTCGTTAATGGGGCGGCTGTGAACTACTATTTTCAGGCTTGGAGGGGAAAAATATCCATGGGCCTTCCCAGCTTGATAATACTAGCCTTCAGCTCTTAGCTTTAGTACAAGTTGTACCAATACAACTTGTACTAAAGCTGTACTGTGGATACTGAGATTTTTGGAAACCTGATGGTGCTGGCTGTTCCTCAGTACTCGATCCCCAGCTGCCACTATTTCACCCTTAGTGACATCCACACCCTACACAAGCATGTGTCCTGTAACATCACCAATGTCCTGACCAATGCATTTACTGGGAAAGTCCAATTAACCACCGACACGTGGACAAGTGCTTGTGGACAGGGATGCTACATTTACTTGCCAGCAAATTAAGTATACCTTGTGGAGACTGGGACTGAGTTGAACTTGGGAACGGCTCACGTGCTACCAACGACAAAGATTGCAGGTCCTAATTCCATCACAGTTTCCCTCACCTCCAACGCTAGTTCCTGCATCCACTCCTCCTTCTCATCCTCCATATCTGAATTGTCGCCCATAGCAGTGGCAAGTTGTAAGGACTGCAGCACTGCCTCGATGAGGCTACAACAGGTTTCGCTGAAACTCATAGCTTTATATGACAAACAGCACACCGCCGCACAGGTCTTGAAAGGTCTAACACACCAGACAGATCTGTGGATCTCGCTGTTAAACCTACAACCCGGCATGGTCGTGTGTGATAATGGCTGTAACCTGGTGGCGGTTCTGAAGTTGGACAAGCTTCCACATGTACCATGCCTGACTCACATGTTCAACTTAGTGGTTCAACGGTTTCTGGAAACTTACCCAGATATGCCTGAGTACCTTGTGAAGGAATGTCGCCTGTGTGCCTATTTCAACAAGTCAGCTTCAGCCACTGACAGTCTGGCAGTGCTATAGCAATACTTGCAAGTGACAGCTCACAGACTGGTGTGCAACGTGCCATGCACTGAAACTCTGCGTTACACATGTTGGCAAGGCTTTGTGAACAGCAAAGGGCTGTTGTTGAAAACTAGCTACAACATGCGTGTCAGTATTCCGGCCAGGCTCTGCACATAAGATCTGATAAGTGGGCATGAATCTCTGATATCTGTGAGGTTCTCCAAAACTTTGAGGAATCAACTAAAATGTACTCACAGCAAAAAAGAGGGCAACCAGTCTAGTTAGCCCAGGCCATCACATCTAATGCACCAACAGGATGCAGACAAACCTCTCAACATGATGGACACTTCACAGGTGCAAGGTAAATTGCACACTAGTGGCGCGCATAGGGCACTGTTCACACTCATATGCGCATGGTATCCAGCCAGCAACCTATTATTTGATAATAGGTTGCTGGCTGGATACCATGCGCATACGAGTGTGAACAGTGCCCTATGCGCGCCACTAGTGTGCAATTTACCTTGCACCTGTGAAGTGTCCATCATGTTGAGAGGTTTGTCTGCATCCTGTTGGTGCATTAGATGTGTTGGCCTGGGCTAACTTGACTGGTTGCCCTCTTTTTTGCTGTGAATATATTAAATTTTTGGAGGAGTTTTTATCTCCTCTTTCTGTTGCTATTTCTTGAATCAACTAAAATGGTCAAAGGCAATGACACAATAATCAGCATAACCATCCCACTTCTGTGTCTACTCAAACACTTGCTGCTTACAATTAAAGAGGAAGCTTTGCATGCGCACCAGATGGAGAAAGAAGAAGAAAGTACACATGGTGATATTACTAAACCCAGCCTCATATCACTTTCTCAGAGCAGATTTGGTGATAATGGGGAGGAGAAGGCTGAGGAGGAGAAGAGACAAAAGATGGTTGCCTGAGCTTTAGACGATACTACCCACCCCAGATTCATCCCGTCTGTTAAGCATGCATCGCTTGAAGAGGATAAACAGGACAATAAAAGGGAAGAGGAGGAGAAGATGGAGAGTCCTCCACCTGGTGGAGACAGGGAAGTCTTGACTGTTGGGAGTCTAACACACATGTTTACTTTATGTCCTGCTGTCTTTCCCATGACCCTTGTGATATACACATTTTGGCTAACTGGTTACTGGTTGTTCAACATTCTTGACCCATGCTACAAGGAGAACTATCATCTCTCCTTTTGGCGGCGGAGAGGTCTTGTAAAATGGTGCAATAACAGAAAGCCCTAGTTGAACAATTATTAAAAAAATTCCCATCTGACCACTCTAGCTGCAGAGGTCATAGTTCCTTGGGCAATCAGGGAGGAGAGACAAGTGAGATACACACCAGGTTCAACAGAAGCAATGGAAGAGTTCTGGGACAGTTTCATTAGACCCTTCCAACACCAAAGACCAGATGCATGGAGTATTTGCCACAAGGGAAAAGTTTTGGAAGCTGGTGAAGCAGTACTTCTTACAGTGGTGTGAAAAAGTGTTTGCCCCCTTCCAAATTTCTTATCTTTTGTATGTTTGTCACACTTCATTGTTTCAGATCATGAAACAAATTTAAATATTAGACAAAGTTAACACAAGTTAACAAACCTGAACTGTAAAGTTCAGTGTCCATACCAAACACCTTATGTTCTGTGCTGAATACTGAACACAGACTGTTTACTGTATGTCCGTTCCTGTATAATAAATACAACAAAGCTTGTTAAAAGGTTGGATAACAGCCAATCAGCAAAGCTTTTGGGCTGTGGTCACTTCCGGAGCCATTGCTGCCATGCCAAGTATTGGCATGGCTGCGATTGGCCATGGGAATGACTGTAAAAAAAAAATAAAAAGGAAGCAAAATGGTTAAAGCAGGACTTACTTTTAAGTCTCTGCGGTGCAGCTGTAAGACTACTTCCGAGTCCGCTCGTTATCCCTCATGCATATTCACTACTCCTCCCGCTCACAGTCTGTGACATCGTCTGGGATTGGCTGCAGTCAGACTGCTGGCATTCAGGCATCTCTGATCGGTTGACCTCACAGAGGCTGTCTGTCTGCTTAAGTCAAGTGTAAAAATAACTAAATAAAAAAATGATGTAGGGGGACCCATACATAGATATCCAATGCAGATAAAGTATACAGGTACAGGTTGCAGATCCCAGCTGTGCGCAATTTCTTAGATGTGTATTTAAGCTGACAGGGGTGATTGTATAAATCTGTGCCAAGCTGACCTTATGTACCCCCAGGGGATTCGGAATGCACCGTGTTGGTGGAAGTCACAAGACTATCGCGTGACATATTGGAGGTATCAAGGCAGAGCTGCGAGGTACAGTTCATCACAATGATCTACTTCAGTATGGTGCATGTAGGCCTAATCCAGCCTGCTGCCAATTTCCTTAACCAAGCCTCATGCAACCAGTCCTAAAACAGCCTAGTCCATACTGCTCTAATCCAGCCTTGTGCATCCAACTCTAAAACAGCCTGGTTCAAACTGCTCCAATCCAACCTCATCCATCAAGCCCAGAAACAGACTGGCACATACAAGACTAATTCAGCCTTGTGCATGTAGTCCTATTACAGCCTGGTCCATACTTCTCTAATCCAGTGTCATGTATCCAGCCCTAAAACAGCCTGCTCTATACAGGCATAATATAACCGTATTCATCCAGTCGAAAAACAGACTGGTACATACT
This sequence comes from Anomaloglossus baeobatrachus, assembly GCF_048569485.1. NCBI lineage: Eukaryota > Metazoa > Chordata > Amphibia > Anura > Aromobatidae > Anomaloglossus > Anomaloglossus baeobatrachus. Next base: position 318,324,766 of record NC_134355.1, on the reverse strand, counting down.
GCTCTAATCCAGCCTTGTACATCCAGTCTTAAAACAGCCTGATCCATACAAGCCTAATATAGCCTAGAAGAGCCTAGTCCATACTGCTCTAATCCAGCTAGGCTCTATACAGCCTGAAAAGAACCTGGTTCATAATGCTCTAATCCAGCTTTGTGCATCCAGCCCTAAAATTGCCTGGTCCATACTGCTCTAATCCAGTCTCATGCATTCAACCATAAAACAGCCTGATCCATACAAGCCTAGTATAGCCTTGTGCATCCAGTCCTAAAACAGCCTGATCCATATTACTCTATTCTAGCCTTGTGCATTCAGCCCTAAAATAGCATGATCAATAGAGGCCTAATAGAGCCTCGTGCATCCAGCCCTAAAACAGCTTGGTCCATATCGCTCTAATCCAGCCTCGAGCATCCACCCCTAAAACAACTTGATGCATACTCCTGTAATCCAACCTTGTGGATTCAGCCCTAAGACAGTCTGATACATACAAGCCTAATATAGTGCATACAGCCGTAATACAGTCTGGTTAACACTGCACTAATTAAGCCTGGTGCATACAGCAGTAATACAGAAAGGTCCATACCGCTCTAATCCGGCTTTGTGCATCCAGCCCTAAAACAGTGTCATTTTGTAGGCCTTGCCCAGAAGTGGAAGAGACTGAGTGCACTGATGCCCAAGCACTTGTTGTGTTGGAGGTTGAGAACACGGGAGGGCTGGTGCACACCAACTACGGACCACCGCAAAACATAGCAGAGGATGATGGAACACAGGTCTCAACTGCTGCAGCTTTTATGTCACACAGGGTTCAGTTCTAAAGAAAAATGAAATATATATATATATATATATATATATATATATATATATATATATATATATTTATATATACAGTGCCTACAAGTAGTATTCAACCCCCTGCAGATTTAGCAGGTTTGATAAGATGCAAATAAGTTAGAGCCTGCAAACTTCAAACAAGAGCAGGATTTATTAACAGATGCATAAATCTTACAAACCAACAAGTTATGTTGCTCAGTTAAATTTTAATAAATTTTCAACATAAAAGTGTGGGTCAATTATTATTCAACCCCTAGGTTTAATATTTTGTGGAATAACCGTTGTTTGCAATTACAGCTAATAATCGTCTTTTATAAGACCTGATCAGGCTGGCACAGGTCTCTGGAGTTATCTTGGCCCACTCCTCCATGCAGATCTTCTCCAAGTTATCTAGGTTCTTTGGGTGTCTCATGTGGACTTTAATCTTGAGCTCCTACCACAAGTTTTCAATTGGGTTAAGGTCAGGAGACTGACTAGGCCACTGCAACACCTTGATTTTTTCCCTCTTGAACCAGGCCTTGGTTTTCTTGGCTGTGTGCTTTGGGTCGTTGTCTTGTTGGAAGATTAAATGACGACCCATCTTAAGATCCTGGATGGAGGAGCGGAGGTTCTTGGCCAAAATCTCCAGGTAGGCCGTGCTATCCATCTTCCCATGGATGCGGACCAGATGGCCAGGCCCCTTGGCTGAGAAACAGCCCCACAGCATGATGCTGCCACCACCATGCTTGACTGTAGGGATGGTATTCTTGGGGTCGTATGCAGTGCCATCCAGTCTCCAAACGTCACGTGTGTGGTTGGCACCAAAGATCTCGATCTTGGTCTTATCAGACCAGAGAACCTTGAACCAGTCTGTCTCAGAGTCCTCCAAGTGATCATGAGCAAACTGTAGACGAGCCTTGACATGACGCTTTGAAAGTAAAGGTACTTTAAGGGCTCGTCTGGAACAGAGACCATTGCGGTGGAGTACGTTACTTATGGTATTGACTGAAACCAATGTCCCCACTGCCATGAGATCTTCCCGGAGCTCCTTCCTTGTTGTCCTTGGGTTAGCCTTGACTCTTCGGACAAGCCTGGCCTCGGCACGGGTGGAAACTTTCAAAGGCTGTCCAGGCCGTGGAAGGCTAACAGTAGTTCCATAAGCCTTCCACTTCCGGATGATGGTCCCAACAGTGGAGACAGGTAGGCTTAACTCCTTGGAAAGGGTTTTGTACCCCTTGCCAGCCTTGTGACCCTCCACGACCTTGTCTCTGATGGCCTTGGAATGCTCCTTTGTCTTTCCCATGTTGACCAAGTATGAGTGCTGTTCACAAGTTTGGGGAGGGTCTTAATTAGTCAGAAAAGGCTGGAAAAAGAGATAATTAATCCAAACATGTGAAGCTCATTGTGAAATACTTCTTAATACTTTAGGGGAACCAAACAGAATTCTTGTGGTTTGAGGGGTTGAATAATAAATGACCCTCTGAATAAACTTTTCACAATTTAAAAAAAAAAAAAAAGAAATAACATTCTTTTTTGCTGCAGTGCATTTCACACTTCCAGGCTGATCTACAGTCCAAATGTCACAATGCCAAGTTAATTCCGAATGTGTAAACCTGCTAAGTCTGCAGGGGGTTGAATACTACTTGTAGGCACTGTATGCAAATGTGAAGCCCCTCCAGTGTTGTGTCGGTGCATTACCTTCAGGGACTCCACTCAGCTGGATCTGGTCACAGGTAGGAGATCTTCTTCTTGTCGTGACGCCACTCTCAGTATTGCGGCCAGTAGGGACCGCCACTGCAGGTTGAGGGTCGCCTGGGGCTGATGGTGTGTGCAGTTAGTTGGAATAGCCTCCTGAGAGTGAGGCAAGCCCCAGGGCCCGGTGTAGGTGCGTAGTACCACAAGGCGCAGAATGACTCAACACAGGCAGGATGTCTTTCAGGGTTTTTACTCACAGTTGATGGCAGGGTGAGTGACCCGGGCGTAGCTGGGATGAACCAAGTGGGAACCAGGTGTCCTTCAGGCTGACTTGTGAGGGTGACTACTAACTCGCCTTCCTTAGCCCTTGGTGGTTTGGGGTAACCCCGACTTTGAGTCCCTATGGGGGTCACCCAGGGAAGATGCTGAAGCCTCTCTCCCCTTCGTTTGCCGTGTGCTTGTCGCCTGGGCCAGGCCACTCCAGCTGCTTGCCTCCTGTGACCTATGGGCCCTAACTGTGGCTACGTGGCTGCGGCTTTTGTGGTGTTGTGGCGTGGGCTTTGAGAGCCCCACACCGGCAGGTTTAGCAAAAGAAAGCTGGATCTATCTCCGCTTTGGGATCTGCCGCCCGTTTGGGCCTGGTACTCTCTAGCAGTCTCCTTACTTCCCACTCCGTGCTCTCTCTTTAGCTGAAGATGGATTTCGGGTAGCACGCCTAGTTGACCGTTCTCCCCCGTCAGTAGCCACTGCGCGGGCGCTGTTAGACAGCAACAGCCCCACAGGTCTGCTCCTCACTGAGCCCTATGGAGTTCTGCTCTAACTGACTCACTGCCCCTCCTCTCCTGTTCTTGCCTACGCCACCTAGCAACCAGATTCTCTTACCACACCCCTTGAGAGGAGATGGAGGCTTTTGGCCCCCTCCACTATTCCAGTGAAGGTCAAGGCTTTTCCCCCTCCTGGGATCCCCAGGGGTCCTCTCATGGGTACATGTGTGAGAGCTGATTACTATGCGCCTGTGTTCCACACCCCGGTCAGCCTTCTGGATTACCTGTATTGTACTGTCCCCAGCATGGGTGCAGTACTCAGTGGTGCCTGACCAGGTCAGGGGCGCCACATTCCCCCTTAGTTATCACCAGCACGTCCTCGGGCTGCAAGACAACATTTTAAAAATGCATAAAACATTAAAACATGTAAAACATTTAAAAGCACCAGGTACCATACATCACCACCCTCCACCCACAAGTCCGTTAACCCACCCAAAACCCTTTCACGTTGGCCGCGACTTCAGCCACTTCTGGCAGGATGTAGAGGCGGCTTACATGGGCTGGTGGTTTCAGGGTATACCTGGCCTGGTGGATCCGCGCCTTCAGCCTCTTCTGGCAGGATGCAGAGGCGGCCTCCACAGTTGGTGCTGACCAGGTACCCTCTTTGTGGTGGAGAGCCAGGCCCCATAAACAGGCATGCTCTCTGGTCGCAGGTGAGCCAAGGCCCTATATACGGACGGGCTCCTCCTGGTTGCAGACGAGCCAAGCCCCTAAACAGGCTGACTCTGGTGGTGGTGGTGCCCTCTGGTGTAACTATTTACACTGCGAGAGTTTGTGGCTATAGCCAGTTCATAGCCTTAAGGTTTATTTCTCACAATAGTTTTTGTGGGCACATCACTTGAACTTGAGAACGTTGCAAAACAAACTTTTCAAAACTTTAACTTTCTAACTGCTGAACTTCTTACTTTCCTTTACTCCTCCATACCAGGGCTTGGGCCTGTTGGGCTGCGGCACCTGCTGCTTTCTTGCTCTTTGTCGTCGTCTGAGGTAGTTTCATCTGTAGGTTCCTTGTCTTTTCTCTCTTGATCTTCATCTGTGTCTTTATCTCTGTCTTTTCTTTCTTGTAGCATGGGGTGGCTGTAAGGTTTGCTGGTGCATAGTGCTACGTCAAGCGCGTACAGTCCTCTTTCGCCTTCATGCATAGTGAATTGTACTGAATCCCCCATCTTTAGGTTTCTGCCAGGGTGTCCTCTAGGCAGATGAGCGCTCACATCTCTTCTGTTGACAAATATCCCTTCTTTGATACCAGGGGCTACAATAAAGCCATATCCGCTTTTCAAGTTGAAATCCTCCACTACTCCTCTGCAAAGGGGTCCTCTGACCTGGGCTTTGGACCTTCTCAGTAACCTTTTCTCCTGTAGGTCTCTGGCTGTGACTTCTCTCTGCTCTGGAGACTGTGGTGCAGGGGACAGCGTTGTTCTATTGCGACGCCTTGTCTTGCGGGCTGGGTTTTGCCGGGCTGGTACTTCAATGCCTGCAGGGCCCCAGGTAAGGTTTCTGGGCTGATCTTCGTCAGCAGACGGTGTCAAGTCCTCCTCATCCCAGCGGGAATAGGGCAACATCTCCGGCTCTGAGTATAGATCCACTGCTGGTGGCTCCGGAGTCAGCTCCTCAGCTGCCTGGCCTCCTCTCCCCCTTAGTTCTTCTTGGCACTCCTTTGGTGGCAGTGCTGGGGATGGGCTTTCTTCAGCTGGTCTGGGCGGTGGACTCTCTGGCGCGGCTGCAGGGGTTGCCTGAATCTCCTTGGGGGTATGCGGAGGGAGCAGATACCGATCCACCATCTCTTGTGGGAACTGGGCCTCTAGGTCAGCCTTCAGCTTCCAGTATTCGGGGTCCTCTCCTATCAGGGTCTTCCTAGCAGGGACCTCTTTGGACTGGGGAGCGGTGTCTGCTCTGGCCTTGCAGGCCGGGGTAAACGGTGATGCAATCTCTTTGCGGGCCGCGCCCTGTATGGCGGCGGCCTGGTCTTGGCGGGCCGCGCCTGGCATGGCGGCGGCCTGGTCTTGGCGGGCCGCGCCCGGCATGGCGGCGGCCTGGTCTTGGCGGGCCGCGCCCTGTTTGGCGGCGGCCTGGTCTTGGCGGGCCGCGCCCTGTATGGCGGCGGCCTGGATCGGCGTCGCAGCTGTGATGGGATCTGTGCAGGCTGGGCTGGGCGTCGCTGCAGGGACCGGGTCTTGGTGAACCGAGCAGGGCATCGCTGCGGCGGCCGGGGCTTGGCGGGCCGCGCCTGGCGTGGCTGCGGCCTGGTTCAGCACCTCACTTGCGGCGCGGACGAGCGTTGCTGCGGCGGTGGGGTCTCGGCGGGCCGGGCCTAGCAGGGCGGCGGCCTGGGTCAGCGTTACGCCTGCGGCGCGGATGAGGGTCGCGGTGGCAGCCGGTTCTTTGCGGGCCGGACTGGGCGTTGCTGCAGGGACCGGGCCTTGGTGGGCCGAGCAGGGCATCGCTGCGGCCGCTGGGGCTTGGAAGGCCGCACCTGGCGTGGCTGCGGCCTGCTTCAGCGTCGCCGCACCGGACGCCTCTTCGGGGACCGCGGGCGTGGCAGCAGGGGTCGGGGCACTTGCGCTGGCCGGGGCATCACTCGACTCACCCACCGGTGGCAGCATCGGGGTCTGCGTCATCGCCGTCCTGTCTGGCACTCGGCGCGCGGCTCTCCTTTCATAGGCCCGAACCGCCGCGGTCATCTCCAGCATTTCCATTCGTTCTTCCCGGATCTGCTCCACAACCCGGGTCTCCAGTCGGTCGCAGAACTGGGCCAGCTCCCGATACCACCAGGCAGCGGAGCCCGGTTCTGGATTTCTGCGGTCAGACGCCATTTCTTCTGCGCCCTCTTCTGCACGACTCTCCAGCTGTGGACTCGCCGTTGCCTCTGATAGCAAGCTGTTCAGTTTCTGCTCTGCCTCTTTCAGCAGCTCCTCTCCCAGCAGCAGGCTTGTGGCTTCCTTTCTGTCCCGACGTCTCTGGACGCTTCCACTCTCATAGCTGGCAAGGTCAGAACTCTGCAGAGGATCTCTGGGTAGCCACACCTCTTCGTGGGCGGTAACTTCTTCCAGCGCGGGCTGCTGTTGTTTTTCAGCGCGCTTTTCATGGTGGCAATATGGCGGCGCTTCCAATTTTTCAAGCGGACCGCCCAGGCACATGGTCACCTGTCTCAACAGGTCTAGTCCTTATCCTGTTCGTGACGCCAGATGTGAAGCCCCACAGGTGTTGTGTCGGTGCATTACCTTCAGGGACTCCACTCAGCTGGATCTGGTCACAGGTAGGAGATCTTCTTCTTGTCGTGACGCCACTCTCAGTATTGCGGCCAGTAGGGACCGCCACTGCAGGTTGAGGGTCGCCTGGGGCTGATGGTGTGTGCAGTTAGTTGGAATAGCCTCCTGAGAGTGAGGCAAGCCCCAGGGCCCGGTGTAGGTGCGTAGTACCACAAGGCGCAGAATGACTCAACACAGGCAGGATGTCTTTCAGGGTTTTTACTCACAGTTGATGGCAGGGTGAGTGACCCGGGCGTAGCTGGGATGAACCAAGTGGGAACCAGGTGTCCTTCAGGCTGACTTGTGAGGGTGACTACTAACTCGCCTTCCTTAGCCCTTGGTGGTTTGGGGTAACCCCGACTTTGAGTCCCTATGGGGGTCACCCAGGGAAGATGCTGAAGCCTCTCTCCCCTTCGTTTGCCGTGTGCTTGTCGCCTGGGCCAGGCCACTCCAGCTGCTTGCCTCCTGTGACCTATGGGCCCTAACTGTGGCTACGTGGCTGCGGCTTTTGTGGTGTTGTGGCGTGGGCTTTGAGAGCCCCACACCGGCAGGTTTAGCAAAAGAAAGCTGGATCTATCTCCGCTTTGGGATCTGCCGCCCGTTTGGGCCTGGTACTCTCTAGCAGTCTCCTTACTTCCCACTCCGTGCTCTCTCTTTAGCTGAAGATGGATTTCGGGTAGCACTCCTAGTTGACCGTTCTCCCCCGTCAGTAGCCACTGCGCGGGCGCTGTTAGACAGCAACAGCCCCACAGGTCTGCTCCTCACTGAGCCCTATGGAGTTCTGCTCTAACTGACTCACTGCCCCTCCTCTCCTGTTCTTGCCTACGCCACCTAGCAACCAGATTCTCTTACCACACCCCTTGAGAGGAGATGGAGGCTTTTGGCCCCCTCCACTATTCCAGTGAAGGTCAAGGCTTTTCCCCCTCCTGGGATCCCCAGGGGTCCTCTCATGGGTACATGTGTGAGAGCTGATTACTATGCGCCTGTGTTCCACACCCCGGTCAGCCTTCTGGATTACCTGTATTGTACTGTCCCCAGCATGGGTGCAGTACTCAGTGGTGCCTGACCAGGTCAGGGGCGCCACACAAACACTCAGGAGTTGCTAGAAATATACCTTGCTTCAGTTATATACAGTATAAAAATAGTATTTTATTACATAAATTTAAATATACATTAATCAAAACATAGAAAGGACTACAAAACACACGATTAAACAACAACCCCTTCCACTGTGGGGCGAGGAACTGATATGGGGGTATGGCAGACTTTCCCTGGCGTGGAATACCCTTACCTATTAATGGCGTTTAAACACCCTGCTTTATTTTATGTCCCCATTCCTTGATGGCTGTCCCTTATTAATGTCCCTGTACTCACTATGCTACTTCACCATAGAAAAAGTAAGATACCTATGGGACAAGATTATTTATCACTTATCTCAAGACTGATTTTCATAAGGGATGCCCTGTAGGGATTAGGTACAATGACCAAAGACTCTCTCCTCACTAGACGCGTTTCCCCGACTCCATTTATTTTGGGTTCATCAGGAGAACGGAGGTGGCAGGATGCCTTTATATTTTACTAACGGCTACTGGTCATCATGGTCTAACTGAAGATATACAGTAAGGGCCACACAATGCGTGCCCCTAGTGCAATGTGGGTGCACATGATGTTGCAACACAACCCTCACCACCCTAGATAGGTTCCGCACCTCTGAGCGGAACAAGATACCTGACCCTTGCTGATCTTGGAAAGGTCCCTAGGTAGCAAATGGATGGGATGAGTGCTTATTCAACCCCACTAAGCTCTAAAGAACACACAGTGAAAACACCCAGGGTGAAGTAAACAAATAACATCTCCATATGACTCAGAGAGAGGAACTAAAACAACAACAAAGTCTCTCCAGATGAATATCAACTGACTGCTTGCACTGAATACTTGTTATGGGTACTAGGCCTATCACCAGCAAAGAGTAAGGGGGAATAAGGGTATTTAAAGAGACAAAGGCAAATGCTTAAGATTAACAGCTGAAAAGGTGAGGAAATCCACAGGGTCCTAAAGAGAAAAGGATAACACCCAAGCAGGGAAAAAGGGAATGTCAAAAAGCAGCTTGTGTAGCCATACACTTTGACTTTCTATAGCCGGAAGCTAAAGGACTATCTGTGAGGTGTGACACATCTGTTAAATTAGCATTAGAGGACTTGTAAGCTGCATGCCATGGTGTCTGGCACATCCCCTGCTGTGATTGACACTTCACAGTCAATGCACAATCTCTCCTGAAAGCCTGTTGTGGATGGGACAGCTTCCTAAGCTCAGCTAAACTCAATTCTTTGCTAATGTCAGAACGGCTGCACCCAATAATCTAAGTTAAAGATAGTTAGTTTCAGAATCTCTATGCCTACAATATGCTGCTCTCACATGAAGTAGCAAAAACCTACTGACAGATTCCCTCTAAAGCAGTTCTGTCACCATAGAAATCGTGGTTACATACAAAGTAAATGAATAAACAAAAAGTTGTATGACTGCCCCCACAGTTTCCCCACAGAGCAACAATTTTCAAAAAGGCTCCTGCAGAGCCTGCTTTCATAGTTGATCCACACAGCCGATATTGGAAAAGATCCCCTACAGAGCCAAAATATTAAGAGTGCCCCTACAGAGATTGTTTTTAGAGTTCCCCACAGAGCCACAATTTTAAGTGTGTCCTACAGAGCACATAGAACCATTTAAAATATCATAGAATAAAAAAAAAAAAAATCTTGAACCAGGAGGTGGAGGTCCAAGTAGAGGAGGAGGTTGAGGAGGAAGTAGAGGTGGACTTGGCAGTGTAGGTGGAAGAGAAGGAAGAGGTTGCCAACACTATTGTTTTGTTTGTTTCTTTAATTTGGGGAGGCCCCAAATATTGGGAATGGCAAATAGAATGAACAAACCGCGGGGAGTATAACAATGGCTAGATGCAGCTGGTATACTTCTCAAGACAGCCAAAGGTACAGATAAGTCCTGTAGGATTTGTGCCACCCCCGCGACAGCTGATGGGCTGCTCGGACCCGGATCCGCAGTGGCTCGAGGAATCTCCGGATCTGAGGGGGGGGGGGGGTCACGTGGCTACCTCGGAAATAAAAAGGGGGGATTGTTGTTTTGGGTGGTGAATGGGATAATGTTCGTGACGCCACCCACGGTGCGTGGTAATGTGAGAGACCACCGCTGCTGTTGGGGAGCCCGGTGACGGTGTTGAAGCAGCAGGATGTTTAACCCCTCCGTGGGTACTGGATTTGGTGTACCGGGGCCGGTGATGGATGGAGTGGGGAACCCATCGAGGGTGAAGGGATATCGGGTACTCACACAGTCCAAAGTCCCTGACGCTCACACCAGGTAAACCAAACTCTTGAATGCTCTGTTTCCCTTGGCTGAGCATGCTGGATCCGTGCCCCTTTGGTGTTGCTGGTTGGTCTGAAGCCTTGTTCCTTGGCACTGTGTGTAACTTGGTGGATCCCTTTCGCCTAAGACTACTCAGTTCCCGCTCACCTGCATGGCTAGCAAGGTGAGCCTGCTCTCAGGGTTCACACTTGGGATTTTCTGGACGGTTGTGGGAAGTCTAATTCCCCTCGTTGCACTAGTACCCCGATTCTGGAGCGGGTGTGGAATGGTTCCTGAAGACTCTATTCCCGTCGGGTGAATTACTGGGCTGCATGAAGCTTCTTCCCAGCCTAGGGTCTGCGTACCCCGTCGTGTCCTGGCCCCTGCCTGGTTGTAGTACAAGGCAGCCGACCTACTCTCTGTAGCAGCACCGTAACCCCTGTCACTACCCCCTGCGACCGGGGTTCCATCTCCTTCTGGCCAGGCCAACGTCTGGCACCTAGGACGGGTACAGGAGCCCAGCTCCACAGCGTGACGTGTCCTGTCACCGCTGTCTCACTGTTCAACTCTACTCTCTACTGACATCTCTGTCCTCCCTCTTCCATCCCTCCATCTGGATGGCCCTATTCCCCTCAGGCTGCCCAATGGGTGGTTGGTGGGTGTGGTGCAGAGTGTTCGTCAGGATTTACAGTTAGGTCCAGAAATATTTGGACAGTGACACAATTTTCGCGAGTTGGGCTCTGCATGCCACCACATTGGATTTGAAATGAAACCTCTACAACAGAATTCAAGTGCAGATTGTAACGTTTAATTTGAAGGTTTGAACAAAAATATCTGGTAGAAATTGTAGGAATTGTACACATTTCTTTACAAACACTCCACATTTTAGGAGGTCAAAAGTAATTGGACAAATAAACCAAACCCAAACAAAATAATTTTATTTTCAATATTTTGTTGCGAATCCTTTGGAGGCAATCGCTGCCTTAAGTCTGGAACCCATGGACATCACCAAACACTGGGTTTCCTCCTTCTTAATGCTTTGCCAGGCCTTTACAGCCGCAGCCTTCAGGTCTTGCTTGTTTATGGGTCTTTCCGTCTTAAGTCTGGATTTGAGCAAGTGAAATGCATGCTCAATTGGGTTAAGATCTGGTGATTGACTTGGCCATTGCAGAATGTTCCACTTTTTTGCACTCATGAACTCCTGGGTAGCTTTGGCTGTATGCTTGGGGTCATTGTCCATCTGTACTATGAAGCGCCGTCCGATCAACTTTGCGGCATTTGGCTGAATCTGGGCTGAAAGTATATCCCGGTACACTTCAGAATTCATCCGGCTACTCTTGTCTGCTGTTATGTCATCAATAAACACAAGTGACCCAGTGCCATTGAAAGCCATGCATGCCCATGCCATCACGTTGCATCCACCATGTTTTACAGAGGATGTGGTGTGCCTTGGATCATGTGCCGTTCCCTTTCTTCTACAAACTTTTTTGTTCCCATCATTCTGGTACAGGTTGATCTTTGTCTCATCTGTCCATAGAATACTTTTCCAGAACTGAGCTGGCTTCATGAGGTGTTTTTCAGCAAATTTAACTCTGGCCTGTCTATTTTTGGAATTGATGAATGGTTTGCATCTAGATGTGAACCCTTTGTATTTACTTTGTATTTACTTTCATGGAGTCTTCTCTTTACTGTTGACTTAGAGACAGATACACCTACTTCACTGAGAGTGTTCTGGACTTCAGTTGATGTTGTGAACGGGTTCTTCTTCACCAAAGAAAGTATGCGGCGATCATCCACCACTGTTGTCATCCGTGGACGCCCAGGCCTTTTTGAGTTCCCAAGCTCACCAGTCAATTCCTTTTTTCTCAGAATGTACCCGACTGTTGATTTTGCTACTCCAAGCATGTCTGCTATCTCTCTGATGGATTTTTTCTTTTTTTTCAGCCTCAGGATGTTCTGCTTCACCTCAATTGAGAGTTCCTTAGACCGCATGTTGTCTGGTCACAGCAACAGCTTCCAAATGCCAAACCACACACCTGTAATCAACCCCAGACCTTTTAACTACTTCATTGATTACAGGTTAATGAGGGAGATGCCTTCAGAGTTAATTGCAGCCCTTAGAGTCCCTTGTCCAATTACTTTTGGTCCCTTTAAAAAGAGAAGGCTATGCATTACAGAGCTATGATTCCTAAACCCTTTCTCCAATTTGGATGTGAAAACTCTCATATTGCAGCTGGGAGTGTGCACTTTCAGCCCATATTATATATATAATTGTATTTCTGAACATGTTTTTGTAAACAGCTAAAATAACAAAACTTGTGTCACTGTCCAAATATTTCTGGACCTAACTGTATGTACACCTGTTGGTAGCAACACCAAATTGACAGGACCTGTAACCAAGGAGGAGCGGGAACCATGCAGAAGGGCAGGTTGCACAGCACCCTTGTGACGACCTGAAAGGCCAGGGCATCACAGCTTCACGCCTGGTTCATTGCCCATGTTGGTTTTAGACAGGTGAATGCGCCTGTCTGTGTTCACACCCTCTGCCATGCTAAATACACATTACAACAGTACACTTGCTGCAGGGCAGGCCAGCATCTCCAAGGCATAAAGAGCAAACTCAAGCCGTGTCTAATTTGGAGACCCAGAAGTTAAATGGGGCAAAGCCATCACTCAGTACCTAGACACATACTCTTCCACTATGTTGTTGAAATGTAAATGCTGACCATATCAGATGGTAGTGCTGGATGTTTTAACATGCTGAGGAAGTTTTTCCACATTTCAGCCAGGCTGACCCTGTCTTCTGAGTTAGTGCTGCTGCTCAACTTCCACCTCCTCTGACTTGTGAGGAGCCTCAAATCATTCCTGGTTTTTAAGGTGTGTACTCCACTGCAGCTCTTGCTTTCCATTCAGATGCCTTGTGAAGCAGGTGGTGCTCAGGTTAAGAGCATTAATGCTTAGCTTAAGAATCTGATGACACAGCTTGCAAATCACCCATCTCTTGTAGTAAGCACATTACCTGAAGAAATGTCATGCCAGGGATTTCCTTTTACCTGTGGCCAAACATTTCTGTGCTCCAGGACACAACATAAACCACATGAAAGTTGTCATATTAAAAGGCAACTTCAGATCACAGAGCCATCGCAGGGTCTGGGAATACAAATTCATCACAATGTTTAACTCTGTGGACACAGGACTCAATCTGTCAGGAGGATTCATGGCCCATTACAAAATCTGAGGAGTCATTCCAGAGACTCACCAGACCTCTGATCCTACATGGATATTGGGACAATAAAACTCACACCACTAATCAAAGCTAATTAAGGATTCACTTTCTAAGATCAGTGTTTGTTTATTTAAATGTCCTTTTACTATGCATCGCTCTGCCCTGTTTTGTGTATATATTTGTGTTTCTTCAGATATTTTGTCATACCATGCCTGATGAAGGGACCTGAGATTTCTCGAAAGCTTGCTTTATAACATCATATTTTATTTTTATTTTAGTTAGCCATTAAAAGGTATCACAACTACAAAATTTTAATTTTGTTTCTCTCACTGAGAGCAATCAATCATTTGAGCTGCTGTCACAGGGTGTAATATGATAACTGGGAGGAGGGGCGCCTAGACTGGCCCTCACACTAGGGAACCCTAAGCTGTCCCTTTTTCCAGAGGTACGCCTGATGGAGGTGTTGACTGCCAGCGTAGCCCTGGTCCAACACTCCCACACCCCCACCCAGGGTAGACTGGGACAGGAGAAGCATATCCCACAAATAATGACAAACAGGGGAACCCAAAGTTCAAACTCACAGGAAAAGACAATACGTGCTCAGGGAGAAATAAAGTACAGGAAGGAAAAAAACAAACTACAAGGGTATTTCCACCACACAGCATACAACAGACACCAAAGCTGGATCAAATGCACAGGTACTGGTGTTGCTTGAGCTATGCAAGAGCTATTATCGGCATGAGACGCCTGGTTACACCATCTTTTAAAGGGTGGAGGTGGCTGTGATATGTCTTCCATAACCTGTGCTCACAACAGCAATTCACATACCAGCAGGAATTAACTTCCGATAGACTGGACACCAAAGAGAACAAAACTGAGCAACACCCTGCTCTGACTGAACTCCTTAAATGCACCAGGTGACATGTTAGACTCTGCAGTGTGAACAGAGTCTGAAGACACCAAGCCACCTGATGAGTTAAGAATAGAATGTCGCAAGACAGCTGCCGTTGGTGTGCTCAGTACGTCGGCACGGTGGGCAGTATGAGCCAACGTACTGGCTAGGGGCCGGCCTTTATGCTTCTGCACCCTACTCCCTGTTTTGCTCTGAAGTTGGAGCAGCTTTTCCTCAACCTCTTCCTCCGAATTGGGCACATCACTCAGAGAGCCTGGACTCCATGTGGGGTCTGAGACCTCATCATCCCCCTTATCATCCTCCACGCACTCCTTACACTTGCCCTACTTGTCGGTCTTCACAGCAGTTTGCACCTGTGTTTTGCCATTATCATCAGAGAAGTGCTGTGGTGGACCGGACCGCTGACCATGTGCATTAGCTCTCCCAAATCCTCATCCTTAAATGGTTGGGCATCAGTCCACTCAATTCCTGCCACTTCGGGGACAGGGCCAGATGGATGGCCCATTGAACCCCAGCCAGCAGAGTCATCAAAAAGCAGAAGTGACTGCTGCATTATTTGGGGCTCAAACTGTTTGCTTGGTTTACTAGGGGATGGGGTGTAAGACAGATGTCCATATGTATATATATATATATATATATATATATATTTTATAATTCAAACATCTATTTCAATTAGGTAAACTTATAAGTAAATATATAATATATAAGAAGGGGTTCAAACTTTGCACTTCTCTGATGCACAAGGAGTCATCCTACAATGCTGAGGAACGGGGGAAAACCCTGTCGCTAAAACCTCTAAGGAACCATGGCTGCAAGATTGCCCTTTCCTTGGACTTTAAGGTTAATGCTAACAATAACTCTTTATGGACTGATATAATTGGACATGGTACAAGATATACAAATGCTAATTCAACATCTAAAATAAGGTATTCTTCATTATACCAGTAATGGTTAATGGTTGTAGAATAGGGATTAGAACAGGAGGGGAGTGCAGGTAAAGTTTCCTCCAGTTATTCTGGTGAGAGACAGAGAGAGACAGAGATAAAACAGAGTTACATCCTCCCTATAGCCCCACCCTAACGGTAAGACACCAGGCACAGACATACTGTGCTCTTTCCGGTTAAAGCAGAATCACTCTTGCTTAAAGTTTACATAGCTGTACAATAAAAGTACATGAGTTATAAATCCACCCCTACTAAAGTCATGCCCACCTTCACCTTAGTGCTCTGGGGGGTGTCTTTCTGTCCAGAAAATGCACTGCTTGTGATTTTAAAGTATGCCATACATATGCTGTGGATTGAATCTGCAGTAAAATGACTAACACTATGGATTTGATGTTTATGCACTGCATCGGGCGAAATGTGTGACAAACCTGCTGCATATTAAAATTGGCATTTTTTCCCGTTAGGGATTGTCCACTGACGGAAGTCTGCAGTGGAAGGACTCAGTTGGCAAATGACCAAATGACCACAGGTATCCAGGAAATGATTATAATATTTTGGCAGAAAGGTTTTTATTTGTAATATTTGTAATATTTGTGAACAATGATCCTAATATTTTGTAGCGTATCTTAACAGAATAAATAAAAAAGTGACATTGTGGTATCAGCGTGTTCAGTGGTGGCAAAAAGAAGTGCACAGTCATCAGGAATCACTTTCATCCCTCTGCTGCTCTTCTGATGATGAATGAGCGCTGCTCTTGAAACAAGTTATGACTGCATAGGAACATAAAATAAAAAGGACTTTTTTTATGTTCAGTAAAGGAATAAAAGAAGATATTTTAATGTTCATTCTCATTCTATATTTACCTCTGCAGGCTGAATTTCTCAACTGAACAATCAATGAATAATTTGAATATCAAAATAAAGTTCTTCTACATTTGATCACCTAAAAAACAATGATACTTGCTGTTATAACTTAATAGCAAAAACAAAATATTACCTTACCTTAAGACTCACCTTTCCTCCCAAAAGTTCAAGGGGTGCATCTTAAAATCCGAATATAGCTTACCGGGAAGTGGAGAGGGGTCACAGGAGGAAGGGCAATGCTGTGCGCTATGCTGCGGGCGCTGCTCTCTGTGACGCTGCTCTGTGTGGTGGGTGGTGGTGCACTGTGCGGCGGGCAGTGAGACTCTGTGCGGTGGGCAGCAAGGCAGAGGCCATTCTAAAGAAGTCAGCAACAAGGACTACAAATAATGGTGCTCAGAGTTGGCAAATGACCAACTCTGCACAGAGAGCATGCGCAGATGGAGTTCCCAGCTCAAGCTCTCATCTGCGCACGTGCTGACTCCGGCAGCAATTTTTTTGAAGTCCGCACCACGACTTCTTCAGAATGACCAGTGCCTCACCGTCTTCAGCAAGTACCAGTGCAGAGCAGCGCCAGCTGTCCCAGCACAGAGCAGCCCCAGTTACCCCAGCACAGAGCAGCGCCGGCTGCCCCAGCACAAAGCAGCACTGGCTGTCCCAGCAAAGAGCAGGGCTGGCTGCCCCAGCACAAAGCAGCGCCGGCTGTCCCAGCACAGAGCAGCGCTGGCTGTCTCAGCACAAAGCAGCGCCGGCTGCACCAGCACAGAGCAGCATCAGCTGCCCCAGTACAGAGCAGCACCAGCTCCCCCAGCACAGAGCAGCACCAGCTACCCCAGCACAGAGCAGCGCCGGCTGCCCCAGCACAAAGCAGCACCGGCTGTCCCAGCACAGAGCAAGGCCGGCTGCACCAGCACAGAGCAGCATCAGCTGCCTCAGCATACAGCAGCACCAGCTGCCCCAGCACAGGGCAGTGCTGGCTGCCCCAGCACAGAGCAGCTCTTGCAGCCCAAACACAGAGTAGTACCGCTGCTCCAGCACAGCGCTGCAGCATGCATTGAGCATCTGGGCCCCCCTCTGCACCTCCCACAGCATCACTGTACTGCAGCACTGCCCTGCCTCCTGGGACCCCGGTCCACCACCACTGCTGCCCCACCTCCCCGGTAAGACACCACCCCGTATTTTCTTTTTTTACCTATTTTATCTCTAAATTTGGGGTGCATCTTATAATCCAGTGCGTCTTGTTCATCTCCAGATATGAAACCTAAAATGTAAATATACACTGTAGATTCTTGCCATAAATTTGTGATCCAGGTACATTTCACATAGTACATATGTTTTAAAATACACAACCTGCTTTTCTGAGCACAGCACAATAAACGTATAGCATTTGCTAGATTAAAAAAGATGTCATTAAACTTTTAATTGGCTAAACCTAATTGTGTAGATATTATAGTGTTAGTTCCCACTCACACCATTGTATAAATCGGTATAGTGCAGACCAATTAATGAATCGATGGTCACTTAGACCAATGTTATTCAGTGAGGCAATGCTGAGGAGTGATTTTTTTCCCCATACCAATTTGGCATGAAAAACAAATCCCATCATGTGATTTGACTCCGGGGGGTTTCTCAATGGATTTATGCACCTTAGGTAACATATAGAAAGTTGGAACTACTGGATCGGAGACCCACATGAATTCCTTTTCCTTGATGGAGATGATACCCAGATGACAGGCAAAGTGCAACAGATGGTATAGTTTGGACGCAAAGGTGGTGGTGGGATCCGATGGCAATTTGACATAAAAGGAGGAGTTATGTAGTTGCCTGAAGGCCTCATCCAGGTACATGGATGTAGGCCATAGGACCACATTCCCTCCTTTGTCGGCTTCCTTGATGAGGAAATCGGTGTTGTTTTTCAATTTATGAATGGCTTGATTCTCCGCCACAGTAACATTAAGGGTCTCAGACGTCTTAGATGGAAGCTTAGTAATGTCGGATTTAACCAGTTCAAAAAAGATTTTAATGGCCGGGACCAAAGAGAAGGAAGGTGTGGCGACAGATTTATTGCGATATGGAAATTGCCTCTTAACTTGTACCTCTGTGTTCTCATCCAGAAGGTCCAACAGATCTTGGAATGTCTGGCGGTCATCTTGTGCAAGTCCGTCGATAATCTGAGGTTTGTTGTGGATCACCTGAAAAGTGATGTTGCGGCAAAAAAGATATAGATCTTTAATCAGAGAGAAATGGTCTAGTTGTCGGGTCGGAGAAAAAGTGAGACCCCTCTCAAGGACAGATATTTCTTGAGATGAGAGCTCATATTGAGAAAGGTTGATGATCTGCAAAGAATCACCTACCTGAGTAGCGTCAGGTGTAGCCGCGGCAACATCGCCATCAATCAGAAACGGTATTTGGTGTCCCTGAACGGAGGTTTGCGGTTCCCGTGCTTGGCCTTTCTGGCCGGATTTGTTCTTGTGACCACCTCGTCTGGTCCTACGTCTAGGTCGCTGCTTGATAAAAAATCACTTGAGCTGTTTCCAGGTGTAATAGTAGAGCCAGCTAGAGAGGTATTTGGAGCCCTGTTAGATCTGACCCCTCTCTGATTGCCTCTGTGGCGCCATTTGAAGGCTGTTCGATTATCAAAATTGGTCTTGTCTCTGGAATTAACCGCATTTTTTCTCAATTATATCTTTTTCGTATTGATCCAATTGTTCTTTCAATTTTATTTGAAATGTGCCAACCTGTGCCTGATCTTCCAACCTGCTGAGTTTCATCTCCAGGTCTTTGATGTTCATTTTTGTGGTGGCAAGCAAGGTCCTATCATGCTCCAAAAGCATATTTATGAGTATATTGGAGCATTTGAGAAGACCCTGCTCCCAGGTGTCTTTAAAGGCCAGAGAGGGTATCCAGGCTGGAAAGATATTAACTCGGAGAACCCGTGGAACAATCCCAGCCCTGAGGTATTCCTCGAGGCTGCGAATGTTCCACCACAGGCGTATGCCAGTCTTATGGGCCGATGTAAGGTCAGAGGACAACAAAGAGAATTCATCAGAATCCGGAGGGATTACCCCATGGGAAAAGATGCTATCTGAGCGGGCCTGCCAGGTAGCCTCTCTGGAGTCCCAGTCCATGCTAAGTGGACTATAGTACCACATACGCCACAAAGAGATAAAAGGAAAAAGCAACGGACCAGAACGTGTACAGTACAGAGCAGCACCGGCTGTCCCAGGACAGAGCAGGGTCGGCTGCACCAGCACAGAGCAGCATCAGCTGCCTCAGCACACAGCAGCACCAGCTGCCCCAGCACAGGGCAGTGCTGGCTGCCCCAGCACAGAGCAGCTCTTGCAGCCCAAACACAGAGTAGTACCGCTGCTCCAGCACAGCGCTGCAGCACGCATTGAGCATCTGGGCCCCCCTCTGCACCTCCCACAGCATCACTGTACTGCAGCACCGCCCTGCCTCCTGGGACCCCGCTCCACCACCACTGCTGCCCCACCTCCCCGGTAAGACACCACCCCGTATTTTCTTTTTTTACCTATTTTATCTCTAAATTTGGGGTGCATCTTATAATCCAGTGCGTCTTGTTCATCTCCAGATATGAAACCTAAAATGTAAATATACACTGTAGATTCTTGCCATAAATTTGTGATCCAGGTAGATTTCACATAGTACATGTGTTTTAAAATATACAACCTGCTTTTCTGAGCACAGCACAATAAAAGTATAGCCTTTGCTAGATTAAAAAAGATGTCATTAAACTTTTAATTGGCTAAACCTGTCTAATTGTGTAGATATTATAGTGTTAGTGCCCGCTCACACCATTGTATAAATCGGTATAGTGCAGACCAATTAATGAATCGATGGGCACTTGGGCCAATGTTATTTAGTGAGGCAATGCTGAGGAGTGATTTTTTTCCCCATACCAATTTGGCATGAAAAACAAATCCCATCATGTGATTTGACTCTGAAATCGGATGGGTGTGAGAAAAAAATCAGATGAACATAGCATCCGATTTTTACAACTATGTTACATTTTTGTTACACAGGAAACTGTAAAGGCTCCTGTGGCTAGGGTCTAAAAATCGGTCCTATTCTCATTCAGAAAAGTGGGATGTTTTTTTTCCCTTGTCATCACACAGTCTGCGCATGGAGGACACAATGAGAAAAAATTTGTCCCACTTTTCTGAATGTGAATGGATCCAATTTTTGATACTGTCGTGTGACCCTACCCTTACTGCGATAATATAATCACCACCTTGCCACCATTCTAGCGCCTTAGTTGTCCTCTTCTGGGTCATGTTTACCCCTTCGCTCCTGGACGATTTTCTATTTTAGAGCTTTCATTTTTTCCTCCCCTTCTTCAAAGAGCTACATCTTTTTTTTATTTTCCATTAATATAGTCATAGGATGGCTTGTTAATTGAGTTGGACTATTCAATAAAATCATGCATTTTACCACATACAGTGTACTAGAAAATGTTTAAAAAAATCCAAATGCAGTGAAATTACAAAAAAAGTACAATTCCACAATCTTTAGGGGGTTTACTTTTTACCTTGTTCACTATATGGTAAAACTGAGCAGGTAGTACAATTCCTCAGGTCAGTATGAGCTCGTAAGTGCATGTATAGTTTTACTTTCAATTTACGTAGTGCAAAAAAATTCTGAAGTTTGTAAAAAAATAAAATTGCTTTTTGTGCTATTTTCCAAGAACCGTAACATCTTTATTTTTCAGGATCTGGAGCTAAGTGATGGCTTATTTTTGCGCCCTAAGCTGATGTTTTTTACTAATACTTTTGTTTTAGTAGACGCAATGTTTTAATCGCCTCTTATTGTATTTTATTACAATATTGCAAAGTCCAAAAACCTGTAATTGTGGTGTTTTTCTTATTTTTTGTTACGCTGTTTACCAATTGGATCAAATTATTTTATATTTTGATAGATCACACATTTCTGAATCTAGCAATACAAAATATGTATTTTTATTGTTTTGTTTTCTATGGGGCAAAAGGGAGGTGAATTTAACTTTTGTTTTTTTTTCTTCATATTTTATAAAAATGTTTTCATTTTATTTACTAGTTCAATTAGGGGACTTGAAGCAGTGATAATACGATATACAGAGCAGGGCATCGACATCAGCACTGCCCTGTGCAGCTGAAATTCTGATTTCCTATGAATGCCAGCTTACAGTGGGCATTCACAGGAAGTTCATCATAACAGACACAGCTGACCCCTGGCTGTCATGACAACCCATCAGTGCCCCTTCATCACACTA
Source organism: Anomaloglossus baeobatrachus (assembly GCF_048569485.1). Taxonomy (NCBI): domain Eukaryota; kingdom Metazoa; phylum Chordata; class Amphibia; order Anura; family Aromobatidae; genus Anomaloglossus; species Anomaloglossus baeobatrachus. The sequence continues at coordinate 318,303,629 of NC_134355.1, read as the reverse complement.
CAGGACCTCTGATAGTGGGAAACAACGAACTCCCTACTGACGCGTGTTAAATACTGAGTGTTAAATCTGACACCGGGATTTTACTGTTTAGCAGACAGGGGTGGAGCTTCAATATACAAGCAGCAGTTAGAGGATCATGTCAGCTGATCAGATCAACTGCCATGTGCAGAGAAAACAAGGTACACAACCTATGGCGTAAATATGTCATAGGCCATGAAGGTGTTAAAAGTAACCTGTCAACCGGTTTTTGCTATGTAAGCTGAAGACAGATGTTGTAATGATTAACACACAGATTTCAGTGACTCTTATCACATCTTATCACACCATGTGTTGCTGTTTATGCACAATGTTTATTTTAGCTTCAGGAAAATATAATTGCCAGAATAAAGGTCCAGTCACACTAAGCAACTTACCAGTGATCCCAACAACGATAGGGATCGCTGGTAAGTTGCTAGGAGGTTGCTGGTGAGCTGTCACACTGTGACGCTCCAGCGATCCCACCAGCAACCTGACCTGGCAGGGATCGCTGGAGCGTGGCTACACGAGTTGCTGGTGAGCTCACCAGCAACCAGTGTCCAGCCACACGTGCAGAGAGCAGGGAGCAGCGCACACTGAGCGCTGGCTCCTTGCTCTCCTAGCTACAGCACACATGGGGTTAATTACCCGATGTGTGCTGCAGCTAATGTGCACAGAGCAGGGAGCAGCGCACACTGCTTAGCGCTGGCTCCTTGCTCTCCTAGCTACAGCACACATCGGGTTAATTAACCCGATGTGTCCTGCAGCTACATGTTTACAGAGCAGGAGCCGGCACTGACAGTGAGAGCGGCGGAGGCTGGTATCAAAGGTAAATATCGGGTAAACAAGGACAGGGCTTCTTGGTTACCCGATGTTTACATTGGTTACCAGCCTCTGCAGAAGCCGGCTCCTGCTGCCTGCACATTTAGTTGTTGCTGTCTCGCTGTCACACACAGCGATCTGTGCTTCACAGCAGGACAGCAACAACTAAAAAATGGCCCAGGACATTCAGCAACAACCAACGACCTCACAGCAGGGGCCAGGTTGTTGCTGGATGTCACACACAGCAACAGCGCTAGCAACGTCACAAAAGTTGTTCGTTAGCAGCGATGTTGCTAGCGATGTTGCTTAGTGTGACGGGGCCTTTAGTCAGCTAAAGGTCAGCTAGTCCTGTACACCTCCTGCAGTTATTAGCAGCATGCTGTCTATATATATATATGTATATATATATTGTATATAGAGAGCCTGTTATGGGCGGGCGCAGCTCTGAGCTCTGCTACATACTAAATTTAAAAACTGTGAATGTGTCAAAACCGCTGTTCCAGTAAACTGTGCTACATTTTTCGATTCAGGGTAACGAAAAACAGCTAACAGATTCCCTTTAAAGGAAATCTTTGTTTTTGCTACCTCATCTGAGAGAAGCATGATGTAGGCAAAGAGATCCTGAATCCTAAAATGTATCACTTACATTACTGTGGTGCAGTCGGTCTGATACTATCAGAATTTTTAGATTTAGCTGTCTAGCAGAGCTGAGAGAGCTGTCCCACCCACACCGGGCTTCCAACAGATTGTACATTGACATTGAGATGTCATAGGAGGGGGCGTGCCGGACTGCCATGCTTGTAATTTTGTAGTCTGAGCAAGCAGTCTTGCTGCTTAAATAAACAAAGCAATTAAAAAAACAGATCGGACCTTGACAAAACAGGCATCCCTGAATTCTTTGTGTAGACCAGAATTTCCCAAACTCCAGTCCTCACCGACCCCAACAGGTCATGTTTTCCAGGATTTCCCTCTTAAAAAAGAGGTTGTTCGCTGGCCACAGCGACGTTGTTAGGAAGGTAAGTTGGTGTGATGCATACAGGCAATATTGTTCGGGCATCGATTTGCCTGTGACGCACAAACAACGGTGGCGGGTACTATCACTAGCGACATCGCTAGCAATGTCGCTGCATGTAAAACAGCCTTTACACTTGACAGTCTGGCGAACAATATTTGCACATTTCCTCAGGTCCCTTTTTTTGTAGTTATTGCTGTACTTTTTTATTCTATATATTGTATCTTGATATCAGTAAAATTATTATTTTATCCAAAGTTTTGGTTCCTTTTCTAAGGGGATGTACTATCTCCTATTCTTGTTCTATAATGTGTGTTACAGGATGTATCGGAGCGCCTCCTTTTATTATTGGAAGACCTGCACATAGTTCATATACTACTTTACCAGTCTAGGAGTCCCATTCATTCCAATGGGAAAACAATGCTTTCTGAGGCCATCCTCTTTGTGTATTCCAGGGTGTATTGCAATCCCTACTTTGAATTTTCACTAGTTCTTGCACTTCTTAGAGCATAGGCTTTACCAGTCTAGGAGTCCCACTCCTTACAAATGGGAAAATCAGAAAATTAATGAACACAATTCCTACTTTTTCCTGACTGAAATGGAAAAATGCTGCATTTTTGAAATAGTGTGTCAACTCTTTCAGAAGTTTGCAGTGCTTTTTCACCATTAAAAGCAAAGAGAGTGAAAAAACGCCGCAAAAAAACACTATGTGTGAGCATAACCTAAGAGATGGAGGATACTATTTTCTCTTTTTCATTTTGCGTTATATGCAAGTCATTATAGAGCAAAGAATGTTTCCTAACATTTGTTTCTAGTAAGATCCATGTTATCTTCAGTTTGGTATGATTTTATTGTCAGTCCGTAAAAGTGGCATAATACTCCGACAACATTGTTACCAGCAGTGACCTGAGAGTCAGAGATGTGTCTAGGCATCTTCCTCTTGCTGTTTCCATTCCATTTGAGCATTTTGTTCATCCATTTCAGGGATTTTCCTGCCCCCTAGATCTCCTGGGAGGGTCTGCCTGAAAAATGTGGGATTTTCCGATTAACTTCCATTATATTTGTTACTTGAGTTGAGCACTCAAGAATTCCAATTTACTCGATTCGAGTACCAGTCAACCAAGCATTTTAGCGCTTGCTCAACCCTCTGAATGCCATATTATGGATGCTTTAATTATGGAAGCCATAGCATGATATATTTCATAATGTGTTCTACATTTGCCCTGTATTTAGTGATAGTTATTGTGATTTCATACGATTCACGGATAGACATACCATTGGTACAACCTATTCTGCCAAAGCAGGTGGCATTAAGCATTATGTTGGGCCATTGGACTGCAATCTTGCATAGGTCCCTCCTCTCATTGTGTCCACACCTGACACTACTACAGTGATACTATATGCACAAATAAAACTACACAGGTAAAATTCTAGTAATTACAGTATAATTGCCTTTGTTTGTGGATTAATACCAAAAAAATGCTAAAATTTGGAGCAAAAAGCGACTCTCGTATTTGAATATGCATACTACATCACTCTGTGAATTTGTGCCTGATATTTCATTTTTCTGAGTGCATGTTTAATGCAGGTTAGAATTTATTACAAATGGAATTCACAGTAAACTTGAAAAAATATGTGTATTATAAATCTGTTTGGCATATAAATTGCTTAGAAAGAAAATGTAGTAATAAATGAAGAAAATATGTCAACAATATATAATATTTGCTAAACAAGCCAACCAAACATAATTTAGATAATGCCTTATTTTTCACAGACCATTCTTCCTTGGAATTATCTTGTCAAGATAAATGGCAATTAAATATATTTCTTTTTTTTTTTAATGAAACTTCATCTTCAAGAGAGTAAAAAATATAAAGAAATATAATAAACACTATGAGCCCAATTCATCATATACAAATTATTGAAGCCACTTTTCTTTTTTTGTTTTTTCGTATTCGCTGACATTTTTGCACCAAACTCATTAATATAGTGCACCTAGTTAACGAATTTGGCGCAAAATATTTTTTTCTCTAATCACAAAATATCACAAATTCTTTAAAAAGTTGTAAAACTGCCCCAACACCTAAAGTATCACTAGTCAGTATAGCCCTGCATAGCAACATTATTTTAAAATATTATGCTATGTAAAGTATCATGTTGTCCCCAATAACATTGTCCATGAGAGATGAGCAAATTGGTTTGAGACAAAATTAATTCACTTCAAATAAAAAAAAAATATGAGTCTCAGGACCTCTAACATCAATATGTGCATTGCCCAAAGACTGGTGATAAAAAAACATCATAACATGTATCACTCAAGGCCTCAGAAAATGCATGTCATCATGCTGTGATGTTACAGTATGTATCATGATGTCAAAGAACTACTTAGTCCCGAAAATCCCAGAACTACTAACAATGAATGAGTAGGCTGTCCATATTCAGTCTCATCCATAAATCCCCCAACTAATTTCCCTATACTTTCCCAAACATAATTCAGCTCTCACTAAATCCATCTATCCTCTGTTTTTATACATTCCTCACCCAATCACCTACAAGAAAGAATCCCCTTCCTCTAGAATTCAGTACAGCAGCACAGCTAATTTTTTCTCACATTTGGAACCTTCAGATATAACTTGAAAACTTATCTACTTAGGTATCTGCAATAATCCCACTGCTGCCTAATGTCTCCTTTCCCAATACACTGTAGATGGTAAGCCGATGAGAGCAGGTTCTGTTCCTCCTCTGTAATAGTCTGTCAGTTTGTTTAATTTATTTTATGTACTGTATTTGTTACCCTTTTCATTTGTATAGTGCCCAGGAATTAATATTGCTTTAAAAAGTAAATAACAATAATAATAATTAGGGATGGGCGAACATGCTCGCCAGTAGTCGGTGCTCGCCCAAACATCTCAGTACTCAAGATACTCGGCGAGCGCCGAGTACCGGGGAGATGCTCAGGAACATGTTGGGCTCCACCTCCCTGCATGTTGGCGCTCTTTACAGAGTCATCCTACATGCAGGGATTGACTGCCACACACTGTAATTCCACAGCCATGTTGATTGTGGCATTACAGTGATTGGCTGGCCGCACAGCGTCATCAGGAGGTCTATGTAAAACCTGACGGCGCTGTGGTCGTCACTCTGATCCATAGTCAACTAGTGTAGGGAGAGGTGCTGCTGAGCTAGGGACAGATTTAGTGTGTCAGAAAGCACGGGGGGAGGAAGAATGCTTCTGCTCCCTGTGCTGTCTAATCACTCAATGAGTGAGCAGAGACTGCGGGTTGGTAAGCGGTGACATCACTGCTGCCACCATTGCCATAGTAACCTAAAGAGCAGTTTACTGTAACAACGATGATCTCATGCAGGAGCCGGTGAATACCGGCGCCGGGAATCAAGGGATCGAAGATCACTGTTGCTATAGTAACCTGCTCATTAGGTTACGGTGGCAGCGGTGACGTCACCGCTTAGCAACCTGCAGTCTCTGTTCACTCATTGAGTGATTAGACAGCACGGGGAGCAGAAGCGTTCTTCTTCCCCTTGTGGTTTCTGATATAGTGGAACTGAATTGGTTGAAGAAGAAAGAAGACCAGGATCGTGGAGGGGTGAGAGGGAGTAATAAAGATGGAGTCCCTAAGTGTGTCTGTGTATTTATTTCTAATAATGTATTTTTTCTCTGTGTGGTGTCTTTTTTTAACCGTTTATTGGAGATTTTTAATGGCCAGGTCAAACTTGGCCTGACATTAAAAATTTCGGGCTTAATACCAGATGGTAAAAAAAACCCCTTGTATTAACCCCTTATAATCCAGTGTTCCACCTGGCACCAGAGCTGCTGGAAAAGTTGGATACAGCGACAGAAGATGGTGCTTCTATGAAAGCCCTATTTTCTGGGGTGGCTGCGGACTGCAATTCACAGTGGGGGGCTCAGAAAGCTTGGTCCACCCTGTACTGAGGATTCCAGTCTCCAGCTGCCTCGTTGTACCTGACTGGACACAAAATTGGGTGAAGCCCACGTCATTTTTTTTAAATTATTTAATGAAATTCATGTAATAATTAAAAAAGGGCTTCCCTATATTTTTGGTTCCCAGTCGGGTACAAATAGGCAGCTGGGGGTTGACGGCAGCCCATACCTGCCTGCTGTACCTGGCTAGCACAGAAAAATATGGCGAAGCCCACAAAATTTTTTTTTTACTTTTTGGCAAAGAATATAAAAAAAAGGGCTTCCCTGGATTTTCCATTGCCAGTGAAGGTAACACCAAGCAGTGGGGGTTAGTAGCCAGTTGCTGCTTGGGTTCCACTTAGCTAGCAATAGAAAATGCTGGAGGAGCACACACATTTTGTTTTTTTAAACCTATGGATTTGTTTTTGTTTTTTTTTAAATTTAAATGGCACGTTCATAGAAGTGCCATCTTCTGGTGCTGTATCCAACTCTCCTGCAGCCCTGGTGCCGGGTGGCTCACTGGGTAATAATGGGGTTAGGGCCAGCTGTCTATTATCAGCTGACCTTAAGCCCAAAATTCATGGTGTCACGCCAATATTAGACATTGCCACCATGAATTTCCAGTAAAGATAAAAGAAACACAACACAGAGAAAAATATTTTACACAACACAATTAGCGACTCCATCTTTATTGAACTAAAGAACCTAAAGAACCCCCCCCTCTGCCATAGTCCTGGGTCGAGGGTCCTGCGATGTCTAATCCAAATCAAATATCATTTGATTGGTTTGCCGGAATAAAAACCGATCAGACGATGTGTCAGGTTCAAGGACTTGAATCAGATGATACATCAGCTGATTGTTTAAAAGCCATTTAAATAATCACCTGATGCATCAGTAGGAAAGAAAAAACTATACTCACCTCTATGCAGACTTCTGGGACACATCCAATCAGCTCCAGGACCCACTGGTAAGCAGCTGATGCTGTAATCTGAGAGCATCATCTGATCATTTAAACCGGCTGAGCAGTGAAAAAACAGCCAGCTTTTTTGAACAATAAGCTAATTTATCATCTGATTGTTTAAAAGCAGGGCGGTAAAAAGCCAGCTGGGTTTTCACCGCTGGACTTAAACGATCAGACGATGCTGTCAGCTGATCGTTTATACCGGCTGGGTGGTAAAAAGCCGGCTTTTGACGGGACTTAAACAGTGAGATATGAAAGCATCTGCTGAGTACCGGGAGGTCCTGGAGCCGATCAGACATATCCCAGGAGTCTGCAGAGAGGTGAGTATGCAATTTTTTTTCTACTGTTCATTTTTGATTTCGCTTAGCAGCAAATGTACAGGCAGAGAGAAGCTGCCGCACATATGCTACTAAGCGAAAGTACATGCCACACATGTCACACGGGAGGATGAACACAGGATTCTTCCTCCCTCTAATACTCAGACAACATTGTTTACAAGAGTGACCTAGGAGTCAGAAATGCTTACAGGGGTCTTCCCCATGCTGTTCTCATGTCATTTGAGCACTGCTCATATACGGTACATTTGTGACATTTTTAGGCTTTCTGTAGACCACCGGGGGTTCGTCCGAAAAAATGCTCGAGTTTTCCATAGGTTAACATTGGGCTCCGTGCTCAGGTCGAGCACCCGAGCATTTCAATATGCTCGATCCGAGCATCAAGCACCCAAGCATTTTACTGCTCGTTCATCCCTAATAATAATAATATCCTTGAAGAGACAAAATAGGAATGCAATGTGTCGCACAATGCAGAAGAACTGAAGAAGCCAGAAGGAACCAGTGGTGGATCAGATAGGGGGCTGCAGCAGCGTGACATTTGACTGCTGCTTGAGATGAATAGTATTTTTTTTTACCCTAGGGAGACTCCAGAGCATAAGGCATATTAGATTCACATTGAATTAATTTGATGCAAAACAAACTAACTTGCCAATTTCAAGCAGACTGTTAAATTCTAATTTCTGTAGATTCACTCATCATGTCAAATGGACATGTCAGGTGACCAGCCTGGTCATCTGTAAAAGTGGGAACAACAGAAATGTAGAATTTATTAAACTAATACACAAGAAAAATATCACATAACAAAAAGTTAACTCTTAACAGTTAAAACAAAAACTAGTTAATTTGTATAGTTAGGTCATTTATAAAAAAAAGCTAGATCTGTACTTACAAATACCACTATTAAATATATAGTAGCTTTAAAAATATTTATATAGAGATTACATATAAAGCAACAGTCCAGCGATTTTGTTTCAATTTTACCACTGAAGTGGTGCTTGAAATCTAAGTCCTCTGCCCAGGGCCATCATCAGGGCATTACAACCATTACTAGTGTATGGGGCCGGGTGAAGAGGAGTGCGTGGCCTGGAGTAATTACTTAGCTTTATTAGCCCTTTAACAACTGCGGGTCATAATGGTACGTTCTAACCTATATAGTTGTAATCACCAGCGGTTGATGTAGGCATCTACCAGTGATCGACGCACATGTCAACTGATTTGAACAGCTGACAGGTGTGCCTTGCAGGCATGAATGGATCCGCAGTCCACCTGCGCCTGTTAATCCCTTAAATCACAATGTTAAAATGTGACATTGCGATTTAAATCCCCACAATGGTAAATTTTTTCTTACTCGGCCCTATTGGCAGCGCTGTGACATAATCACTTTGAGCTGATAGTTGTCATGGTAGGACAAGGTCATGTGATTACTCCTGTAGCTATCATGACTCACTTCCTGTTTCACCGGGCCGAGTGATGCCAGTAACAAGAGGTGAGTATTTCTGGTGATCACAGCTGTGCAGCTTTAATCAGTAGAAACAAATGAGTGATAAGACTGCTGATCCTTATAGTCCCCTAGAGAGACTAGTAAAATAAACAAAAGTAAAAAAAAGTTTTTAAAAATTAAAAAAAAACAAAAACCTAAAATATTCAAATCACCCTCTATTCACCCAATTAAAAATTAAAGGGTTAAAAAATATACACACAATTGGTATCACCGCGTTCACAAATGCCTGATCTATCAAAATATAAAATCAATCTCATCGGTAAACGGCATAGCAGCAAAACAAATTACAAAAGACAAAATTACATTTTTTGGTTGCCCAAATTTTGTGCAAAATGCAATAACAGGCTTTCAAAATGTAGCATATGCGCAAAAATATCCCAAAAACAATCATGCAATTACACTTTTTTTTGCAATTTTTCCGCACTTGGAATTTTTTTTGCAATTTTCCAATACACTGTATAGTAAAACTTATAATTTCATTTCAAAGTACAGTACAACTTGTCCAACAAAAAACAAGCCCTCATGACAAGATTGATGGAAAAATAAAAAAGGTACAGAAGAAGAAGGGGAGCAAAAAAACAAGCAAAAATCGTCCGTGGGTGCCCCCTCTTCACCAGGTCCCAGTCACAGCAGCAGACGGGGCCAACCATATCGCTTCAGCCACTACACATGGCTAATTTGCATGCCAACCACTTCAGGTAATGGGGGGCTTTCAAACCCATCCACTGCTTCACCTGGATGTGCATTTGAGGGTGCACATCCAGCTGAAATGCATCATGGCGCAAACAGGATGCCGCACAATGTGGTAGCCGGGGAGGGTAAGCAAAATTATTTTTTTTGCGATAGGGACAGAGCGGCGACAAATTTACCAGGATGGGGACATATATACCAGGAGGAGCTCAGGTTGGGGACATTTATACCAGGAGAGGGATATATAAACCAGGTGGGGGACATATAAACCAGGAGGGGGACATATATAAGGAGGGGTCCAGGATGGGACATATATACCAGGATGTGGACAAATAAACCACGATAGGGACATATATACCAGCAGGAGCCCGGGAAGGGGAAATATATACCAGGAAGAGGACATATATAACGAGAAGGTGACAAATAATCCAGGATGGGGACATATATACCAGGAGGGGCCCAGGAAGAGGTCATATATACCAGGAGGAGGACATATTTGCTAAGACGAGGCAAACATACCAGGATGGGCCCAAGAGGGGGGACATACATACCAAGAGGGGGATATACATACCAGGATGGGCCTAGGATGGGACATATATTCCTGGAGAGGGACATATATACCAGGAGGAGCCCAGCATGTTGATATATATATATATATATATATATATATATATATATATATATCAGGATAGGGACATATATACCAGGAAGGGGACATATATACTAGGAGGAGGACATACATACCAGTAGGATCCAGGATGGGGATGTATACCAGGAGGGGGACATATATTTATATATAAATTTGGCTTTTATTGATTCAAAACATATAAAGCTGACAAAAGCAAAGGTTGAAAACTTGATGGACAAGAGAAAAGGAATGGCTAAAATAGGGGGATGGACATAATAATCCTGTACTTATCCCCAATCAAGTATCAGGGCACTGATAATAGAATGCACAATTAGTATATAAACAAGGCAGATAAATAATCTAATCCCAAGAAACACAATACAAGAATATAGTGCCTTACCTTACAGTTAATGTGGCAGTAAGTTAATAGAGTGTACTAACCTTTGTTTTTGTCAGCCTTATATGCTTTTCATCAATTAAAGCCATATTTATATATAAATAGGTGGGTGTGTACAATTTTTACTATGCAGCTTTTTTTCGTTCATGTTACAATTCATTTTTTTGCATTGTTTTTATTAGCTCCCTCTCTTATTTATATTTATTACACTATTGTGCCCACTTGCCCACTACGTTTTTGTTAACAAAGTGTTGCATAGAGTAATGTGCATGGGGGATATTATACAGAGGGGTAGTATGTGTGGGGGGATATTATATAGAGGGGTAATGTGTGGAGCAATATTATACAAAGGAGCAGTGTGTGGGAGGATATTATACAGAGGGACAGTGTGGGGGGGATATTATGAACAGGGGAAGCTTGTCCGGGGGATAGAATACAGAGAGGCATCGTATGTGAGGGATATTATACAGAGGGGCAGTGTGAGGGGGATATTATACAGAGGGTCAGTGTGTGAGGAATATTATACAGAGGGGCAGAGTGTGTGGGAGGATATTATACAGAAGGGGAGTGTACGTAGGAGAGATATTATACAGAGTGGCAGTGTGTGGGGGTATGTTATACATAGGGGCAGTGTAGGAGAGATATTATGGAGAAGGGTAGTGTACAGCGTATATTATGGAATGGAAAGGGGCAGTGTAGGGGGTGTATTATTAATTCTCTGAGGGAAATATTTTATTTTCTGGAACAACTTCAAGGGTGCCAACACTTCTTGTCCATGATTGTGTGGGTGTATATATATATATATATATATATATATATATACAGTATATACAGCCAGCAGATGGTGTTTGATGGAAACTATGAATGTGTGATTGGGTAGGGTGTAGTGCAGAAGTGGAGTTTTTCCCAGAGTGGCGGTGAGACTGTGGAAAGTTTGAGAGGTGGAGTCAGAACTGGCGTGGAGCCTGCGCAGAGTCTCAAGGGGGCCCAAAAATTTTGCCAGTATGTGACCCTGAAATTCCTGGTGGCAGCTCTTACACTGCCCCCTGTCTTAGGGCGGCTTTGCACATTGCGACATCGAACGTGCGATGTCGGTGGGGTCAAATTGAAAGTGACGCACATCCGGCGTCACTTTCGACATCGTACTGTGTAAATGCTAAATAATACGATGAACGAGAGCAAAACCGTCGTTATTGTATCATCGTTGCATTCACCGATATTTCCATAATGTCGGTGCTGCGACAGGTACGATGCTGTTCCTCGTTCCAGCGGCAGCACACATCGCTGTGTGTGAAGCCGCAGGAGCGAGGAACATCTCCTTACCTGCCGCCGGCGGCTATGCGGAAGGACGGAGGTGGGCGGGATGTTTACATCCTGCTCATCTCCACCCCTCCGCCGCTATTGGCCGCCTGCCGTGTGACGTCGCTATGACGCCGCACGACCCGCCCCCTTAGGAAGGAGGCGGGTCGCCGGCCAGAGCGATGGTCGCAGGGCAGGTGAGTGCATGTGAAGCTGGCGTAGCGATAATTTTTGCTACGCCAGCTATCACACGATATCGTACCTGCGACGGGGGCGGGGACTATCGTGTGCGACATCGCAGCATCGGCTTGCGATGTCACAACGTGCAAAGCCCGCCTTAGACTCACCTTTCAGCGACTTCATCTTCTATCGCCTCTGCTCTGGTTTGTCTCCTGGGATTTGTATCCTGCTCCAGTGTTTTTGGAGGCGCTGGGGGTCACAATTGAATACAACTCTATGAAAGCCTCATCTCATTGTGGCTCTCATAAAAGTACGTTAAGATCTTGTGATGTAACTTATAACTGCAGTCAGTCAAAAGATACGGGCACAAGATGGCACCAAAAAAATGATGAAGCTGCCAGAAAGTGATATATGACAGAGGCAGGGGCTTAAATTTATAGCTTCACTTCAGTCCTGAAAAATAATCAAATGCTAAAGTGGTGCTTTAACTGTGCAAATGTAAGTAAACTACCTATAAACTAAATAATCCAAAATCAATTGTATGACCTTTATAAAGAATATAAAGCTTCATTTGGCCTGATCACTGCCTAATCATTGTTTATTCCCTCTTAATTATATTTAGAAAACTCGATTGAGCACAATGTTTCTCATAAAAATGTATGTATTGAACTATCCAATGCTTCCTGCCTGCAGGTATTTTTCTAATCAAAAATGTCAATTTAAGAATCAATTTCTTCTTCTATTATAGCTTTATGTATGAGATGTTAAAGAATATTGCCTTTAAGCTATAGTTGTATATCTATTTAGTTTGGTAAATCAAAAAAGCTAGAGGTAGCTTTCTCTAATATGAACTGAATTATTTCACGCTGTATTTGATTTATCACATTGAGGCTCTGTTCACACTAGTGTCCTGCTGTCTATATTAATGTAGCCATGGCTACTATGCTTAATCCATTGATCTATTATGTGTTTGTCATGTTTCTATTTGCTTGTTTTACAGAAAAGATAATACGCTCAAAACCAAAATTAGACTATATGAGTACAACACATCAGCAAATTACCAGAGCGGGTTGTGGGGCTAATATAAAAGACTGGTTAGAAGTTATTTATTAGGTTGTTTGTGCTTCAGATATATGGTTTCTTGCATAAAGAAGTCAGAAAATATTTTCTATTAGTGTTTGGGCACAGAATTGCTGTTATTAGTAAGTGAACAGACTTGATAAGTAGTGATAAGCCAATCTTTTGAAATTCAAATTCAAAGGCATTGCTGAATTTTCACAAAAAGATCGATTTGCGGCAAAAAATTTGCATGAATCTTAATACTGGAAATCTTGTAATTGCTAAGAAAATACTCATGGGGAGAGAGGAGAAGCAAGCCCTGCTAAACATAAGAGCTTAGGGGGGCTTTACATGTTGCGACATCGCTTCCGAAATATCGTCGGGGCCACGTCGTTAGTGACGCACATCCGGCACTGGTAATGACATTGCAACGTGTAAATCCTAGATGCGCCGATAAACGATCGCAAAAGCGTCGAAAATCGGTGATCTGTGTAGCGTCGGTCATTTTCATAATGTCAGGTCGACCGCAGGTACGATGTTGTTTGTCGCTCCTGCAGCTCCACACATCGCTGTGTGTAAACCCACAGGAGCGACAAACATCTCCTTACCTGCGTCCCGATGGCAATGCGGAAGGGAGAAGGTGTGCGGGATGTTATGTCCCGCTCATCTCCGCCCCTCCGCTTCTATTGGCCGGCCGATTAGTGACGTCGCGGTGACATCGCTGTGACGCTGAACGCACCTCCCCTTGAAGGAGGGATAGTTCGGCAGTCACAGCGACGTCGCCAAGCAGGTATGTGCGTGTGAAGCTGCCATAGTGATAATGTTCGCTACGGCAGCAATCACCATATATCGCATGTGCGACAGGGGCGGGTACTATTGCGCTCAGCATCGGTAGCCAATGCTAGTGATGTCGCAACATGTAAAGTACCCCATACACTTTACAGGTAAGACAGAGAGACAGAGGCCCGCGCTGTCCATAAGAGCTTACACTCTACAAGCTAGACAGTAGATATCTATGTCCATAAGAGCTTACACCCTACAGGAGAGAGAGACAGATGACCCCGCTGACTAAAAGAGCTAAAACTTTATACGTGAAGAGACAGAAGATCCGCTGAATGCTGTAATTGTAGAAAAAGATGTGACGCCATTGCCTGACCACTGCACTCATGCTGCAAGTCAAATCCTAGTTGACTCCAGAAAACACCCCCCCAGACACACAATGGCCACCACAAAGCCCTCACACTAAGTGTAAAGATGTAAAATACTCATCTTCCATATGTTCTGAGAGAAAACATAGGCGGAACCCCTCTTTCAGTCTTCTGCCTACATAGAAACATATGGGCAGAAGAATCCGCCAACGGTGAGAGCTTACATGTTACAGGTAGAGATGAGCGAGCTCGGTTCAGTTCATCGAACGGAGGCCGCATTCGAGTTCGGTTCGGCGAGCCACTCGACGAACTTCTCGAACCCCATTGAAAACAATGGGAGTCAACCATAAACACATAAAAACACATTATAAATGTACACATACAGTTAATAAACATTGCCATAACACTTACCTGTCCCCGCGACGCGTCCTGCACTTTGTCTCCCGTCGCTTTTCCTTCCGATAATCGCTGCGTCCTCCCGGTAACCAGCACTGATGATAGGACCTTCCGTGACGTCAAAAAAGCATGTGACCAGTCACGTGTCTATTATCTCATTGGCTATAGACTTGTCACATGGCTAGACATCATTGCTAGGTCCTGTCAGTGAATCTGTCCGGTACGTTTGTGCATCCCCGTGTACTGGCGAGATGCTCTGGCACATGGTCAGTTCCCCGTTCTGCTTCCCCATTCCGTTATTGACCGGCTGCCACAGCCGGTCAATAACGGAGATCACCGTTGCTATAGCAATGCACCTGTCAGCGGTGACATCATCAGCAGCCTCAGCTCACTCACGGAGTGAAAAGATTGCACGGGAAGTAGCAGGTTCTTCCCCCATGCAGCGCTGCTGATGGAGTAGAGCTGCATGGGTTGAAGGAGAAAGAAGACAGAAGACCATGGATCGTGGAGGGCTGACAGGGAGTAATAAAGATGGAGTCTCTAAGTGTGTCTGTGTATTTATTTCTATTAAAGTATTTTTTCTCTGTGTGGTGTGGTTTTTTTAACCCTTTATTGGAGATTCTTAATGGCTGGGTCAAACTTGCCTGACATTAAGAATCTCTGACTTAATACTAGCTAGTAAAACAAAGCTAGTATTAACTCATAATTACCCAGCAAGCCACCTGGCATCAGGGCAGCTGGAAGAGTTGGATACAGTGCCAGATGATGGCGCTTCTATGAAAGCGCCATTTTCTGGGGAGGCTGCGGACTGCAATTCCTGTGCAACCTGTGCTGCGGATTCCAATCCCCAGCTGCCTAGTTGTACCTGGCTGGACACAAAAATGGGGTGAAGCTCATGTCGATTTGTTTTTTAATTATTTAATGAAATTCGTGAAATAATTAAAAAAAACGGCTTCCCTATATTTTTGGTTCCCAGCCGGGTACAAATAGGCAACTGGGGCTTGGGGCAGCCCGTAGGTGCCTGCTGTACCTGGCTAGCATACAAAAATATGGCGAAGCCCACATCATTTTTTGGGTGGGCAAAAAACTCCTGCATACAGTCCTGGATGGAGTATGCTGAGCCTTGTCATTCTGCAGCTGCTGTCTGTCTGTTTGGCGGAGAGCAGACAGCAGCTGCAGAACTACAAGGCTCAGCATACTCCATCCAGGACTGTATGCAGGAGTTTTTTGCCCCCCCAAAAAATGACGTGGGCTTCGCCATGTTTATGTATGCTAGCCAGGTACAACAGGCAGCTACGGGCTGCCCCCAACCCCCAGCTGCCTATTTGTACCCGGCTGGGAACAAAAAATATAGGGCAGCCCTTTTTTTTTTTTAATTATTTCATGAAATAATTTAAAAAAAAATGATGTGGGCTTCGCCCAATTTTCGTGTCCAGCCAGGTACAACTAGGCAGATGGGGATTAGAATCCACAGCTCAGGGTGCCCAAGCTTTCTGGGCACCCCTGCTGCGAATTGCAGTCTGCAGCCGCCCCAGAAAAGGGCGCTTTCATAGAAGCGCCATCTTCTGGCGCTGTATCCAACTCTTCCAGCTGCCCTGATGATGGGTGGCTCGCTGGGTAATAATGGGGTTAGGGCTAGCTGTTTATTATCAACTGGCCCTAAGCCCAAAATTCATGGTGTCACGCCAATATTAAACATGGTCACCATGAATTTCTAGTACAGATAAAAAAAACACAACACACAGAAAAATATTTTTATTAGAAATAAAACACAACACAATTAGGGACTCCATCTTTATTGAAATAAAGAACCCCCCTCCGCAGTAATCCTGGGTCAAGGGTCCCGTGCCATCCAATCCGGATCCAATATCATCTGATCGGTTTGCTGAAGGCAAAACGATCAGATGATGTGTCAGGTTCAAGGGCCTGAATCACATGACACAGCAGCTGATTGTATAAACGGCTTTCATACAATCAGCTGATGCATCAGTGCAAAAAAAACCCCAAAAAAACTACACACTTCTGTGCAGACTCCTGTCTGGCGGACAAAAAAAAAGAAAGAAAGAGAGAAAGAAAGAAAGAGAGAGAGAAAGAAAAAAAGAAAGAGAGAAAAAGAAAGAAAGAGAGAGAGAGAGAAAGAAAGAGAGAGAGAGAAAGAAAGAGAGAGAGAGAAAGAAAGAGAAAGAGAAAGAAAGAGAGAAAGAGAGAAAGAAAGAAAGAAAGAAAGAAAGAAAGAAAGAAAGAAAGAAAGAAAGAAAGAAAGAAACCAGAGAGACAGACAAACATAGATTGGGAAAGACACAGGCCTTGATAGATGATGTCCGGCTACTCCCCTCTGTGCATAATTAAAATAATAATATTGCATAATTAATTATAAATAAAGAATAATCATTAATTAATTTAAAATTTGATTTGAACTCATGAAGTTATGCTTCTTAAGCAAGCGCTCTATCCATTTAGCTACTCGCTCCAATGAGGAACATAGGCAGATTTCGTTATCTTGAGCTCTGCAAAGCAGAGTGAAGTCTGAGGTGACAGCGCGATTCTCTTCATGTTCTATGTGGAGCAGAGACAGAGCACTCGTGTTCTGTAGCAGAGCTGACATTGTCGTGTGGATTATGTCGGATCTGGATGTGTATTTGGGGATTAATAAAGGGGTGAAACAAGGGTTTTTTGTCTTTTTTTCCAAATAAAGGATTTTTCGGTGTGTGTTTATTTACTTTCACTTTCAGGTTGATCATAGAAGGTGTCTCGGGGAGACGCCTGGCATGATTAACTCTTTATTACCCCGATTGCCACCACACCAGGGGAATTTGGGATGAGCCGGGTAGAGTTTCGGAACTGTCGCATCTAATGGATGCGGCTATTCCGGGCGGCTGCTGGGTGATATTGTTAGGGTGATGGGCTCCCGATAACGTGGTGCTCCCCATCCTGACAATACCAGCCTCCAGCCATGTGGCTTTATCCTGGTTGGTATCAAATATGGGGGGAACCGCATTTTTTTATTAAATTTATTTATTTATTTATTTTACTGCACGATATAATTAAAAATAAAAAAAAAAATTAAATTCTTTGCCGGGACGGCCGAGACTAGAACTTGCGACCTAATGCTTCATAGGCAAGCTCTCTATCCACTGAGCTATTGCCTCTATTGGTAAAGATAGGCAGATTTTGTAATCTTGAAGCCTGCAGTGCTGACTGAAGTCTCTGCTGACAGCACATTCGGGATGAGCTGAGTAGAGTCCCCCAGGACTGTCACATCTAATTGATGCGGCTATTCCGGGCGGCTGCTGGGTGATATTGTTAGGCTGGTGGGCTCCCTATAATGTGGTGCTCTCCATTCTGACAATACCAGCCTCCAGCCGTGCGGCTTTATCCTGGCTGGTATCAAATATGGGGTAACCGCATTTTTATTTTTTTATTATTATTATTTATTTATTTATTTTACTGCACGATATAGACCCGCCCGCCGGCGGCTGTGATTGGTTGCAGTGAGACAGCTGTCACTCTGCTTGGGGACGTGTCTGACTGCAACCAATCATGGGCGCCGGTGGGTGGGGAAAGTACGGAATAACTAATTGACTAATGAAGCGGCAGCCATTTTCTAAAGAGGAAAAGACGCCGCAGATTTGTGACAGACGTGGAGCGAGATGCCCGTGATCGGTGAGTAGGAAAAGGAGAGGGATTGTGCTGGGGACGCAGGACGCATGCAGATAGCAACATGTGCACATAGCCTTACTGTGAAAAGCCACGTTTATGGTGATCGAACCGTTCTCGAACGTAACCCGAACTATTGAGCTTTTAGCAAAAAGCTTGAGTTCGATCTCGAGCACCCCTCAAAATCACTTGAACATGAAATTGGCGAACCTCAAACCTCAAACATCGCTCAACTCTAGTTGCAGGTGAAAGAGAGGACTCCACTGCCCTTAAGAGGTTATACTCTACAGGAGACAGAGACAGACCCTGATGACCATAAGAGCTTACACTCGACTTACCAGTGACACTGGAGATAGAAAACGACTTTGCTGTTTAAAGTTTGCACTACTGGGAACCATTAATCTGTGATGGCCCAGGTACTGACCACCACTTTGCAAAGTATAATAATCAGCTAGATATCAGAGCTATAGGGCATTATTGGGAAGCCCACGTGGCAATGAAAAACGATGTCCGGCCATTCTCTGGTGTAGGAAATGTTGGCGAGCATGGTTTTTGTTTGGCAAACAGCTATATTAATCTCCAAATGTTTACATTTGCATGAAACCACAAATTTCAGGACATTTTTGTCTCAAGTTCATCCTCTACTGATTGATCTGCAAATTTCTATCATAATCACTGGCAGAATAAAACAAAATATCTGATAATTCTGCATGATGTTGGGAGTATGATGACAGATGTGACCAGTCCACCTTTACTGTTCTGAGAATATTGTTAGGGACACAATAGCAAGCCTTCAAGTTACAATCATTGCATTGTGTGGCCAAATATAGCCACATACATTATAAACATCTCCCAAAAATTGTTTACAAAATCATGCTTTTTATAAAGCTGGTCATCATATCACTCAAATGGAATATGTCAAGCCGAGAGATGAGGTAAATTCTGCATATGTTGCATAAATGCATGTATTATATATTTTATTTTTTACTTTTGGGACGACATTTTTTTTAGAATCTACTCAAAATCTTTCAATTATTCTAAAACATGCTATATTATTTCAATGTATTTAAGATTTACTACAAAACTCTGTCTTTTCATATAGCTTTATACTTCAGAATTAATCCTACCTTTGTTTTGCTGGTTTATAGTGTTCCATTTTTTGTGATCAATTGCAGCACTTATTATACAGCTAATTACAACAGATGAGTTATTCACCGAATCACTGATCAACAAAGATTTTATTAAGAGTACTGTTGTTTGTTCTCAAGGCATTTTTGTGTGCCGATTGCGAATGTGCAATCATAATTTTCCTACTGGGCACCAATTTTACATTTTTTTAGTTTTCCAATACATTTATTTTACATTGCCCCTTCATAAACTACTTTCTCTTTTTAGGTGCTGGGGTTATTATAACTTTGCACTGTTCCTATGAAGTTGGTTTGTTTTCATACTTTGGTAATAAACAGAGCTCTGTTTTTTTTCCCCAATATTGATTAATCCTAGAGATTTGCACACTTTCATGGGTTACAAACCAAAAATCTTCATCATCTTTTTGTCCTTTGTGATTATGAAGTCCAAAAAAGAGATCAGACGGCACTCTCCAAAGAATGAATAAAGATCTTCTTTATTTAACAAATGGTGCAGGATAAAAAGCAGTAGAGGAGCTAGGTGCAGACCCCCTCCAGGACGACGGCCGTTTCGCGTCTAATTACGCTTCGACAGGTCCATGGACCTGTCGAAGCGTAATTAGACTCGAAACGGAGAGTGCCGTCTGATCTCTTTTTTGGACTTCATATGGAACACTTCTACTTACCTGATGTGCACCTTCAAGCTGAGATCATGGAGCATCTGAACTGATCCTCACCCCTGTGTGACACCCTGTGAAGGTAACGCTTGGTAGTGCAGGAATTTTTCCTTCTGTATTATTGCCTTTGTGATTATTAGTTGTAGTTTTACTGCTAAGTTTTGTTGTGCTAGCCACTACTTATGGGGAGTGTGGGCAGGAGTGTAGTCAGTAAGGCCAGGTTCTGCTAACAGGAGGACATGGAGGTATAGTTAGGGCAATATCCCATTGTAGAAGTCCAGGAGAGCATATAATAAGTTCAGGAAGAAAGCAGAGACGTAGTCAGGTAACAGTCTGAGGTCAAACGGGCAGGGGGTGATAACAGGAACAGGGAGCGGTAGAGAGAAGTCTAATAATGGTCTGGGGTCAGAGAACAAAGATCAGAACAGAAACACAAACCAACAGCACAACTTCAGAACCAGAAAATACAACTGGCGATGTCCTGGGTGAGCATGCTCATTAAAGAATCCTGAGCAATCACCAGGAAAGTGGGACACCTGAGTAATCAGCACCAACATAGAATTCTGTGCTGTCAAACACACTGCTATTTAATAATACAGGAAAGAGCAGCAGAGCATCTCCAAAGGAAAGATGTTCTGCACAGAGGAATCGGGACAGATTTCTTTTACTTAATTTTAATTCTATTGTTGTTCTTTTGCCTTAGGTTGTGTAAACCACCCAAACAAACTTTTGCTATATTTCTGGAAAGGTAATTTTAAAAATCACAGAGAAGTCTAACGCTGTTTGGTTAAGAAAAGTAATTTCCTGTATTTTTCTGCAAAATTTAAGATCAAAAACAAACATTGGGCCCCCAAATTTCTTGCTCATCTTGTGTTACACTTCTCACAAGTTGGCTCAATAGTAAACCATGGAATTTGATGTTCCAATGGTAAGGAAGGAGCTAAGAGACCCTTCTACAGATGGCTAGCTCTGTATGACAAAGATTGCTGGAATAACAAGTAAAACAAGAAATTCAATGAAAGATTAAAGCATTCATTCAGCAATTAGGCTGGTCTCACATTGTTCAGAGCCAACAGTCTTCACTCTGCCATCATCTTGGACCTTGGATCCGGAAAAAGATTCAAATGCTAATTTGGTTGAAGAAGAAGCTGATCGAGAAGAGCCTTATTTTCTCTGCCCTGAGTTTGGGGAGACTCACAAACTAAACTAGCTTAATCTAAATTAATTAGTTTGTGATCTGAACGTTTAAAAAAGTCAGGTGGAGGTTTTGGCTTCAATATTCAAAAGCTGGCATTTGCAGGAGCAGGGTGCCAAAATATGTTCTTTCTCCCATAGGCACCAAGAGCTTGAACATGTGTTTTTAGTGGAATGGGACCTAGCTTACTGCAACGATAACGTACTCTGCTAGATTCAATGGGACAAGAGCACAGACCTCAGTTATTCCTGTGGTTATTTACCAAGTTTTGCACAGACTGCAGCAGGAACTTTGGGCTATTTATCAATACAGGTCTTCTCCAGGTTTTCCAGGTTTTGGGGCTGTTGCTGGGCAAAATTGAGTTTCAACTCCTTCCAAAGATTTTCTATGGACTTTAGGTTTGGAGACTGGCTAGGCTACTCCACGACCTTGAAATGCTTCTTACGGAGCCAATTCTTAGTTTCCTTGGCTGTGTGTTTTGGGTTGTTTTCATAGGGAAGATCCAGCCACAACCCATCCATCCTCCCTTCAATACAATGCAGTCATCCTGTCTATGTTAACAGGACGGGTCGGCTTATTTGTCATTGTGCCCAGCATTCCGACCATCTGATTTTTTCCCTATGGGTGAGTCACCTTATGCAGGATACTTAATCCTTTTACTATCTATCGGTATCTGATGACTCGCCCTAAACATGCTGTAGTTTATTGAACCAGTCTTTACCTTTGATATCACTTATTGTGCTTATGTGCATTTCCATGGGTAGGATACTATAATCCCTCATTGTTCTGGTTACTAATACCTAATGAATCGCCCATAAGCACATGATGTCATAATTGGACTATTCCACCTATTGACACTTACTGCCACATCACATTATATATGATGGTCGTTTATTACTACCATCTATACATTTAATGCTGGACACTTGATTACTCCCATTTTATAGGAGTCCCCCACAAAATACCGTCATTCTCATTTTACATGATTGTGTTTTTATATGTTTGCTTGTATACTTGACCTTTTGCAAAATAAAATAAAAAATATATATTTGAATATAGCACTCCTTGCATGTGTACTTTTTTGTACGCATTCTTTGATGCATCCTGTCTATGTTGCAGAAAAGCAACCAAAAACTATGATGATTCCACCCTATGCTTCATGGTTGGGATGATGTTCTTGGGGTTGTACTAATCTGTCTTCTTCCTCCCAATACGGCAAATGGAGTTGATACCAAAAAGTTCTATTTTGGACTCAACTGACCACATGACTTTCTCCCATGCCTCCTATGGATTATCTAGATGGGCATTGGCGAACTTGAAATGGGCCTGGACATGTGCTTGCATAGTGTATTACTAATTGTAATCTTTGAGACTGTGGTCCCAGATCTGTTCAGGTCATTAACTAGGTCCTGCCATGTAGTTCTGGGCTGATTCTTGACCTTTATCAGAATCATTCTTACCTCAAGAAGCAGAATCTTGCATGGAGCTCCAGACTGGGTAAGACTGATAGTCCTCATGTGTTTATAAAATTTTCTAATAATTGTGTGTTCAGTTGCCTTCTCACCAAGCTGCTTGCCTATTGTCCTTTAGCCCATCCCAACCTTGTACAGGTCTACAATTTTGTCTCTGGTATCCTTAGACAGCTCTTTGGTCTTGGCAGTGGTGGAGCGGTTGGCGAGTGATTGAGTGTGTGGTCAGGTGTCTTTTATACATATAACATGTCCAAACAGGTGCAATTAGTAAAGGTAAATGGCTACTGCATTTTTTTCTGCCTATGTTGCCTCCAAAAAACAGGTAAGACATTTTCCCCCAAAACAGTTAGTTTGAAAGCTAATTTTCATCAATACATCTTGTAAAAATAAGAGAATCTCATAATGTGACTCTGCTTTGTAATAGAGTATGTAAGGGCCGTGTTTGACCATACAGGGACATGGTCTCATGAAACCATAGCTCCTGGGCAGAGGAGGAAGCAAAGGATTATAAAGACAGTACATAGCAGTGATGCATACTGTATATAGGATTAATTCTGCACAGGAACATTTTTTTTAACTACTTGCAATTGTGGAAGTTATTATTTCAAGATTTATCGATTAAAATTAATTTTGTGTGAAAACGCCTTTATGGACCCACCCTCCCCCTCCATGTATATCGTTCAAGGCTATTTCTCATTCCAGCAAGTATATATGTATTTCATATAGTTATACAAAATAGATACTCATGAGTGTATCCATGACTGCTTGTATCTCTTTTCAGAATGACCTGATGTTAAAGCAATCTCAAAAACAGTAGCCAAAAAGCTAATGTCAAAAATGATCCAGAAGCATTGTAGAGATGTAAGTTACAATAACTGGGAAACTGAGTGGTTTTCTCAGTATACAC
This sequence comes from Anomaloglossus baeobatrachus, assembly GCF_048569485.1. Classification (NCBI taxonomy): domain Eukaryota; kingdom Metazoa; phylum Chordata; class Amphibia; order Anura; family Aromobatidae; genus Anomaloglossus; species Anomaloglossus baeobatrachus. The sequence goes on along the minus strand of NC_134355.1, from coordinate 318,280,214 downwards.
AACATTGTCGGTATACATCATTTAGTGACAAAAGATATAATTGGTGGAGGCCGGTTGAACTGAATGGACCTAGGTCTTTTTTCAACCTATGTAACTATGTAACCTTTATATTTGTATAAGCTACCACATGTCAAAAACAATTAGTATCTAAAAAAATGTCTAACACTGTTCTAGAATGTCCAAATAAGTGTCAGCACATAGAAGCAGGGGAACCTTAGTATACAATGTGCATCCAACAAAAGAATATCTTGCATGCCTTTGCAATGGAAAGTAGATGTCATGGTCTTCTCTGCCTGAGAGTTTTCGACAGGCTCAGGTTACACACTTTAAATGAGTTTTGTTTCTTTTGGCACACAAGGGGTTACTTTCAGTTTTTGTTGCAGCAGCAGACTCTGCTAGCCTACTCAGTTGTTCCTGCTGATGTCCACTTCCGGCCTGGCTAAAAACCCCTTTTTCCAGCAGGGGATGCCGGTTATTCAGAATCATTCTAGAGCTGGGCTCGGAGGTGGATGAATGTGTTTCTTGCTGTTGCTGTGGTTTGTACTTTGTTGTATGGAAGTGTTACCTGGGAGGTGGTACTTTCCATTTTCCCTTCCAATTACCTTTACATCCCTGTGTGTTTTCCCTGTGGTGTGTGAGTTATTATAACCTCTTCTGTTGTTCATGTTGGTAGGTTTTATGGGTTTCTCCTGTCCTGGTCTGTCCCTTTGGGTGGAGTGTGAGGAGGGGACATTACCATCAGGGCTAGGGCAGGAGTCAGGACCAGGTTGGGGGCCCGCACATCCCTACCTTCAAGAGTACCACTGGGTGTGAGCGTGAGCGCAGGGGCCCCAGCCTTAGGACCAGTGTAGGTTACCCTGTGTTCCCGGGGCATTCCTTGACAGTAAACAAATGTATCTCTCTGCAGAATGCACTAATTAATTAGAGTCTTTGATCAAAAAAGAAGGAAAAATTTATCTATTGTAATAATATATATATAATAAAAAAATATACACTAATATTTTTATTGCATTAAATTTAATTGCTCATAGGCAAATTCAAACGTGATTAGTGCTAGAAATATAGAATATCTGGCATTGCATAGCGCTATGGAACAAATATATAAAACTATGAAAAATGGAAAGATAATGTGTTTTTAATCTTGGGCAACTGATGTCTTGCTTATATTTACTATGTGCGGAAATTTTGCTTAAGAGGTGAGGATGGACCAACATTTTTTAATGAATATATGAATAACTATTCTAGTCTAACCTATTGGTGTTAATTACAAATTTATGAACAGATGGGTCTCCTCCTAGAAAAAGTTGATTTCTTAGAGAAGACCAAATAATTTTTACACTCTTTTGTATTTTAATATTTATACATAGACTTAGTCACTTCTGTAGAGATGTATATTGATATCACAGCATGTTTGTAATGTATTTTTAACCTTTTTATATGAATATGACACATCTGAATATTTTTACTGTATAGATTTCTCTGTGGTGTGAAGTTATGATCAATCTTTCTCTTTTTATAATTCAATGCATCCAATAAGGAATACGAAATGTATTACATAGGCAGTCGTCTATATAGTTTAATACGCTTAATTCTGTTTTCTGGCCTGTTATCTGTAGTCGACCTGGTAATACAACTTCAATGATTTATGCCACCAACATTTACTTATCCCAAGGGCAATCTCAGTAAAGCATCATTATTTCTTTATTAAATAGTACTTTTGCCTTCTTGCACTTGACAAACAAATCTAATGGCATGAAAGAATTCAATTTCAGAGCTGAATGATAATTTGTCAGGCACTGTTAAATTGCATAATTCAAAGTTAATTATGTTGGAGATATTAGGCTGTACTATAATTTGGTTTATTTCAACAGTAGATTCTAAACAATTTAACATTCCTGATAATGACAACAAGATGCGTTTGTTAGCATGGCTGAGCATGTAAGTGGAATGAAAAACATTCTTACAGTCCTTAACTGCTTTTCACTTGACCGGATTTAGCACTGCCATTCCCATTTCGTAACTATGGTCTTAACTAATAATAATTTTTCTTTATATATAAATAAATATATATATATATATATATATATATACATATATAAAAGAAAGCGTGATCCAGCAAATATGAAGAGTTCTGGTTGGCATAAAACAATGCATTTATTGATAGACAAATTAAAAAATATATATAGCAGAGCTGTAAATAATAAGTTGCAGGAATAGTGCATTACGGACAACGCGTTTCGGCGGTAAAAGCTGCCTTCTTCACGGTTGGCTTAGACCGTGAAGAAGGCGGCTTATACCGTCGAAACGCGTTGTCTGTAACGCACTATTTCCTGCAACTTATTATTCACAGCTCTGCTATATAATTTTTTAAATTTTTCTATCAATAAATCCATTGTTTTATGCCATCCGGACCTCTTGATATTTGCTGGATCACTCTTCCTTTTCTACATTGTTCAAGACCTACTTCCGGCCTGGATCCGTGTAATATTCAGGATAACAGGAGGAACCATTCATTCAGAGCTGTCACGGGTGAGCTGGTCTACATCCTCATTGCCTACATATATATATATATATATATATAAAATAATTAACTTTTTGAAACATTTGAATGAAAAGAAAGGAAAGGTTTTGCATTGAATAAGCACAATTCTACATTTTCACAGATTATTTTCAAATATACTAATACATTTCATAATTATGTTTTTTTAATTATCCATTCTATCCCTCTGATATTTAAGTAATGAAGCGAAATAAACTGTGGAAAGAAAAAGCGCAATAGGGTCTTACCCGGTATATATCCGGGAAAAAATTAAAGGGAATGCACTCACCTTCAGTAGTTGTGACAGTCACAACTACTATAAAAGCTTATTTTGTAGAGATGAAGTCTGCTGCAGCCCCCGTGGTTGATAACAGAGAACAATAGAGAAGGGGTTTTATGCCGCGCTGTTCATCAGGAAGGAGGACAAAGAGATGGTCAATGTTCCTTTATTGTAGCTTGTTGTCTACGCGTTTCAGGAGCTCTGCTCCCTTCATCAGGACATACAGTACAAAAAAAACATATCTGCAGTTGATCCTAGGATCCCAGCATATATACAACCCAGAAAAAAGAAAAAAATGTCAAGCCACACCCCCAAAATAAAAAAATTGGCGGGTAGGAATGACGCATGTAACAGCACACACATTTACATGTATAAAAGGCAAAGAAAAGAGGGGAAAACAATAGATAATGGTATAAAAATATGTTATAAAATATTCATGCAAAAAAATGTTTTATTATCCACAATTAAAAAATTCTAAAAATCAGGACTCATGGGTTAAAAAACAAATGTCTGTTTTACTTTGTTTTGGAACCAGCAGTTTTACGGGGTTAAAGTGTGGAGGTAGATAATCTCCTCGTACGTGCCACTGGGGATTTTACAGGGAATGTCTGCAAAAACCAACATCGTAGATCATCAGGAAAAAGAGGAAAACTATTTGGAGGAATTTTATCAATGAAACCATGATTGAAAGACGTTCAGGATTCTCCCTCATTCAAAAAAATAAAAAAACAGTCACAGCAGTCATTTATATCAAGCGGGTAACAGAGCCCAAGTGTAAAACTCGGCTCTGTGAACCTTGCCTGAACCCGGGGTGAGCTGAGTTCAGGTTATAATAATGGCATCGCGTGGAAGGGAGTGCCAGAGTACAAGACCTAGAATGGTCTCAATGAGCCGTCCCCAGGACGACGTAACCACAGGTCTGAATTCCTCGACAGCACCGCACATAAGCAGTGTTGCTATTGACAGGGATTCAGGCCAGTGGTGTCTAAAGCCGTGCGACAACATCAGTAAGCTGCAGATTAAACATAGGACAGCCGGCTGTATACTATTAGCAGGATTCTTATCAATGAATCCCCAGTTAAAACACACCCAGGAGAGAAACAAATACTGACACAACCATTTATATCAAACGGGTGACAGAGCCCAAGAAAAGAAACTGGCTCTGTGAACCGCATCCGCACCAAGGGTGAACTGAGTTCAGATTATAGTAATGGTACCAGGTGAAAATGAGAGTTAAAGTACAGGATCTAGAAATTGCCTCAGTGAGCTGTCTCCAGGACATCATGCAACAGGTCTGGATTCCTCGATAGCACCACATTTATGCAGTAGTGCTACCGACAGGGATCCAGGCCAGTGGTGTCCGAGATCGTGTGACAACCTCAATAGGCTGCAAGGGAATTAATGAAAAACAAGCAGCCGGCCGTCTGTTGATCCTGGGGGCAAAAGCTTATGTCCCAGGACCAGCAGAGAAGAGGGAAAAAAAGGGAAAAAAAAAGGGACATAGATCTACAATCTATATCCCCGTATATCACTCAACCAATTCATATACAGACTATTTTGGTCTATTAATCAGCAAATATGATCTCACCAAGAAAAGGGGGAAGGCACAAGTTAAAATCAAGGGACACTGATATATGACAGTAACAAATGTATGTATATAATAGATACCAACCTTCAATTTTTTTCTTTTTTTAAAAATTTAAATTAAAAATTGCTTTTAAAAGGGGTGGAGGGAGGGGGGGGGATTAAGACTTTACTCAGGGGTCTATTAGTGAAACAAATCCGTGACCTCATTGAGACCCACTGGTTTCAAGGTGTTGAGTTTGTAAATCCAGTAGGTCTCTTTTCTATTCAAGGCTTCCACTCGATTATGTATCTGAAGGGGGATATGGTCGATAGGGGTGACCCTAATTTTTGCTTTTTTACCATGTTTGACTGTGGTATGTCTAGACAGTCCATGAAACATGAAACCAATTTTGATGTTGTGCCTGTGGGAATTGATCCGGTTATGCAGTTCCTGCACCGTTCTTCCCACATACAATTTCCCGCATTCACATTCAATTAGATAAATCACAAATGTAGATTGACAAGTGAGGTGGACTCTAATGGGAAAGGAGTCTTCTCCTGAAGAGGATTTAAAAATGGATCTATTGTGTGAAATTGATTTACAGCATAAGCAATTCCTCATGAAACATTTATAGGATCCTGCATTCATATTAGGATTATGTATTTTATTCTTTATTATAAGAGCTTTTGCTCTACTTGGGGCTATGATGCTCTTTAGGTTAGGGGCTCTCCTGAAAGTAATCCCTGGTTTTTCAGGAATAACCCCCTTTAAAAAAGGGTCGTTAAGAAGTATACCCCAATGTCTAGACAAGATTTCCTTTATCCGATCACTCTCTCTACTGAAAGTGGTAAGGAAATTAGAAGTGAAATCCTTATTGATAGTTATAATGGGCTTTCTACTGGGTTTAATTAAATCTGCTTGTTTGAGCAGTTTAGTGTCCTTAAAAGCCTTCTTAATGAGTGACATAGGGTATTCTTTTTCTATAAACCTATTTCTCATGATATTGGCTTGTACATGAAAGTCATCATCAGAGGTACAGTTCCTCCTAATTCTTTTGTATTGGTTATTAGGTATATTTGTGAGCCATTTTTTATAGTGGCCACTGGAAAATTGGATATACCCATTACAATCTACTTTTTTGAAGAATGTTTTAGTAATAATCTCCCCCTCGCGATGTGTCAGGGTCAGATCCAGAAAGTCTATTTGATCTTTCTGTACTACCGATGAGAATGTAAGGCCCCAATTGTTATTGTCCAAATGTTTTATAAAATCAGGGACATTATTGTTACTGTTGTCCCATATCAATATCAGATCATCAATATACCTCTTATATAAAATGAAATGTTTAGAAAAGGGGGAATTATAGATGAATAACTGCTCAAATAGCCCCATAAATAAATTTGCAAAGGTTGGTGCTACCTTCGAGCCCATTGCAGTCCCACATCTCTGATGATATATAGTATCCATAAAAGTAAAGTAATTATTGGTTAAAATAAATTGCATCCCTTTTAAGATGAACTTTTTTTGCTGAAATGGTAGCCTATCATCAATTAATAGGAATTGTTTAAAGCATTCTAGTCCCAGTTTGTGTGAAATGTTTGTATACAAGGCAGAGACATCCAAGGTAATAAACACATAAGAATCCCCCCAAGGGATTTCCCTTATGAATTGTATAAGGTGTGCAGAGTCGCGGAGATAGCTTTTGAGCCTAATGACGTGAATGCTCATAATTTGGTCAATATACGCTGCTAATTTTACAGTCAGAGAATCTATTCCAGATATGATAGGTCTACCTGGAGGATTAATGGGGTCTTTGTGGACCTTAGGGAGATGATAATAGAACGCCATTTTTGGACATTTGTTTTCTAAAAACTTTTCTTCATTGTCATTAAGTAAATTATTTTTAATGGCCTCCTGTAAGAGTGTTTGATACTCAATGATGGCTTTATTATACCTTTCCTGACCAGAAACCTCATAGTGAATGGTGTTAGATAGATTTCTCAGCGCTTCTCTAATATATGCTTCCTTGTCCTGCAGGACTACTCCCCCACCCTTATCAGCAGGTCTGATGATAAAGTTATGGTTCTCTTTAAGGGTTTTTATTGCCCTATGTTCACCAATGGTCAGATTGTGCAGACCCGATTTTTTATTAGCTTTTAGTTTCTTTATATCCTCTAATACTAGATCACTAAACGTTTTTATATGATGTCCTTTACTGTTTAGAGGGTAAAATTTTGAGTTGAGTCTGAGGTCAGTATGTAAAAATTTATCTGAAATGTCCCTTTTCTCTGAAGTCTCAGGCTTATGTATTTGAAAATGTCGAGTTAATGTGATTTTTCTTATAAACCTCTGTACGTCCAAATATAATTCAAATTCGTCAGAGGAAAAATCAGGGCAAAAATATAGTCCTTTTTTTAGTACCTTAAGTTCGTTTTCTGTAAGATCATGACTAGAGAGATTAAAAATGCCTGAAGTGTGGCTTGGGGGTATTAGTTTTTCTTTTCTTTTTTGTTGGACCCTGTCACCTGCTCGGTTTCCTCTGTGGGATTTTTTCTTTTTCCCCCCCTTGAGGTTAGGTAGTTCGTTATGGGGCTTTGTATAGGGTTCTGGGTTGAAAACCTTCCAAGGGATAAAAAAGGTACACACATATTGTTCTTTTTGGTGTTATCAATGATGACCGTTTTAATGGGTTTGGCCCCAGAATTAGCACACTCAGTAGAGGACACATTAAGTGCAAATTGTGTGTCAGGTAAGGGGATATAATCCTCATGTGTGGATAAGTCCAACAAATCCATGAGGTCCATATCCTGCTCTCCTTCCCTAGATATTGTTGGAGTAGTGGTATCATCACTGATCAAAGGGGATTCTCTTTCTTTTCTTATTCTCTCGATTTGCATCTTTATTAATGCTAGTTGTCTTTTAGTCTCCTCAAAATCTTTAGGAATTTTAAGGGGTTCTGGTACCTTGAGTTTGTCAATATGGACAGTTATATCAGCTGTCTCCTTTGGAAGATCCATTAAGGATTTTCCAGTTGTGTCATTAATGATAGAGATACTATTTGCAGTTTTTTTACTGGGTACAGGGGTATCTTTTGGAGCTTCCTTTTCCATATTAGTCGAAGGATTCCGTTTTTTATGGAATTTACTATTAAAAAAATTCCGATTATTACTATGACTTCTCTTTCTTTTGAAATTCTTGAGCTTATTGGTACTAAAAGGCCTTGGTGTAGATATATTCTCTTTTTGGTCAGTAGGGGGGGCAGTTTTGTTAATTTTATCTTGTCTGTCTCTCTGTAATTTCCTAGATTTTCTAAGGATGGTATCCTGTTCAAGTTGTGTTAATTTAGTATTGATATTGGAATTTAAAATTTTATATTCACAATGTAGGTCATATAGACCCAGCTCCTCATATACATCCGATATTTTAGCAGTAGCCTCTTTAGCTAAAATATCTCTTTTTTTATAGAGGCACTGTAACATCTCTTGCATACATTTCTGAAAAATATTGTCCCATTCCAAAGAAAAAGTTTTATCCAAGGGGAAAGGGGAATCTTTGTTCACTCTCAGACCCCTGGGGCATAGTTTTTCTTCCATATAAATCAGGAGGAACCTAGCGTCCAGACTGTAAAATAGTTCATCCTTGAGAAGATCCTCAAGACGTAGAAAAAGATTTCTCATATTAATACCGTCTTCTTCAGAATAGACATTGGTTAAATCAAGTTCAGGATCTATATTGTAAGCATCAGATGCACCTACTGTTTGTAGGATGAGCCTTTCTCTTGAAGAGAGACGTTGGTTGAAGTAGTCCATGATAGAAAGACACGACCCTTATGCTGCTATGTCCACCAGAAGAGCTGGTCTTGCCAGGTCCAGAAGGCACAAAGCGAAATAAACTGTGGAAAGAAAAAGCGCAATAGGGTCTTACCCGGTATATATCCGGGAACAAATTAAAGGGAATGCACTCACCTTCAGTAGTTGTGACAGTCACAACTACTATAAAAGCTTATTTTGTAGAGATGAAGTCTGCTGCAGCCCCCGTGGTTGATAACAGAGAACAATAGAGAAGGGGTTTTATGCCGCGCTGTTCATCAGGAAGGAGGACAAAGAGATGGTCAATGTTCCTTTATTGTAGCTTGTTGTCTACGCGTTTCAGGAGCTCTGCTCCCTTCATCAGGACATACAGTACAAAAAAAACATATCTGCAGTTGATCCTAGGATCCCAGCATATATACAACCCAGAAAAAAGAAAAAAATGTCAAGCCACACCCCCAAAATAAAAAAATTGGCGGGTAGGAATGACGCATGTAACAGCACACACATTTACATGTATAAAAGGCAAAGAAAAGAGGGGAAAACAATAGATAATGGTATAAAAATATGTTATAAAATATTCATGCAAAAAAATGTTTTATTATCCACAATTAAAAAATTCTAAAAATCAGGACTCATGGGTTAAAAAACAAGTGTCTGTTTTACTTTGTTTTGGAACCAGCAGTTTTACGGGGTTAAAGTGTGGAGGTAGATAATCTCCTCGTACGTGCCACTGGGGATTTTACAGGGAATGTCTGCAAAAACCAACATCGTAGATCATCAGGAAAAAGAGGAAAACTATTTGGAGGAATTTACACTTGGGCTCTGTTACCCGTTTGATATAAATGACTGCTGTGACTGTTTTTTTATTTTTTTGAATGAGGGAGAATCCTGAACGTCTTTCAATCATGGTTTCATTGATAAAATTCCTCCAAATAGTTTTCCTCTTTTTCCTGATGATCTAAGATGTTGGTTTTTGCAGACATTCCCTGTAAAATCCCCAGTGGCACGTACGAGGAGATTATCTACCTCCACACTTTAACCCCGTAAAACTGCTGGTTCCAAAACAAAGTAAAACAGACACTTGTTTTTTAACCCATGAGTCCTGATTTTTAGAATTTTTTAATTGTGGATAATAAAACATTTTTTTGCATGAATATTTTATAACATATTTTTATACCATTATCTATTGTTTTCCCCTCTTTTCTTTGCCTTTTATACATGTAAATGTGTGTGCTGTTACATGCGTCATTCCTACCCGCCAATTTTTTTATTTTGGGGGTGTGGCTTGACATTTTTTTCTTTTTTCTGGGTTGTATATATGCTGGGATCCTAGGATCAACTGCAGATATGTTTTTTTTGTACTGTATGTCCTGATGAAGGGAGCAGAGCTCCTGAAACGCGTAGACAACAAGCTACAATAAAGGAACATTGACCATCTCTTTGTCCTCCTTCCTGATGAACAGCGCGGCATAAAACCCCTTCTCTATTGTTCTCTGATATTTAAGTAATGAGGAGCCAATCGATATATTGAGGAAAGACTTTGTGCCGAATTTCCTGAAATTTGTGCTTCCACGCAAAGTCAAACATTCATACTGCTGAAACATCAGAGAACGGGCTAATGATGTTTTGCTTAGAGATGGGCAAATAAACTTGAGTCAAACTGAATTCTACTTAAATTTTACAAAGATCCACATTTACCAAAATGCAAATACAGTGAAACCTTGGATTACAAGCATAATTGGTTCCGGGAGTGTGCTCTTAAACCAAGTTAGTCTTATATCAAAGCGAATTTTCCCATAGGAAATAATTGAAGCACAGACAATTCGTTGCACAACCTAAAAATATTTACTGTATTTATACAAACTTATTACAGTAATACAATATAATGTACTGTAGTCATATATAATAATTACAGTACACTAATACAAAATACTGTACAGTACAGTAAAAGCATATAAAAGAAATTAAACTGTACATTAGCTTACCATAGAATTGTTTGTGTGCGAGAGGTAAAGTATAAGCAATGTGCTGCACTGGTTAGAAGAAAGAAAGTACAGTATTGTATTCACAAATACAAATTGATAGAAATGCTATATAGTATATACTGTACAATGGTATACAGTATACAGTACATATGTACAGAAAGTTACCTCCAGAGCAGGTCAGGGTATGGTGAAAGGACAGAACCAGAAGTATACACGGTGGAAATTTGCTTTTATTGCAAAGCATTGCTCTGAAACCAAGTTACACATTTTTAGAAATCTTTGCTTGTCTTGCAAAACGCTCTCAAACCAAGATACTCTTAATCCAAGGTTCCCCTGTATTTTGTAATGCACTTCCGCGCATTCTGGCTGCGATTTTTCTGAACCATAGAAGGCCATCAAAATCATAAATAATTCACTTCTCACCTCTACGCTCCCTAAATTCTACATCACCACCTGTTCAATCCTTGTCACATCTTCAAATCACTGTGAGCCAAATGGAAAACCGCAAGTTCCTAATATTGAGTTGGGGTTGCCGGAGTTGATATGCCCAGGAGGGTTTTGTGGATATAACCCAAAAGGTCAGGGCCCATGCCAAGGCCCATGATGTTCATTTTTTACGTAATTTGTTATTTATACATTGGGTTCTACAGAGACCCCAGAGAATAATAAGGAACATTAAGTTCACGGAGAATAACTTTCTTTCTTGAGAAAAAGTATGTAAAAAGAAGACTTCTAAATTTGCTTGATCTACTCATCTCTACTTTTGATATGACATCATAGTCTACCCCAGTTTGTTGAGCGGATTATCACACATTTTTTTTTACCCATTAATCTTTATTTTTACTAACTGTGTATTTTAAAATTGCACTTTTGACATTTTATTTTGAGCATCTAATACCTTTTCCATGAAATAATAATTTCTGACATTGCTTCTAATACTCCAATAACTAATTTCAGATAAAACCCACTTGTTTATTGTTGTTTTGGTAAGTCCATGTGTTTCATAGGTAATATGTAATCTTAAGGAAAACATTACTATAGTTAGAGGACTAGTATTGTAAAATATGAGCATGTGTACATCAGTAGCCCTACTATACAGAAACACTGTTCTAGCTGTTTAATAATGAATTACGTTTATTTGGTTCTTGGCAAAGGATGAAGTATTGTTATAAAATGTAATAGTAAATTACTTATTGGAGAAAGTTAATGCACAATAAAATAAAATTTACTGTTAATTTACAGTTGCTAGACTCAAATTACAGCTATGTATATGTTATGCATATTCTTCTAAAGCATGAATTTTATTATTTTGATTAGTCTTTGAAGGTATTGGTTGTATTGTTAAAATTGAGGGAAGGATTGTAGCATTTCTATAAATGGGCTTTGGGAACGGATGCTTATTTATGGTCAATAAAGGGGGAAAACCCAACTTTTTTTCCTCTCTCCCTGCCCCCCCCCCCAAAAAAAAGTCTGTCTGAGGCTTGCCTTGCTTTCTGTCATAACACTTTAGATTTAAAGGGATCCTGTCAGTGTGATTTTGTAATTTAAAGTCATAAATGATTAAAGGGTAGTGACCAGAGGCAGCTCCATTCACTACAGATGCAGGCAGATGCTGCTGTTCAATGCAGTAGTGGGGAATGGAGCTACTGTACCTCTGATCACTGGCGTTTAGTCATGTAAAAGTCATTGTCACCGACAGCTGTATTTTAATGGTTTACTTGCTGGTACACGCATGCACCAGCTCCTATTGCTCCACTGCAATACTAGAGCAGGGGTGCAATGGCTTTCTATGGCAGTGCGGAGTACGCCAAAGGTCCCGATGGCTGCCATGGTAGTTTTAATATGAAGCCCATTCTGCGGCTAAGATTCATAGGAAAACGTCAATTACGGTCTACAGTGTGAGCGAACAAACAATTGCAGGATATACAAGTGCATCTCAATAAATTAGAATTATCAAAAAGTTAATTTATTTCAGTTATTCAATACAAAAAGGTAAACGCATATATTATATAGCATCATTACAAACAGAGTGATCTATTTCAAGTGTTTATTTCTGTTAATGTTGATGATTATGGCTTACAACCAATGAAAATGCAAAAGTCATTATCTAAGAAAATTAGAATATTATGTAAGACCAACTGCAAAAATGATCTTAAATAGAGTTGAGCGCGGTTCGCGGTTCGAGGTTCTCCAGTTCTAGGCTCGAGTGATTTTGGGGGCTGTTCGAGATCGAACTAGAACTCGAGCTTTTTTGCAAAAGCTCTATAGTTCTAGATACGTTCGAGAATGGTTCTAGCAGCAAAAAGCAGGGCTTTTTACAGCTACAGTGTGCAGGAGCCATCGCTGGCAGCCTGCCAGAAGCTGGTAACCAAGATAAACATCGGGTATCCAACCAAAGCGCTTTGGTTAGTAACCCGATGTTTATCCTAGTTACGTGCGGGAAGCCCACACTTCCCCGCTCAGCTCGCTCCGCCCCCTCCTGCCCGCGGCATGTATTGTACACACGTACACACACACACACACACACACACACACACACACACATGGTCCCGCTCGGCTTACCTGCGGTGATGAAGTCCCGCCATCCCGATCTCAGCGCTGTCACTGTCCTCCATGGCCGCCGCTTGTCACATCACCTCTCGCTTCCGACCCGAGACTGACTAGCGGTGACGTCACGGGCCTCTCGCGATACTTGGTGTGAAGGCGCCGGTCATTGAACTCAGTGACAGGGGCTGTCAGTGTGCTGGAGATCAGCGCAGGTAATGTACCTCGCTGACAGCAGCACTTGTCATGCCCTGCAGTAACCTGGGCTGACCCATTGATGTTAGCTCAGGTCACTGCACTGCTCTCCCAGCCAATGGGGAACATCCTGCTCTTCATTGACTGGGACAGTGTGGATCGTCATGGCAACCCCTTGGATTACACCAGACCTGGATTTGTTTTTCATTCTAATAAATTGGTTAAAGAGGGAATGTTTTGGGGAGTGTTTTTTCAAATAAAAATGTGTTTGTTGTCTATTTTTTTTTATTACTGACTGGGTTGGTGATGTCGGGTATCTGATAGATGCCTGACCTCACCAACCCCAGGGCTTGATGCCAGGTGACATTACACATCTGGTATTAACCCCATATATTACCCAGTTTGCCACCGCACCAGGGCGCGGGATGAGCTGGGGCGAAGCACCAGGATTGGCGCATCTAATGGATGCGCCACTTCTGAGGTGGCTGCTGCTATTTTTAGGCTGGGGAGAGTCCAATAACCATGGACCTCCCTAGTCTGAGAATATCAGGCCCCAGCTGTCTGCTTTACCTTGGCTGGTGATCCAATTTTGGGGGACCCCTACGTGTTTTTTTTTTAATTATTTATTTAATTTAAAATAACAGCGTGGGGTGCCCTCAGTTTTGGATTACCAGCCAAGGTGAGGTTGCCAGCTGTGGTCTGCAGGCTGCAGCCGTCTGCTTTACCCTAGCTGGCTACAAAACTAGGGGGAACCCTACGTCATTTTTTTTTTCATTTTTTTGGCTAAATACAAAGCTAAGCACCCCTTAGTGCCACATGAAAGGCACCAAAGGGTGCTCCACTTTTTCTCCACTTTTTCTACATTTTTTTCTCCATTTTTTCTCCACTTTTTCTCCACTTTTTCTCCACTTTTTCTCCACTTTTTCTCCATTTTTTTCTACATTTTTTCTCCACTTATTCTCCATTTTTTTCTCCACTTTCTCTCCACTCTTTCTCCACTTTTTCTCCACTTTTTCTCCACTTTTTCTCCACTCTTTCTCCACTCTTTCTCCACTCTTTCTCCACTCTTTCTCCACTCTTTCTCCACTTTTTCTCCACTTTTTCTCCATTTTTTTCTCCACTCTTTCTCCACTTTTTCTCCACTTTTTCTCCATTTTTTTTCTCCATTTTTTCTCCATTTTTTCTCCATTTTTTCTCCACTTTTTCTCCACTTTTTCTCCACTTTTTCTCCATTTTTTCTCCACTTTTTCTCCACTTTTTCTCCACTTTTTTCTCCACTTTTTTCTCCACTCTTTCTCCATTTTTTTCTCCACTTTTTCTCCACTTTTTCTCCACTTTTTCTCCATTTTTTTCTCCATGTTTTCTCCACTTTTTCTCCACTTTTTCTCCATTTTTTCTCCACTTTTTCTCCATTTTTTCTCCACTTATTCTCCACTTTTTCTCCATTTTTTTCTCCACTTTTTCTCCACTTTTTCTCCACTTTTTCTCCACTTTTTCTCCACTTTTTCTCCATTTTTTTCTCCACTTTTTCTCCACTTTTTCTCCACTTTTTCTCCACTTTTTCTCCACTTTTTCTCCATTTTTTTCTCCACTTTTTCTCCACTTTTTCTCCACTTTTTCTCCATTTTTTTCTCCACTTTTTCTCCACTTTTTCTCCACTTTTTCTCCATTTTTTTCTCCATATTTTCTCCACTTTTTCTCCACTTTTTCTCCACTTTTTCTCCATTTTTTCTCCACTTTTTCTCCATTTTTTCTGCACTTTTTCTCCACTCTTTCTCCACTTTTTCTCCACTTTTTCTCCACTTTTTCTCTATTTTTTTCTCCACTTTTTCTCCACTTTTTCTCCACTTTTTCTCCATTTTTTTCTCCATTTTTTTCTCCATTTTTTCTCCACTTTTTCTCCACTTTTTCTCCACTTTTTCTCCATTTTTTCTCCATTTTTTCTCCACTTTTTCTCTACTTTTTTCTCCACTTTGTCTCCACTTTTTCTCCACTCTTTCTCCATTTTTTTCTCCACTTTTTCTCCACTTTTTCTCCATTTTTTTCTCCATGTTTTCTCCACTTTTTCTCCACTTTTTCTCCACTTTTTCTCCACTTTTTCTCCACTTTTTCTCCACTTTTTCTCCATTTTTTCTCCACTTATTCTCCACTTTTTCTCCACTTTTTCTCCACTTTTTCTCCATTTTTTTCTCCACTTTTTCTCCACTTTTTCTCCACTTTTTCTCCACTTTTTCTCCATTTTTTTCTCCATTTTTTTCTCCACTTTTTCTCCACTTTTTCTCCACTTTTTCTCCACTTTTTCTCCATTTTTTTCTCCACTTTTTCTCCACTTTTTCTCCACTTTTTCTCCACTTTTTCTCCATTTTTTTCTCCACTTTTTCTCCACTTTTTCTCTACTTTTTCTCCATTTTTTTCTCCATGTTTTCTCCACTTTTTCTCCACTTTTTCTCCACTTTTTCTCCACTTTTTCTCCATTTTTTCTCCACTTTTTCTCCATTTTTTCTCCACTTATTCTCCACTTTTTCTCCACTTTTTCTCCACTTTTTCTCCATTTTTTTCTCCACTTTTTCTCCACTTTTTCTCCACTTTTTCTCCATTTTTTTCTCCATTTTTTTCTCCACTTTTTCTCCACTTTTTCTCCACTTTTTCTCCACTTTTTCTCCATTTTCTTCTCCACTTTTTCTCCACTTTTTCTCCACTTTTTCTCCATTTTTTTCTCCACTTTTTCTCCACTTTTTCTCCACTTTTTCTCCACTTTTTCTCCATTTTTTCTCCACTTTTTCTCCACTTTTTCTCCACTTTTTCTCCATTTTTTTCTCCATTTTTTCTCCACTTTTTCTCCACTTTTTCTCCACTTTTTCTCCATTTTTTCTCCACTTTTTCTCCATTTTTTCTCCACTTATTCTCCATTTTTTCTCCACTTTTTCTCCACTTTTTCTCTACTTTTTCTCCACTTTTTCTCCATTTTTTTCTCAACTTTTTCTCCACTTTTTCTCCACTTTTTCTCCATTTTTTCTCCACTTATTCTCCACTTTTTCTCCACTTTTTCTCCACTTTTTCTCCATTTTTTCTCCACTTTTTCTCCACTTTTTCTCCACTTTTTCTCCATTTTTTTCTCCATTTTTTCTCTGTTCTTTTTCTATGGTTGGTCTACCCATTAGCTCTGCCATGCATACTGTAGCTCTACACCTACTGCACATGTTACTTTATGATTGTAATCTCTTTCGTACCAGAGCTGTCTAAGCCTACTCTGACCCCATATTTGTCATTACTATATTGTCCTTTTACTGTATTATGACATTTGTATCATGTGTTTCATTTCTTGCTGTGTTGCAATTTTTTTGCTGCATCCCAATTGTACCTCTACATTGTTCGAAATTATGTTATTGTTCTCTCACTCTTATGTGATACTGATTATTGTCAATTTTCATGATTACATGCAGATAAGTCCAATCTGACGAAGGCTTAGGCCGAAACGTCATTTGTAACTTGTTTTGGACAAAAACATATATGCTTATGAAATTTTTTTTTCTTAATACGGACCAATAAAGAGTGATTTTGCATTACTATCCGTTGTGACTTACTGACTTAGTCTGGGAGATTTAGAGTGCCGAGGTTACTCACTAATTTTATCTATTATTACCTCTGAGCACCTATATACCAGTGAGCAGAGCTTCCTCTACAGTAGTTCTCCTGATTAGGCATGCCCTTACCTCATGAGCAGGGCATTGCAGCTTTGGTAGCAACCATTACGACATGGACTCTGCTGCTGTGGACCCGAGAAGAGTGAGTGCAGATTCATTGCACCCACACTCCTCACATGAAGGGTCCGCACTCCTAGAAAATGGGGGATACGTTCCCTGAGTGTCTCCCCCCCATATTCTAGACGGTCCAGAGTCGTCGTGGGACCCCTTTATTTTTTTTCTTACAATAAATTGGTGAAAGAGGAAATGTTTTGGGGACTGTTTTTTCAAATAAATTTCTTTTGTCGATTTTTTTTTTTGTTAGTACTGACAGTTTATGATGTTGGGTATCTAATAGACGCCATGACATCACAAACTGCTGGGCTTGATCTCAGGTTACTTTACAGCTAGTATCAACCCGATTTATTACCCCGTTTGCCACTGCACCAGGGCACGGGATGAGCTGGGGTGAAGCGCCAGGATTGGCGCATCTAGTGGATGCGCCACGTCTGGGGTGCCTGCGGCCTGCTATTGTTAGGCTGTGAAGGCCCAATAACTATGGACCTTCCCACCCTGAGAATACCAGACCACAGCTGTCCGCTTTACCTTGGCTGGTGATCCAATTTGGGGGGGACCCTACTTTTATTGTGTAATTATTAATATTTATAAAATAATTATAAAAAAGAGCCTGAGGGGACCTCCACATTGGATCCCCAACCACGGTAAAGCTGCCAGCTGTGGTTTTCAGGCTACAGCCGTCTGCTTTACCCTAGCTGGCTATCAAAAATGGGGGGACCCAACGTCATTTTTTTTTTAACTATTTTTTAAATAGAAAAAATGAATGGGCTTCCCTGTATTTTGATTGCCAACCAAGGTAACGGCAGGCAGATGGGGGTGGCAACCCATAGCTGTCTGCTTTATCTGCGCTGAGAATCAAAAATACCGTGGAGCGCTACGTCATTTTTTTAAAGATTTATTTTTACAGCACTGTGATGTCCAGCAATCAAAATACAGGGAAGCCCATTTTATTTTTAGTTATTTAAATAAATAATTAAAAAAAATATATATGGGCTCCCGCTGCATTTTTGGTATTGCTAGCTAAGGGTAATCCAAGCAGCTACTGGCTGCTAACCCCCACTGCTTGGTGTTACCTTCACTGGCAATGGAAAATCCAGGGAAGCATTTTTTATTTTTTTTGCCAAAAAACTACAAAAAAAGCACGTGAGCTTCGCCATATTTTTGTATGCTAGCCAGGTATAGCAGGCAGGTGCTGGAAGAGTTGGATACAGCGCCAGAAGATGGCGCTTCTATGAAAATGCCATTTTCTGAGGCGGCTGCAGACTGCAATTCGCAGCAGTGGGGCCCAGAAAGCTCAGGCCAACCTGTGCTGCGGATTCCAATCCCCAGCTGCCTAGTTGTACCTGGCTGGACACAAAAATGGGGCGAAGCCTACGTCATTTGTTTTCTAATTATTTCATGAAATTCATGAAATAATAAAAAAAGGGCTTCCCTTTATTTTTGGTTCCCAGCCGGGTACAAATAGGCAACTGGGGGTTGGGGGCAGCCGTACCTGCCTGCTGTACCTGGCTAGCATACAAAAATATGGTGAAGCCCACATAATTTTTTCAGGGGGCAAAAAACTTCTGCATACAGTCCTGGATGGAGTATGCTGAGCCTTGTAGTTCTGCAGCTGCTGTCTGTCTGTATGGAGAAGAGCAGACAGCAGCTGCAGAACTACAAGGCTCAGCATACTCCATCCAGGACTGTATGCAGAATTTTTTTGCCCACCAAAAAAATGACGTGGGCTTCGCCATATTTTTGTATGCTAGCCAGGTACAGCAGGCAACCACGGACTGCCTCCAACCCCCAGTTGCCTATTTGTACCCGGCTGGGAACCAAAAATATAGGGAAGCCCATTTTTTTTTTATTATTTCACTTATTTCATGAAATAATTAAAAAACAAATGACGTGGGCTTCGCCCAATTTTTGTGTCCAGCCGGGTACAACTAGGCAGCTGGGGATTGGAATCCGCAGCACAGGTTAGCCCGAGGTTTCTGGGCGCCTCTGCTGCGGATTTCAGTCCACAGCCGTCCCAGAAAATGGCGCTCTCATAGAAGCGCCATCATCTGGCGCTGTATCCAACTCTTCCAACAGCCCTGGAGCCGGGTGGCTTGTTGGGTAATCATTAGTGATGAGCGAGTATGCTTGTTACTACTCGGTACTCGCACGAGTATCACTGTACTCGGGCTACTCGGCGGGGACCGAGTAATCTCGCGATACTCGTGCTGTACTCGTGGTCTTCATCAATGCATGTTGGCGCTCTTTTGAGAGCCAGCCCTCATGCAGGGATTGGCTGGCAGACCACTGCAATGCCACAGCCCTGTTAGTTGTGGAATTGCAGTGATTGGCCGGCCCGCACAGCGTGACTGAGCCTTTATACCGGCGGGCGCGCTGTGCTCTGCTCACAGCCATCCAGACAGTCAGTGCAGGGAGAGGGTTGCTGCTTCAGGGAAAGGTTTGCGGCCCTTTATAGTTAGTTCCGGAGCAGGGCTGCAAACAGTGTGACCAGAAGTCCTTCTCAGGACATACAATAAGTTGTATACAGGCAGGCAGGGAATAGCCAGGTCGGAGTACAGTAGCAGAGTCCTTCTCAGGACTATTGTTGCTATATACAGGCAGGGTATAGCCAGGTCGGAATACAGGCTAGTGACCAGAAGAGTCCTTGTCAGGACTATTGTAGCAGTATAAAGGCAGGCAGGCAGGCAGGCAGGGTATATAGCCATTCCTAGTGGTGACCGTATACCAGCCTTCATTATATCTGGGGCTGGTGTACACAGTCTAAAACAGTCCAGATAGTGTCAGACTTCTCAGTAATTGTCGCTCCTAAAAACCTGTTAGGTTCTTAGTGCGTCCATGCTTGCATTTAAAAACCGCACGTGTGTGCCTGTCGGTGGCAGCGTACAGGTGCACGTTTTGCACAAACTATTATATAACGCACAAGTCTAGTGAATAATACACGTCAGTCAGCAGTGTCTGATAGTGTCAGACTTCTCAATAATTGTCGCTCCTAAAAACCTGTTAGGTTCTTATTGCGTCCATGCTTGCATTTAAAAACCGCACGTGTGTGCCTGTCGGTGGCAGCATACAGGTGCACTTGTGTGCGTTTTTCACAAACTATTATATAACGCACAAGTCTAGTGAATAATACACGTCAGTCAGCAGTGGCTGATAGTGTCAGACTTCTCAGTAATTGTCGCTCCTAAAAACCTGTTAGGTTCTTATTGCGTCCGTGCTTGCATTTAAAAACCGCACGTGTGTGCCTGTCGGTGGCAGCGTACAGGTGCACTTGTGTGCGTTTTGCAAAAACTATTATATAACGCACAAGTCTAGTGTATAATACACGTCAGTCAGCAGTGTCTGATAGTGTCAGACTTCTCAGTAATTGTCGCTCCTAAAAACCTGTTAGGTTCTTATTGCGTCCGTGCTTGCATTTAAAAACCGCACGTGTGTGCCTGTCGGTGGCAGCGTACAGGTGCACTTGTGTGCGTTTTTCACAAACTATTATATAACGCACAAGTGTAGTGTATAATACACGTCAGTCAGCAGTGTCTGATAGTGTCAGACTTCTCAGTAATTGTCGCTCCTAAAAACCTGTTAGGTTCTTATTGCGTCCGTGCTTGCATTTAAAAACCGCACGTGTGTGCCTGTCGGTGGCAGCGTACAGGTGCACTTGTGTGCGTTTTGCAAAAACTATTATATAACGCACAAGTGTAGTGTATAATACACGTCAGTCAGCAGTGTCTGATAGTGTCAGACTTCTCAATAATTGTCGCTCCTAAAAACCTGTTAGGTTCTTATTGCGTCCGTGCTTGCATTTAAAAACCGCACGTGTGTGCCTGTCGGTGGCAGCGTACAGGTGCACGTTTTGCACAAACTATTATATAACACACAAGTCTAGTGAATAATACACGTCAGTCAGCAGTGTCTGATAGTGTCAGACTTCTCAGTAATTGTCGCTCCTAAAAACCTGTTAGGTTCTTATTGCGTCCGTGCTTGCATTTAAAAACCGCACGTGTGTGTCTGTCGGTGGCAGCGTCAGGCTCCATATTGTCCCTGGATAGAGATGTGCATGAGGGCCTCAAAACATTGTTCCCATTGCAAAGGAGCGGGCCTCCTGTCGTTGTAATGCCCATTCTGAAAGAAAAAAAATTTACCACTGGGGGTATACCTGAAACAACGGCCTAACTATTGTAACGGTCATCATGATGGCGCATGAGGAGAAGGAGGAGCAGTCCAGCGATTAGCCAAAGTCCAGAAGTGTGTTACCATGGGTGAGTGGAGGTACATGGCAAATTCCCGTTACAAACTTTAAATACCGCTGTCATTTGCTGGTGGTGTGGTGAAGTCTGGCCCAATCCAACCATTGTTCATCTTGATCAGAGTCAGCCTGTCAGCATTTACAGTTGACAGGCGGGTGCGTTTATCTGTAATGATTCCACCTGCGGCACTAAAAACACGCTCTGACAAAACGCTAGCAGCAGGGCAGGCCAGGAGTGGTTGTCCACTGATTCCTGACCTATGCCGCTAGCGTTTTGTGAGGGGAATGCTTTGCCTACTTCCGTGACTATGGCCTTCTGGAACTGCTGCATTTTGCCTGACCTCTCCGCCTCGGGAATAAGAGACATAAAGTTCTCCTTTTAGCGTGGGTCTAACAGTGTTACCAACCAGTAATGATTGTCGGCCAAGATTTTCTTAACGCGAGGGTCACGAGACAGGCAGCTTACCATAAAGTCAGCCATGTGTGCCAGACTCTTAACAGCCATCACTTCAGTATCCTGACCAACATGATGACTGAACATGCTGTCCTCCTCCTCCTCCTCCTCATCATCATCTACCCTGTCCTCTGGCCAGCCACGCTGAACCGAGGATATGACTGCATGTCATATCCTCAATTTGGCCAGAGAGTTGCTCCATGTCTTCATCCTCCTCCTCGTCATAGTCCTCCACTGCACGTTGTGATGAGACGAGGCTGGGCTGTGTGTTATCACCCACACCCACTACTGTTTCTTGCTCAAACTCATCGCGCTCCGCCTGCAATGCATCATGGTTGTTTTTTGAGCAGAGACCATTTTAGAAGGCAGAGAAGCGGTATGGTGACGCTAATAATGTCGTCATCGCCGCTCACCATCTTGGTGGAGTCCTCAAAGTTTTGGCGGATGGTACATAGGTCGGACATCCATCTCCACTCCTCAGGTGTTATGTGTGGAGTTTACCCATTTCCCGACGGCTTAGGTGATGCAGGTACTCAACAACTGCCCTCTTCTGCTCACATATCCTGACCAACATGTGCAGAGTTGAATTCCAACGCGTGGGGACATCACACACCAGTCTGTGAGCCGGAAGATGCAAATGGCGCTGAAAGCCGGCAAGGCCGGCTGAAGCAGTAGGTGACTTTCGAAAATGTGCAGACAGGCGGCGAACGTTTACCAGCAGATCAGACAGCTCTGGGTATGACTTTAGAAACCGCTGAACCACGAGGTTGAGCACATGGGCCACACATGGAACATGTGTCAGCTGGCCTCGCCTCAAAGCCGCCACCAGGTTCCGGCCATTGTCACACACAACCTTTCCTGGCTTTAGGTTCAGAGGTGTGAGCCAGTGATCTGCCTGCTGTTTCAGAGCTGTCCACACCTCTTCTGCATTGTGGGGTTTGTCACCTATGCAGATTAGCTTCAGCACAGCCTGTTGCCGCTTCGCCGAGGCAGTGCTGCAGTGCTTCTGTGTCGCCCTGGACAAGCCAGGGGCCACAGAGCACAACACTTACACACCCCACACTCCCTGCAGGCATATCATAGTCAAAACACAAAATCCTTGTTGCCTTCCCCAGGGGCTGTTGTCCACACCAGGGGGTGGAGCCAGGCGGTTGGTCTCCACCCACCAAGGAGGAGGGAAAACACAGGCAGTGAGCGTTAAGCTAAGGAAGTGGAAGGAGGAAAGTAGTAGAGAGGAGAAAAGTGACAGCAAAGAGCCTGAAGTTGGTCCGGGTGTGTGGCCCGGACAGGACAGCAAGGTTGGCAGGATGTGGTGACCGTCTGCAGTGGAGGCCGATTGGAGTCTGCCGTAAGGACCGTGGACGGGTGGTGACCCGGCCGTACCGGACCGGTATGCAAAGAGAAGCCAGCACCATTGGCAGGGGCCTTTCGGATCCCGGCAAGGCTTGGTGTCGCCGTGAATTTGCCAAATCCGTTAGTGAAAGGGACATCAGGGTTTCCAAACAGCCAAGTCCCGATAGAAGGCAACCGTCCAACCGTGAAGGGGAGACACCGCCACCGCCAAGGGCAACCGTCTCCCAGGGCCAGCGCCTGTGGGCAAAAGGGCTCCTCCGGCCCATATCCAGGTCGGGGAGCGGGTTACCGGTGGGAAACCATCACTACCAACACTGAACTTAGGTGCAGGGAGAGACAGTCATCACTAACCTGCAGGGAGGAACAACCGCAGCCGTCCGAGGGACCCATCCATCCAGCCACTTGTTTTACCGTGAACTGTGTCATCATCATTGGGCTGAGTGAGTACCTCCGTGCCGTGCGGCACAGCGCTGCCCCTGCGACCCTGCACCTCATCAGGCCCCACAACCCACCTGTCATCCATCTCTACCCCATCACCGGGCCCCGGGACAACCAACCCCCCTACCCACGGAGGGGAGAAATAACAACAAAGCTGCTCCCTGTCACAGGCTCCCGGGATCCCCGTCCAGAGCAGCGGTGGTGTCCACACAATCACCACAACCGTGGGTGGCGTCACGGACAATATCCCCAAAATCCAAACCACCCCTTTTCACTCACGGGCGATGAGCGCTGCTCGAGTCCCCGGGATCCGGCCATCGCTCGAGCCACCGAGCAGCAGCAGCCGTAGAGCAGCGGCAGCCGGACCTGAGCAGTGGGAGAGCGCAGCGTCCCCACCTCCGCCCGCGACACTTCCAGCTTGGGACTGGTGTGGAGGGTAAAGTGGATGAGGATGCGCAGGAGGAGGAGGAGGCTGAGGAGCATGACATTCCGGAGCTGTAGAGTGTGGGTGAAACTCTGACTGAGGTAGGGCCTGCAAAACTTGGTGTGTGAAGGACGTGTTCCGTCCCTCGCTCAGACTGGGTCCCAGCTTCCACAATATTAACCCAGTGTGACGTCAACGAGATGTAGCGGCCTTGCCCACATGCACTTGTCCACGTGTCTGTGGTTAGGTGGACTTTGGCT
The DNA here is from genome assembly GCF_048569485.1 of Anomaloglossus baeobatrachus. NCBI lineage: Eukaryota > Metazoa > Chordata > Amphibia > Anura > Aromobatidae > Anomaloglossus > Anomaloglossus baeobatrachus. Next base: position 318,256,362 of record NC_134355.1, on the reverse strand, counting down.
GAAACAGCGTTGTTCAGGGCACGTGTGATGTTTTGTGACACGTGGTTATGCAATGCGGGGACGGCACACCGGGAGAAATAGTGGCGGCTGGGGATTGAGTAACGTGGGACAGCTGCCACCATCAGGTCGCGGAATGCTTCTGTCTCAACCAGTCTAAAAGGCAACATTTCCAGCGCAAGCAGTCGCGAAATGTTAGCATTTAGAAGTGTGGCATGTGGGGCGTTGGCAGTGTATTTGCGCCTGCGTTCAAAGGTTTGCTGAATGGATAACTGAACGCTGCGCTGGGACAAGGACGTGCTTGATGATGGTGTTATTTCTGCGTGGGCAACTGCAGGTGCAGGGCCGGAGGAGGCTTGTTCGCGGGCAGCATGGACAGGGGATTGGCTCGCATGCACAACAAGCGAAGACGTAGCAGTGACATCAGCAAGCACTGCTCCTCGACTCTGTTGTACATCCCACAAAGTCGGGTGCTTGGCTGACATGTGCCTGATCATGCTGGTGGTGGTCAGGCTGCTAGATTTGGTACCCCTGCTGATGCTGGCATGGCAGGTGTTGCAAATGGGCTTTTTAGAATCATCTGGAGCCAACTTAAAAAACTGCCAGACTCGGGAAGACCTAACATTTGTACAGGCACCTTGTGTCGTGTTGTTCCGGGGAACAGTTGCCTGACGTCTGCCTGGGGCCACCACCCTGCTTCTTACTGCCTGTTGGGATGCTACGCCTCCCTCCCCCTGTGCACTGCTGTCCTCGCTCTGCATATCCTCCTGCCAGGTTGGGTCAGTTACTGGATCATCCACCACGTCGTCTTCCTCTTCCACACCCTGCTCCTCCTGACTTCCTGACAATAGTGTCTCATCATCGTCCACCCCTTGTTGAGACACGTTGCCAACTTCGTGAGAACGTGGCTGCTCAAATATTTGGGCATCTGTACATACAATCTCGTCATGGCCCACTTCAACTGGAGCTGGCGAGAGGCCAGAATGTGTAAATGGAAACGTGAACGAACAGCTCTTCCGAGTGTCCAAGTGTGGGATCAGTAATGTCCGTGGACGTGTACTCGGCCTGGTGGTAGGAAGGAGGATCAGGTTCTGAAATGTGCGGTGCAGTATCACGGCTACTGACACTTGACCGTGTGGAAGACAGAGTGTTTGTGGTAGTGCCAATCTGACTGGAAGCATTATCCGCTATCCAACTAACAACCTGTTGACACTGGTCTTGGTTCAAGAGCGGTGTACTGCTGCGGTCCCCAAGAATTTGGGACAGGACGTGCGAGCGAGTAGATGTGGCCCTTTGTTGTGGCAAAATTAGAGCTTGCACACGACCTCGGTCTCTGCCTGCACCACCATCACGTCCACTTCCTTGTTCGTTGACAACACCCTTGCGCATTTTGCAATGCTGTGCTGATGTGTATTCACTAGACTTGTGCGTTATATCCAAGTTTTTGCAAAACGCACACAAGTGCAGCGGAAAGCTGCCTCCAACAGGCACACACGTGCTGTTTTTAAATGCAAGCACGGAGGCACTAAGAACCTAACAGGTCTCTATCCAGGGACAACGTGGAGCCTCCCAATTTTTGGCTGCCCTGCCAAAGGGCTATACTACAATAGACCCACTTCCTTACAATAGGCACTTCAGGTTTACAGGCCCTCATGCACGTCTTTATCCAGGGACAACGTGGAGCCTCCCAATTTTTGGCTGCCCTGCCAAAGGGCTATACTACAATAGACCCACTTCCTTACAATAGGCACTTCAGGTTTACAGGCCCTCATGCACGTCTCTATCCAGGGACAACGTGGAGCCTCCCAATTTTTGGCTGCCCTGCCTAAGGGCTATACTACAATAGACCCACTTCCTTACAATGGGCACTTCAGGTTTACAGGCCCTCATGCACGTCTGTATGCAGGGGCATTGGTGAACCTCACAATTTTGGACTGCCCTGGCAAAGGAAAATACTACAAAAACTCACTTCCTCAAAATGGGCACATAAGACTCAGAGGCTTTTATGTACGTCTCTTCTCAGGGACATCGGAGTGCCACACAATGTTTTACGCAAAATCTTTCATGTATTAATCTCAAAAAGTAACATACATTAGCTCTATCTCACTATTGGGTATGTGCCCTTAACATTTCCGCCATGAAAATTCATTTTGGTGTCATTTTTGAAGGTTTTCTGGTGAGTCCGTAAAAATGGCGTAAAACGCGGACAAAATTGTTCACAGCTGTGACTTTTGAGTGATAAATGCTTCAAGGGGTCTTCCCCATGCTGTTGCCATGTCATTTGAGCACTCTTCTGAGACTTTTGTGCCATTTTTAGGGTTTCTACATGCTGCCGGGGGTCATTTCACAAAAATACTCAGGTCTCCCATAGGATGACATTGGGCTCAGTGCTCGGGCCGAGTACACGAGTATCTTGGGATGCTCGGCCCGAGCCTCGAGCACCCGAGCTTTTTAGTACTCGCTCATCACTAGTAATCATGAGTTAATACTGGCTTTGTTTTACTAGCCAGTATTAAGCCAGAGATTCTTAATGTCAAGCACGTTTGACCCGGCCATTAAGAATCTCCAATAAAGGGTTAAAAAAAAACACCACACAGAGAAAAAATACTTTAATAGAAATAAATACACAGACACATTAGAGACTCCATCTTTATTACCCCCTGTCAGCCCTCCACGATCCTGCTCTTCTGTCTTCTTTCTTTCTAGTGTAGTATTAGTGACGATTGTAGTGAGGATGAGGTTCCCCAGCTCATCACTTGATGAGCTGGGGAACCTCATCCTCACTACAATCCTCACTAGTATAGTAGTAGTGATGATTGTAGTGAGGATGAGGTTCACCAGCTCATCACTTGGGACTGGGGAACCTCATCCTCACTACAATCCTCACTACAATCGGGAAGCAGCGTGCAGCCTTCACTCCGTGAGTGATCAGTGCTGGCTGTCAGCGGTAACAGCGGTAACGCTGACAGACGCGTTACCATAGCAACGGTGCTCCCGGAGCCGCGGTTAGCGGTGACGTCACCGCTAACTGCGTTGCTATGGCAATGGTGATCTCCGTTAATGACCGGCTGTGTCAGCCGGTCCCTAACGGAACGGGGAGTCGACCGTGTGCTAGAGCATGTCGCCGGTACACGGCGATACACATATGTGCACCGTGTACCGGAGAGATGCACTCACAGGTCCTACATGATGCGTCATAGTCATGTGACCAGTCTGTAGCCAATGAGATAATAGCCACGTGACTGGTCACATGGCTATTTTGACGTCACGATAGGTCCTGCATCTCTGCTGGCAGTGCCGTCACCGGGAGGATTCAGCGATCATCGGATGGAATAGCGGCAGGAGAGTGCAGAAGGGATCGCGAGGACCGGTAAGTGTTATGGCAATGTTTATTAACTGTTTGTGTACATTTATAATGCATTTTTATGTGTTTGTGATTGCCTCCCATTATAGCCTATAGGTTCGAGTTTGGTTCGTCGAACGTTCGGCGAACCGAACTCGAACGGGACCCCCGTTCGGCGAACCGACCTCGAGCCGAACCGCGACCTGTTCGCTCATCTCTAATCTTAAACTCAGAAATGTTGGCTTGCTGAAAAGTCTGTACAGTAAATGCAATCATTACTTGGTTCCATTAAACATATAAAAAGTCTTAGATATACAGTAGTATTTATGTAATTGTACTGACCTGGAATATCATATTCAATTCATTCTTACTGCACAGTGAATGCCATAAAATGAAAACCCAAAACTTTATCATGTAATTACATTTATTTTTTTTCACCATTTCACCCCATTTGGAATATTTTTCCTATTTTTCAGTAGATGAAAGGATACAGTGAATGGTGTTATTCAAAAGATCAACTCATCTGGCCAAAAAAAATAAACCATCTACCCAGCAATGGAAAACTAAAAATGGTATGACTAATGATAAAGGGCAAAGGCCTCTCCTGCACTGGAGCTAATCAATTGTAGGAGTATATTAACTTTATTGTGACTTTTGCATTAGCTAACATTTTTAGCCATGAAAAAAATCACTAGTTGTACCAATCTTCATGGGGTCACCTTGACCCCATAGTATAAGATAAATACCAATTAAAGATGCGCAAAGTAGATATTTACCAAACCCAGAGTCTTACTACTTTTATATAAAATTATAGAACTTTATTAATATCAAAATTACGTACATAACACACAATTAAATTACAGGATTGAGAGAGGTAGGAAGATCCTACCCTATCCTTTCCCTTCCTCAAAATGGGGGTCAGCGTCCTAATATGAAGACGCCCCCGTTCCTCGATGGCTATCCCTGGGTATTGCCCTCCCTATTGGGTTAGATGTGATCCCTCTCAGATAGAAACAAACCCTTAAAGTAGTAACACCACAGTGAGGAAGAGGTGCTCAGTCCGCAGTAGCTAATTTGTCTGTATCACCACTTAGGTGAGTAGGGATACGGGGCCTAGGGAAGTCGTCAGTTATTCATGAGTCCATGTGCTCAGTAAGAGAAATAGATAGATGAGTCACATTTCTTATGAAACACAGTTCAAGAAATGCCCAGTAGAAAGATAAATCACATTTCTTATATAAACCAATTCAAGAGATGCCCGACGCGTTTCGCCCCTGTTAATGTCAATATTCAGGGGCTCATCAGGGGCTTTTCAACAATTTCTTGAAAGAATTTTCCGTCTCTGGACAGATCTGTGACAGATACAACAAAAAAAAACCCCTCATTAAATACAGGTCCAAAGATCCAATTAGATAACGAAAGTAGGAGTACATAAATACTGACCAACAGTCGTTGATTGTGTCACCTCAAGGGTGTAAAGGAAGAGAATGTGTTGCCTGCTCGGCTGGTCTATCATAGAATATATCAGGATGAATTATTTCACCTATATAGGTAAACACACTATTAGTAAACTCTCCTATAGGTAACAGCCATTCACCCCAAAATAGAGGCCATACATTAGGAAAAACAGTACCTTTCTGAATAGTGGTTCCTAAGTTACTCAAGACCTCAGTGTTATCCAAGGCATTACTGGACACTGTCAATAGAGAATCAAAACAGACGGTTTGCTCCATAGTTATGGCATAAGGGGACAAACATGCTACCAAGTTCAGATACATAATTGCATATTCAGTCCCTGTGTGAGATTACCTGGAATAGTTATAGGTATCCACACAGGACCATATAGTATATCACTCAAGACAGTGGCCAAGGAATATAGCCTTATGTATAGCCACCAATAGAGACAGTTTACTCAAACGGGGAGGACCTAGGAGGAGAAAAAGTACAGAGGACCAAAAATGCAACCCCAATATAATCAGAGCAACATGGGTATAAGTATCATATGACCGTAGGACAATACCTTGCGTTCATCCAAAGGGCTGAGTGATTTTATAATTTTAAGGTGGTCAGCCATACCTCATTGGCAGTATAATCACTCATGCAGCCTCCAGAAACAAAGGAGGGGGTACATATACTCCAAGTCCTATATAAGCAAGAGAGATTCATTTGTAGTTCCATATAATAAGGGGCTAACTCCTTTTTTTTACTCCTCTTGTCCCCCAATGTTAAAATGCAGTAAGAGGAAGGCCACATACCTGGTTGCTATCCTACAGTGGGGCAAGGGGTAGCCATAGGGATCCACAGCAACCGGTGTCTAAAGTGCAGATATGTATAAATATTACTATTGGCCGCCTAGGTCTATTGTCGCTCACCAGAGAGTTTATAACAGTCCTACCTTAGAGAGGTCCGTGTGGGGGATTCCAAGTATGGCGTCCAGCAGTCGCTCACCCACTGATACGGACTGCGCTATTTAAAGCAAAGTTTGGCGCCTCCATGAGGGGAACCGGAGGTGACGTAACGCCCCCTGCATCATCGTCCCAGCGTGCGTAGTAACCGCTCGCGTCATTTCCGGTCACGTGATCGAGAGATGTGCATCTCTCAATCTCATCCCCTGGGCCGGTTGAACAGGTTCCTGGTTGTTATTTTCTGCACAAAGTGCTCATGCATGCGCAGTACGATATTGCTCATGTTTATTGCGGATAAGTGCTGGCGTATGATGGTGATTAATTATGAAACCATCAAACCAGCACCACAATGTGCATAACATAGTTTATAACGAAGTACAGGCTGGAGAGCCGCAAAGTATGCTAAAAACCGGAATGAAAGTGTATTAATAATACACCGGTATGTCAATAATTGGATCATTGCTCACAGTTATTACAGTCATGAAGGGGGGGGGGATTTTTCAAAAAGCACGTGGAAGGATTATGTATGCAATATGACATAATATATAGAAGGAAACAGTGATGTATATTACTGTAACTAACAACCCAGCTCAATCTTGCGGGTCTATTAGATTAAAAGGAAAGTCTACTACAGACTCAGTTTTCCAATTATAATGGCTGGATCTCATTTGTATTAGATGAAGGGCGTAAAGCTAATTGTTTCATTTAGGCCATCAGGATGCACAGAACCCATCCAGAAAATCCATCTTGCCTCTCTTTGTAATAGGAGGACATCCCAGTCTCCTTTTCTCTCAGGCTCCGGTACTGTTTCGATGGATTTGAAAAAGGCACTCTCCATTTTGCCCGTATGTTGGAGATTCATATGGCGTGCTATTGGTGTGTCGCATTGATTGCGAACATCACCAAGGTGTTCGCCAATGCATACCCTAAGCTGTCTTTTAGTTTTGCCAATATAGTTTTTTTGGACAGCCACAGCTAAATAAATAGATGACCCCTTGGGTCCGACAATTGGCAAAATTTCTATTTAGATATGTTCTTCCTGTTTTGACACTTTGAAATGTATTTGATGGGGAGATGAATTTGCAAAACTTGCAAGCCCCACACCGAAAGGTGCTATTATCACGTGTCCTGAGCCAAGCACTCCCGGATGTCCCAGGGGCCACATAGTGGCTTTTAACCATAGTTATTACAGTCATGAAGGGGGGGGGGGAATTTTTCAAACAAATTCAGACAAATTAGCTACTGCGGACTGAGCACCTCTTCCTCACTGTGGTGTTACTACTTTAAGGGTTTGTTTCTATCTGAGAGGGATCACATCTAACCCAATAGGGAGGGCAATACCCAGGGATAGCCGTCGAGGAACGGGGGCGTCTTCCTATTAGGACGCCAACCCCCGTTTTGAGGAAGGGAAAGGATAGGGTAGGATCTTCCTTCCTCTATAAATCATGTAATTTAATTGTGTTATGTACGTAATTTTGATATTAATAAAGTTCTATAATTTTATATAAAAGTAGTAAGACTCTGGGTTTGGCACCCCATAGTATAAGGCAAGGGTTGATTAATAGGGATGATCGAATACCTCAAATATTCGGTTTCGCGAATATTTTCCGAATAGGTCACCGCTATGTTAATATTCGATGCGCAATGTAAGTCTATGGGAAGACCGAATAGTTTCGAATCGTTGTTATTCGGGTTTCTCATAGACTTACCATATTTTTCACTTTATAAGACGCACCTGATTATAAGACGCACCCCCAAATTTGGTGAAGGAATAGAGAATTTTTTAATAAATGGGGTACATCTTATAATGCCAGTGTCCGGCTAACAAATCATATAGGGTATATGTCCCTCATAGCCCCCCCATCCTAAAATTAGCCCGCTTAGTCTGGATATGGCCACCTAATATTGAATATAGACACCTTGTGCTGGCACACATCCCCCAGTGATGCCACATGTCACCTATGGCTGGCACATGGCCCCTATCGCTAGCACATGGCCCCCTATGGCTGACGCACAGCCCCCAGTGATGCCACATGTCCCCTATGGCTGGCATACGGTCCCTATGGCTGGCACACGGCCCCCTTTGGCTGACACACGGCCCCCTGTGGCTGATACACAGCCCCAAGTGATACCACATGTCCCCTATGGCTGGCACATGTCCTCTATGGCTGGCACACGGCCCCTATGGCTGGCACATGGCCCCTATGGCTGGAACATGGCCGCTATGGCTGGCACACAGCCCCTATGGCTGGCACATGGCCCCCTGGGGCTGGCACATGGCCCACTGTGGCTTGCACACATCACTCTGTATTAGATATCGCCCCCATGCTGCTGCTTTTAGTAAAATAAACTCTTTCCTTACCTTCTCCTGCACGATCTTCCCTCGTGTCTCCCTCCGTGGGGTTGAGCTCCTCCTGTCTCCTGCACTTCCACTTCCTGGTTCTCGGTGTGGTCATGTGATCGGCACAGCAGAGAGATATCTCTGCGTGCATGATCACAGTGGCAGCAGGGAGACCGGGGAGACACGCAGGAGGAGGTAAGTAAAGAGTTTTTTCTTTTACTATGGGCAGCAGCATGGGGGCCATAGCTAACACAGGGGTGCACGTGCGATCAAAAGGAGCACAGGCAGATATAATATGCGCTGCTCCCTCAGCCCATCGCCGCGGTGCGGTTTCAGCACGGTGATGGACAGCGGCTGTGCATATTATATGCGGGAGCAGGAGATCTCTCGCTGTAGCCTTTCCCAGCTCACCAGCCTCTACCAGCCTCCCTCAGCCTCCAGCACGGCTCCAGAGTGGCCCCCACCTCCCGTGGACCCTGCAGTATATAATCCGTATATTCGGATTATAAGACGCACCCCCTACTTTCCCCCAAAATTTGGGGGAACAAAAGTGCGTCTTATAAAGCAAAAAATACGGTACATTGTGCCTCGAATATTCGTGAATAGTCAAATAGCGGCGACCTATTCGGAAAATATTTGCGAAGCCAAATATTTGAGGTATTCGATCATCCCTATTAATTAACCTTCTTACTAGCTTGGTTCTGTTAAAATTCTGTGTTCTACCTCATTGCATCCATTTATCCAACTGACCTTGAGCTGAAGTAGACATTTCCTGCCAGGTGCATGGTGGAAAAACCTACAGTATATATGTAATGTGTATAGGTATAAATTTCCCAAAAATACAAACTATAGAAGAAGATTGCAGCGCAATGAGCTGTACAGTCCAAATGTTCAGATAGCTTCTAGCAGCCTTGGGCATTGACAATGATCAGAGACTAATAAAAATGGTCTGGCATAAACCACCGATAGTGATTCCCCAGTTTTCAACAGATCATCATTACAGCTATCTATATTTTACTTTAGTTTTCATTTTAGTTATTTTGAGCGGATTTTTCCAAGGCTTTGGAACCAATTACTAGTTTGGTCTCCAGCTTACAATAATCTTCCCAAAACAAATTATTATTGCAACTCAAGGGAACGCTGCAGCTATTTCTTATATTATAGCCTACAAAATAAAACAATAGACAGAAGTGTATTCTGTTTTACACTTTTTTAAATTGCTTGTACTATAAGGGGTAATAAATGGTTGTTATCCACTATTTTGCTTTAGTAAGTATAAGCTACTCCACGCACTCTATTGTAATAATCTTGTAATAATTTATATTAAATTCTTATATTCAATACATTTAAGAATTACTTTTGAATATGCAGATTTTCCTCTCATTGACATCACTTTACTTTGAGCCTTAGACACACAGCTACAGCTGTATTTTACTCAAGGTGTCTTGCTAAGAATGACCTGATGAGACAAGCGGATTTATGTATGTTTTGTTCTATGTCAGCCTTTTCCGAAGTCTTTCCTCCATAACTCACATATCACATTTACTCAGCTCAGCACATAGCATGTTTTTTTTACAATGCTTTGTTCCCTACCGTTGTGCTGACAGTCGCTCTTGTCTACCCGTTTCCTGCACACCTGATAGGAATCTCTGCCAGGTAACATTCAGAGGAATGGATGAATCAGCAAGCAGATGCTGTTTCTACTGTCATCCCTCTGCTTAACCCTTAATTGCCACAATGATACACCATGGCATTTGTTACTTCATAAAATAATATGGGTTCTTCCAAACGTTGATTAAACTCCATATTGCTATGTATAAGATGAAATCTGAATCTATATATAGTATCTTTTACACACACCCACACACACACACACACACACACACACACACACACACACATATATATATATATATATATATGTGTATATATATATATGTATATATATATATATATATATATATATATATATATATATATACACACAGTATATATAGTATCTTTCTCCCACAAAAATACTGTTACCGATTCACATTGTGTCTAGCTGCTGTGTCATTCATCCATAAGTTAGTGATTTGTAAACTGGACAGTTTTTACTGTATACTCGTAAAGCGACATATTTAACATGTTGACTCATCAGTATCCAGATCACCTTCTGCCATTCTTCTGAATTCCAGCTGATATGTTTTAGTGCTCAGTAGAGACACTTGGCCTTGTTTCCATGTCAAAAATATAGTTTTTAGGCTGCAATTCTTCCATGAAAACCAGACTCTGGGTAGGTGTAGTTTGGACACATTTATTTCTGCCAGTTATGAAGTGATGGCACTGCTGGATATTTTCCAATTTACAAAGGAAGTAAACATGCTGAACCTTTTATCTGCTTCTTTCATCTGCTGCATTAAGTATCCTTGGCGGACCACTGTGTTTTGATATTGGCATTTTGGTTCTTCTTCAAAAAAGCTCATCATGAAACCTAAGTATGCTTTGAATTCTTTGCCTGGGAGAAAACGTGCTGATGTAGTATGACTACCCTGGGTCTTGTGGTTGTGCTTGATTTTGCCATGGTGTCAGACCTGTGATATGAAACTGTTTTCTACAACCTCAACTTATTTAGTAGCAACTTTGAGTTTGGCAGTTCCTCACCCAATTTTAAACGGGGGTCTATCAGTCCTCAAATAAATTTCTTTCTTTGTGGGGGAAAATTTCAAATTTTAGCTGGTGTAAGAACTCTGAAAAGAGGCTCTGTAGGTGCCTTTTAAAATTGTTTCTCTGTGCGGGAGATCTTCACATTTTGGCTATGGCGGTGAACTTTGAAAAAAAATGGCAATTTAGGGCCCTTTTTGAATTGGTTTCTATGTGGAAGAAATCTTCCAATTTTACACGATAATACTCCCTCCATCGATCACAGCTTGTCGTTGCCTTTGGGCAGCCTGTCACACATGAGCAAATACATGCAGCATTGACTGCCAAGCAACCACCAATTTCCCTTAACTTAAACTAGTGCTGATTACTGGGTAACTGGCTGCCTGGGATAGTAACTGTCTCTCTGTCTCTCTCCCAGTCTCTTTCTGTGTGTCACTCTCTGTCTGTCTCTGTCTGTGCCTTTCTTTGTCTGTCTGTGTCTATGTCTCTGTCTGTCTGTTTCTATCTCTCTGTCTGTATTTGTATCAGTCTATCTGTCTCCATCTCTGTGTCTGTCTGTCTCTCTCTATCTCTGTCTGTCTCTATGTGTGTGTCTGTCTGACTATCTCTTTCCACGTCTGTCTCTTTCCCTGTCTTTTTTTTGGTGTGTCTCTTTCCAGGTCTTTCTCTTTCCAGGGCTGTCTCTTTCCCCGTCTGTCTCTTTGCCCATCTGTCTCTTTCCAGGTCTGTCTCTTTCCAGGTCTGTCTCTTTGCCCTTCTGTCTCTTTGTCCATCTGTCTCTTTCCAGGGCTATCTCTTTCCAGGGATTCTCTTTGCCCGTCTGTCTCTTTGCTCGGCTGTCTCTTTCCAGGGCTGTCTCTTTCCAGGGCTGTCTCTTTCTTGGGCTGTCTCTTTCCCCTTCTGTCTCTTTGTCCATCTGTCTCTTTCCAGGGCTATCTCTTTCCAGGGCTCTCTCTTTGCCTGGCTGTCTCTTTGCCCGTCTGTCTCTTTCCCCGTCTGTCTCTTTCCAGGTCTGTCTCTTTCCCCATCTGTTTCTTTCCCCATCTGTCTCTTTCCCCGTCTGTCTCTTTCCCCGTCTGTCTCTTTCCCCCTCTGTCTCTTTCCAGGTCTGTCTCTTTCCAGGGCTGTCTCTTTCCCCGTCTGTCTCTTTGCCCGTCTCTCTCTTTGTCCATCTGTCTCTTTGCCCATCTGTCTCTTTCCAGGTCTGTCTCTTTCCAGGTCTGTCTCTTTGCCCTTCTGTCTCTTTGTCCATCTGACTCTTTCCAGGGCTATATCTTTCCAGGGCTGTCTCTTTGCCTGTCTGTCTCTTTGCTCGGCTGTCTCTTTCCAGGGCTGTCTCTTTCCAGGGCTGTCTCTTTCCCGGTCTGTTTCTTTCCCGGTCTGTTTCTTTCCCGGTCTGTTTCTTTCCAGGTCTGTCTCTTTCCAGGGCTGTCTCTTTGCCTGCCTGTCTCTTTCCAGGGCTCTCTCTTTGCCTGGCTGTCTCATTGCCTGGCTGTCTCTTTCCAGGGCTGTCCTTTTCCCCATCAATCTCTTGCCCCATCTGTCTCTTTGCCCATCTGTCTCTTTACCTGTCTGTCTCTTTCCAGGTCTCTCTCTTTGCCCGTCTGTCTCTTTGCCCGTCTGTCTCTTTGCCTGTCTGTCTCTTTCCACAGCTCTCTCTTTTCCTGGCTATCTCTGTGCCCAGCTGTCTCTTTCTTGGGCTGTCTCTTTCCCCTTCTGTCTCTTTCCCCGTCTGTCTCTTGCCAGGTCTTTCTCTTTGCCCGTCTGTCTCTTTGCCCATCTGTCTCTTTGCCCGTCTGTCTCTTTCCCCGTCTGTCTCTTTCCAGGTCTGTCTCTTTCCCCGTCTGTCTCTTTCCCCATCTGTCTCTTTCCCCGTCTGTCTCTTTCCCCGTCTGTCTCTTTCCAGGTCTGTCTCTTTCTAGGTCTCTCTCTTGGCCAGTCTGTCTCTTTGCCTGTATGTCTCTTTGCCCGGCTGTCTCTGTCTGTCTCTTTCCTCATCTGTCTCTTTCCCCATCTGTCTCTTTCCCCATCTGTCTCTTACCCCGTCTGTCTCTTACCCCGTCTGTCTCTTTCCAGGTCTGTCTCCTTCTAGGTCTGTCTCTTTCTAGGTCTGTCTCTTTCTAGGTCTGTCTCTTGGCAAGTCTGTCTCTTTGCCCGTCTGTCTCTTTGCCCATCTGTCATTTTGCCCGTCTGTCTCTGTCTGTCTCTTTCCACATCTGTCTCTGTCTTTATGTCTCTTTCTGTTTCTCTCTATCCATCTCACCACCGACATCATATTACCTCACACATAAGCTTCTTATACTAACAGTTTATTTTGTTCCTAGAGCAACCACTGACAGTTGCTATTAATAGCCAGTAGCTCCCACCTCTATTCCGTTTTAATGGAGGCAGGATTTTTTAGAGTAACTGTAAAGCGTGAGGTTAAATTTTCCCATCAAAACATAGTCTATGACGTTCCCTGGGTCACATGGGGTGTCTGTGCCAAATTTCGTGATTGTAAATGTGACGGTGCAAATTCCTTTAGCAGACATACACGCATACATACACACATACATATGTACACTGAGCTTTATATATTAGATACATACAGTACAGACCAAATGTTAGGACACACCTTCTCATTCAAAGAGTTTTCTTTATTTTCATGACTCTGAAAATTGTAGATTCGCATTGAAGGCATCAAAACTATGAATTTACACATGTGGAATAAAAAACTTAACAAAAAATTGTGAAACAAGTGAAGATATGTCTTATATTCTAGGTTCTTCAAAGTAGCCACCTTTTGCTTTGATTACTGCTTTGCACACTCTTGGCATTCTCTTGATGAGCTTCAAGAGGTAGTCACCCTAAATGGTTTTCACTTCACAGCTGTGTCCTGTCAGGTTTAATAAGTGGGATTTCTTGCCTTATAAATGGGGTTGGGACCATCAGTTGTGTTGTGCAAAAGTTTGGTGGATACACAGCTGATAGTCCTACTGAATAGACTGTTAGAATTTGTATTATGGCAAGAAAAAAGCAGTTAAGTAAAGTAAAACGAGTGGCCATCATTACTTTAAGAAATGAAGGTCAGTCAGTCCAAAAAATTGGGAAAACTTTGAAAGTCCCCAACTGCAGTGGCAAAACCATCAAACGCTACAAAGAAACTGGCTGTGGAAGGGGTGGATTGGGTTTTGGACCAAATGGTAGAGCATCTGGTTTCTCATCGCCACCCTCAGCATCTGGTGGACCAAGAGCGCCATCTTTTTTAGAGAGAGAAGTATCCCGGGATTACAATCTGAGGAATCGGGTGAATTAAATAAAAATATCTCTAAGTCAACTCAACTCAATAGGGGGCAACCCCAACTCAATAGGGGGCAAATAATTTATCCCCATACCTGTTTACCGATAAAGAATGAGGCTTGAGGCATTGTTCTGGCACATCAGAATGATAAGTAGCCCCCCTGATTTATTGCGCTCTGTTGTGTGAGCACTATTTAGCACTTTATTAATAGGCACGTGCACTTTTTCTTTATTGAGTTAAGGATGAGTCAGGGGAGGTAAGGTAGAGTATACGACGAGTGGGAACGCCATACCGACTATATAGGGTGCCGACCTCCACTGTTAGGTAGTGTATAGGAGGGAGGTTTTTATTGTAGAGCGTTTACTGGCTCTCTTCCCTCATCTGTGCACTAGTGAGTTTGTCTTCCTTTGATCTTGCTTGTGTTTACATAATCTAGTATTGTCCCTTTTTTAAATATTTATCAATAAATGTATGTTTTTAGGAAGGTTTTTTGTTAAGAATATTCAATGCTCCCCACACCCATAATCCAGGCCATGGGGCGCAGAAAATATGCTGGCATCCGGCAGCTGACTGTACTGTAAATGGGCATGCTGTGCATGACAGTGACGTTGCGGCATGTCATCATCAGAGGAAGACACCAAAGGAGCTGGGAAAGGGTGAGTATAATAGTTTAATTTGTTTACTGTGTGCGGCATCCAGGGGTATAATATTGTATGTACCAGGATGAGGACATAAAACTGTCCGGGGCCATTATGGTTACATGTATTCAAGGCTGGGGTCATTATAGGGACATGCATACCAGAATGGGACCATTATCGGGATATGTATACCAGGATGGTGCAATTATAGGGACATATATACCAGAAGGGGGTCATTATGGGGACATCTATACCAAAATTGGGGCCATGATGGGTATATGTATACCAGGATGGGGACATATATACCAGGATGGGGCCAAAATGTGGACATATATACTAGGATGGGCCAGAGTGGGAACATATACCAGGATGGGACATGATGAGGACATCTATACCAGGATGGGGACATATATACCAGTATGGGGCCAGCATGTGGACATATACCAGGATGGGACATGATGAGGACATGTGATGCCCCTGGACTAGTCAGGTCATCACAGAGTACTGCACGCTCTTTATCTGCTAGTTCAGGACTCAACCTCCATGGTTCTGGGTTCCAATCTTGCAGTACTGCCTCCACCAGCATCTACAACCAGTGGGCTAATACGGCCACCCACCTAGTGGTCAGGCAGGGAGGTGGGAGGTGACAAGTCAGAACAGTGGTAGCCCTTGAGCTGTGAGAAGCTTGGAGGAAGCTGGGAGTTGGAGCTCCCAGGGAAGAAGCAGATTAGGTCGCAGACGGTGGTCTGGACCCGGAGCAGTCGGAAACCCGGTTGCGGGAGATTGGAATTGGGTGCCTGGCTAGTCTTGGTGGATAGCCAGCAGCCACAGTTTAATAGCTGGGCTGGGACCGAAGTCACGTCGGGGTACATGGACCCTAGGTCGGGGAGAAGCTTCAAGCAACCCGGCAATTAACCTGCGGAGGACAGGGCCTATATGGACTGTTCCCCCGAAGCTCAGAGATCGAGGGCACTAGCGCAATGAGGGGGATAGAGCTTTCCAAGTAAAGCAGCCCACTGAAATCCCAAGCATGAGCTCCTGAGAGCAAGCTCCTCTGCTACTCATAGTAGGAAGCGGAGCCCGGAAAGCTCCAAGCTTATGGGCCATCTGGACACTCTAAAATACGGTGCATGGAGGCAGGCCACAGACCACCAGGCAGTGCTGCAGAGGACGGAACCAGGATCCGAGCGGTTCGACCTCTTCTGGGGCGGGACTTGTTTGAGACAGATATATAAACCAGGATATAGCCATGATGGGGTCATGCACCAGGATGTTGTCATGATAGGGACATATACCAAGATGGGGCCATAATGGAGACACGTATACCGGGATGAGATCATATTTAAAAGAATGGGCCATGATGGGGACATATATACAGCAGGATGTGGCCATGATGGGGACATATATACTAGGATGGGGCCATATATTCTAGGATATAGCCATGATGAGGTCATACACCAGGATGGGGGACATATTTACCAGGACGTGGCACAGGATGGGGGACATTAGTACAGGATAGGGAGGAGTCAGTACTACACAATGAAGGGGAGGGGGGACAACTTGTATGTCTTTTAGTATGTAGAATGCTACAACGGCCCACACATCTGACCAACATGTTGGGGGGTCCAGGTTCAAACTTTGCACCGGGGCCCATCAGACTCTAGTTATGCCACTGTATGTGACAGCAATCATATGCCTGGTATGAAGCATGGCTAGCTTCTGAGCATGCGTCATACGGCCCTTAGTGACCTTTTTTATTATTGCACTTTTGTCTTTGTTCTACCTTATTATAAAAGCTAAGATTACTTGCATTTTTTTTAATTACAACAATCATTTTACCATATACTTTATTAAAAAGAGAAAAAAAAAATCAGAATGAGGTGAAATTGAAAAAAAAATGCAATTCCACCACAGATATTTCAGTTTATTTTTATGTCATTGATTGCTACATGACCTGGCAACATAATTCTAAAAATATCTTGGCAATATAGTTCTCCGGGTCAGTATGATTGCAGCAATACCAAATGTTTCGTGCTATTATTGTGTTTTTAGTGGCTTAAGACCGTGTCCAAAAAAAAATTGATTTGTGTGACTACTTTTCAAACTGCATACATTTTTTTTTAGTTTTTTTGCTGATGGAGCTGAATGAAAGCTTGTTTCTGTGTGCTTAAATGGAATTTTTAACCCCTTCATGCCATGACCAATTTCTGTTCTTTTGTTTTCATTTTTTCCTCCCCTTCTTCCAAGAGCCTTAACTGTTTTATTTTATCATGCACATAACCATGTGAGAGTTTGTTTTGTGCAGGCTGAGTGGTACTTTTGTACACTATTCATTTTATCATGTGATGCACTGGTTTATTTACAGTGTTTACTATATGGTGATAAAAAAAAATCAAAAATTTGTAAAAAAAAAAATAATTTTTTGCTTGTGTAGCCATTTTCTGAGACCTTTTTGAGATTAAATTATAGGCCTACGTGAGGGTGCTTTTTTGCACCATGTGCTAACACTTTTATTGTTACCATCTTGGGGTAGATATGATGTTTTGATTGCCTCTTATTGCATTGCATTGCAATATTGTGGCAGGCAAAAAATTAGATTTCTGATTATTCTATTTTTTTCTGCCATCGTTTACTGATAGTATTCATTGAGTTTATAGTTTGATAGATATTTTTTATTTTCATTAATTGTTTTTTTCGTGGGGCAAAAGATGGATGATTTGAACTTTTTGGAATTTTTTTCATATTTTCATAAACTTTTTTACTTTTTACTGTATTTAATAGTCCCCTTACGAGACTTAAAGCTGCGATTGTCTGATCACTTGTGCTATACATAACAGTGCATCAGCACTGCCATGTATAGTTGAAATGATGACCTCCTATGAGTGCCAGCTAAATGCTGGCTTTCACAGGAGTATTGTAATGACAGGCACGAGGGTCTTCATCAGACCCACAGCTGTCATGTTAACTTATTAATGCTCCGCGATCATGTCACGGGCGTGCCAATGGGCATATGGAATGGCATGCCCCCCTGCCGGTGCATCTTAAATACCCCTGTGAGAGATTGTTAGAGACATATGTTGGCTTGTTGTATCAGCCATCATTGTCCAGGAAAGATAGTGATACAACACATGATGTAACTGAACGACATATGTTGAGAAGGGGCGAACATTACCATTTTGGGTTACTTATGAAAATTTGATTGCTTTCATTGCATATAGATTGGACCTTTACAGATGGGACAACATTGAATATGCTATTTTTAAGTTTTTATATATCATCATTTTTAACTGTAGAAAAGGTAGTAATTCATATTTTTTTGATTAGTTTAAAGGGAGCCTGTCACCATTTTTTCCCTATTAAACCAAAAATATCACCTTCTGCAGCTCCTGGGCTGCATTCTAGGAAGGTGCACCTTGATGCTAGCCCCCCTTGCAGACCCCTAAAAGAGCTTTATAAAATGTTACCGTTTCCTATGCAAATGAGTTTGGTTGGCCAGATGGGTGGGCTCTAATTCGGCTCCTGTTCCCCCTCCTGCTGCTGTTCGCCGCCCCCCAGTCATGATTTACATGAATGACGCCACCCCCGTGTTCATCCATGCTGCTGGAGTCTCGCGCAGACGCATTTTGCTGTAAAGTTTCCTTCGTGATGTAGTTAAGCAGGCGCGAGATTATGGGCGGGTACGAGAATGACGCTGGTGAGGTCATACACAGCACCGCCCATAATCTCGCGCCTGTGCAACTACATCACCGGCGCTCGCGCGATGGAAACTTTATGCTCAGCTCCGCGATAGGGGCACAGCGAAGAGCGCCTGTGTGAGACTCCAGCAGCATGGATTATTATGAGGGCGGCGTCATCCATTTAAATCATGACTGGTGGACAACAAACAGCGTCAGGAGGGGAGACAGGAGCCGAATTAGAGCCCGCCCATCTGGCCAACCAAACTCATTTGCATAGGAAATGGTAAGACTTTCTAAAGTTCTTTTAGGGGTCTGCAAGGGGGGCCAGAAACAAGGTGCACCTTCCTAGAATGAAGCCCAGGAGCTTTTGGTTTAATAGGGAAAAAACAGGTTCCCTTTAAGGGTATGTGCGCACGTTGCTTTTTACCTGCTTTTTACCTGCTTTTTTGCTGCTTTTTCTTCTGCGCTGTTTAATGCCAAAATGGATGTGTTCTTCTATTCAAGCAAAGTCTATGGGAATTTGGGTTTCTTGTTCACACTGTGTTGTTCAAAATGCTGCCTTTTTGTGGCAGAACTTTGGTCAAAAACTCAGCTTTGCAGTGCAAAACCCAAATGGCAAAAACAATTGACATGTTGCTTCTTTGAAAAGCTGAGTTTTTGACCAAAGTTCTGCCACAAAAAGGCAGCATTTTGAACAACATAGTGTGAACAAGAAACCCAAAATCCCATAGACTTTGCTTGAATAGAAGAACACATCCATTTTGGCATTAAACAGCGCAGAAGAAAAAGCAGCAAAAAAGCAGGTAAAAAGCAGGTAAAAAGCAACGTGCGCACATACCCTAAAACTAATCTATGCTTTATTTTATAATTCTCATAGGCGAATTGAAACTGCAAGTCTCATATGACACCCAGTACCATGATGTCAGTGAAGTACCAAAAAGGCACCCCATCTCCTATGGCAACCTATTGATGCTTCTCAATTATGTCACTAGGGATGGGGTTGTCAGCTGTTTAACACAGCTGGCACTTGCCCTGTATAAGTCTGCTCCATAGTCTTGCACCTGCTGTATGACATAGTGGTATGACAGGTAGAGGGAGGGCATTTAAGGTGGTATAGAAATTAATCTGCTCTCATAAATGAAAGGGATTATGTAAAAATATGTTCCCTTTTTATTTGTTCTGTCTGAATATTTCCTTATACATGTACTCAGATAATTGGATGACAGGGAATTTATGACAGCTTCTCTGTAGAGGACAAGGCAGTGCTCCATAAAATTTATTTTCTCTATTAACAAATTGCTCCCAGATTGCTTCTAAAGATAGTTATACAGGAGGAAAATGCTGGCCATGCATATTTGTTGAGCCTATAACTTGATCTTTGTTTCTGCCTAAGAAATTCCTACAGGATAACTATAAGAAAATTTTTGCTGTGACTTCTGTTTGGAACGTTTCAAATACTGCTAAGCATACTAGTTGATCCTATATATCAGAGTCACATTTTTAGCTCAACTTATTTTATAACAATCTTGTTATTCTCCTCTGCCAGACCACATAACAAAGCCAGCATTTTTGTGGAGAAAATTTGCATTTACAGTTAGGTCCAGAAATATTTGGACAGTGACACAATTTTCGCGAGTTGGGCTCTGCATGCCACCACATTGGATTTGAAATGAAATCTCTACAACAGAATTCAAGTGCAGATTGTAACGTTTAATTTGAAGGTTTGAACAAAAATATCTGATAGAAATTGTAGGAATTGTACACATTTCTTTACAAACACTCCACATTTTAGGAGGTCAAAAGTAATTGGACAAATAAACCAAACCCAAACAAAATATTTTTATTTTCAATATTCTGTTGCGAATCCTTTGGAGGCAATCACTGCCTTAAGTCTGGAACCCATGGACATCACCAAACGCTGGGTTTCCTCCTTCTTAATGCTTTGCCAGGCCTTTAAAGCCGCAGCCTTCAGGTCTTGCTTGTTTGTGGGTCTTTCCGTCTTAAGTCTGGATTTGAGCAAGTGAAATGCATGCTCAATTGGGTTAAGATCTGGTGATTGACTTGGCCATTGCAGAATGTTCCACTTTTTTGCACTCATGAACTCCTGGGTAGCTTTGGCTGTATGCTTGGGGTCATTGTCCATCTGTACTATGAAGCGCCGTCCGATCAACTTTGCGGCATTTGGCTGAATCTGGGCTGAAAGTATATCCCGGTACACTTCAGAATTCATCCAGCTACTCTTGTCTGCTGTTATGTCATCAATAAACACAAGTGATCCAGTGCCATTGAAAGCCCATCATTCTGGTACAGGTTGATCTTTGTCTCATCTGTCCATAGAATACTTTTCCAGATCTGAGCTGGCTTCATGAGGTGTTTTTCAGCAAATTTAACTCTGGCCTGTCTATTTTTGGAATTGATGAATGGTTTGCATCTAGATGTGAACCCTTTGTATTTACTTTCATGGAGTCTTCTCTTTACTGTTGACTTAGAGACAGATACACCTACTTCACTGAGAGTGTTCTGGACTTCAGTTGATGTTGTGAACGGGTTCTTCTTCACCAAAGAAAGTATGCGGCGATCATCCACCACTGTTGTCATCCGTGGACGCCCAGGCATTTTTGAATTCCCAAGCTCACCAGTCAATTCCTTTTTTCTCAGAATGTAACCGACTGTTGATTTTGCTACTCCAAGCATGTCTGCTATCTCTCTGATGTTTTTTTTCTTTTTTTTCAGCCTCAGGATGTTCTGCTTCACCTCAATTGAGAGTTCCTTAGACCGCATGTTGTCTGGTCACAGCAACAGCTTCCAAATGCAAAACCACACACCTGTAATCAACCCCAGACCTTTTAACTACTTCATTGATTACAGGCTAACGAGGGAGACGCCTTCAGAGTTAATTGCAGCCCTTAGAGTCCCTTTTCCAATTACTTTTGGTCCCTTGAAAAAGAGGAGGCTATGCATTACAGAGCTATGATTCCTAAACCCTTTCTCCGATTTGCATGTGAAAACTCTCATATTGCAGCTGGGAGTGTGCACTTTCAGCCCATATTATATATAATTGTATTTCTGAACATGTTTTTGTAAACAGCTAAAATAAAACTTGTGTCACTGTCCAAATATTTCTGGACCTAACTGTATTTGTATTTGCGTCTTAAAGACCCACTTTCAGGGTCAGAGTAGCTCCAATCTGTTCTCTGCCCTATTGTGCAGCCAGACCTCGTAAAGAAAATGGCGTATTTATGGAAGGGATGATGCATTAATTTGTATTAGCATTTTTAAATGCAAATAAACTGCTTGAGCTCACGCTGCTGACGTCGCATAAGACTGATGAGGACACCTCATTATGGTGCAGACATCACTGCAGAGTTCGAAACAAGGAAGCTGGCAGCAGGTAAGCACTCATAGAGCTGAAAAGTCACAGGGACTTTTAAGGAAGGCTGCGAGTAATGGTGGCTTTTACTGTTGAATGCAAGATAGGGGGCTTACAGAGTAAAGAATAATGCATGGGAGAAAATGGAGGTGGGAGAATGTGTGGGGATCATTATAGAGAGTGGGTCAGCAAAGCAAGCCCAGTATAGATAGGAGGGTAGTGTGAGGGGCACATTATGGAGAGGCATAGAATGAGAGGCTCATTATGAAAAAGAAGTGTGTTGGGTTCATTATCAAGAGTAGGGCAAAGTGAAGGGCTCATTCTGGAAATTGAGGAAGCAAGGCTCAGAATCAAAAGTGGGCAGCATAGGAGGGACAGTGTGATGAGGGCAGCGTGAAGGAGACAGTGTGAAGAGGGCACTCAGTATGTAGTGGAGGCAGCATGGAGAGCACATGATGGAGAGGAACAGCATGAGAAGCTCATTATGAAGGGTAAGGAAGTCTGTTGGGTTCATTATGAAGAGTGGGGCAGTGTGAGGGGCTCATTCTGTAGAGTGAGGAAGCATGGCTACTTATCGAGAGTGAAGCAACAGTGGATAGTGAGGAGCCACAGTGTGAGAAAGGTTCAATGTGGAAAGGGGGCTCAGAATCATAAGTGTACAGTGTGGGAGGGACTGTGTGATTGTGTCGCCCTGGGCAAGCCAGGGGACACAGGTCACAACACCACCACACCCCACACTCCAGGTAGGCACATCACAGCTAACCAGAAACCCTTGTTGCCTTCCTCCAGGAGTCTGATGATGCACACCAGGGGGTGGGCCAGGCGGTTGGCTCCGCCCACCGAGGAGCTCACAACTCTGGAGGCGGGAAAACCAGGCAGATAGCTCAGGGAGGAGCAGGAGTGAGGAGCTAAGCAGAGGAGTTGAGAAAGTGAAAGTGAAAGTAGGAAAGTGGAAAAGGAGGAAAGCAAGTGAAGTGACAGAAGAGAAAGAAGCCTGAAGGGTCCAGCTTTGTGTAGGGCCAGATCAGCAAGGTCAGCAACGGCGGTGACTGTCTGGAGGGGGACCGTTTGGAAGTTCCTGGAAGGACCCCGTTGGCTGTGTGCCCGGTGGTCTGGAGCAGTGTTCTGAAGGACAGTCAGCACCAGGGCAGGGGCCTCTCGGACCCCGGCAAGGCTAGGAGTCGCCAGATTTGCCGAATCCGTCAGTGACGGGGACGTAGATCCCCCAACAACCAAGTCCCGATTGAAGGCAACAGCCCAACCTGAACCGGAGAGACACCGCCACCGCCACGGCACTAGTTTCTCAGGGCCAGCGCCTGCGGGCAAAGTGTAGAGCTCCTCCGGCCCAGATTGCAGCCGGGGAGCGGGTAACCGGAGGGAATCCACCGCTACCACAAGTCAACCATAGGTGCAAGGAAGAGGGACATCACCGTCACCTACCGGGAGTGCAGGTGCAGCCGTCTGTGGGACCGTCCTACCAGCCGTTTGGTTTACCGTACAAACTGTGTCCACGTCTCAGGCTGAGTGAGTACCACAGTGCCGCAAGGCACAGTGCTGCCCCCGCGTCCCTGCGCCCACCAGGCCGTACACTTTACATCTCTTCACTTGGCCCCGGGATCACCAACCCCTACCCACGGAGGGGCAACACAACACCTGGCTGCTCCGCATCACCATCCCCGGGACCCCCATACTGAGCAGCGGTGGTGCAATCACCACAACCGTGGGTGGCGTCACGAACTATAACAATCCCCACACCCAACAAATCCCTTTCACTCACGGGCGAGGAGTGTCGCTCGAGAAACCCCGGGATCCGGCCCACCGCTCGAGCCACCACTGAGCAGCTGCTGGACCCGAGCAGAAGGGGTGAGCCTAGTGTGCCGACACCCTCCTCCCCGCCCGCGACAACTTGGCGTCACGAACAGGATCTTACCGCTCTGCCGTCTGGTAGAGGTGCGCCTTGTTACCGCCGGAGGTATCCGGCAGAAAAATTTCAGAAGCCGCCATCTTTGGCGCGAAAAGTTCCCGCTCGAGCGTCTTCTCGAGCAGTAGAGGCGCGAAGGCCAAAACCCCGCCCCGAGAGAGGAGGGGCCGAAAAGAGCTAAGGGTGACGCGATGGCGGCTGGCGGCATGTAGTCACGGCTATAAAAGCAGGGACGCCAGGACCTTGCAAGAATACCGTTCCTGGAAGCAAACAGAGAAGCCACCATGTGGATGCCGTCCCGCGACTAGAGTTGAGCGCGGTTCGCGGTTCGAGGTTCTCCAGTTCTAAGCTCGAGTGATTTTTGGGGCTGTTCGAGATCGAACTAGAACTCGAGCTTTTTGCAAAAGCTCGATAGTTCTAGATACGTTCGAGAACGGTTCTAGCAGCAAAAAGCAGGGCTTTTTACAGCTACAGTGTGCAGGAGCCATCGCTGGCAGCCTGCCACAAGCTGGTAACCAAGATAAACATCGGGTATCCAAGCAAAGCGCTTTGGTTAGTAACCCGATGTTTATCTTAGTTACATGCAGGAAGCCCACACTTCCCGCTCAGCTCACTCCGCCCCCTCCTGCCCGCGGCATGTACACATATACACACACACACGTACACATACATACACACACACACATCCCCCCCCCCGCTCGGCTTACCTGCGGTGATGAAGTCCCGCCATCCCGACCTCAGTGCTGTCACTGTCCTCCATGGCCGCCGCTTGTCACATCACCTCTCGCTTCCGACCCGAGACTGACTAGCGGTGACGTCACGGACCTCTCGCGATGTTTGGCTGTGAAGGAGCCGGTCACTGAACTCAGTGACAGGGGCTGTCGGCAGTGCTGGAGATCAGCGCAGGTAATGTACCTCGCTGACAGCAGCACTTGTCATCCCCTGCAGTGACCTGGGCTGACCCATTGATGTTAGCTAAGGTCACTGCACTGCTCTCCCAGCCAATGGGGAACATCCTGCTCTTCATTGACTGGGACAGTGTGGATCGTCATGGCAACCCCTTGGATTACAGCAGACCTGGATTTGTTTTTCATTCTAATAAATTGGTTAAAGAGGGAATGTTTTGGGGAGTGTTTTTTCAAATAAAAATGTGTTTGTCATCTATTTTTTTTTATTACTGACTGGGTTGGTGATGTCGGGTATCTGATAGACGCCTGACCTCACCAACCCCAGGGCTTGATGCCAGGTGACATTACACATCTGGTATTAACCCCATATATTACCCCGTTTGCCACTGCACCAGGGC
Organism: Anomaloglossus baeobatrachus; assembly: GCF_048569485.1. Taxonomy (NCBI): domain Eukaryota; kingdom Metazoa; phylum Chordata; class Amphibia; order Anura; family Aromobatidae; genus Anomaloglossus; species Anomaloglossus baeobatrachus. Next base: position 318,231,441 of record NC_134355.1, on the reverse strand, counting down.
GCGGGATGAGCTGGGGCGAAGCACCAGGATTGGCGCATCTAATGGATGCGCCACTTCTGGGGCGGCTGCGGCCTGCTATTTTTAGGCTTGGGAGAGTCCAATAACCATGGACCTCCCTAGTCTGAGAATATCAGGCCCCAGCTGTCTGCTTTACCTTGGCTGGTGATCCAATTTTGGGGGACCCCTACGTGTTTTTTTTTTTTAAATTATTTATTTAATTTAAAATAACAGCGTGGGGTGCCCTCAGTTTTGGATTACCAGCCAAGGTGAGGTTGCCAGCTGTGGTCTACAGGCTGCAGCCGTCTGCTTTACCCTAGCTGGCTACAAAACTAGGGGGAACCCTACATCATTTTTTTTTTTTCATTTTTTTGGCTAAATACAAAACTAAGCACCCCTTAGTGCCACATGAAAGGCACCAAAGGGTGCTCCACTTTTTCTCCACTTTTTCTCCACTTTTTCTCCACTTTTTCTCCACTTTTTCTCCACTTTTTCTCCATTTTTTTCTCCACTTTTTCTCCACTTTTTCTCCACTTTTTCTCCACTTTTTCTCCACTTATTCTCCACTTTTTCTCCACTTATTCTCCACTTTTTCTCCACTTTTTCTCCACTTTTTCTCCATTTATTCTCCACTTTTTCTCCACTTTTTCTCCACTTTTTCTCCATTTCTTTCTCCACTTTTTCTCCACTTTTTCTCCACTTTTTCTCCACTTTTTCTCCACTTATTCTCCACTTTTTTTCCACTTTTTCTCCATTTATTCTCCACTTTTTCTCCACTTTTTCTCCATTTTTTTCTCCACTTTTTCTCCACTTTTTCTCCACTTTTTCTCCACTTTTTCTCCACTTATTCTCCACTTATTCTCCACTTTTTCTCCACTTTTTCTCCACTTTTTCTCCACTTTTTCTCCCCTTTTTCTCCACTTTTTCTCCACTTTTTCTCCACTTTTTCTCCACTTTTTCTCCATTTTTTTCTCCACTTATTCTCCACTTTTTCTCCACTTTTTCTCCACTTTTTCTCCACTTTTTCTCCACTTTTTCTCCGTTCTTTTTCTATGGTCGGTCTACCCATTAGCTCTGCCATGCATACTGTAGCTCTACACCTACTGCACATGTTACTTTATGATTGACATCTCTTTCGTACCAGAGCTGTCTAAGTCTACTCTGACCCCATATTTGTCATTACTATATTGTCCTTGTACTGTATTATAACATTTGTATCATGTGTTTCATTTCTTGCTGTGTTGCAATTTTTTTGCTGCATCCCAATTGTACCTCTACATTGTTCGAGTTTATGTTATTGTTCTCTCACTCTTATGTGATACTGATTATTGTCATTTTTCATGATTACATGCAGATAAGTCCAATCTGACGAAGGCTCAGGCCGAAACGTCATTTGTAACTTGTTTTGGACAAAAACATATATGCTTATGAAAAAAAAAAACTTCTTAATACGGACCAATAAAGAGTGATTTTGCATTACTATCCATTGTGACTTACTGACTTAGTCTGGGAGATTTAGAGTGCCGAGGTTACTCACTAATTTTATCTATTATTACCTCTGAGCACCTATATACCAGTGAGCAGAGCTTCCTCTACAGTAGTTCTCCTGATTAGGCATGCCCTTACCTCATGAGCAGGGCATTGCAGCTTTGGTAGCAACCATTACGACATGGACTCTGCTGCTGTGGACCCGGGGAGAGTGAGTGCAGATTCATTGCACCCACACTCCTCACATGAAGGGTCCGCACTCCTAGAAAATGGGGGATACGTTCCCTGAGTGTCTCCCCCCATATTCTAGACGGTCCAGAGTCGTCGTGGGACCCCTTTATTTTTTTTCTTACAATAAATTGGTGAAAGAGGAAATGTTTTGGGGACTGTTTTTTCAAATAAATTTCTTTTGTCGATTTTTTGTTTTTGTTAGTACTGACAGTTTATGATGTTGGGTATCTAATAGACGCCATGACATCACAAACTGCTGGGCTTGATCTCAGGTGACTTTACAGCTAGTATCAACCCGATTTATTACCCCGTTTGCCACTGCACCAGGGCATGGGATGAGCTGGGGTGAAGCGCCAGGATTGGCGCATCTAGTAGATGCGCCACGTCTGGGGTGCCTGCGGCCTGCTATTTTTAGGCTGTGAAGGCCCAATAACTATGGACCTTCCCACCCTGAGAATACCAGACCACAGCTGTCCGCTTTACCTTGGCTGGTGATCCAATTTGGGGGGGGACCCTACTTTTATTGTGTAATTATTAATATTTATAAAATAATTATAAAAAAGAGCCTGGGGGGACCTCCACATTGGATCCCCAACCACGGTAAAGCTGCCAGCTGTGGTTTTCAGGCTACAGCCGTCTGCTTTACCCTAGCTGGCTATCAAAAATGGGGGGACCCAACGTCATTTTTTTTTTTTAACTATTTTTTAAATAGAAAAAATTAATGGGCTTCCCTGTATTTTGATTGCCAACCAAGGTAACGGCAGGCAGATGGGGGTGGCAACCCATAGCTGTCTGCTTTATCTGCGCTGAAAATCAAAAATACCGCGGAGCGCTACGTCATTTTTTTAAAGATTTATTTTTACAGCACTGTGATGTCCAGCAATCAAAATACAGGGAAGCCCATTTTATTTTTAGTTATTTAAATAAATAATTAAAAAAAATATATATGGGCTCCCACTGCATTTTTTGTATTGCTAGCTAAGGGTAATCCAAGCAGCTACTGGCTGCTAACCCCCACTGCTTGGTGTTACCTTCACTGGCAATGGAAAATCCAGGGAAGCATTTTTTATTTTTTTTGCCAAAAAACTACAAAAAAAGGACGTGAGCTTCGCCATATTTTTGTATGCTAGCCAGGTATAGCAGGCAGGTGCTGGAAGAGTTGGATACAGCGCCAGAATATGGCGCTTCTATGAAAATGCCATTTTCTGAGGCGGCTGCAGACTGCAATTCGCAGCAGTGGGGCCCAGAAAGCTCAGGCCAACCTGTGGTGCGGATTCCAATCCCCAGCTGCCTAGTTGTACCTGGCTGGACACAAAAATGGGGCAAAGCCTACGTCATTTGTTTTCTAATTATTTCATGAAATTCATGAAATAATAAAAAAAGGGCTTCCCTTTATTTTTGGTTCCCAGCCGGGTACAAATAGGCAACTGGGGGTTGGGGGCAGCCGTACCTGCCTGCTGTACCTGGCTACCATACAAAAATATGGCGAAGCCCACATAATTTTTTCAGGGGGAAAACAACTTCTGCATACAGTCCTGGATGGAGTATGCTGAGCCTTGTAGTTCTGCAGCTGCTGTCTGTCTGTATGGAGAAGAGCAGACAGCAGCTGCAGAACTACAAGGCTCAGCATACTCCATCCAGGACTGTATGCAGAAGTTTTTTGCCCACCAAAAAAATGACGTGGGCTTCGCCATATTTTTGTATGCTAGCCAGGTACAGCAGGCAGCCACGGGCTGCCTCCAACCCCCAGTTGCCTATTTGTACCCGGCTGGGAACCAAAAATATAGGGAAGCCCGTTTTTTTTTAATTATTTCACTTATTTCATGAAATAATTAAAAAACAAATGACGTGGGCTTCGCCCCATTTTTGTGTCCAGCCGAGTACAACTAGGCAGCTGGGGATTGGAATCCGCAGCACAGGTTAGCCCGAGGTTTGTGGGCGCCTCTGCTGCGGATTTCAGTCCGCAGCCGTCCCAGAAAATGGCGCTCTCATAGAAGCGCCATCATCTGGCGCTGTATCCAACTTTTCCAACAGCCCTGGAGCCGGGTGGCTTGTTGGGTAATCATGAGTTAATACTGGCTTTGTTTTACCAGCCAGTATTAAGCCAGAGATTCTTAATGTCAGGCACGTTTGACCCGGCCATTAAGAATCTCCAATAAAGGGTTAAAAAAAAGACACCACACAGAGAAAAAATACTTTAATAGAAATAAATACACAGACACATTAGAGACTCCATCTTTATTACCCCATGTCAGCCCTCCACGATCCTGCTCTTCTGTCTTCTTTCTTTATAGTGTAGTAGTAGTGACGATTGTAGTGAGGATGAGATTCACCAGCTCATCACTTGGGGCTGGGGAACCTCCATCCTCACTACAATCATCACTACAATCGGGAAGCAGCGTGCAGCCTTCACTCCGTGAGTGATCACTGCTGGCTGCTAGCGGTAACGCTGACAGACGCGTTACCATAGCAACGGTGCTCTCGGAGCCGCAGTTAGCGGTGACGTCACCGCTAACTGCGTTGCTATGGCAACGGTGATCTCCGTTAATGACCGGCTGTGTCAGCCGGTCCCTAACGGAACGGGGAGTCGACCGTGTGCTAGAGCATGTCGCCGGTACACGGCGATACACATATGTGCACCGTGTACCGGAGAGATGCACTCGCAGGTCCTACATGACGTGTCATAGTCATGTGACCAGTCTGTAGCCAATGAGATAATAGCCACGTGACTGGTCACATGGCTATTTTGACGTCACGATAGGTCCTGCATCTCTGCTGGCAGTGCAGGTCACCGGGAGGATTCAGCGATCATCGGATGGAATAGCGGCAGGAGACAGAGTGCAGAAGGGATCGCGAGGACTGGTAAGTGTTATGGCAATGTTTATTAACTGTTTGTGTACATTTATAATGCATTTTTATGTGTTTGTGATTGCCTCCCATTCTAGCCTATACGTTCGAGTTCGGTTCGTCGAACGTTCGACGAACCGAACTCGAACGGGACCCCCGTTCGGCGAACCGGCCTCGAGCCGAACCGGGACCAGTTCGCTCATCTCTACCCGCGACACCGTAGCCCCCGCGCCTGGAACCGCAGCGTGGGTGGAGGTCCGAACCGCGCAGCTCTATCAAAGGCTGCAGGTCAGGATGCAGCTCCTCATGGAGGAGTGGGAGGCCGACATGGCGGATGTTATAGCCACCGTGCGGAGACGCGAGAAGGAGGCGGAGAAAGGGAGGGTGAGTGACCCACGTCCCGATGCCCTTGAAGGGCCGGTCATCGCGGCTGTGGGGCCCGGTCCAAGCCCTCTCCCCCCGTTGCCTCCCTCGCCACCCGTCCCGGAGGCCGTGACCCCGCCACCGCAACCGGTAGCAGTACCCAGCGTCCCCGCCCAGGCGGGCCGACCTGTAGCTGGAGCCCGCGGCACACCGGAGGTGTTACCGTGGAAGACGCCGAAAGTAGAACCGGAGGCATCCCTTGAAAACCCCCCCGAGCCGGAGCCGATGACCCGTTCCGAGCCGAAGGCCCGGCAGCGGAAAGCCCCTATGCCCATCCCCCACACCTCGGCTGAGGTGGCGCCGGGTTGTTGCTGCAAGGCAGCGCCCAAGGCCATGACACCGCGGGATATGCCGCCCACCTTCCTGACAGTGGGTAACGTTTTGGATGTCCCGCGGGGCCCGACCCGTGCGCTGGCGCTGGCAGCAGCGCCGTACTGGGATAGGGAGCCGGTACCGCTGGGCCTGGAGATCGAGGAGAGGGAGCGGAAAAAGGCCGAACTGGTGGCCAGAGCGATCCGGGAGAAGGAGCACCTCTGGCGGGCGACCTCCCGTGCCCGAGGACCGTTGTACGTGGGGCAGGTGAGGCGGTTTGATGTCCGCCTGGGCTACGGGTTCATCTACGAGCCGGGCCTGGAGGCCGAAGTTTTTGTAGCCCGGTGGGATGTGAACGCTCACCTGCCCGAGGAGCATCCTGGCCGTAATCTGATGCCGGGTGATATCGTCCAGTACACCCGGTTCTTTGGGGAGCGAGGGTGGTTTGCGCTGGACGCTAGATTGAAGGGCAGCCCAGAGGCCCTAGCAAGCATCGCGCCCCCTCCCTTGGAAGGAGCACTGGAGCCTGGAGGACCGGATTAGGGCAGCGGATGCCCGTTGCACCGTCCCCGTTGGGACCACCACTGAGTTTAAGTTTGTTATTGTTTAAAAGTTTTGAAGAATGATGAAAATGATTAATCCAAGAAGCAGTTACCAGATTGTCTGATGTGATTGAACCGGCTGGAGCCGGCACCGTTGTCCCCGTGGGGACCGTTTAAGGTTTTGCATGGGAACTATCCATGGACAAGCCCGTGAACTTGCAGGGCACCACAAACGTTAAGTGGCTTGTAAATATGTTGGTTACCGTTACCGTTTCCGCTATGCCGCCTCCGGAGAGGCAGGTTGGAGGGAGGGCCCTGAGCAGAGCAGGCTGGGGCCCAGCCACCAAAGGAACCGGTGGCTACCCTCTGGAGGGGAAGGACAGATCCCGCTCGGGTAACTTGTGCTGGACTGTGGGTCAAGGGGTGCTGCCTGGGTTTTAGGGGCAGCATCAGGGCCAGGTTGCTTGGGTGGGAGAGAGCGGAAACCGTAGCCGTAAACCGTTGCAACGTTAAAAGTAAATGTGCCTCCCGTCTTGGGAAGAGTTTTGATTAAAAATGTAACTATGTTGATTTTCCAAATGTTATCTTTTTTCAGAAAAATAAAACCGGTGTAGGACGGCAGCCCGCGGACGGTCTGCATTTTGCTAAGGGGGAATGTGTCGCCCTGGGCAAGCCAGGGGACACAGGTCACAACACCACCACACACCACACTCCAGGTAGGCACATCACAGCTAACCAGAAACCCTTGTTGCCTTCCTCCAGGAGTCTGATGATGCACACCAGGGGGTGGGCCAGGCGGTTGGCTCCGCCCACCGAGGAGCTCACAACTCTGGAGGTGGGAAAACCAGGCAGATAGCTCAGGGAGGAGCAGGAGTGAGGAGCTAAGCAGAGGAGTTGAGAAAGTGAAAGTGAAAGTAGGAAAGTGGAAAAGGAGGAAAGCAAGTGAAGTGACAGAAGAGAAAGAAGCCTGAAGGGTCCAGCTTTGTGTAGGGCCAGATCAGCAAGGTCAGCAACGGCGGTGACTGTCTGGAGGGGGACCGTTTGGAAGTTCCTCGAAGGACCCCATTGGCTGTGTGCCCGGTGGTCTGGAGCAGTGTTCTGAAGGACAGTCAGCACCAGGGCAGGGGCCTCTCGGACCCCGGCAAGGCTAGGAGTCGCCAGATTTGCCGAATCCGTCAGTGACGGGGACGTAGATCCCCCAACAACCAAGTCCCGATTGAAGGCAACAGCCCAACCTGAACCGGAGAGACACCGCCACTGCCACGGCACTAGTTTCTCAGGGCCAGCGCCTGCGGGCAAAGTGTAGAGCTCCTCCGGCCCAGATTGTAGTCGGGAAGCGGGTAACCGGAGGGAATCCACCGCTACCACAAGTCAACCATAGGTGCAAGGAAGAGGGACATCACCGTCACCTACCGGGAGTGCAGGTGCAGCCGTCTGTGGGACCGTCCTACCAGCCGTTTGGTTTACCGTACAAACTGTGTCCACGTCTCAGGCTGAGTGAGTACCACAGTGCCGCAAGGCACAGCGCTGCCCCCGCGTCCCTGCGCCCACCAGGCCGTACACTTTACATCTCTTCACTGGGCCCCGGGATCACCAACCCCTACCCACGGAGGGGCAACACAACACCTGGCTGCTCCGCATCACCATCCCCGGGACCCCCATACTGAGCAGCGGTGGTGCAATCACCACAACCGTGGGTGGCGTCACGAACTATAACAATCCCCACACCCAACAAATCCCTTTCACTCACGGGCGAGGAGTGTCGCTCGAGAAACCCCGGGATCCGGCCCACCGCTCGAGCCACCACTGAGCAGCTGCCGGACCCGAGCAGAAGGGGTGAGCGTAGTGTGCCGACACCCTCCTCCCCGCCCGCGACATGATGAGAGCAGCGTGAGGGAGACAGTGTGAAGAGAGCACTCAGTACATAGTGGGGGCAGCGTGCGGGGCACATGATGGGGAGGTGTAGTGCCCCACGGGCCCCAAGGGGTTACTCGTCACCGGGCCAGTGGTATTTGTGGTTGTTGCTGTGACTGGCCTGACCCGGCTCCATGGCCCCATTGGTTACATGTAAATGACAAACAGGCGGGTGCAAGGTTGTCCAGTGTAGAGGAGGTTGGAAGGAGGGTGAAGGGTTCCTGGGGAGCATCACCGGTGGCAGTGGTGACTGGGGGTCTTGGCTGCTGATTCCTCCTGCGACCTCTCTTCCAGTGGCAGTGTTGGATGGGAATGGGGGATGCTTTGCAGCACCACCCGTGCTATGCGGTCATGGATTAGCCGCCGCTGCGAGATGTTGCTCTCCTCTTGGGCTGATGTTGACGCAGCTCAGATAGATCAGCTTCCCACAGGTGGAGCGAGCCCCAGGGAGGATGAGGACGATGGGGACGGCTGATAGCGCTGAAGCACGGGGCGGCGCCGCTAGCAATGACAAGGATGACACAGGGGGCTACGTCTCAAAGTTCCATTTACTCACAGTTCTTAAGGTGCCCCGGAGGTGCCACTTTCTGCCACCATGGATGGACTCCAGCTGGTCCCGGGTGAATCAGAGGCAATCACCAGTGTCCGTGGAAATGTGTGAGACCTTCCTCCTTGTGCTACCACATGGTTCCCCATAACTTGAACCAATTTGGGGAACCCTGCTGTTGGTGTTAAGTGTCAAATCCCGTATGCAGGTGACGTGGGTCCTCACCATGGGGTCTGACTGGACCCTTGACCCCAGATCCAAAATATCACTGTGTTTCAGGAACTGGGTAGTGGACGATGGGACATAAAATCCCCATCCCCTGCAGATTTGTTGGAGTCTGTGAAGGTGTCCCCAACTAAGGGTCCTGCACCCCGAATGCACTGGCACTGTGGGAACAGTTAGGCTCGACCTCAGCTACCATGTCTCCTCTTGTCCCAACATCTCCACCATCTGCCTCTGTCTCTCGGCCTCTTTCAGTCTCACTCCTGCAGACTCAGTGCGGTGTTGGTGCCCCTGACCCTGGGACTATCTCCATCTACCTCCCATCCCAGGGCCAGCTTGCTAGATGCTCCTCTTAAGGCTGTCTGCTCTGTTCACTGTCCTGAGCCGTTCTACCACTAAAAGTGAAACTGCTTGTGTTTTTTTACTCTTATTGAGAGTGGCTCCCACCTCAGGAATGAATCAGCAGTGCTAGGGGATTTCCAGCCTGGCTTCTTGTATGTGGTGACTCATGCTAGATTTTTGTAAGTTTATGGCAGAAACCAGCGATTAACCTCTTCTCCACCAAGAGATTATTACAACTTAAACCAGATGCAATTCCTTGTGATGACTGAGCCTCTGGGACACTACATTCCCCCACAGCGAATCGCAGCACCCCGAGGCTGCAAAACAAAATACAGAGTATACCGCAACCTTTTTGTTATCCATATAAAAATATGAACATTCTTCCCTTTATGGGAGGCAGAATCACTTGAACGTTGCAAACATCATAACTCCTATCAGTTCTATAAATCCTTATATACTTTACACTAAAGGCAGAGCAAAATAGCATATCAAAATTCTATATCTGTACCGATCAAATTTTTTATCACTAGAGTCCACGGTGCCATAAACCAGTGCTGATTATTTACAAAAGCAGTCCTGGCCACACATATCATGGTGGTCCAGATATCCAGCTTGTCAGACACAAGGGAAAAAAAGAGGGGAAAAAACATTTTGCATATTATACTATAGCATTATTTAACTACCTACAACACATTTATTTTCACGCTACCACCTAAGCCGCTGCTGGTGGTACCGGAGGACCTGTCCCAGTCTCCCCTGGTTCTGTACACTATGCGACTCCTTCCAGCACAGATGCTCCTCTCAAGGCTGTTTGCTCTGTTCACTGTCCTGCGCCGTTCTTCCACTAAAAGTGAAACTGCTTGTGTTTTTTTTACTCTTATTGAGAGGGGCCCTCACCTCAGGAATGACTCAGCAGTGCTGGGGGATTTTTCCAGCCTGGCTTCCTGTATGTGGTGACTCATCAAGATTACCAAATCTTTCTATGCTTTTCATTAGAGGCAGCGGCTCAATGGATAAAGCTACTGCCTAAGGAGAATTAGTTCACGAGTTTGAGTCCCGGCTATCCCGGTAAAGAATTTATTTTTAATTATAATTATTATTTATTTATAATTATAATATAATGTAATTATGCACTGAGGTAAGGAGCCGGACATCAGCTGTAAGCCGCGGGACACACCTCTAAAATCGGAGCAGTTCACGGAATGAGGCTGTATTGCTCTCTCCTCTCTCTCCTCTCTCTCTTCTCTCTCTCTTCTCTCTCTCTACTCTCTCCCTCCCTCTCTCTTCTTTCTCTCTCTCCCTCTCTCTCTCTCTCTCTCTCCTCTCTCTCTCTTCTCTCTCCCTCCTCCCTCTCTTCTCTCTCCTCTCTCTCTCCTCTCTCTCTTCTCTCTCTCTTCTCTCTCTCCTGTCTCTCTTCTCTCTCTGTTCTCTCTCTCTATCCCTCTCTTCTCTCTCTCTTCTCTCTCTTCTCTCTCTCTCCCTCTCTCTTCTCTCCCTCTCTCTTCTCTCTCTCTTCTCTCTCTCCTCTTTCTCTCTCTTCTCTCTCTTCTCTTTCTCTCTCTTCTCTCTCTTCTCTCTATCTCTCTCTTCTCTCTCTCTTCTCTCTCTTCTCTCTATTTTCTCTCTTTTCTCTGTCTTTTTCTTTCTTTTCTCTCTCTTTTTCTCTCTCTCCTCTCTCTCCTCTCTCTCTCTCTCTCTCCTTCCTGTCTCTTCTCTCCTGTCTCTTCTCTCCTGTCTTTTCTCTCCTGTTTTATCTCTCCTGTCTCTTTTCTCCTGTCTCTTGTCTCCTGTCTCTCTTCTCTCTCTCTCTTTCTCTCTGTTAGACCTGGCGATGATTAGCTGATGCAGTCCCCTGACGGAATCAGCTGACACTAAAAGTCGAGCAGTGAGGGCGGCTTTTTACCGCCCGGCCGGCTAAACTATCAGCTGATGCTGTCGGACAGGAGTCTGCCCAGAAGTGTGTAGTTTTTTTTTCTGCACTGATGCATCAGCTGATTGTATAAAAGCCGTTTATACAATCAGCCGATGTATCATGTGATTCAGGCCCTTGAACCTGACACATCATCTGATTGCTTCGCCTTCCAGCAAACCGATCAGATTATATTGGATCCAGATTTGACGGTGCAGGACCCTTGAACAAGGATTACTGCGGAGGGGGGTTCTTTATTTCAATAAAGATGGAGTCACTAATTGTGTTGTGTTTTATTTCTAATAAAAATATTTTTCTGTGTGTTGTGTTTTTTTTATCTGTACTAGAAATTCATGGTGGCCATGTCTAATATTGGCGTGACACCATGAATTGTGCCAGTTGATAATATACAGCTAGCCCTAACCCCATTATTAGCCAGCGAGCCACCCGTCACCAGGGCAGCTGGAGAGTTGGATACAGCTCCAGAAGATGGCGCTTCTATGAAAGTGCCATTTTCTGGGGCAGCTGTGGACTGCAATTCGCAGCAGGGGTGCCCAGAAAGCTTGGGCACCCTGAGCTGCGGATTCCAATACCCAGCTGCCTAGTTGTACCTGGCTGGACACAAAAATTGGGCGAAGCCCACATCATTTTTTTTTTTAATTATTACATGAAATTCATGAAATAATTAAAAAAAAGGGCTTCCCTATATTTTTGGTTGCCAGCCGGGGACAAATAGGCAGCTGGGCGTTGGGGGCAGCTCGTAGCTGCCTGCTGTACCTGGCTAGGATACAAAAACATGGCGAAGCCCATGTAATTTTTTTTGGGGGGGGGCAAAAAACTCATGCATACAGTCCTGGATGGAGTATGCTGAGCCTTGTAGTTCTGCAGCTGCTTTCTGCTGTCTGTCTGTATGGAGGAGAGGAGACAGCAGCTGCAGAACTACAAGGCTCAGCATCCTCCATCCAGGACTGTATGCCTGGCGGGAGAGGCAGGGGGAGCAGAAATGCAAGGCTCAGCATTCTTCATCCACTAGTGTATGCAGGAGAGCAGACAGCAGCTGCAGAACTACAAGGCTCAGCATGCTGCATCCAGGACTGTATGCTGGAGGGAGAGACAGGGGGAGCAGAACTACAAGGCTCAGCACGCTCCATCCAGGACTGTATGCAAGAGTTTTTTGCCCACCAATAAAATGACGTGGACTTTGCCATAATTTTGTATGCTAGCCAGGTACAGCAGGCAGGTATGGCTGCCCCCAACCCCCAGCTGCCTATTTGTACCCGGCTGGGAACTAAAAACATAGGGAAGTCCTTTTTTTAATTATTTCATGAATTTCATTAAATAATTAAAAAAAGAACGACATGGGCTTCGCCCCATTTTTGTGTCCAGCCAGGCACAACTAGGCAGCTGGGGATTGGAATGCGCAGCACAGGTTAGCCCGAGCTTTCTGGGCCCCTCTGCTGCGAATTGCAGTCCACAGCCACCCCAGAAAATGGCGCTTTCATAGAAGCACCATCATCTGGCGCTGTATCCAACTCTTCCAGCAGCCCTGCTGGGTAATAATGGGTTAATACTAGCTTTGTTTAACTAGCTAGTATTAAGTCAGAGATTCTTAATGTCAGGCAAGTTTGACCCAGTCATTTAGAATCTCCAATAAAGGGTTAAAAAAAAAGACACCACAAAGCAAAAAAATACTTTAATAGAAATAAATACACAGGTACACTTAGAGACTCCATGTTTATTACTCCCTCTCATCCCTCCACGATCCTGGTCTTCTGTCTTCTTTCTCCTTCAACCCATGCAGCTCTGCTACATCAGACAGCCCTGCATGGGAGGAAGACACTGCTGCTCCCGTGCAGTTTTATGATTCAGTGAGTGATCAGAGGCTGCGGGCTGTTAGCGGTTACGTAACCGCTGACAGGCGGGTTACTAAAGCAACGGTGATCTCTGTTATTCACCGGCTGTGGCATCCAATCCTTTCATGTGGGCTGACTCTGTAAAGAGCGCCGACATGCAAGAACGGGGAGCCAAGCATGTGCCCAAGCATCTCGCCGGTACACGGAGATGCTGGAACGAGCACCGCGTACCGGAGAGCTGCACTGACAGGACCTAGCATGACGTCTAGCCATGTGACCAGTCTGTTGCCAATGAGATAATACATATGTGACCGATCACATGCTATTTTGACGTTTTAGAAGGTCCTATCATCAGTGCTGGTTACCGGGAGGACGCAGCGATGATCAGAAGGAAAAGCAGCGGGAGACAGAGTGCAGGACGTGTTGTGGGGACCTGTAAGTGTAATGGCAATGTTTATTAACTGTATGTGTATATGTATAATGTATTTTTATGTGTTTGTGTTTTCCTGCCATTGTTTTCAATGGGGTTCGAAGGAGTTCGTCGAACGTTCGTTGAATGGAGCCGCCGTTCGACGAACCGAATCGAACTCGAACGCTAGGGGGGTGGCTCAACAGTAGTTACTGGGTTCTAACGGCCCAGTAGCAAAACCCGGAGGGCAAGAGATTCTACATTCCTGGCCCACCATAGTTCCAAGACACAGCAGCAAGATAGAACCCGGGATCGCAGTAATACAAGTGGGTCCCTTAATCGGTTCATGTTGCCCATCACAGGGGACAGTCATCTTCAAGTAAAGAGAGAGAAGGGGACGCTGTGCTGGTTCAGGCCACAGCGGCTCCCACCAAGAACGCATTAAGGAAGGCCTCCAACCTGCCAGGCAAGGAGAGATCAACGCTCCTTCTGGGCTGACCGGACCACTGTAAACCTGAACCATAACACCCGACCAGTAACAGCAAAGAAAGAGAATACTACCAACTTGTGTTGTCCAGTTACTGTCAGCGTCCCTGCCCTGCACCCTATTGCACCACTACAACCCTCACCATCCTCCTGGGGCCCACTCCGCCTGTGGGGAGCAATTACACCAGAGCTGCACTTCCAACAGCCCCAGCAAAGAACCAGCAGCAGCTTCTATTCCCTGGCCGCATACCACAGGTAGCATCATGACAAATCTCCCCAAATACCCCACTTCCACCACCATTTACTAAATGCCTCGGGGCAACGAAAACAGGTAAGGCCACCATGACATCGCCTGACCCAACCCGAAATGGCCCAGCAACGAGTAGGTTAACCACCTACCCTGTGGGGGGTTACAGCTGTGCAATAATTCAGCCAGCTGTTTTTTTTTCCAGAGAGAATCACTATTAAGGCCCCGTCACACACAGAGATAAATCTTTGGCAGATCTGTTGTTGCAGTGAAATCATGGACCTATTGTTCCATTTGTACACAGCCACAAACCTGGCACTGATTGTCCACAATTTCACTGCAACCACAGATCTACCACAGATCTACCACAGATCTACCACAGATCTACCACAGATCTACCACAGATCTACCACAGATCTACCACAGATCTACCACAGATCTACCACAGATCTACCACAGATTTTTCTCTGTGTGGGACAGGGCCTTTAGACATCTCTGTCTGTGACTTATCTCTTAAAGAACAGAAGGATCTTTAGTCCGAAATCATACCTTTTGGATCATTATCTTCCCTGACATCATCAGTCAGAGGCATCCATACACATTAAAGTGTAACGGCGGGTTAGGAGGTTAGTCCAATGGGTATAGATTCCCTAACTACTATCTAAATGATATGTGCACTCTCAGTGTATGTGCATATTACATCTATAAAGGTACCGTCACACTAAGCAACTTACCAGCGATCCCAACAACGATAGGGATCGCTGGTAAGTTGCTAGGAGGTTGCTGTTGAGATGTCACACTAGCGACGCTCCAGCGATCCCACCAGCAACCTGACCTGGCAGGAATCGCTGGAGCGTGGCTACACGAGTTGCTGGTGAGCTCACCAGCAACCAGTGACCAGCCCCCAGCGCCGCGTGGAAGATGCTGCGCTTGGTAACTAAGGTAAATATCGGGTAACCAACCCGATATTTACCTTGGTTACCACCGCACGGAGCTACACGTGCAGAGAGCAGGGAGCAGCGCACACTGAGCACTGGCTCCCTGCTCTCCTAGTTACAGCACACATCGGGTTAATTACCCGATGTGTGCTGCAGCTACATGTGCACAGAGCAGGGAGCAGGGCACACTGCTTAGCGCTGGATCCCTGCTCTCCAAGCTACAGCACACATCGGGTTAATTAACCCGATGTGTCCTGCAGCTACATGTGCACAGAGCAGGAGCCGGCACTGACAGTGAGAGCGGCGGAGGCTGGTATCGAAGGTAAATATCGGGTAACCAAGGACAGGGCTTCTTGGTTACCCGATGTTTACTGTGGTTACCAGCCTCCGCAGAAGCCGGCTCCTGCTGCCTGCACATTAGTTGTTGCTGTCTCGCTGTCACACACAGCGATCTGTGCTTCACAGTGGGACAGCAACAACTAAAAAATGGCCCAGGACATTCAGCAACAACCAACGACCTCACAGCAGGAGCCAGGTTGTTGCTGGATGTCACACACAGCAACATCGCTAGCAACTTCACAAAAGTTGTTCGTTACCAGCGATGTTGCTAGCGATGTTGCTTAGTGTGACGGGGCCTTTAGTTGTCTGAGACTCCGACAAATTTTTTAGCAGAAGACACGTCAGCATATGCTGGCATCTATTGTTAGTGTCTTTTTTTTCATTTCTACAGTTGTTTTTTAGTCAGCTTCTGGCTGTGCGCTTTTTATATAAATTTCATTGAGTAAAGTATAGAGCAGTTTTGAAGCAAAAGCAAACCTAAAGATTTGTCCAGTCACTTATTTTAACATAAGAGTAACCGCTGTAGGAGGGCATAATGTAGCACCCCACAGAACCTGCAGTGCTACTCGTCACCGGGCCAGTGGTGTTTGGGGTTGTTGTGAATGGCCTGGCCCAGCTCCGTGGCCCCGTCAACTACATCAAAAAAGGGTGCAAGGTGACGGGTAGTAGGGGATGGGAGTTTGCATTGCAGCACCACCTATGGTGTGTGACCAGGGATTAGCCGTCGCTGCGAGATGTCGCTCTCCTCGCAGCACAGATAGTCCAGCTCCCTACAGGAGGAGCGAGCCCCAGGGAGGAAGGGCCATTGGCGCCAAAGCGCGGGGCGGCGGCAAATCAGGGACTCACGCAGGGGCTGCAGTTCCAGGTGTTCTACTCACAGTTTGTGTGCTGCGCGCTCAGAGTACCGGTCATTGCCGTGATAGGCCCTAGTCGATCCCGGATGAATAAGAGGTCACCACTGGTGTTGTAAAGCGTGTGGGACCTTCTTCCTTGTGCCTTGTAGTGTGGATCCACAAGGCATGAAGCTACTTGGCTTTAATTGCCCTCCCGTACGCAGGCAGCACAAAACTTGTTATGGACCCGACCGTGGCCGTGGCTCCTGTCTCTATATGCTGCTGCTGCCCCGGGACTTTTGGTGGTGGGCAATGGGACGTGAAATCCCCCTTTCCTGCAGATTCTGGTAGTCCAACATGAAGTATTTTCTACTTTAGGGCTTCTGCACCCTGTGTGGCACTGGTCCCGAAAGGGCTGTTAGGGCTCACCCTCCGGCTACCGAGTTGCTCCTCTGTCTCACAGCTCCACCCAGTAGTCTCCTGCTTCTCTCTCAGTCTGCCGGTACCCAGTAGCCATTCAGCTTCCCCCTAGAAGCCTTGCTCTTTTCTGTCTCAAGCTGTTCTCGCTCCTGCTCCAAACTGTTCTGAGATAAAACAATTCTCAAGTTCTGAAGTGAAACTGTGTGTGCTCACTCATTTCCCCAGGCAGCCCTAAACTTTCTGATGACAAACTAGCTGTTGTCCCAGCAACCGGGAATTTCCCAGGCTGGCTTCCTGAGTTGTGTAACTGGCTGACTCATTATGTTGTGTTAGCTAGCAACACCAGTGGTTAACCTCTTCTTACCCGGATGAGCATTGCACCTTAAGTCAGATGCAATTGCCTGTGTCGACTGAGCCCCAGGAGCACCACAATAGCACTACTGCAACTAAAGGGTGCTTTACACGCTGCAACATCGCTATCGATATCGTTAGCGATGTGACATGCCAGATCGAAGAGAAGATTTGCCGAGATCGCATGTAGGTCATTTTGTTAGCGCCGGTCACTTATGCGATCTCGGCAAATCGTATGTGCGATCTGACGTGTTACATCGCTAAAGAGATTGCTAGCGATGTCGCAGTGTGTAAAGTACCCTTAAGAGTAGTGTGTTTCACTGAAACAACCTTTGCTCTTCTTTGCAAGACTAGGAGGAGTAGCAGCAGAGGAAAGGACTGATTGGCTGAGCAAGCTGGAGAAAAGGGAGGTGCTAACTGCATTGGGAAATATGTGGGCTGTCGTGTATTAAGGGAGGAAAATGCGGATAAAAGACAAGAGCACAGATTGAATTCTGACAGCTCTGCAGCCCAGTGTGAGAAGAGAACAGTGATACTTGGAGTTAAACACCATCTTCAGACTAGCCAGGTCACATGAGTTGCCCACAGCCCCTGGTTTACCTCAAAGGAAGATTCTATTATCCATCCCATGTGTCCCTAAGCACCTGGACCCTGTAGCACCCAGTTGGATCCCTATGTGAGCTGAGATCTGCTTTATCAAGGAGTGATAAGACTTGTGGATCCACTATTGAGGAGGTTACAATAGAGCTACTTGTTAAGGGACCAATACAACATTTTTGATATCTAATTTAATACAGCTGATCTGTGTGGTAGTCTCTATATAGTAAAAATAGTTTTATAGTCCTGCATTGAGCTCACAACAGCAGAAGCCATCATTTTACAGATGACTAACATTGACCTACGAAGTCGTTCATAATCTGTCTCCTCTATATATCTCTGAACTAATCTCCCGATATCTTTTCACACAAAAACCTCCAGTTCTCCCAAGACCTCCACAACAAATCACCTCAAGTCACCCGAGTATCCCAATCTACTGAAATTTTGTGCCACAACACAACCGAATATCCACCACATTCAGAACTTTCAAAAGAAACTTAACAACCCATCACTTCAAGAAAGTTTACAGCCTTCAATGATCTCACTGTCATTTCTCTACCATCAGAACTGCTGCAACCCCCAACCCGGGGCTTTACACGCTACGACATCGCTAATGCGAACTCGTTGGGGTCACGGAATTGGTGACGCAGATCCGGCCGCATTAGCGATGCCGTTGCGTGTGACACCGATGAGCGATTTTGCATCGTTGCAAAAACGTGAAAAATTGCTCATCGGTGACATGGGGGTCCATTCTCAAAAATCGTTACTGCAGCAGTAACGAGGTTGTTCCTCATTCCTGCGGCAGCACACATCGCTCCGTGTGACACCGCAGGAACGAGGAAGCTCTCCTTACGAGGAAGCTCTCCTTACCTGCCTCCCGGCCGCTATGCGGAAGGAAGGAGGTGGGCGGGATGTTACGTCTAGAGTTGAGCGCGGTTCGCGGTTCGAGGTTCTCCAGTTCAAGGTTCGAGTGATTTTGGGGGCTGTTCTAGATCGAACTAGAACTCAAGCTTTTTGCTAAAGCTCGATAGTTCTAGATACATTCGAGAACGGTTCTAGCAGCAAAAAGTAGGGCTTTTTACAGCTACAGTGTGCAGGAGCAATCGCTGGCAGCCTGCCACAAGCTGGTAACCAAGATAAACATCGGGTATCCAACCAAAGCACTTTGGTTAGTAACCCGATGTTTATCCTAGTTACGTGCAGGAAGCCCACACTTCCCGGCTCAGCTCGCTCCGCCCCCTCCTGCCCGCGGCATGTACACACATATACACATACACACACACATACACACACACACTGCACTCTGCACACATGGTCCCGCTCGGCTTACCTGCGGTGATATAGTCCCGACCTCAGCGCTGTCACTGTCCTTCATGGCCGCCGCTTGTCACATCACCTTCTCTCGCTTCCGACCCGAGACTGACTAGCGGTGACGTCACAGGCCTCTCGCGATACTTGGCTGTGAAGGCGGCGGTCATTGAACTCAGTGACAGGTGCTGTCGGCAGTGCAGGAGATCAGCGCAGGTAATGTACCTCGCTGACAGCAGCACTTGTCATGCCCTGCAGTGACCTGGGCTGACCCATTGATGTTAGCTCAGGTCACTGCATTGCTCTCCCAGCCAATGGGGAACATTCTGCTCTTCATTGACTGGGACAGTGTGGATCGTCATGGCAACCCCTTGGATTACACCAGACCTGGATTTGTTTTTCTTTCTAATAAATTGGTTAAAGAGGGAATGTTTTGGGGAGTGTTTTTTCAAATAAAAATGTGTTTGTCGTCTATTTTTTTTTATTACTGACTGGGTTGGTGATGTCGGGTATCTGATAGACGCCTGACCTCACCAACCCCAGGGCTTGATGCCAGGTGACATTACACATCTGGTATTAACCCCATATATTACCCCGTTTGCCACCGCACCAGGGCGCGGGATGAGCTGGGGCGAAGCACCAGGATTGGCGCATCTAATGGATGCGCCACTTTTGGGGCGGCTGCGGCCTGCTATTTTTAGGCTGGGGAGAGTCCAATAACCATGGACCTCCCTAGTCTGAGAATATCAGACCCCAGCTGTCTGCTTTACCTTGGCTGGTGATCCAATTTTGGGGGGACCCCTACGTGTTTTTTTTTTTTTTAAATTATTTATTTAATTTAAAATAACAGCGTGGGGTGCCCTCAGTTTTGGATTACCAGCCAAGGTGAGGTTGCCAGCTGTGGTCTGCAGGCTGCAGCCATCTGCTTTACCCTAGCTGGCTACAAAACTAGGGGGAACCCTACGTCATTTTTTTTTTTTTCATTTTTTTGGCTAAATACAAAGCTAAGCACCCCTTAGTGCCACATGAAAGGCACCAAAGGGTGCAAAATTACAAAATGCAGGAGAGTGGGACATTATGTGTCTTTCTGCCATTATAATGACAGAAAAGACTGATATGAAGTGCACAAGCACAAGAAAATCACCAGAGCGCTTTACGCTGTGAAAAGCAGTAGAAAATGGCACTGGAGTGAACATGTGACCGCCTCATGTAGGATGAAGCTATGGATCCTGGGTAAATGTATGCATTTACCCTCCTTCAGTTTTTTTGCAGTACACAAAAAAACCGGAAGGCACACGGATGACAAACAGATGACATACGGACCGTCTACGGAACGGAAACGGATGCCACACGGATGTACCCGTGAAAAAAAATGGACTGTTTTTTGCAGACCGCAAAAATGGATCGGTCGTGTTAATGTAGCCTTATTCTGATCTGCCATTTATAAACAGCAGGCAGAAATAAGTGAATAACGCCCCCCGGCATCAGAAAATCTCCGGGGTTTCAGGGCTTGCTGAGACCCTGGAGATCATGATTCAGGATGGTTTTTCCGGTCCCCGCTCACGTGATCACAGGTATACACCGTACACCGATGATCACGTTACAGTAAATGACAGCGCCGGTAAAAAATTATTTATCTCCCATCTGGCATGAACAAACACTTCTTCTCCACTTCTTCTCCACCTTTTCTCTACTCTTTCTTCATTTTTTCTTCACTTTTTCTCCACTTTTTCTCCACTTTTTCTCCACTTTTTCTCCACTTTTTCTCCATTTTTTCTCCACTTTTTCTCCACTTTTTCTACATTTTTTTCTCCACTTTTTCTACACTTTTTCTACACTTTTTCTCCACTTTTTCTGCACTTTTTTCTCCATTTTTTCTCCACTTTTTCTCCACTTTTTCTCCATTTTTTTCTCCACTTTTTCTCCATTTTTTCTCCACTTTTTCTCCACTTTTTCTCCATTTTATTCTCCACTTTTTCTCCATTTTTTCTCCACTTTTTCTCCACTTTTTCTACATTTTTTCTCCACTTTTTCTCCACTTTTTCTCCACTTTTTCTCCATTTTTTTCTCCACTTTTTCTCCACTTTTTCGCCATTATTTTCTCCACTTTTTCTCCACTTTTTCTCCACTTTTTCTCCATTATTTTCTCCACTTTTTCTACATTTTTTCTCCACTTTTTCTCCACTTTTTCTCCATTTTTTCTCCGTTCTTTTTCTATGGTCGGTCTACCCATTAGCTCTGCCATGCATAGTGTAGCTCTACACCTACTGCACATGTTACTTTATGATTGACATCTCTTTCGTACCAGAGCTGTCTAAGCCTACTCTAACCCCATATTTGTCATTACTATATTGTCCTTGTACTGTATTATGACATTTGTATCATGTGTTTCATTTCTTGCTGTGTTGCAATTTTTTTGCTGCATCCCAATTGTACCTCTACATTGTTCGAGTTTATGTTACTGTTCTCTCACTCTTATGTGATACTGATTATTGTCATTTTTCATGATTACATGCAGATAAGTCCAATCTGACGAAGGCTCAGGCCGAAACGTCATTTGTAACTTGTTTTGGACAAAACATATATGCTTATGAAAATTTTTTTTTCTTAATACGGACCAATAAAGAGTGATTTTGCATTACTATCCGTTGTGACTTACTGACTTAGTCTAGGAGATTTAGAGTGCCGAGGTTACTCACTAATTTTATCTATTATTACCTCTGAGCACCTATATACCAGTGAGCAGAGCTTCCTCTACAGTAGTTCCCCTGATTAGGCATGCCCTTACCTCATAAGCAGGGCATTGCAGCTTTGGTAGCAACCATTACGACATGGACTCTGCTGCTGTGGACCCGGGGAGAGTGAGTGCAGATTCATTGCACCCACACTCCTCACATGAAGGGTCCGCACTCCTAGAAAATGGGGAATATGTTCCCTGAGTGTCTCCCCCCCATATTCTAGACGGTCCAGAGTCGTCGTGGGACCCCTTTATTTTTTTTCTTACAATTAATTGGTGAAAGAGGAAATGTTTTGGGGACTGTTTTTTCAAATAAATTTCTTTTGTCGATTTTTTTTTTTGTTAGTACTGACAGTTTATGATGTTGGGTATCTAATAGATGCCATGACATCACAAACTGCTGGGCTTGATCTCAGGTGACTTTACAGCTAGTATCAACCCGATTTCTTACCCCGTTTGCCACTGCACCAGGGCACGGGATGAGCTGGGGTGAAGCGCCAAGATTGGCGCATCTAGTGGATGCGCCACGTCTGGGGTGCCTGCGACCTGCTATTTTTAGGCTGTGAAGGCCCAATAACTATGGACCTTCCCACCCTGAGAATACCAGACCACAGCTGTCCGCTTTACCTTGGCTGGTGATCCAATTTGGGGGGACCCTACTTTTTTTGTGTAATTATTAATATTTATAAAATAATTATAAAAAAAGAGCCTGGGGGGACCTCCACATTGGATCCCCAACCACGGTAAAGCTGCCAGCTGTGGTTTTCAGGCTACAGCCGTCTGCTTTACCCTAGCTGGCTATCAAAAATGGGGGGACCCAACGTCATTTTTTTTTTAACTATTTTTTAAATAGAAAAAATTAATGGGCTTCTCTGTATTTTGATTGCCAACCAAGGTAACGGCAGGCAGATGGGGGTGGCAACCCATAGCTGTCTGCTTTATCTGCGCTGAGAATCCAAAATACCGCGGACCGCTACTTCATTTTTTTTAAAGATTTATTTTTACAGCACTGTGATGTCCAGCAATCAAAATACAGGGAAGCCCATTTTGTTTTTAGTTATTTAAATAAATAATTAAAAAAAATATATATGGGCTCCCGCTGCATTTTTTGTATTGCTGGCTAAGGGTAATCCAAGCAGCTACTGGCTGCTAACCCCCACTGCTTGGTGTTACCTTCACTGGCAATGGAAAATCCAGGGAAGCATTTTTTATTTTTTTTGCCAAAAAAACTACAAAAAAAGGACGTGAGCTTCGCCATATTTTTGTATGATAGCCAGGTATAGCAGGCAGGTGCTGGAAGAGTTGGATACAGCGCCAGAAGATGGCACTTCTATGAAAATGCCATTTTCTGAGGCGGCTGCAGATTGCAATTCGCAGCAGTGGGGCCCAGAAAGCTCAGGCCAACCTGTGCTGCGGATTCCAATCCCCAGCTGCCTAGTTGTACCTGGCTGGACTCAAAAATGGGGCGAAGCCTATGTCATTTGTTTTCTAATTATTTCATGAAATTCATGAAATAAAAAAAGGGCTTCCCTTTATTTTTGGTTCCCAGTCGGGTACAAATAGGCAACTGGGGGTTTGGGGGCAGCCGTACCTGCCTGCTGTACCTGGCTAGCATATATAAATATGGCGAAGCCCACATAATTTTTTCAGGGGGCAAAAAACTTCTGCATACAGTCCTGGATGGAGTATGCTGAGCCTTGTAGTTCTGCAGCTGCTGTCTGTCTGTATGGAGAAGAGCAGACAGCAGCTGCAGAACTACAAGGCTCAGCATACTCCATCCAGGACTGTATGCAGAAGTTTTTTGCCCACCAAAAAAATGACGTGGGCTTCGCCATATTTTTGTATGCTAGCCAGGTACAGCAGGCAGCCAAGGGCTGCCTCCAACCCCCAGTTGCCTATTTGTACCCGGCTGGGAACCAAAAATATAGGGAAGCCCGTTTTTTTTAATTATTTCACTTATTTCATGAAATAATTAAAAAACAAATGACGTGGGCTTCGCCCCATTTTTGTGTCCAGCCAGGTACAACTAGGCAGCTGGGGATTGGAATCTTCAGCGCAGGTTAGCCCGAGGTTTCTGGGCACCTCTGCTGCGAATTTCAGTCCGCAGCCATCCCAGAAAATGGCGCTCTCATAGAAGCGCCATCATCTGGCGCTGTATCCAACTCTTCCAACAGCCCTGGAGCCAGGTGGCTTGTTGGGTAATCATGAATTAATACTGGCTTTGTTTTACTAGCCAGTATTAAGCCAGAGATTCTTAATGTCAGGCACGTTTTACCCGGCCATTAAGAATCTCCAATAAAGGGATAAAAAAAGACACCACACAGAGAAAAAATACTTTAATAGAAATAAATACACAGACACATTAGAGACTCCATCTTTATTACCCCTTGTCAGCCCAATAAATCCCCAATAAACCTTGATGAGCTGGGGCACCTCATCCTCACTACAATCCTCACTAGTGTAGTAGTAGTGACGATTGTAGTGAGGATGAGGTGCCCCAGCCCATCAAGTGATGGGCTGGGGCACCTCATCCTCACTACAATCCTCACCACAATCGGGAAGCAGCGTGCAGCCTTCACTCTGTGAGTGATCAGTGCTGCTAGCGGTAACAGCGGTAACGCTGACAGACGCGTTACCATAGCAACGGTGCTCCCGGATCCGCGGTTAGCGGTGACGTCACCGCTAACTGCGTTGCTATGGCAACGGTGATCTCCGTTAATGACTGGCTGTGTCAGCCGGTCCCTAACGGAACAGGGAGTCGACCGTGTGCTAGAGCATAACCGGCGATACACAAATGTGCACCGTGTACCGGTGAGATGCACTCGCAGGTCCTACATGACACGTCATAGTCATGTGACCAGTCTGTAGCCAATGAGATAATAGCCACGTGACTGGTCACATGGCTATTTTGACGTCACGATAGGTCCTGCTTCTCTGCTGGCAGTGCCGGTCATCGGGAGGATTCAGCGATCATCGGATGGAATAGCGGCAGGAGACAGAGTGCAGGAGGGATCGCGGGGACCGGTAAGTGTTATGGCAATGTGTATTTACTGCATGTGTACATTTATAATGCATTTTTATGTGTTTGTGATTGCCTCCCATTATAGCCTATTGGTTCGAGTTCGGTTCGTCGAACGTTCGACGAACCGAACTCGAACGGGAGCTCCGTTTGGCGAACCGCCCTCGAGCCGAACCGCGACCGGTTCGCTCATCTCTAGTTACGTCCCGCTCAGCTCCGCCCCTCCGCTGCTATTGGGCGGCCGCCCAGTGACTTTGCTGTGACGCCGCATGGACCGCCCCCTTAGAAAGGAGGCGGTTCGCCGGTCACAGCGACATCACTGGGCAGGTAAGTATGTGTGACGGGTCTGGGCGATGTTGTGCGGCACGGGCAGCGATTTGCCCGTGTCGCGCAACAGATGGGGGTGGGTACCCACACTAGCGATATCGGGACCGATATCGCAGTGTGTAAAGCCCGCTTAAGGCCTGATTTGCAGTAGTTAAAGTTTCTCTGTGCCCTCTGAATGCCCACTTATCCAAAATATAACATATGCACTTGCATTTCGTGGGCAATGGGAAGTCTGCCTGAATAATAAATGGTATTAATAGTGTTAACTAGTGATGAGAAAATGTATTCATCCCTATTCGCAAAATAGTACAGTATTTGGGGTATTCATAATATAGCAATGGTTAGGTTGTATTTGCCTCACTATATTCAGTTGTGCCACCAAGCATGTTTGGAGGCTAATTTGCAGCCACTAAAGATTTTGGGCTTCTTAATCAATCACAGTAATGCCACAGCCATCTAGGTTATGGCATTACTGTGATTGGCTGGCCTTGCAGCATCATAGGGTCTGTAACAGCCTTCCATCGCTATTTTTCACACATTACATTGCCAGCATCTCTGTTATGATTCAATGACCAAGGAGGATCCGAAAAAAAGACAAAAAACTAGGAAACCCAGAATGTTACTAGAGTGGTTGGAATCTCAGCGAATTGCAGACCTATCACTAACAGACAACTAGAAGTAGCTGTGGGACGTGCCTACGTTGACCTGGTCACCTCGACACAGCCGGAGAACTAATTATTCCTACAGAGAGAAATACAGAAAAGGCTAATCTGCCATGGACCAGTCCCCAAAGATATAGATAGCCCCCCACATATAAAGATAATGGTGATGTAGAAAAACACAATACAGTACACAGGTAGAAAACAGATTCAGCAAAGATGAGGCCCAAACTATCTAAATAGGAAAGGACAGAAAAGCGCACTGTCTGCAGCCATGCAATACCCTAGAAAAAGAACCAACACGTCTGATATGGAAAAATACTGAGCCCACATGGACTCTCCCCCACTATATCAGTACTCTGGTATTACTGGGATCCAAACAAAACACTAATATAGAGGAGGGACTGAAATTAGTACCAAGCATGACAAAACAAAATACATAGCAGAATATGGAGCAAGGTACACAGACATCCCCAGCAGGAAATGATCGAACTCCACCCAGAACTTTACACAGGCAAAATAGAAAATAAGCCTTAAGGCCACTTTACACGCAGATATAAATCTTTGGCAGATCTGTGGTTGCAGTGAAATCATGGACATATTGTTCCATTTGTACACAGCCACAAACCTGGCACTGATTGTCCACAATTTCACTGCAACCACAGATCTGCCACAGATTTATCTCTGTGTGTAAAGTGGCCTTTAGTACCTAAACAGAAAAACAACAAGAAGGTGGAAACCAACAGCAAAGGTACACAGACCAAACTTATTTGAAAGTAGTTTTGGTAGACAGAGAAGGAAGGGCTGGCTTCAGAATGTCCTAAGCACACAGGAAACAACATGAACAAGAGAACACTGCTTAGTTATATAGGCCCAGTCAGAACAACCTGATTGCTAATCATCCCCAGCTGTCTGGTTTCTATTCAGCAAGTAAACTTCACTACCAGAACTGACCACAAGAGGGAGCCCCAAACTGGAACCTAGTTCTAATGTACTCACAACAGTCTCTCTCCAAGCGCTTCATACTCACCAATCACCGGTGCAGTGTGGCTGTCACACTGCTCCTGCTGCTTCTCATTCTTCTTCTCAACTACTCATTAGGCTCATTACATGTTCACTGCATCCGCTTATTAGGCTCATAGATATTCACTGCTTCTCCCAACCACAAGTGATTGATTGCAGTCAAACCCACAATCACAGCCACCAGTGAACGGATCTATATCGTACAGTAAAATAAAAAATTAAAAAAAAAAAATGACGTGTGGTCCCCCCTAATTGTGATACTGAGCCAAGATAAAGCCTCACAGCTGGGGGCTGGTAGTCTCAGGCTTAGGAGACCCACATTATTGGGAGCCCCCAAGCCTGAAAATATCAGCAAGCAGCCACCAGGAATTGCCGTATTCAATAGATGCGACAGTCCCGGCATTTTACACAGCTCATCCCAATTGCCTTGATGCGGTGGTAATTGGGGTAATGAGGGGTTAATAACAGTGCAGAGCTGTCATCAATCCCAGAATTAGTGATGGGAAGGGGTCTTCTATGAGACCCCCATCACTAATCCTATAAATAAAAAGAAATACACATACCCTGAGAAAAATCCTTTATGTGGAATAAAATACAAAACCACCCTCTCTTACTACTATATTAACCGCAGTAACACCGATCTGAAGTAATCCACATGAGGTCCCACGACGGTTCTGGCTCTGCTAAATCCAAGCCTGGAGAGACCAAAGACTTGTTTGATCTCTCCAGGCTCCTGGAAACACTGACAAGGAGGACTACTTCGGACCTAGGTGGTTTGGGGGTTAGTAAAGTCGTGAAAGAGGGTGTTTTTGTATTTTATTCCAAGTAAAGGATTTCTCTTGGTGTATGTGTATTTCTTTTTAATTATAGGATTAGTGATGGGGAGTCTCATAGAAGACCTCTTCCCATCACTAATTCTGGGCTTGATGACAGCTGTGTGCTAATAACCCCTTATTACTCTGATTGCCACCACATCAGGATGGATGTTGCAATTCCGGGCGGCTCCTCGCTGATATTTTCAGGCTGAGGACTCCCAATAATGTGGGTCTCTACAGCCTGAGACTACCTGCACCCAGCTGTGAGGCTCTGTCTTGGCTGGGTATCAGAATCAGGGGTGACCACATAGTTTTTTTAAATTATCTATTTATTTTACTCTAGTATATAAACCTGCCCATTGGCAGCTCTGATTGGTTGCATTCAGACAGCTGTCACTCAACATGGGGACGGGTCTGACTGCAAAAAATCACAGACACCGGTGGTCGGGAGATGCAGTGAATATGTAATGAGGCTATTGAGCAATATGGAAGAAGAATGAGAGCCATCAAAAGCAGTGTGACAGTCATACTGCATCAGTAATCGGTGAATATGAAGCGCTTGGAGAGAGAGAGAGAGAGAGAGAAAATAAGTGGCATAATACTGTGACATCCTCATTCCCAGAAACCATATGTGAGTCGGAAATGCATGCAGGCATATTCTCCAGGCTCTCCCCATTCACTTTCATCACTTTTTCATCCATTTCAGCCTTTTCCTCAGGCCCCCAGACATCTTTGTTGGGTCCAACAGGAAATTACTCACATTTCCCATTGACTTCCATTGTACTCGCTATTCGTAACAAATACGCGATTATTACAAAGTACTCGTTACGAGTATAGAGATTATGAATATTATGGTACTCGCTCATCTCTATTGTTAACATAACTAATAATCAGTTTAGCTATGGCCAAATTATTGTATTTAATCTGCTTTGTTACTATTTTGCTATCCCCTCAGTGTATTAGCTATGGCCAAATTATTGTATTTAATCTGCTTTGTTTCTTACTATTTTGCTATCCACTTGGTGTATTAGCTATGGCCAAATTATTGTATTTAATCTGCTTTTTTTCTGTAGGCCCTTTTGCCTCCGGAACCAGCCCCACTCATCACCAGGTAATGCAACGGCTCCCTTCTACTGAAGTGCGGGTTTTTTTCCATTCACATTTGCACTTTCTCTGCTTTTTGGCTTATTTTTCACTAGATCTGTATGGCTCCACAGCGATCTAGCAGACATTGTGCTACTTGTCTCTGATTTTCACCCTGACATGCCCCATATGCTTTTCTGAGAGGGCACCGGCTCCTATTTTTGCCTCCTCACAGGTATTCACGCATTTATGCATACACGTCCTTGTACATGTGCCCTCCTAGATCGAGCCGCTGCATTCCCATATTCCCTGGTGACATATATACCAGTTATTGGTACGTGTGTGGGCCTACTTTACCCACGCATGTCCATTTAATACCTCCTTTGGGCCTGGTTCCACCTGGCAACTACTTCAACCCCCAATTTATATAGGAAAAATCCCCTTTTCCTTACCCACACCATAGCTACCTTTCCAATTTTTTGTCTTTTATCATCTTCTATTGTACTTTAAATTATTAATAAAATTGTTATATTTTTGCATCACTTTTTTGCCTTATCTCCTTCTTCTCCTCCATTGACATGCTTTTCGGAGTTGGCATTTTTCCCGAGGGATACTATTTTGCTATCCACTCGGTGTATTAGCTATGGCCAAATTATTGTATTTAATAACTAATAATCAGAAGAATGGTAAACATAATAAAATTGCTAGCCATAGTGATAAAAGTATTACCACAAAAGAAGAAAAATCAATACATTGTTCTCAATTCACTATGGAGAGGTAAAGATCTACTCCACTCTTTGGTAATGGCTGAGCTTGGTTTTAGCAGCTCACAGCAACTCAGTCCTAGGCACAGCCACTAAGAAGAGTACAAAGCTGTGTCTTGTAAACAATGTAGGGGATGCAGCCCTCCATGAAACGCTCTCAGCAGAGGTCAGACCCCATAAATATGATTTTGATGGCCTGTCCCAAACAAAAGTAATTCATTTTCGAGTTTTTGAAAAACCTCATTAACAATTCTGTTGCAAATGCTGGTTTAAGCTTCTTAACTGAAACAATTGTTGCCGGATTTCAGGTTTTACTGCGGCCAAATAACAGGTGTATTATAGCTGAAAGGGAGTAACAGTGCTGTTCTTCCATCTGTTTTAGTCAATTTTCAAAGGATGACTGGTCTTTAAGTAATTCTGCCAAATTATCATGGTGTCTTGATTCACAATGAACAAATCTGGTGTTTTCCAAGCTAAAATGTATACTGCTTTTAATATACAGATACTAAAATATTTATTTTATATATAGTCCAAATTCTACCAATATTTGGAAAATCAATTATGATAAAGTTGACAAACTCCTTGTTGTAAAATAAAATGTATTAAAATCTATAAACTGCTACAATATAGGAATGACACTGTAATACATGAAGCACAATTCTTTCATAATGTATATTTAGAACACATAAACAATATTTTAAATGAGTATTTGTATTTAACCCCTTCACGACTGAGGACATACCCATATGTCCTAAATCATGAAGGGGTGATCACCACCGGCTGCTGCAGTGAGCCTGCGGCGATCCCTGCACATGTCAGCTGTTTTTATAAGCGGAGATGTCAGGAATGTCACTGCTCACTACTATGATAAGTGGTGATGTCAGAAATGTTACCACTCTTCAATATGAAAAAAGGTGATGTCAGTAATGTCACTGCTCATCACTGTGTTAAGCAGTGATGTGAGAAATGTCACCGGTCATCACTGTGAAAAGCAATGATGTCAGGATCGTAGCGGCTCATCATCAATGTGATAAGCGATGATGTCATGAATGTCACCGCTCATCACTGTTATAAGCGATGTTGTCAGGAACGTTGCAGCTCATCACTTTGATCAGTGGTGACATTCTTGACATCATCACTTATCACATTTCGCTCACCTCTCTTTAGCACTGTCATTTCTATCAATACACCTTAGGGCTGTAATTTTTAATCCTCCTCATTAGGACTGTCTTTTCTCAACCCTATCCTCAGGGCCATCATTTCTCTCCCCACTCCTCAAGGTTGTCATCTTTCTCACCTATCCTCATGACCATCATTTCTTTCCCCTCTCCTCGAGGTTATCTTTCTCACCTATCCTGAGGGTCATAATTTTTCTCCCCTTTCTTTAGGGCTGTCATGTTCCCACCTTTCCTCACATGTGTCATTTCTCTCAAAGCTTATCATGACTTTCATTTTTATCCCCTGTAATTTCTCTTATTCCTCCTCAGGGATGTCATTTCTTTCCTCTCTCCAAAAAGGTCATCTTTGTCACCTCTCCTCAGGTCTGTCATTCCTCTCCACTCCTCTTCTCTTCTTTCTCCCTCTACTACCTACCTAGCCCTTCCTCTCCACCTCCATTTTATTTGTTTCATTTTAGGTGTTGGAAAAGTGGTTAACAGTTGGTTTAGTATAACAGGTATGTACAATATGAATCCCACCCCTGACTATATTTATAGTACACCGGGAACCACAAAGGATGGTGCCTACTTTCTGTAACATACACGTGTACATACATAGCCTTACCAAGAACATTTAAGTCAATAGAGACTTCCTAGAGGTGAGCAAACGTTTTAAAATAATATTTGACATTTATGCACACAATAAAAATAAATTTGTTTTCTATATTATTTTATCTTTTATTTTAAATATCGTAAAATAACATACATTTTTTTAGCATTTTGCAGTAAAAAGGGGTAAAATTATGAAGTTCAATGTTATCAGATTGAAGTTTAGTAAATTCTAATATGTAAAATTCTATGTTACATGACACACCGAACCTGTGTTTTTGAGAACGTGAAATATTTTCTTTTACTATACTGTCATAAAACTGTTTATGTGAATCATGAAAACTGTGATATTGGCAATGAGTTCTGTTCCAGTTTGTCAACTTACACATACTACTAAGTATGTATTTCCCCTTCTGGCATTTTACAGTGAAAATAATTTCATGTTATTTCACACATTTCTGGAACACCAGGTAGAGGTTGAGTGAGAAGGCCCAAGGTAAAAATTCTTATCTGACAGTAACATAATATGCTAATCTTGCATAGACCCACATTTATATGTGCACTAATCACAAAAATGCATTGCTCAAACATAAGAACCATATAACTAAATATAATTTAAATATACAGTGCCTTGCGAAAGTATTCGGCCCCATTGATATTTTTCAACCTTTTCCCACATTTCAGGCTTCAAACATAAAGACAATTTAAATTTTATGGTGAAGAATCAACAACAAGTGGGACACAATTGTGAAGATGAACAAAATTTATTGCTTATTTTAAACTTTAAAAAAAACAAACAAACTGAAAAGTGGGGTGTGCAATGTTATACCTTTTGCTGCAATTACAGCTGCAAGTCGCTTGCGGTATGTCTCTATCAGTTTTGCACATTGAGAGACTGAAATTCTTGCCCATTCTTACTTTGCAAATAGCTGGAGCTGAGTGAGGTTGGATGGAGAGAGTTTGTGAACAGCAGTTTCCAGCTCCTTCCACAGATTCTCGGTTGGATTCAGGTCTGGACTTTAGGATGCTTTACACGCTGTGACATCGCTAACCATATATCGTCGGGGTCATGGTGTTTGTGACTCACATCCGGCATTGTTAGCGACATCGCAGCATGTGACAGCTAGGAGCGACGAGCAACGATTGCAAAAACGTCAAAAATCGATTGTTGACACGTCGCTCCTTTTCATAATATCGTTGGTGGTTCATGCCGCTGGTTGTTCGTCGCTCCTGCAGCATCACACATCGCTATGTGTGACACCGCAGGAACGGCGAACATCTCCTTACCTGCGTCTACCGGCAATGAGGAAGGAAGGAGGTGGGCAACATGTTCCAGCCGCTCAACTCCTCCCCTCCTCTTCTATTGAGCGGCCGTTTTATAACGTTGCTGTGACGCCGAACGCAGCTCCTTCTTGAAGGAGGGATTGTTTGGAGGTCACAGCAACGTCGCTGAACAGGTATGTGCGTGTGACGCTGCCATAGCAATATTGTTCTCTACAGCAGCGATCACCAAATGTCGCATGAACAATGGGGACAGGTGCTATCGCTCACAACATCGCTAGCAATCGCTAGCGATGTCGCAGCGTGTAAGGCACCCTTTTGACTTGGCTATTCTAACACCTGGATACGTTTATTTGTGAACCATTCCATTGTAGATTTTGCTTTATGTTTTGGATCTTTGTATTGTTGGAAAACAAATCTCTGTCCCAGTCTCAGGTCTTTTGTAGACTCCAACAGGTTTTCTTCAAGAATGGTCCAGTATTTGGCTCCATCTATCTTCCCATCAATTTTAACCATCTTCCCTGTCCCTGCTGAAGAAAAGAAGGCCAAAACCATGATGCTGCCTCCACCATGTTTGACAGTGGGGATGGTGTATTCAGGGTGATGAGCTATGCTGTTTTTATGCCAAACATATCGTTTGTCATTGTGCCCAAAAAGTCTGATTTTGGTTTCATCTGACCAAAGCACCTTCTTCCACATGTTTGGTGTGTCTCCCAGGTGGCTTGTGGCAAACTTTATACGACACATTTTATGGACATCTTTGAGAAATTGCTTTCTCCTTGCCACTCTTCCATAAAGGCCAGATTTGTGCAGTGTACGACTGATTGTTGTCCTATGGACAGACACTCCCACCACAGCTGGAGATCTCTGCAGTTCATCCAGAGTGATCATGGGCCTCTTGGCTGTATCTCTGATCAGTCTTCTCCCTGTTTGAGATGAAAGTTTTGAGGAACGGCCGGGTCTTGGTAGATTTGCAGTGGTATGATACGCCTTCCATTTCAATATGATCGCTTGCACAGTTCTTGGGATGTTTAAAGTTTTGGAAATATTTTTGTAACTAAATCCGGCTTTAAACTTCTCCACAACAGTATCATGCACCTGCCTGTTGTATTCCTTGGTCTTCATGATGCTGTATGTGCTTTAAACAGAACACTGAGATTATCACAGAGCAGGTGCATTTATACGGAGACTTGATTACACACAGGTGGCTTATATTTATCATTATCAATCATTTAGGACAACATTGGATCATTCAGAGATCCTCAATGAACTTCTGGAGTGAGTTTTCTGCACTGAAAGTAAAGGGGACGAATAATATTCCACGCTCCATTTTTCAGTTTTTACTTTTTAAAAAAGTTTAAAATAAGCAAAACATTTTGTTCAACTTCACAATTGTGTCCCACTTGTTGTTGATTCTTCACCATAAAATGTAAATTTTTATCTTTATGTTTGAAGCCTGAAATGTGGGAAAAGGTTGAGCAAAATCAAGGGGGCCGAATACTTTCCCAAGGCACTGTAGCTTTTATTACCATTTTATATAAAAGTTAACTACTTAAAAGGTGGCTCAGATTATGCAATTGTCATGATCCAGGCCAGTATCTGCCGCTGTGGTATCTCCCAGCTCCAACCTGGTCATGTCAGGGGTTAATTTTAATTTCTCCCTGCCTTGTTCTGATTTCTGGAACGCTTTAGGCCCCGTCACAGACAGAGAGATATCTTTGGCAGATCTGTGGTTGCAGTGAAATCATGGCCATATTGTTCCATTTGTACACAGCCACAAACCTGGCACTGATTGTCCTCAATTTCACTGCAACCACATATTTGCCACAGATTTATCTCTATGTGTGACAGGGCCTTATATCTAGGTGCTGCACCTCTGGTTCAGTGTCAGTGATAGTCTGTCTTATAGTGTGTCAAATAGTGTGTGTAGCTGGCTCTATTGAGGTACCTGATCTGTCCTGCCATGCACCCTCTCCTGCATAACCTGTCTCTGTCTGTCCTTCCCCCGACCCGTCCGGCTTGTCATACCTTTATCTGTAGTTTGGACTTCCTGGTACTTGACTTACACTCCCATCCCTGACTTGGCTTTGTCTTTTCCTTCAGCTTTCTCTATTACCTTTTGCTTGATTCTGACTCTGAGTTTATTCACCCCTCATGCATTGTTTTGACTTCCTGTTGCTGTCTTGGCTCCCTGCCTACTGCTACCTTGCAACTGCCTCTTTGCTGTACTACTCCAGTTCATGTCTTAGTACAGTGTGACAGTCGTGGTGACTCCGTTGTACTACTCAGGGCCATGTCTTAGTGCAGAGTGACAGCAAGGTTAAAAAAATCACATTCAAAAGAAAAATTAGAGATATTATGCTTTTAAAATGAATACATAAAAGTAATCAACTAATACCCAAAATATGAAATTCCAACCAAACTAAATGCTTATAAAAAAAAAATGTTGTATGACACATCCAAGCATAATACACAACTGACTTATCTAGTGATAGTGGGTCAAGTACCAAACACCCTACAGGCGTTTTGTCCTTCTTCAAGGGGCTTTTTCAGGGACATGTCCAATTAAAAATACATATATAGTATTGTAAGTTATTGTACCCATTATCACTAAGTGAGTAACTTCCACATTATATTGCGATGTGTCGTACTTTGTTTCATTTGTTGCCGGCTACTTTACATTATCACATTATTTATTGAATATTCGAATGCGTACATTTACAGGGCCAGTATATTTGGTTTCCTTTTTGAATCTGACTTTTTTGCCTTGTATAATATGAGCCATCTCTTTAGTATTTTATTATGAAACAATGATAAAAGCTCTAACATGTTCAATATGGAGAAAACATTGGCAATGTTAATATACCATAACTATAGTATACTATCCTATATTATATTATAATTATAGCAAACATGATGAAATAGACCTCATGGTCCTCAATGAAGGCAAGTAGTAATATTCCAATCAGTAGTGCAGATGTAACCACGAAATTCATGACACTCAACACTGATCAGTTTCAGTTCATGTATTTGTTTGTAAACATCAGTATGCAGACAAATAGTGGTGTATGGCGTTTCACATGGTGTCACGCTTCATCTGGGCAGATGTAACCACAAAATTCATGACACTCAACACTTCTCAGCTTCAGTTCATGTATTTATTTGTAAATATCAGTATGCAGACAAATAGTGGCCTATGGCGTTTCACATGGTGTCACGCTTCATCTGGGCAGATGTAACCACAAAATTTATGACACTCAACACTGCTCAGCTTCAGTTCATGTATTTGTTTGTAAATATCAGTATGCAGACAAATAGTGGCCTATGGCGTTTCACATGGTGTCACGCTTCATCTGGGCAGATGTTACCACGAAATTCATGACACTCAACACTTCTCAGCTTCAGTTCATGTATTTATTTGTAAATATCAGTATGCAGACAAATAGTGGCCTATGGCGTTTCACATGGTGTCACGCTTCATCTGGGCAGATGTAACCACAAAATTTATGACACTCAACACTGCTCAGCTTCAGTTCATGTATTTGTTTGTAAATATCAGTATGCAGACAAATAGTGGCCTATGGCGTTTCACATGGTGTCACGCTTCATCTGGGCAGATGTTACCACGAAATTCATGACACTCAACACTGCTCAGCTTCAGTTCATGTATTTGTTTGTAAATATCAGTATGCAGACAAATAGTGGCCTATGGCGTTTCACATGGTGTCACGCTTCATTTGGGCAGATGTAACCACAAAATTTATGACACTTAACACTGCTCAGCTTCAGTTCATGTATTTGTTTGTAAATATCAGTATGCAGACAAATAGTGGCCTATGGCGTTTCACATGGTGTCATGCTTCATCTGGGCAGATGTTACCACGAAATTCATGACACTCAACACTGCTCAGCTTCAGTTCATGTATTTGTTTGTAAATATCAGTATGCAGACAAATAGTGGCCTATGGCGTTTCACATGGTGTCACGCTTCATCTGGGCAGATGTAACCACAAAATTTATGACACTCAACACTGCTCAGCTTCAGTTCATGTATTTGTTTGTATATATCAGTATGCAGACAAATAGTGGCCTATGGCGTTTCACATGGTGTCACGCTTCATCTGGGCAGATGTACCCACAAAATTTATGACACTCAACACTTCTCAGCTTCTGTTCATGTATTTGTTTGTAAACATCAGTATGCAGGCAAATAGTGGTGTATGGCGTTTCACATGGCGTCACGCTTCATCTGGGCCTCGGTGTTCTATAGGTACATGTTCTGATGATTCTGCAAGAAGAAATGAACTGAAGCTGAGCAGTGGTGAGTGCCCTGGTTTTCGTCTTTACAATTGTGCTTTACCAATATATTTGAATTAGAACACAATATAATACAAAAATAATTCCCAAAATCTCATAGGGGACATTATTTTTGTAATTCTATCTAGTATAGTTTGTGAAGAATATGTACATATACTGATATACAAACTAAAAAGAACAAGCTCAACTTTTATAACTGCCGACGCTATCTCACATGGTCCCAAAATGTGTGGGTTCAGCTGACATTTCTGTGTTGTGTATGGGGACCCTTATTTTGATCTTTTATGTCTTGTATATTGCACAGAAATGGTACAGAAATGTTAAACCGTTCACATCAAAACTGTGTTTAAGCAGACCCAATGGAATCAATTATATAAAAAAAGGAATGAAAACTGCCTGAAAGTATTTTTTCTCATTATCTCGCTGAATTGTCAAAGGTTGAGTGTACAAGTCCCTGCAGCACACACTCAAGTGAGAGCACAAATATGAGAATTGTAAGACATCTTTTATGAAGTACACCATGCGTGATGTAAATTGTCACTTGCAGAAACCCATCAAGAATCCATGTTTAATATTTCCAATGCAGTTTATATAATCAAAGCTGTACTCCAATTTGTTGCTTTGGGCAACATATTATGTGAGACAGGTATGGTAGATGAGGGGAATGTCTGTAACAACAATGAACTTGAAACTAATCAGAACAGAAATGTCATGAGACACCTTCTTTCCACCTTACAGGCACAATAATGTTAGCCATCACTTCTGTATTATAAAAAAATAACATTAAAAAAAAAAAAATGTCCTACACAAATTTAAAATTAAATTAATATGCAGTACCTTAAATAAAATGTGGACAACATACATACATATACAGTCCACATTCCTTTATTCATGGTGTCCACCTTAATCAACCCATGGCACTGGAGCTAATCTCCCTGGACATGGACGGCAAATAAAAAGGTTGAAACTCGGGATAGTACGAATGGTTGATATGAAGACCCAAAAAAGTTCCAAATAAACTCAAGCTCTCCTGAAGGCTCAGGGTGCATCAGTGTCAGTGCAAACAATTCCTCGATATTTGAATGAAATGAAACACTGTGGAGGAGACCCTGGAGGACCCCATTACTGACACAGAGACTGCAGTTGCTAAAATGTATGTGAGTAAGCCAAAATCCTTCTGGCAAAGCATTTTGTGGACAGATGAGACCAAGAGAGCTATATGATAAAGCACAAAATTCTACTGTTTTCCGAAAACAAAAATAAACTAATAGAGTATACATATTTTGAATTGTTGCTTTCAGAATGACATGATCCATAAAATTGTCCCACTATTTAACCCATACAGTGAATATTGTAGAAATAAAGTGTCAAAATACTGTTTTTTCATCATACTGATGAAATAAAAATAATCAAACAGGTTAATGTAAATATAAATATTATTGCTGAAAACATCTCCACAAAAAACAAGCTGCGACTCAGGTCTGTCAATGAAAACGTAAAAAAGCTATAGCTCCAGAATATAGCGATACAAAAACAAAACGTTTTCTTAAAATTCTCTTTATTGTGTAAAAGTGGCAAAATATAAAATAAATTATACAAATGTGGTAATGTAAAGTAATTGTAGTGACCCAAAGAATAAATCAGTTTTACTACTTTTACCACACGGTAAATGGCATAAAAAAAACCTAACAATTTCTGAATTGCTGGTTCAGCGATACCTCGGTCTTCGCTGATAATCCGTCTGAATACAGTCAATGAAAACCCGAAACAGACTAAAACTGAAGCAATTATTTCCATATTAATCAATGTAAATCCAATCAATCCGTTCTAGACACTCTAAATTACATACAAAAACACATTTTATAGGGAATAAAGATAGTGATTAATACTCCAAACAATAAGAAATGAATATAAAACGAATATAAAAGGAATATTATATGAATAAAAACACTAATGTAAAGAATTAATACATTTTATCTTACATACATTTTGAAAATGACGAGCGGGGTGACACTCACACAATGCCACACGGATCCAGAGAATGCATTGCAAAAATAGCAGCGTAGTCACGTGGGCAAGCAGACAAAAAACAATGAAAACCAATCAATGAAAACTGAGGCAAATTTTTGGTGGAAAAGCGAAAACCAAAACCAACGGTAACCGAGATCAATGAAAACCGAGGTATCACTGTATTTGTTCATTCTGCCTCGCAAAAATCTGAATAGAAAGCAAGCAAAAAATATTATGTGGTTGAACATCGTACCAGTAAAAACATCAACTCATCCTGCAAAAAACATCTTTCACCTGATTATGTTGGTAGAGATATAGAAAAATTATAGCTCTCAAAATAAGCTAATGGAACTTTAAAAAAAAAAATAAAAAAGCATATTTTTGTGTGTGATAGTTGCCAAACATAAAACACAAAACAATATAAACTGGAATTGCTGCAATCACACCGACTCAAAGAATAAAGCCATGTAATCACTTATAATGCATGGTGAACGGGGTAAAAATAAAACCAACTCTTGATCTGCTCTGCTATTGATTTCTTCATTCTGACTCCAAAAGATCACAGTAAGGCTTGGCTCACATTTATCCTGCACTCTACGCTGAGTGCTCACATAGAGGTTTCTGTGTAAATCTCTGAAAAACCTAAATTAGACAGAACCCCTAGTGCAGTGTTTCTCAACTCCAGTCCTCAAGACCCACCAACAGATCATGTTTTTAGGTTTTCCTCAATATTAGACAGGGAATAATTCCATCACCTGTGCAATACTAAGGAAATCCTAGAAACCTGATTGAGGAAAACCTGAAAACATGATCTGTTGGTGGGTCTTGAGGACTGGAGTTGAGAAACACTGCCCTAGTGGAACACCTACTGTAATGAGGAGGGAGACAATTGACTCTCTTTGGCCTATGATCTAGCAACAAAAACAAGTCTCCACTGAGGTTCATCAACTGTTAACAGAAATATAGGTTTCCACGTTACTGGTAGCACAAAGGGCTGTGGAAACACGCTATGGCTCGTCATTCCCTAAAAGAAATACAGTGAAATCTACACTCTAAAATCCAAATACCCCCCTCCCTTCTTAGTCACATAGTGTGTCTGAACTGCAGTTAGCATCCACATGTTTGTCATTTCTGTAGTGAGGAGAGCCCGCTGAATTGACAGGGTACAGGGCTCAAGACACTTAAGCTGGACACAATGTACGGGCACTACAATGTACAGGGCACTACAATGGCAGATTAATATTTTTACTCTGTAACATCCATTTGTGCTTGGTTCTGGAAAACAACCATAGACTTAAAATCATCACTTCACCTGTAGATGAATTCCCAGAGGGCTGCAATTTCAAATTGTGGTCACTTGAGGAAGATTTCTGGTATTCTGGCATTTAGGATATGGAGCCTTTAAACTACTCTAAAAGACTGCTCTCGAAAAGTCAAAAAACGCTCCTTCCCTCCCAAGTCTCTCGGTGTAGGCAAATGGTACTGTGCAGTCAAATATGGAGTATTGCCACATTCATTAAAAATTGTGTGACAAATATGCTGTCATTTTAATCTATTTCCCCATGCAAAAATCTAAAATTGTAGACCAAAACAACATTTAAGTGGTAAAAATGCAAAATGGTATAACACTTTGTGAAACATATGTGGTCTCAAAATACACACTGCATCAGCACATGATTTTATTAAAGGGACTCTGTCAGCAGGTATTTTCTACCTCATCTGAGAGCAGCATAATGTAGGGACAGATATCCTGATTCCAGCGATGTGTCACTTACAGAGCTGTTTGCCATCATTTTAATAAAAACAATGTTTCTCTGCTGCAGATCTAGCAGTTATACAGAGCTCATGAATATGCTGGACTACCTGCAGCATGCCAAGTAGTCCTCTAGTGATAATCTACTGCTGATTATACAGGGGTTTTATTAAATCTACACTAAGCAGCCCAGTAAGTGACACATCCCTAGAATCAGCATCTCTGCCCCTCATGTTATGCTGTTCTCAGAATAGATGGCAAAATACTGGTGAGAGATTCCCTTCAAGAGGTGTAGTTTGGAAAATGAGGTTACTTATGGGGAAGCTCTACTCTCCTGACAACTCAGGGGCGCTGCCAATGTGACAAGGCACCTGCAAACCATAACAGTCAAATGTGCACTCCAATATGGTGCTCTTTTATTTCTGAGCTTTACATGGTGCCTGAAAAACAGTTTCCAACCTACTGTATATGGGGTATTGCCGTACTCAGGAAAATTATATAAAAATTTTGTGGTCCATTTTCTCTTGCTGCCCTTGTAATAATTAAAAATGTTGGCCCTCAGCATCATTTTTGTTGAAAACAAATATAATATTCCTTTTTCACAGCTCAATGTTATAAAATTCTGTGACGTACCAATAGGCGCAAGATGCTCACCACACCCCTAAATTAATTCCTTGAGAGGTGTCGTTTCTAAAATGCTGTCACTCTTGGGTGGTTTTTATTCTCTTGGAATCTTCTCGGATAATCATTTGCGACATTGAATCTGAGAATTATTCCAGACAATTTTTCATTCTAAAAATAAAATAGTGCTTCTTCCCTTCCGAGACCTGTTATGTACACAAACAAGAGTTTCTGACCACATTTGGGGTATCACTGTACTCAGAAGAAATTGCACAAAAACTTATGTGGTCCATTT
Source organism: Anomaloglossus baeobatrachus (assembly GCF_048569485.1). Taxonomy (NCBI): domain Eukaryota; kingdom Metazoa; phylum Chordata; class Amphibia; order Anura; family Aromobatidae; genus Anomaloglossus; species Anomaloglossus baeobatrachus. The sequence continues at coordinate 318,190,416 of NC_134355.1, read as the reverse complement.
TCTCCTGTTACTCTTATGAAAACTAAATATTTGGAGCTAAAACAAACTTTTTGTGCAAATGGCAGATGGCAGTCCCAGGTAGCAGTTCATAGAAAAAATTCCAGCACCGGAACCTGCTTTTAGGCTATTAAGTCCATTTTAATAGAATATATTAAAAATGCACATCTTTAAAAACATAGGATACAGCTTAAGCGTTTTAAACCCCCCCAAAGCAGGTCCTTAATCATAAGTACCACATGGTGTTCAAATATGGAGAGAAAAGGGTTAATAAACCATGCTGACGTAGAAAGGAGGATCCATGTAGAGGGAATGATTTTGTCTACGCATTTCAAAGCCTTCTTCCTCAGGACAAATCATAACATAATCTAATAATATAAGACCCTATTTGCGCTTACTATCTCTTCCAGCACTTTTAACCGAAGTACTGCATGGTGTGAAAGATGCCATATATAAGCCCACAGCAGTGTGTGAGAGCTGGCAGTGGCTGCTGTTCCAGCATATAGGGAAAATTTTGTTCTTCATAGGCTGGAACAGTGAGTCTGTGGACGTCGAGGGACCCCTTTTAATGGATTATGGTGGACCTGGATAAGGGTTTTGAAGTGTAATAAATTGGAGAATGAGGGTGTCTCTTGTCTTTTTTCTTTAATATTTCTCTTTTTTTATGTCTCTCAGGTTTACTTTGGAGGAACGTTGCGGGACCTGAATTACAAACTAGAACAATTGCCGGCACTTCCTAATCTCATAGTCTGAACTGATGCACACTGAACATGACATACAATATCTACAATAACAGTTGCACTCAAGTAAAGGGAAGTAGAAAAAAAAAATATGTAGATGGTGAACACTGGAATGTGAATATGCATTACTGCCAATTAAACATGACATTTTATTTTTAAAAAAATATGAGTTACTTTGCAAATAAAGGTGGCCAAGTTTACTTGTGCCCAGATACCATGTCAAGGTGTAACTCTCATCTGGGTCCTACTCTAATTGCTATGCCTCTCTTGTCTAAACTGAACTTTTATATGGGCTAGAATAAAACCTGAAAAAGGAAAATTAAAAACACCTAAAATAACTGGGAGGAGTGCGCAGACAAAGGACATGACTCCATAAGGCTTCTTTGCACTTGCATTGTAAGGCATCCGTCACAGAGTGTTATATGATGCATGTGACGGATGTGTTCCAAATAGTATGCTAATAAAGGTAACGGATTACTGTAAAAGAACGGTTTGCATTTTTTTTTTAATGTTTCGATGGGAAAGGAGATTTGCGGTCGGGAGGAGAGAGAGAGAGAGGTGACCGCAAATCCCCTGAGTGACCGCAGTGATCCGTGCGATCAGCGGTGCCATCACTCAGGTGAATCGTGGCCCCAGCTGAAGTCCTCCACCTGAGAGTGGTGGCTGAGGGCACAGCTGATCGCGCGGCTCACTTCAGTTGCTGCGTGGAGCTGATAGAGAGCGGTTGTGTTCTATGACCGCTCCTGTTAACTTCATGTAGCAGAGCTGGATGCGTCGCGACACCTCGTGTGGATTACGCCAGACCTGGAGGGGTATTTGGGGGATTAATAAAGTGGTGAAAGAGGGTGGGTTTTTTGTCTTTTATTCCAAATAAAGGATTTTTTCGCGTGTTTATTTTTATTTACTTTCACTTACAGGTTAATCGTGGGGGTTGTCTTATAGATGCCTGCCATGATCAACCTAGGACTTAGTGGCAGCTATGAGCTGCTGCCTTTAACTCCTTATTACCGCAATTGCTACCGCACCAGGCCAATTTGGGATGAGCCGGGTAGAGTCCCGGGACTGTCACATCTAATGGATGCAGTAATTCTGGGAGGCTGCTGGCTGATATTTTTAGGCTGGGTGGCCCCCCATAACGTGGGGCTCCCCATCCTGAGAATACCAGCCTTCAGCTGTGTGGCTTTATTTTGTCTGGTATCAAAATTGGGGGGGACCACACGCCGTTTTTTTTAAATTAATTATATATTTATTGTACTGCACGATATAGACACGCCAACTGGCGGCTGTGATTGGTTGCAGTGAGACAGCTGTCACTCAGTCTGGGGGCACGTCTGACTGCAACAAATCATAGGTGCCGGTGGGTGGGAGAAGCAGGGAATACGAGATGGAATAATGAGTGGCCGGCATTTTCAAAAGCAGGAGAAGCCTCCAGAGCAATGTGACAGCCGTGCAGCGCCGTGCCAGTCATCGGTGAGTATGAGAGAGGGAGGGAGAGGGAGAGACTGACCAACAGATAGAGCTAGAGAGATCAGGAGTGATTTTAAATTATTTAGATCGTTCTGCTGCACATGCTGAGCATGCTCAGTAGAATGTGACAGAATCCATCAGCAGATTCCACCACTTAGCGCATTGTGGCATAATCCGACACCATAGACAGTCATTAGATTGGAATCCGCCAAGGTGCGCTCTTTTAACGACCCAAAAAACGCTACATGCTGCGTTCCCTCCGCCCGACGCTGCGTCAAAATAACGACTCAGCGTCATCCAGCGGATGCAACGCAGACACTTGCGTTACAGTGCATCGTCAATACAATAATACGTTAATCGACTGCGCTATTCTCCATAGCGGTGGATTGCGCTGAACGCAAGTATGAAATCAGCCTAATACAAACTAGAAAAAATTGCCAGCACTTCCTAATCTCATAGTCTGAACTGATGCATAATGAACATGACACATATCTAAAATAACAGTTGTACTCAAGTAAAGGGAAGGAGAAAAATACAAATATGTAGATGGTGAACACTGGAATGTGAATACGCATTACTGCCAAGAAAACATGACATTTTTTTTTTTTTTTTAAATATGAGTTACTTAGCAAATAAAGGTGGCCAAATTTACTTGTGCCCAGATACCACGTCAAGATGTAACTCACATCTGGGTCCTACTCTAATTGCTATGCCTCTTGTCCAAAAAAAGTTCAAAGTTCAGCAGAAGTGTGCAATGTAAAGTGATATAAATTATGCCTGAAATATTAGCCCTATTTGTACTAACATTCATGGTGGAAGTGCACACTGCCTGTGAAATGCACCAAATTTATTAACACATATGTACCTGAATTCAGTCAAAAAATGTGGCACATATCTTTATTTATTGCTAAAAAATGACACAAAAGATAAGCAAATTTCTAAAGCAGGAAATATAACTGTCGCAGGCGGAGGGGACGCGCTCGCCATGCCCGGGTCCGGGGCTTCTGCTGCTGCTGCTCGGTGGCTCAAGCGGTGGACCGGACCCGGGGACTCGAGCAGCGCTCCTCACCCGTGAGTGAAAAGGGGGTGGTATGTTTAGGGAGATTGTTCGTGACGCCACCCACAGGTCGTGGTGATAATGGCACCTTCGCTGCTGGTAACGGGGATCCCGGGAGAGATGGTAGGGTGCAGCTGAGATGTTGTCCCCTCCGTGGGTAGGGGGGGTTTGGCGTTCCCGGGGCCCGGTGGTGGTGACGGGGAGGCTGGATGGCTGGGGTGCAGGGACTGCGCGGCGCGGAGCCGGACGGCACTGGTGTACTCACTCAAACAATCACTGACAGAGTCTCTGGTAAACCAAAATGGCCGGATGGACGGGTCCCGCAGCCGGCTGCAGCGTTGTTGTTGTGCTCTCCCCGGACGGCTGATGGTGGCTGTCTTTCCCTGCACCTTTGAAAATGTTCTTGACTCCTGTGGTTGCCCACTGGTAGTCCGCTCCCCGGCGTACAAGTGCAGTAGGAGCCCATTTTGCCCGCAGGCGCTGGCTCCTATATCTCTAGCCTGTGGCGGTGGCTGTATATCCTCTCTGGGTGGACGGTTGCCTTCAATCAGGACTTGGTAGTGGGGAAAGCTCTGGGGTTCCTGTCACATTCGGATTTGACTATTGACAGTGGCTCCAAGCCTGGTTGGGGTCCGATGGCCCTGCCTGTGTGCTTAGCTTCAGTCCGTTCCCCGGTCCAGTACCGGCGGGCCGACGCCCGACCCCGGTTCTTACAGCTCTGTGGAGTTCCACCAACTCCTGAAGACGGCCACCACCGTCTGCCAACCTTGCTGTCAGTGCCTGGGCTCCTACCCAGACACTTCAAGTGTTCACTCCTCTCACTTTCACCTCCAAGACTGAACTCCTCCAAACTCTAACTGACTGCTTTTCCCATCTCCAGGCCTGTGAAATCCTCGGTGGGTGGGGCCAACCACCTGGCTCCGCCCCACCTGGTGTGGACATCAGACTCTGGAGGGAGGCAACAAGGGTTTTGTGTTTGGCTGCTGTAACTGCCTAGGGTGGGGGGGTGTATGTTGGTATGTTTGTGACTACCTGGCTAGTCCAGGGCATAACACTCCCCCTTGGTAAAATGCAGACCGTCCGCGGGCTGCTCGTCCACCACCGGTTATATTTTTGTTCAAAAACTGTAAAAGATAAATAACATATTAAAACTTTCAACATATGCATATTTTTCAAATCTTCCCTGACGGGAGGTGCATTGCTTTAACGTTTCAAACATTTTTATTAAACGGACAGGTTCACGGTCATCCACTCTCCCACCCAAATAACCTGATCCTTGATGCTGCCCCTAAGAAACGGGCAGCACCTCTTTACCCCAGTCCAGATCCAGGTTACCCGAGCTGGAATGGGTACGGTGTCTCGCACCCGGCTGTCACTTCAGGAAACCCCACGTCTAGGGGGACCCCTGACCCCCGGAGGATGGCCACCGGTCCTGGTGGTGGTTGGGCCCCAGCCTCCTCTGCTGCGGGCCCTTCCTCCAATCTGCCTCTCCGGAGGCGGCACGGACGGAAACCAGCCCACTAAATTATTTACAGGCCCACAAGTTCGTGGGTGGCCTGACAGTTCTCGGCCATGTCCATGAGCAGTTTCTCATGCATACGGTAAAAACATAGGATCCCTCCGGGGAAAACTTGCTGGCAACGGCCGGAATAATCACTGGTTGCTGATTAGGTGAAACTTCGGATTGATTTACGTTCATTCAATGGAAAAACAAAGTGCTGAGGGTCCCGACGGGGACAACTTGGTTGCAACGGTGGACCGCTGCCGTTATTTGAGGTCGCCTTCCTCATCTTTAAACAGAAATCCTGCGGCACAGCTGCCGTTGCTGCCGCTCCCGGTGTGGAGCACCTTCTGCTTGCTCCAGGTCAGCTTGTGTGGGGGACGGGCCCAGCTGGAATCCCTCCGTGCCGGCTACGACCGGCACCTTCGGTAACGAGGGACCCTGCTGTGATGTGGCCTGTTCTGCCACTTGGCATCTACATCCCCTCCGTGCCTCAGCCGAGGCCGGGTGCCTGGGAGCGGTCAGCGGGACTTGCGTTGCTGGCTTCTGGGTAATGATTGCCTCCGTTGCGGACGGGCGAACTGCCAGAGCCGTCTTCATCTCCGTCACGGCCGGGATGGAAGCCGGGATGGGTGCCAGGGTGGTGACAAAGGTAAGGCCCGGGGGCCCCAGATCTGCGCCCTCTCCCACAGACGCTGCGGGCTCTGCTACTGGTGGCAGGGGTAACGGGTCGGTCGGGGCGTTGACCACAGGCATGGGCAGTGAGGGAGGTAGCGTGGTGGACGGCAGCAAGCCGGGCCCCTCAGCCGTATCGACCGATCCCTCGGGGACATAGGGGCGTGGGTCGCTTACCCGCTCCTCTGAGACCACCTCCACTTCGGATGCCCAAACGGTTGCGACCAGGCCCTTGATCTCCGACGTTCACTTCACCAGCATGAAGTGGACTTGGGCCTGGAGCTCCTGGCACATCTTGCGGCTGGATCCAGGAACGTGTTTCAGCAGAGTCCTGGCGTCCCTGCGCGCTGCAGCGCTAGTTACATGCCGCCATTCTTCACCCATCCCCCTTGGTTCTTTCTACCACTTCCGCTTGTTGGGGCGGGGCTTCGCTTTCGCGCCTTCCCTGCTCGGGGAAGACGCTCGAGCGGGAGATTTTCGCGCCAAAGATGGCGGCGCTTTCAATTTTTCGGCCGGACGCCGCCGACGGGGACCACAAGGCGCACTTCTACTGGTAAGTAGATTGGTTCTATCCTGTTCGTGACGCGAAGTTGTCGCGGGCGGAGGGGACGCTACACACCTGCCATCAACCCCAACTGCCATCAACCCCAACTGCTATTACCCCGATTACCACCCCACCACGGCAGTCGGGAAGGTCTGAGGCAAAGTGTCAGAATTGGTGCATCTATTGTTACTTGCCCCTTCTGGGGCAGCTGTGGGCTGGTATTTTTAGACTGGGAAGGACCCAATAACCGCGGACCTTCCCAGCCTGATAATATCAGCTCATAGCTGTCTTTTTTACCTTATCCAAAATACGCTGGACCCCATCTTGTTTTTTCATAAATCTATTTATTTATTCATAAAAAAGCTGTCCAATAATCTCCATAGGGTACAATTTTATTATATATAAGGGGGTTTTGCAAAAATATATCTACACGTATATGTCTATCTTTTTTTCTATCTATCTATATCTATTATCCATCTCTTATCCATCTGCATAACATTCTTTGCTGTCCAAAAATGCTTGAAAAAGGCAGGTCAAAAACGCATTGAAAACATTGTGAAAATGCACATTTTTATTCTGCGTTTTTCTTGCTAAGAGACGCAGAAATGGTGAAGAAACTTTTGAATCCAAATACTCAACGTCTGCACATACCCTTAGGCGACACCATGCAGAAACGCATCTTTTTTTCTGACCCTCACATATGCAATGGGGTGCTTTAGGTGACCTACATTTTTGGGTTTTTAAATCTATTTTGTGCCAGATTTTAAAGTATTTGCAGGTAAAATTTGAGTTTTGGATTTTATAAAATCTATTTACTAAGTACTAAGGCATTAGCAACACTTTTTTCCTGAAATGTTATTGTGCTAAAAACAGAAAACTCAAATAAATTAGCCACAGTGAGACTGTAAACTATTGAATTCAATCTTATGGTTTCAAATAAAGTTGTGCTTTACTGACTTTTGAAATTGAATCTTGCGCAGCGAAAATTAAGTTAGAGAATCAATAGAGATGAATTATATAGCACAGAAAACATGGAACCGCGTGGACTTACAAACTGCTCATTACAAGTATGTATCTTCAGGTATTGTCAAAATATAGCTTTTCTTAGAAAGTCGAATTGCTGCAAAATATATCTGAAATATACAGTAATATTCAGAATAAAGTTACTTCCTATGAGAATTTAAGATATATGTAACACTTTAGTTCCTACAATGATTTTTTGATGAGCTTTTGATGCTGAATATTTTCGCTCTACAAAACAATGCAGCATCTTACAGTTCCAGCAAAATGGATGACATTTATAGAAGTCTCCTGCCCACTGTGCTTTTTATTTAAACAGCAAAAAATTGACCAGCTGTGTGTGTGTGTCTGTGTATGTGTGTGTCTGTTTGTGTGTGTGTGTGTCTGTGTATGTGTGTGTGTGTGTGTGTGTGTGTGTGTGTGTGTGTCTGTGTATGTGTGTGTCTGTTTGTGTGTGTGTCTGTGTATGTGTGTGTGTGTGTGCGTGTGTGTGTGTGTGTGTGTGCAAGTATTACAATTCCACAGCATATAAATTTCTCTTTCAGGTACGTTAAGTTATATGTGTGGATTTTCCCCCAAAAAATTGAATTAGATGCAGGACATCCACAGTGTTTTAGTGCATCTCCAGCGCAGAAATACACTAAAAATGACTTATCTGCACTTAACTACATCAATGACATTTTTTTCAAAAAGCAAAATACAAGTATAAAAAAATGATTTAAATACTGACACACCAAAAAAACAATCAATACAATATTAAAATGCAATAAAAATGAATGTGAAAAAACAGACTCAAAAACATAATGAAAAAAATGCAAGTAAAACCTTATTTACATATATGCACAATCAAAATGGCACTAAAAATTTATCATGGGAATATTGATAATTTCAATCAGGTAAAATTACTGATGTTATTGAATGACCTATGCACAATATACACATTTTTTCCTGCAGTTAAAGGGGTTATCCGGCTTCTTTGACTTTTTTTTTTATTTCCCTATTGGGCTACATTGGGGCAGGTAAGTAGATAGAGACCACTTACCTGCCCTGCTGTCAGCCCCTCTCCCCCTGGCTCAGAGCGGTCATGTGACCGCTCCTGCCGCGATTTTGCTGCTTCCGGTCATTTCATGTCAACATGGGCAGGACCATGTTGACATGCAAATGTGGAAACAGCATGTCGCCGCCCTGCTGGGCTGTACAGTGCGTGAGTCCCCGCCCCCTTCCCTGCACCCTCCCACACATTCCCCCGCACCTCTTTTACTCTCCAGTAACCTCCCCCTGCACTGCTGTGGGGTCCGTGACCTGGGGGTGGGGCCTGGCGGCGGCTGACGTGGTGTCAGCGCCAGCACCGGGCCCCCTGCTCAGGATCACACATTCAAATGTACCGGCATCACAGATCACAGATGCCGGTACATATGAAAGTGCTGATGAGAAGCAGCGCAGCGCTGCTTCTCATCACTGTCCCTCCCGCTGTCTGTGCTCTCTTCAGCACAGCGGTGACGTCACTACTGTGCTGCTGATATGGCCAGAGCACAGACAGCGCCGCGAACGTGCAGGAGCGGCGGGGACCGAGGACGGGTGAGTATGTATTCCCTACATGTGTTCCCTATGGGGGGTGGTGCAGAGCCATATGTGTGCGTGTGCAGAGCCATATGTGTGCGTGTGCAGAACCATATGTGTGCGTGTGCAGAGCCATATATGTGCGTGTGCGGTACAGAGCCATATGTGTGCGGTGCAGAGCTATATGGGTGCGTGTGCGGTACAGAGCCATATGTGTGCGTGTGCGGTACAGAGCCATATGTGTACGTATGCAGAGCCATATGTGTGCGTGTGCGGTACAGAGCCATATGTGTGCGTGTGTGGTGCAGAGCCATATGTGTGTGTGTGTGGTGCAGAGCCATATGTGTGCGTGTGCAGTACAGAGCCATATGTGTGCGTGTGCAGAGCCATATGTGTGCGGTGCAGAGCCATATGTGTGCGTGTGCGGTGCAGAGCCATATGTGTGTGGTGCAGAGCCATATGTGTGCGTGTGCGGTACAGAGCTATATGTGTGCGTGTGCGGTGCAGAGCCATATGTGTGCGTGTGCGGTGCAGAGCCATATGTGTGTGGTGCAGAGCCATATGTGTGCGTGTGCGGTACAGAGCCATATGTGTGTGTGTGCGGTACAGAGCCATATGTGTGCGTGTGCAGTGCAGAGCCATATGTGTGCGGTACAGAGCCATATGTGTGCGTGTGCGGTACAGAGCCATATGTGTGTGTGCGGTGCAGAGCCATATGTGTGCGGTGCAGAGCCATATGTGTGCGGTACAGAGCCATATGTGTGCATGTGCGGTACAGAGCCATATGTGTGCGTGTGCGGTGCAGAGCCATATGTGTGCGTGTGCAGAGCCATATGTGTGCGTGTGCGGTACAGAGCCATATGTGTGCGTGTGCGGTGCAGAGCCATATGTGTGCGGTACAGAGCCATATGTGTGCGTGTGCGGTACAGAGCCATATGTGTGCGTGTGCGGTGCAGAGCCATATGTGTGCAGTGCAGAGCCATATGTGTGCGTGTGCGGTACAGAGCCATATGTGTGCGTGTGCGGTACAGAGCCATATGTGTGCGGTGCAGAGCCATATGTGCATACCTCCCAACTTTGAAAGAATGGAAAGAGGGACAAAGTAGTAGCGCCGCGGCAAATTTTTAGGCCACGCCCATGCCCACGCCTATAACCACGCCCAGCCAGCAATGACAATCATTGTTTTAGAAACAATAATTAAAAAAATATACAGAGATTTATTTCTAAGTAGTAAATTAAAATATAAATGCAAACTTGGCCGTGTTACATTTAAACTAGAATATTTTAGACCACAAAATTCTGTTTTAAAGCAGATCTTTCCCCTAAATCTGCCCCATGTACAAAACTGCAGACTTCATGACAGATCCGCTCTATTAGATAAAATATCTGTAATACTGTGCTTTTGGTTAATGGGAGGATTTAGTGAATATGGGCAACTTACTGTTCTGATTGTTCCAATTGTAGAGACACAGGGGTCAGTGGGTGCTCTTGTCCGCTGATCCAGTCGCCTTTTAAAAGACAGCAAGGCCCAGGGCTCATCCCAACTGAACGCCTGACATCCTTAATCCCTCCCTCTCCTCCTCAGCTGTGATCCGATCGCAGGATCAGATCACAGTGTAATGGCTCACGCTCATAGCACAGCAGGAGCCGAGGGTCATTAGTATATCGCATCACGTGATATGCCAGTGTGACCTCAGCTTGGTATATGCACAGTGCGGAAAAGAACACACCCTCTGGCAGACTGGAGAAATGTAAACACTGTTTGTAAAAAAAAAAATGCATCCAAAACGCATGCATTTTGGATGCATTTTCCATGTGTTTTGCATGCATTTTTGGCAGTGCGTTCCCCCGTCAATTCAGCTCTGCTACATGCCCGCTGACAGCAGACAGAGTTGCGCGATGAGAATGAACTCGGATGAACTTCACCCGACTTCATTGTCACCCCGCGGCTCTGTCTGTCGCGTACTGGTTAGCGGTCAACCGGTGAAGGACTCACCGGTGACCGCAAATCCCCTGAGTGACTGAAGTGAGCAGTGCGATCAGCGGTGCCATCACTCAAGTTACCCGCAGCCAGCTGGAGTCCTCCATCTGAGACCGCAACTCACCTGTGATGTCATCGCTGATCGCGCTGCTCACTTCAGTCACTCGGGCAACTTGCTGTAACAGTTGGAGGATCCAGCGGTGGCTGCGGGTAACCTGAGTGACGTCATCGCTGATCGTGCGGCTCACTTCAGTTGCTGCGTGGAGCTGATAGAGAGCGGTCTGGTCTGTGACCGCTCCTGTCAGCTTCATGTAGCAGAGCTGGATGCGTCGCGGAACCTCATGTGGATTACGTCGGACCTGGAGGGGTATTTGGGAATTAATAAAGTGGTGAAAGAGGGTCGGTTTTTTTTGTCTTTTATTCCAAATAAAAGGATTTTTTGGATGTGTGTGTTTATTTTCTTTAACTTACAGGTTAATCATGGAAGGTATCTCAGGGAGACGCCTGCCATGATTAACCTAGGACTTAGTGGCAGCTATGGGCTGCCATTAACTCCTTATTACCCTGATTGCCATCGTACCAGGTCAATTCTGGATGAGCCGGGTAGAGTCCCAGGACTGGCACATCTAATGGATTTGGCAATTCCGCGTGGCTGCTGGCTGATAGTTAGGCTGGGGGGCTCCCCATAATGTGGAGCTCCCCATCCTGAGAATTCCAGCCTTGAGCCGTGTGGCTTTACCCTGGCTGGTATCAAAATTGGGGGGGGGGAACCGCACGTCGTTTTTGTTAATTATTTATTTTACTCCACAATATAGACCTGCCCACCGGCGACTGTAATTGGTTGCAGTGAGAAAGCTGTCACTCAGCGTGGGGGCGTGTCTGACTGTAACCAATCATAGGTGCTGGTGGGCGGGAAAGCAGGGAACATGAGATGGAATAATGAGCGGCCGGCATTTTCAAAAGAGGAAAAGCCGCCGGAGCAGTGTGAACGCTGTGAAGCGAGACGCCAGTGAGCTGTGAGTAAGAGCCTGCCCCCCTGCAGACCGACCGACGATAGTACAGCTAGTACACACATATATTTGAAGAAAAATTTACAAAATTCACATGAACAGACGTAAATCTACACACAGTCATACACACATCATACACACAGACACATTAGAGGTATTAATATGGGGAAGTCGGCAGCAGCCTTACTCACCTCCCCCGCTTGTCTTCGTCCAGCTCCTCCAGGGTATGTGGCTGTGCAGGCCGCACTGCGTGATGGCTGGGGGCAAATACAGCACAGGGGGCATAGACAGCACTGGGTGGGGCATATATGTTACTGGGGTCACCAGGGGGTATACATATTACTGGGGGTGCATAGACATCACTGGGGGCATCCATGTTACTCGGGTGGCATACACATTACTAGGGGAATAAACATTACTGGGGTTAGTGGAGGGGGCATACACATTACTGGGGTCCGTGGGGGGGGGGGCATACACATTACTAGGGGCATAAACATTACTGGGGTCAGTGGGGGGGCATACACATTACTGGGGCCTGTGGAGCCTAGATACTGACAGTGGTGGCCTGTGGGGCATACATACTGGCCCTAGGGATGCTTAGAGCACAGGCTGGCAGCAGTGGAAGACGCTCAGGGCCCAAGCTGGCAGCACTGGAGGGTGCTGAGGGCATAAGCTTGCAGCACTGCGGGGGGGCGCTGAGGGCACAGGATGGCAGCACTGCGGCGGGGCACTGAGGGCACAGGCTGGCAGTACTGGGGGAAACTGAGGGCACAGGATGGCAGCACTGATGGCACAGGATGGCAGCACTGGGGGGGCACTGAGGGCTACTCTGGTTGCTTTCTCTGAGTCCCCTCTATTTCTGCTTTTTTCTATTGCAGGTACAGGGGGACCTGAGAAGACAAGTGCTGTACTCTCCCCTGCTCCCCCCTCCTGCACTCACTCTGCACTGTCCTCCTGCACTCACTCTGCACTGTCCTCCTGCAGGCACACTGCTCCCCCCTCCTGCACTCACTCTGCACTGTCCTCCTGCACTGACTCTGCTCTCCCCTCCTGCACTCACTCTGCTCTCCCCTCCTGCACTCACTCTGCACTGTCCTCCTGCACTCTCTCTGCACTGTCCTCCTGCACTCACTCTGCGCTGTCCTCCTGCACTCACTCTGCGCTGTCCTCCTGTACTCACTCTGCGCTGTCCTCCTGCACTCACTCTGCGTGGTCTTCCTGCACTCACTCTGCACTGTCCTCCTGCACTCACTCTGCGCTGTCCTCCTGCACTCACTCTGCACTATCCTCCTGCACTCACTCTTCACTGTCCTCCTGCACTCACACTGCACTGTCCTCCTGCACTCACACTGCACTGTCCTCCTGCACTCACACTGCACTGTCCTCCTGCACTCACTCTGCATTGTCCTCCTGCACTCACACTGCTCACTCACACTGCTCTCTCCCTGCTGCTGCTCTTACCTCAGTTGCAGAACAAACGAAGCAGCCGCTGTGGAGAGTCGGTCACGTGTGAGAATCCTGGGCAGAAGAGGCAGGCAAAGGGGGCGTGGCCAGCATAGAACGAGCAGCAGGAGGGGACAAGGAAGGCATCCCAAGGAGTGTATGTGTCCAGCATTCAGAGAGGGCGTGGACGACAGCAAAGCAGCGTGCCCAGCAGCATAGATGCCATGGAAGGCATCCAGAAAGTGTGGCCTGCATCCGGAGGGGGTGTGGTCGGCAGAGTGCGGGGGCGTTGCAGCTACCTCTCACTACACTGCGGGATTACAGAGCTCCCGGGCATGAGAACAGGACTGGACTATAAAACCGGGGCTGTCCCGCTGTATCCGGGACGGTTGGGAGGTATGTATGTGTGAGGTGCAGATCCATATGTGTGCGTGTGCGGTGCAGAGCCATATGTGTGCGTGTGCGGTACAGAGCCATATGTGTGTGGTACAGAGCCATATGTGTGCGTGTGCGGTACAGAGCCATATGTGTGCGGTACAGAGCCATATGTGTGCGTGTGCGGTGCAGAGCCATATGTGTGCGTGTGCGGTGCAGAGCCATATGTGTGCGGTGCAGAGCCATGCGTGTGCGGTGCAGAGCCATATGTGTGTGGTGCAGAGCCATATGTGTGCGGTGCAGAGCCCGATGTGGGGCTGTTATTTGCAATGCTGTAGTGATACCAGGTCAGGTGCTGGGGAAGAATACTGACAGGGAATGTGTGTGCAGGGGGCAGGCAGAGGGCGAGGCTGGACACTGAGGCTGGGTGGTGACAGCTCTGACTGAGGTTTTGCACAGGAAGTGGTCAGTTTGCTTGTGCTGAATGTAAACAAGAAGCTGCAGAGAATAAAGGGATAATTCAAGAGGAACAAAAGTTAGAAAACAAAAAATAACAATGTAGGTGTGATTTATATGACAATACAGCACAGATTAGCTTAACAAACATATTTGAGTTTATGTCGGACAACTCCTTTAAGTATTTGTACTGTATATGTATGCACTGTACTCCTTATACAGCAATCTACAGGTATTATATCATGTGAGTCCAAGAGCGGTTTGAAAAAAAAAATACATAAATGGCACATTCCAAAAGAGCATATGTCCATGTGTAAATGCTGCAGGAGTAGAACCAGCATTTAGATAATCTAGTTGGGCTTTTGTAAGGGAACCAACTACCAGGTTTTTGCCCTATAAGCTAGAGACAGGGCCATAATGGCACTAGGATGCTGATTAAAACGATACCTTTAGTTGAAAAGGCCGAGGCTTGATTGTAGAATAATCCTTGTTCAAACCTTCAGAAATTATGTCATTTGTGGACAGGCTTGAGCATCGGGGCAGGACTTTGTGGGTTGGTTCCTTTGTAATCATTCCTCCTCTTGCCTTGCCTCTTCTTCTTCTGTGAAATTTTGCACTGCAGCCACCATTACCACCATTGGCAATGAATGTGCATTGCTATTATGACGTTGTCTTCAGAAAAATGGCACTGGAATCAACGCATGTGCTTATTGCAATTTCAGTGGTATTTTACTGAGGACACTGTGGAGTTACTATGAGCTTTGGTGGCCATGCGCTGATGAAAAAAGAGTCAATCTGCGCATACGCTGCCACCACTCATATTTAACTCCCCAGTTTTTTCAATAAAACGGCGCTGAAGATGGTGGTAAGTGCAGGTGCTGATTCCGGCATCATTTTATTGAAGACAATGTCACAATAGCTTAAATGAAGAAAAGAAAGCACGACAGGAGGAGTAATCATTACAGAGGACCCGGCTGACAGTCCCGCCCTGATGCTCAAGCCACTAAATTTTGTTGAGCAAACTCATGAGCTTGAATATTTTTTTTTTCAACAATGGAGTTTTGTGTGGTGAGCGTACATACAAGCCATGGAGGTTGAATTAAATACATATTGTTTTCTTTGAAACAATTGTACCTGCTGACTCCATATCTTTCTGTAGCTCTCCACAGGTGGTTGTTGGCTCTTGGACAACTCTGCTGATAATTCTTTTCACTTGTCTGTTTGAAATGTTGGATTATGGCCCCAACAGTGCTTACTGAGACCTTCAGTAGTTTAGAATTCCTGTAGCCAATGCCATCAGTATGTTTTGCAACAAAAAGGTGGCAAAGGTCTTAAACAGCTCACTGATTTTACCCATCATGAGATTTTTACTGTGTGGAACCTTGGAAATGAGAAACCTTTTTATAGGCCATCAGTTGAACCAGATGATTTTTTTTCAACTAAGTGGCAGGACTGCTTTCTAATTACTGATATAATTAAGCTGGTGTCATGATTTCCCATGGCTTTCTGCACCTTTTTTTCGTCATGCGTTCAATGTTTTTTTTTCCCATTATCATTTCTCAATAAAACAAATAAGTTAATGTATGGTAATTTATGGATTGGTTTTTATGCCTGTGTGAGCAGGATGGGTTGTTACTGATATCTGGTGAGCAATTAGCAACTTAAGAAATTAATTCACTTAGAAAATTGGTGTTGTGTTCAATACCTTTTTCATTTGCTGTGCATATATATATATATATATATATATATATATATATATATATATATATATATATATATATATATATATATATATTTTTATATATATATATATATATATATATATATATATATATATATATATATATATATATATATAAAAAAAAAATCCAGGTGGGACAGAGTTAATTCCAAGATCTGCAGGTTTTGATTAGATGCACCTACCTGGCTTTTTGCTAGATTGCTAGAGCCAGGAAATGGGTTCATTGGATTGGGTGTTAAGTGTGCTGTGGGAGCAGAGCAATGTATGGATTCTGCTGAGAGCTGCAGATACCATTTGTTCCTGTCTGAACTGGGCCAGACATGGGCCTAAATTGCTGCAAGGGTGAGGGTATGTGCGCACGTTGCTTTTTACCTGCTTTTTACCTGCTTTTTTGCTGCTTTTTCTTCTGCGCTGTTTAATGCCAAAATGGATGTGTTCTTCTATTCAAGCAAAGTCTATGGGAATTTGGGTTTCTTGTTCACACTATGTTGTTCAAAATGCTGCCTTTTTGAGGCAGAACTTTGGTCAAAAACTCAGCTTTTCAAAGAAGCAACATGTCAATTGTTTTTGCCATTTGGGTTTTGCACTGCAAAGCTGAGTTTTTGACCAAAGTTCTGCCACAAAAAGGCAGCATTTTGAACAACATAGTGTGAACAAGAAACCCTAATTCCCATAGACTTTGCTTGAATAGAAGAACACATCCATTTTGGCATTAAACAGCGCAGAAGAAAAAGCAGCAAAAAAGCAGGTAAAAAGCAGGTAAAAAGCAACGTGCGCACATACCCTCAGAGACCATGGTCTGTGTGGCTCCCTGGCGAAACCAGGTAGTCACAAATAGGGCCCTGCATAACACCTTCCCTCATTAGGAAACACACAGCCGACCTAAAACCCTAGTCACCCCCCTCAGGGATAGAAAGACACACCAATGGGCATGACCAGGCGGTTGGAACATGCCCACCCAGGGGTTTAGACGTCCCAGGGCAGGAAAACAGACAGTAAGCGTTTAAGTTCAGTTTGGAGAGGAGTGTGGGCTGGAGCTAAGAGTAGCTCCAGCAGTGAAGTCCAAGTTGAACGGCGCCAGGGTAGGAGGCAGACGGTGGTCTCCGTCAGCAGGAGACGGGAAGACGGCTTGGCAGAACCGAGGTGGACCGGGACAGGGTTGTAGCCCGCTGGTACCTATACCGGGGACCCGACTGGAAACCGTGCACAAAGGGGGGTACTTGGACCCTGAAGCCAGCATCAGAACCTACTGAAACTGGTTAATTAACCAATTGAGGCCAGGACTAAAGTTCCTGTCCCACCCAAAGTCCCTCATAGAAGACAACAGCCCACCAATTAGGGATAAGAGGTCACCGCCAAGGCCCAGAGATCCCACGGGCCCGCGTCTGCTCCTTAGGCCACATCCAGCCGGGAGCGGACTCCCGAGTTCCATACCGGGAAAGTCTACGTTACATAAAAAGGTTCAGGAAAAGGATAGAGACCACCAGCCGGGTGGGGGATCCTGAACACAACCGGCCGCGGCACCGTCCACCACCACCTTGATCCACCAGAGACTTGCGTGTTTTACTACTGACAGTGAGTACACCAACATTCCCCCCTGGTGCCCTGCACCAGAGCCACCGGGTCCCGGGGCCACCATCGCTGCCCACGGAGGGG
Source organism: Anomaloglossus baeobatrachus (assembly GCF_048569485.1). Taxonomy (NCBI): domain Eukaryota; kingdom Metazoa; phylum Chordata; class Amphibia; order Anura; family Aromobatidae; genus Anomaloglossus; species Anomaloglossus baeobatrachus. The sequence goes on along the minus strand of NC_134355.1, from coordinate 318,173,193 downwards.
TTAATAACTTACTGCACAACATCTCCCCCGGGTGCCCCGTAACAGCAGCGGTGGTGTCCCACCTCACCACACACCGTGGGTGGCATCACAAACCTATTACGGCCTAGCCGTACATCTACGCCCCCCATTTTATTCGGTGTGTGCGTGAGACCCCCGGGTCCAGGGACCCTCGAGCCACCACCCCTGAAGGTCTGGACCCAAGCAGCGCTGGCTGCTGGCACGGGGGCGGCACACCCCGAAACTTGGCATCACGAACAGGATACTTATCCATCCACTTACCTTGTGGAACTGCGCCTTGTATTGGACAGTGAGCGGTAATCCGTTGCCAAATTTTCAGAAGTCGCCATTTTGGTGTGAAAAACTAAAGCCCAGTGTCTTCTTCCCCGCGAAAAGTCGAAGCCCCGCCCCCTGGGAATACAGCCGGAAAGCGAGGCCAGAAGTCGCAAAATGAAACTTACAGGCTTAAAAGAAGAGTGCCAGCAAAAGACCAAGGAGGGGTGGGTGAAGATTCTGCAGCATGTGACCGAGCAGATAAAGGGCAGGGACTCCATGACCTCAGCAAGCGAGGTGCTGAGAGTGCGAGGTACTGAAGTAAAGGGAGGCGACTGAAGATAAGTGTGGCATAGTTTTAACACAATCTCATAGTGGTGATAACTGTAACTGTTTAATTCCATTAGGGATTTGTTGTCTGTGTTTGTCTGGGGTACTGTGAAAAAGCAAAAAAAAAAAAAAAAAAAAAGTGTGTCTAGTGATTTAGTCAGTAGTATTAGCCACCCCTTTTTTCTAGAAGCTTCTAGCAGCTTCTAGTAGTCCTTGTAGAACTATATAAACCAGCCAGAGCAAGCTAGGTGCTGAGAGTGCGAGGTACTGAAGTAAAGGGAGGCGACTGAAGATAAGTGTGGCATAGTTTTAACACAATCTCATAGTGGTGATAACTGTAGCTCTTTAAGAAGAGAAGAGTCGCCGTAAGCTGATCGATTGCTGGGACTTGCCGGGTCTCGCTGTTTGAGGACATCGCAAAACCGCGCGCATGACGGCGCGCGACTTTCGCCTGTCATACGCTACATCAGTATTATGGAAGAGAAGAAAATCCACATGGTCACCTGCAACACATGCTACATGTTTACGGATCTGCCGCACAAAAAATCCAACTTCACCTGTCAAAAGTGCAAACTTGTTGCCCTCTTAGAGGAAAAGGTGCAGGGACTGGAAGAAAGAATAGCAACTTTGAAGCTAATTAAAGAACATGAGGACTTCTTGGATGAGGCAGAAGCAACAATTCAGGATATGGAAAGTGAGAAAAGCTTCAGAACACATACAGAGGCTGAAAAGTGGACACATGTGACCAAAAGAAGCCAGCGGATCAAGTGGTCGGCACCACCCACACAGCTTAGCAACCAATATGAAGCCCTCATGCTGGAGAATGAAAATGGCACAGCTCAGGATGATACCGTCTCTACAGGAGAAGACACAGTATCATCAAAAGAAGTTACTTTGTCAACAAAAGCAGAAACAAAAGACACTCAAAAACACTCAGGAGCAAAATGCAGTGCATCCAGAAAGAAAAGAAGAGTGGTAGTTATGGGCGACTCACTACTAAGAGGCACGGAGGCAACTATCTGCAGGCCGGACATAACCGCACGAGAAGTATGCTGTCAACCGGGAGCAAAAATCAAGGATGTGGCCAACAGGATACCAACTATCCTCGGATCCAAGGACGAATACCCGTTCCTATTGATACATGTAGGAACAAACGACACGGCAAGAAATGATCTACCAACTATTTGTGAAAATTTTGAAATTCTGGGGAAGAAAATTAAGGAACGGAACGTACAGGTTGTTTTCTCATCAATCCTCCCAGTCGATGGCCATGGTGTCAGAAGATGGAATAGGATACTAGATTTGAACAACTGGCTACGACGGTGGTGCAGGCAGCAAGGATTTGGATTCTTGGACCATGGATTGAATTACCTCTACGATGGACTTCTCGCAAGAGACGGGATACACCTCACAAAACCTGGGAAACACACGTTCGCCAGAAGGCTTGCCACACTCATCAGGAGGGCTTTAAACTAGAAGAAGAGGGGATGGGAGAAAAAACAGCAGACAAGAACATGCAACAGAAGGACAAACTAATCAAGGATACTAGATGCCGTAAAGAGGACCCAAGACAGGGTAATCAGAAGGAAGCTAAGAAAAGGGGAGCAAAACTTCTTTCCTGCATGCTGACCAATGCAAGAAGCCTGACCAATAAGATGGAGGAACTGGAGCTGGTAATGTATGAGGAGAAATACGACATAGTAGGAATAACTGAGACATGGTTAGATGATAGTTATGACTGGGCGGCTAACCTGCAAGGATATGAATTGTTTAGGAGGGATCGTAAAAAAAGGAAAGGGGGTGGAGTCTGTCTATATATAAAGTCCAGTTTAAAGCCCAGACTAAGAGAAGATATTCAAGAGGGAAATGAAGAGGTGGAGTCTCTATGGGTGGAGATACAAGGAGGGAAAACTAATAAAATCCTCATAGGGGTTTGTTATAAGCCACCAAATATAACAGAAACCACTGAAAATGTATTATTGAAACAAATAGACAAAGCAGCAAATCACAATGAGGTGATTATTATGGGGGACTTCAATTACCCCGATATAGACTGGGAAACTGAAACCTGCGTATCTCAGAAAGGAAACCGGTTTCTGTCAGTAACTAAGGATAATTATCTGTCCCAACTTGTGCCGGGCCCAACTAGAGGGGCAGCCCTTCTGGACTTAATTTTAAGCAACAGGCCAGATAGAATAACAGACGTATGAGTGGATGGGCACCTAGGGAATAGTGACCACAATATAATACAATTCCACTTGTCCTTTAGTAAGGTGCCTTGGAGGGGGGTTACAAAAACGCTGAATTTCAGGAAAGCAAAGTTTGATCAGCTTAGAGAAGACCTTCACCAAATTGATTGGGACAATGTCCTCAAAAATGGGAGCACAGAAAATAAGTGGGAAATTTTTAAATCGGTATTAAACACCCACTGCGAGCTAGCCATACCATACAGAAATAAAAGGGCTAGGAACAGGAGAAAACCAATGTGGCTAAATAAGGATGTAAAAGGGGCAATGAATAATAAGAAAAAGGCATTTAAAAAGCTAAAACAAGAAGGCAGCGAGGAAGCATTAAAAATATATAGAGAAAAAAATAAAATGTGTAAAAAACAAATATATTTAGCAAAAGTAGAAACTGAGAGACTCATTGCTAAGGAAAGCAAAGCAAATCCCAAACTATTCTTTAATTATATAAACAGAAAAAAGATTAAAATTGATGGTGTTGGCCCTTTAAAGAATAATGAGGGTAAAATCATAGAAAGCGATGTGGGAAAAGCAAATGTTTTAAATACTTTTTTCTCAACTGTGTTCACACAGGAAAAGCATATGCCAGGGGAAATGCAGAGTGATCATGTAAATGCCCCATTAAGTATGACCTGCCTAACCCAGGAAGAAGTGCAGAACCGACTTAGTAACATTAAAATTGACAAATCACCAGGCCCTGATGGCATTCACCCTCGGGTATTAAGGGAGTTAAGTAATGTGATAGACAGGCCTCTATTCCTTTTATTTAAAGACTCTATAGAAACTGGGTCTGTTCCACTGGATTGGCGGCTAGCAAATGTGGTACCAATATTCAAAAAAGGGTGCAAAAGGGAACCTGGAAACTATAGGCCGGTAAGCTTAACATCTGTTGTGGGTAAAATGTTTGAAGGGTTTTTAAGGGATACTATTATGGAATGTCTCAATGTTAATAACTGTTTAACTCCATATCAACATGGATTTATGAAGGATCGCTCCTGTCAAACTAACCTGATCAGCTTCTATGAGGATGTAAGCTCTCACATGGACCGAGGAGAATCATTGGATGTCATTTATCTCGACTTCGGTAAAGCATTTGACACTGTCCCACATAAAAGACTGCTAAGTAAAATGAGAAAGCTTGGGCTCGGGGAAAATGTGTGTAGATGGGTAGGTAGCTGGCTTAGTGGTAGAAAACAAAGAGTGGTTATTAATGGTGCATACTCAGATTGGGCCAGGGTTACTAGTGGGGTGCCACAGGGGTCTGTATTGGGCCCCCTACTATTTAATATATTTATTAATGATCTGGTGGATGGTTTACAGAGTAAAATATCAGTATTTGCAGATGATACAAAACTATGTAAGGTAGTTAACACAAAGGAGGACAGTTTGCAACTACAGATGGATTTGAGTAAATTGGAGAATTGGGCTGAAAAATGGCAAATGAGGTTTAACACAGATAAGTGTAAGGTTATGCACATGGGAAGGAGAAACAGATGCTACGATTACTTACTAAATGGGAAACTGCTGGGGAAATCAGACATGGAAAAAGACTTAGGCATCTTAGTGAATAAGAATCTAAATTGGAGTGCCCAGTGTCAGGCAGCAGCCACCAAAGCAAATAGGGTGATGGGATGCATTAGAAGAGGTCTGGGGGCACGAGATGAAAACATCATTCTCCCTCTGTACAAATCACTAGTCAGACCACACTTGGAGTATTGTGTGCAATTTTGGGCGCCGGTGCTGAAGAAAGACATTACTGAACTTGAAAGGGTTCAGAGGCGGGCTACTAAAATAATAAATGGAATGGGTGCATTACAATACACGGAAAGGTTATCAAAATTAGGTCTATTTACTCTAGAAAAGAGAAGACTTAGGGGAGACTTAATAAATATGTACAAATATATCAGAGGGCCATATAGAGATCTCTCCCATGATCTGTTTGTACCAAGGACTATGACAAGAACAAGGGGGCATTCTTTTCGATTGGAGGAAAGAAAATTCCTACATCAGCATAGAAGAGGGTTCTTCACGGTAAGAGCAGTGAGGCTCTGGAACTCTCTTCCTGAGGAAGTGGTGATGGCCAACTCACTGAATGAATTTAAGAGAGGAATGGATGCATTTCTTGTTAGCAAAAGTATAGAAGGTTATAAATAGCATAATCTTACAGGTAGATAGAAGAGCGACCTAGATTATTAGAGGAATGGGGGGGGCTGCAATACCAAGACAGGTTATTAAACTTGGGGTTAGTTAGTTAGGAAAAACAAAGGCTTAGGGGGATCTAATCACAATGTATAAATATATGAGGGGACAGTACAGAGACCTTTCCAAAGATCTCTTTACACCTAGGCCTGCGACTGGAACACGGGGGCATCCGCTACGTCTTGAGGAAAGAATGTTTATTCATAATCACAGATGAGGATTCTTTACTGTACGAGCAGTGAGACTATGGAGCTCTCTGCCGTATGATGTTGTAATGAGGGATTCACTAGTAAAATTTAAGCAGAGCCTGAACGCATTTCTTGAAAAATATAATATTACCAGTTATGTATATTAGATTTTATGACAGGGTGTTGATCCAGGGAACTAGTCTGATTGCCATATGTGGAGTCAGGAAGGAATTTTTTTCCCCATTGGAGCTTATTTGACACATTGGGGTTTTTTTGCCTTCCTCTGGATCAACATGTTAGGCTACGGGTTGAACTAGATAGACTTAGAGTCTCCCTTCAACCTTAAAGACTATGAAACTATGAAACTTCCACCCATCTTGTTCCTGGATACCACCGAGAGTGCAGCATGGCCGACCCGTCTGGCAAGCCTGTGCCTGGAACAGCGGCCTGGGTAGAAGCCCAGACGGAACGCATGTGCCGCCGGATCCAGGCGCAGGCGCGCTATATCTTGGAGCGATGGACGGCCGAGATGGCGGAGATGGCTGCAGCCTTGCGGGCTCGTGAAGTGGAGGCAACCTTGGAGGAGCGGGTAAGCGACCCACGCCCCTATGTCCCCTGCCCGCCACGCTGCCTCCCTCACCGCCCGCACCTGCCGCTGACACCCCCGCTCGGTCCGCTGCCACCAGCACCGGCAGCAGTATCCGTTCTTCCGGCCCGTGAGGACCCGCCTGAGGAAACCGCCAGCAGCCAGCCAGACACTGCCCCGGCACCCTAGACAGCAGACCAGCGTCCGGAAGGTGCCCCATTCCGCCTTGGACCCGCCACCGGTCCCGGAAAAGGCCGAGCCCCAGATGACAACGACCCTGGAAGTTCGCCCGGCCAAAGCGGAGGTGGTTCCTGACCGGAAGCCAGCCCAGCGGGCAACGCTGGCCACTCCCAGGTTTCAGGCCTCGACTGAGGCGCCGCGGGTTAGAGCTGCCAAGCAGCCGAGCAGGCCATGACACAGCGGGGTCCCCCGTTGCCAAGGGTGCCGGTCGTAGATGGCATGGAGGGACTCCGGCTGGGCCCAACCCCTGCGCAGAGTAAACCAGAGCAGGCCATAGACGCTCTATACTGGGAGTGGCAGCAGCGCCAGCTGGGCAGGGAAATAGCCGCACAGGAGAAGAGGAAGGCGGAGGTCCTGTACCGGACCTACACCGAGAAGGACAACCTGTGAAATGCTACCTTCCGGGTGAGGTTTCCGACACATAAAGGGAAGGTCCGGCACTTTGACCCCCGGAGAGGATGGGGGTTCATATATGAGCCAGGCATGGAGGCCGAGATCTTTGTATCCCGGAGGGATGTGTACCCGCACCTGCCCGTCGGCCATCCTGACCGGGACCTGGAGCCCGGGGAGTTGGTGACCTACACACGGCACTGCAGAAAGAGGGGGTGGTTTGCCCTGGATGTAAGAAGAAGGGTGACCAAGGGAGCCCAGCTGCACGTTCACTCCTCTCTGCCACTCTCCAGTCCCGAATACGAAGAATGTTAAGCAGAGGTAGCGGTTCCCGGCTACCTACAGTTTAGTCCCCGTTGGGACCATCTAATGTCCCGTTAAAGTTCCCCGTTCTATAAGTTAAAAACAAAAACAATGTCTGAGAACTTGCAGGCCAACCCATAAACTAATGGGCCTTGTAAATAGCCCCAGACCGACCTCACAAGCCACAGTCTCTGGAGAGGCTGGTTGGAGGATGGGCCTGCAGTAGAGTAGGCCGAGGCCCTGTCACCAGCGAAACCGATAACTACCCTCTGGGTCAGGGGTCCCTTGGACGTGGAGCCCTTGAAAGGGCTGCCAGGTAAGGAACTTTTTACCCGGCCCATTTGGGCAACACCCGGACCTACCCTGGACTTGGGCAAGGGGTGCCGGCCTGTGTTTTAGTGGCAAGGATGGTTGACCTTAGGGAGATCAACATCCAACACCGCGGAGACACCATCACATGTTTCTCAACGCAGTGATTCTAGAGCAATGCCCCCTGGGAAATATTCAAAACAAGAAAGCCTGCGGAGACACCATCACATGTTTCTCAACGCTGGCAGGAAACTAGCCAGGTCTTTCACCGGGAAGGAACATCCACGGGAAGGGCAGTCTCCAGTCAAGGAGACCACCTATGCCAAACATGGTATCCATCCACAGACAGCTGGTTCGGGTTGTTTCGAGATCCCACAGGCCAGCGTCTGCGGGCACGGCTCCTTAGGCCACATCCAGCCGGGAGCGGACTCCCGAGTTCCATACCGGGAAAGTCTATGTTACATAAAAAGGTGCAGGAAAAGGATAGAGACCACCAGCCGGGTGGGGGGTCCCAAACGCAACCGTCCACCACCACCTTGGTCTACCAGAGACTTGCGTGTTTTACTACTGACAGTGAGTACACCAACATTCCCCCCTGCGGCCGCCATCTCCCCTGCACTAGAGCCACCGGGTCCCGGGGCCACCATCGCTGCCCACAGAGGGGTTAACAACTTGCTGCACAACATCTCCCCCGGGTGCCCCGTAACAGCAGCGGTGGTGTCCCACCTCACCACACACCGTGGGTGGCGTCACGAACCTATTACAGCCTAGCCCGTACATCTACGTCCCCCATTTTATTCGGCGTGTCCACGAGACACCTGGGTCCGGAGACCCTCGAGCCACCACCCCTGAAGGTCCGGGCCTAAGCAGCGCTGTCTGCTGGCACGGGGGCAGCACATCTGGCTCTTAGCAAGAGATGACAAGACCTATTGGGGCTAATCTCTCTGACAGGACCTGGGAGACTGACTGTGGAGTTCAAAGAAAAAATATCCAGCTCACCCCAAGACGTTTGCACTCCTGGCGGTGTTGAAGAATGAGATCCCGCTGCTGCTCAGCGTCTAAGGCACTGGTGAACAAAGGAACAATCCAGCTTCAGGTTTCCATAAAAACACAGCTTTAATGAAAAACTTTATTTAAAAATACAAAGAAGACTTTTTTGAAATAAGAGTAAGCCACTAAAGTATACCATCTCTGGGTCAGGAAATCCAAAGGTTCTTTAGACCGTACACCAAATGCGTTTCGAGCGCATGGCTCTTAGACCTTGGTGTGGTCTGTGAACCTGTAATGGTGAGCCTGAGCCTGAACTGACACTTCTGTGCCTGATACATTATTTAAGTCCCTGCAATTGGTATTTGAAATTCAGGCTGAAATCCAAGGAGCACAAGTGATTACAGGTTAAGCACTGAATGTCCTGGGGAAAGGCAACTACAGCATTGAAAACGCATTCTGAAAGCATGGAGGAGTGTGTTAAGTAACTGGTTCAGCAATGGCAGCAGCAACAGCACACCCAACAAGAAAGTAAAACTCTTGACGCAGCATTTACAACAGCAGTAGCAGCATCAGCAACAGATACAGCAATAGCAGCAGTTATAACAGCAGCAGAATCAGCAGCAGATAGTCCACTTGCAAAAATTGTCTGGACCAGGAAGACATAAATTTCCACTAGTCAATGTGAGGCTACCCATATGGGAGGCCTTGTGGAAAATGACTCTGGAGGATGATGAGGCTTTCCTGTCTGATTTTGAAAGGGTGACAGACAGAGAGAAACTGCCCCCATAGCAATGGGCAGACGTTCTGGCAACATTTCTTACTGGGGAACAGTAGAAGGCATATTATAGCCTTCCCCAGCAGGATGCCAAGGAGTGTGACAAACTGAAGGTGCAGATTCTGGAACATTTGACTATTAACCAGTCTGTCAGGGCAGAAAGGGTGCACCTCTGACACTAACAAATGAACAAGCCTTCCCGATCCCAGATGTTTGACCTGTTACACCTTGTCCAACAATGGCTGTAGCCTGAGACTTGCTCTCCAGCACAGATGGTGGAAAGAGTGCTAGTGAACAGATTTATTCACTCATTACCTAAGTCCATAATAAATTGGGTTGTCCAGGGAGATCTCCAGAATGCAGGTGACCTAGCGAGCCTGTAGAAAGATTACTTTCTACAGAAAACTCCCTGAGCAGTCAAAGGAGTATGAGTTTACCTTTCAGGGATACCCAAAGGATGGGACCCAAGGAGAGGGCATAGCTGGGTTCACAGCACACATCTCGTACAATTGTCTGTTGGCAGCCTGGAATTAAGAGTAAAGGCTGCTTTACACACAACTATATTGCTAGCGATCTCGTTAGCAATGTGACACGCCCAGATCGTTGTTCCGATTTGCCGAGATCGCTCATAGGTCGTTTTTTAGCGGTCACACGTACACATCTCACAAACGACGCTACATCGTTCAGCGATATATTGTTTGACCAAGGTGGTCGTGTGGATGTTGTTTGTCATTGGCAGGGTGTCAAACGTAGCAATATGTCTTCTGCATTCCAAACGATGAACAATATTTTGAATCTGAACGACGTGTCAACGATCAACGATTTTCACCCTATTTGGGATCGTTTGAAGTCGCACCTAGGTGTCACATGCAACGACGTCGTTAACGATGACGGAAGTGAGTCATGAAAACCGTGACCCCGACGACATATCGTCAGATAAAATGTAGCGTGTAAAGCGGCCTTTAGAGTTATTTTCTATATTACTGTTAATAAGAAGCTTACCTTGCTCACTAAAGATGATCTATTCTTCTGAAATTCAAATTTTCCCAATTTAATACAGGTACTCCAATTGCCCTAAAAACATGTATGACACTCAGATCTGCTAGGATTGTTTCCAACCCTTTTCAGTCTCTTTAAGGCAAACATAGCCTTAGTAATGTCATAGTAACCAACAGCCCATTTCATAACATATCACTGAAAGATATTTTTCATGTTTTTATTAAAAAGAAAATTAAAAAAATTAAAAAAAAAATTATCCTAGTCATTTGTGATCAGGCAGACTATTCTATGTAGATTGCAGGCTCAAACTTATGGTATCACTGTCCAAAGTAACATCACCCTACTGTGATTGAGATGAGTAAAGTGCCATTTGGTTCATACTGCCCTCCACCATCCCAAGTAATATCATGCCATAAGCAAAGGTATTCAATTGTGGGCTGTGTTTGGTACTATTAATGTCTGGACGGATTGTGCAGCTGCAAGTGGTGCTGGGGCTTTTGTTGCTAAAAGTAGCTCCCATTTAACTGTACACTCTTCTTAGCACATGACCTGGGATATGCCTGGAAGGGTTAATTTATCTCCTCTCACTCAAACTTGCACTTAACCTCTGCTATAGGCTATAAAATGAGCATAAATCACATCTCGACACAGTTCACACAACCTGCTAGACAACATGCTGCCATCACTCATCAAACAAATGAGGTGATGAGTCCCTGATACATTTACTGCTGTACAACAGTCCAAAGCCCACCCTCTCTGAAAGCATATGGGCTCTTTAGAGCATACAGTACAAAGTCCAATTTCATTACTATTTTATGTTTGTGATAAAAAGTACAGTGCTTAGAAAAAAATGTATAAAAACAGAAAAATAAAGCAATACACAAATAAACAGAACACTTCTAAAGTAAAAATGGAGAAATAACAATTACATAAAGGTTACTGTCAAGTTATTTTTCTGTTTCCTTCAGAAATGGAGAAATGATTTATGAATCACATCCAGCTCACGCTGACTGCATTGTGCGAACACCTTCCCATTGTGTAACCCATCTTTTATAAGCCTTGCATTGGGCTCAAGTTTCCAGGATGGCTTTGATTGTAATATTGAAATTGCAGGTCTGTAATTGGACCATGGACTAATTAGTCAAAAACAGATGTATCAGGAAATGCTAGGTAGGTACAAGAACATGTCAATAAATTAGAATATCATTAAAAAGTTAATTTATTTTAGTAATTCAGTACAAAGAGTGAAACACATGTTATATAGAGTCATTACAAACAGAGTGATCTATTTCAAGTGTTTATTTCTATTATTGTTGAGGATTATGGCTTACAGCCAATGAAAACCCAAAAGTTATTATCTCAGAAAATTCGAATAATTAAAAAAAAAAAAAAACCTGCAAAGGTCCCTTAAGCCCACTTTACACGTTGCAATTAGTTGTACAATCGCATTTGCGATGTGACACGCCCAGGTTGCATACGGGATCTATGAGATTTCACGTTGGTCGTTCATTTGCTGTCACACGTGCGTTAGTAGTCTATGTTAAATTGGTCAATTTTGTGTGCGATCCTTTAGCTCATGTGTTCTGTGACGTATGCATTGAGCACCTTTTTTTTTTATTTATTGACTTGCCAAGCGTGTGTAATGTGTAGGGATGCGTTTTTACTATGTCATCTGCCATTCAGCTCTGCTACATGGCCGCTGACAGCAGACACAGACAGCCATGTAGCAGAGCTGAATGGCAGATGACAGCAGACACAGAAAGAGCCGCACTGTCAGAATGAACTCGGGTGAACTTCACCCGACTTCATTGTCATGCTGCGGCTCTGTCTCTGTCTGTGTCGCGTCCTGATTAGCGGTCACTAGTGAAGACTCACCGGTGACCGCTAAACTCCTAAGTTACTGAAGTTAGCAGCCCTCTCTCATACTCACCAATCCCCGATCCCCGGCTCTGCACGGCATTCACACTGCTCCGGCGGCTTTTACTGTTTTGAAAAAGCCGGCCGCCCATTAAACAATTTCGTATTCCCTGCTTTCCCCGCCCACCGGCGCCTATGATTGGTTACAGTGAGACACGCCCCCACTCTGAGTGACAGGTGTCACACTGCACCCAATCACAGCAGCCGGTGGGCGTGTCTATACTGTGTAGTGAAATAAATAATTAAATAATTAAAAAAAACGGCGTGCGGTTCCCCCCATTTTTAAAACCAGCCAGATAAAGCCATACGGCTGAAGGCTGGTATTCTCAGGATGGGGAGCTCCACGTTATGGGGAGCCCCCCAGCCTAACAATATCAGCCAACAGCCGCCCAGAATTGCCGCATACATTATATGCGACAGTTCTGGGACTGTACCCGGCTCTTCACGATTTGCCCTGGTGCGTTGGCAAATCGGGGTAATAAGGAATTATTGGCAGCCCATAGCTGCCAATAAGTCCTAGATTAATCATGTCAGGCGTCTCCCCGAGACACCTTCCATGATTAATCTGTAAATTACAGTAAATAAACACACACACCTGAAAAAATCCTTTATTAGAAATAAAAACACAAACATATACCCTGGTTCACCACTTTAATCAGCCCCAAAAAGCCCTCCTTGTCCGGCGTAATCCAGGATGATGCAGCGTCGCTTCCAGCGCTGCTGCATGGAGGTGACCGGAGCCGCAGCAGACACAGCCGCTCCGGTCTCCTCCACACAGCAAATGAAGACAGCCGCGCGATCAGCTGAGCTGTCACTGAGGTTACCCGCGGCCACCGCTGGATCCACCGGTGGATGCAGCGGTGGCCGCGGGTAACCTCAGTGACAGCAGCTGATCGCGCGGCTGTCTTCATTTGCTGTGTGGAGGTGACCGGAGCGGCTGTGTCTGCTGCGGCTCCGGTCACCTCCATGCAGCAGCGCTGGAAGCGACGCTGCATCATCCTGGATTACGCCGGACAAGGAGGGCTTTTTGGGGCTGATTAAAGTGGTGAACCAGGGTATATGTGTGTGTTTTTATTTCTAATAAAGGATTTTTTCAGGTGTGTGTGTTTATTTACTGTAATTTACAGATTAATCATGGAAGGTGTCTCGGGGAGACGCCTGACATGATTAATCTAGGACTTATTGGCAGCTATGGGCTGCCAATAATTCCTTATTACCCCGATTTGCCAACGCACCAGGGCAAATCGTGAAGAGCCGGGTACAGTCCCAGAACTGTCGCATATAATGTATGCGGCAATTCTGGGCGGCTGTTGGCTGATATTGTTAGGCTGGGGGGCTCCCCATAACGTGGAGCTCCCCATCCTGAGAATACCAGCCTTCAGCCGTATGGCTTTATCTGGCTGGTTTTAAAAATGGGGGGAACCGCACGCCGTTTTTTTTAATTATTTAATTATTTATTTCACTACACAGTATAGACACGCCCACCGGCTGCTGTGATTGGGTGCAGTGTGACACCTGTCACTCAGAGTGGGGGCGTGTCTCACTGTAACCAATCATAGGCGCCGGTGGGTGGGGAAAGCAGGGAATACGAAATTGTTTAATGGGCGGCCGGCTTTTTCAAAACAGTAAAAGCCGCCGGAGCAGTGTGAATGCCATGCAGAGCCGGGGATCGGGGATCGGTGAGTATATGAGAGAGGGGGATAGACTGACATGGACAGAGAGTGAGGGACAGAGATAGTGACGGACTGACAGAGATTAGTGAATGACAGACATTGTGAGGCGCTTCAGAACGCAGCTTTTCAGCTGCGCTCTGAAGCAGACCTTTTTTAAGCTGCGGTGCAGAGCGCACACCTGCGCACATAGCATCAGACAACAAAATCGTATGAGGGATGTCACACGTTACAATTGACTAGGTTCGTGCAACAAAACGCTCAATTCTAGAGAATGATACGATGTGTTTGCGATCAACGGTTTTGCGTTCAATCCTGATCGCACGTAGCTGTCACACGCAGATACCTCACAAACGATGCCGGATGTGCGTCACTTACAACTTGACCCCAACGACGGATTGTGAGATATATTGAAGCGTGTGTAGCGGGCTTTAGTTCAGTAGGCTGCACAATCATGAGGAAGACTGCTGACCTGACAGATGTCCAGAAGGCAGTCATTGACACACTCCACAAGGAGGGTAAGCCACAATAGGTCATTGCAAAAGAAACTGGCTGTTCACACACTCATATTCAAGCATATTAATGGAGAGTTAAGTGGAAGGAAAAAGTGTGGTAGAAAAAGGTGCACAAACAACCTGAATAACCACATCCTTGATAGGATTATTAAGAAAAGGCCATTGAAAAATTTGGATGAGATTCACAAGGAGTGGACTGCTGCTAGAGTCAGTGCTTCAAGAGCCACCATTCACAGATGTATCCAGCACATGGGCAACAACTGTCACATTCCTTGTGTCAAGCCACTCATGACCAATAGACAACACCAAAAGTGTCTTACCTGGGCCAAGGAGAAAAGAAGATCTGGATTCTGCTCAATGGTCCAAAGTGTTGTTTTCAGATGAAAGAATATTTTGCATTTCATTTGGAAATCAAGGTCCCAAAGTCTGGAGGAAGAGTGGAGAGGCGCACAATCCAAGCTGCTTGAGGTCTAGTGTGAAGGTTCCACAATCAGTTATGGTTTGGTGAGCCATGTCATCTGCTGGTGTAGGTACACTGTGTTTTATTCAAGACCAAAGTCAGCACAGCCGTCTACCAGGAAATTTTTAGAGCACTTCATGCTTCCCTCTGCCTACAAGTGTTTTGAAGATGGAAATGTCATTTTCCAGCAAGACTTGACACTAGTGATGAGCTTGTGTATTCGTTACTATTCGCTATTCGCAGAATAGTACGGTACTCGGGCTATTCGTTATATTCCGAGTAATGGTGTATTTGTCTTGCTATATTTGAATGTCCCACCAAGCCATTTTGGTGCCTGATTTGCAGCCAATAAACATGCTGGCTTCTTAACCAATCACAGTAATGCCACAGCCATCTTGGTTAGGGTGTTACTTTAATTGGCTGACCGCTCAGCATCATAGGGTCTATAAAAGACCTTCCACCGCCATTTGGCGCATACCGCGTCTGGAGCCTGTTTTGTATCAGTGTAGGGATAGAGCAAGAAGCTGCTAGGGAGAGTGTAGGCCTCGTAACACAAAAAGTCCTGAGTGCAGCGTAGGTCAGTGTAGCGTTCAGAGGGACAGATGTCCGAGTAGGGAGAGTCTTTAAAGCAATGTGTGTCACTACTTCCATCATACCGTCCAGAAACCAGAATACCATAGCTCTATTAATAGCTGATAGAACTGAACAAAGTCACAGCAGGGAGGGAGATATTGTGGATTAGGTAGGGAATCAGTGACCTCTTTCCACAATATTAAGGGGTTCACAGGCTGACTTGTGCCATCCGTCCACATCAGCGACATTCATACATTGCTAGTGGCCTTTGCAAACACAAAGCAGGACTCTACCATTTCGTGCTGACTAATACAGTAAAGCACCATTCCTTTTTCCACAATATTTTGGGTTTTGCAGCCTGACTTGTGCCATCCATCCACGTCAGCCACATTCATATATTGCTATTGGTTTTTGCAAATAGTTACAAAGCAGTACTCAAGTATTTACTGCTGCATGATATACTAAAGCACCGTTCCTGTTTTCACAATATTTAGGGTTTCACAGCCTAACTTTTCCCATCCATCCACGTCAGCCACATTCATATGTTGCTAGTGACCTTTGCAAATACAAAGCAGGACTCTACCATTTTGTGGTGCCTGGACTCTGAGGGTCTGATTTGTACGTACCCATTGGTTGGCTCTGGATTTTTTTCTGAAAGTCCTTCAGAGAAAAACATTAATCTGTAGCATCTGCCATACCAAGCTTAGCAGAGGCCAGGGCAAAGGCAACCTGAGCACCACCAGTATACGGAACCACATGGTAGTCAAGCACCCCAGTAGGTGGGCAGAACACCAGGGTAACAAATTTGTGTCTGCGGGTAAAACCATTGCCATGTCGATTGTGCTACGTCCTTCACAATTTTATGTCCAGGAAGCAGACGTTCATACATCCTGCCCACAAGCTGCAATTGCACAGACACAGCAAATATCAACCACATCCACTTCCTTGTCCCAGGGAAGCATCCAGTTGTCCATGCCTGAGATCTTGGAAAGGAAGCGTAAATACCCAGCCATGCACCCACAGGCAGAAAACCTAATCTTACACATTGCCAAATTGCTAGTCATGGAGATGTTGCCGTTTAGCAGCAGAGGGCAATAGCTGAATATTAGTTCCAAAATGCCCGTCAGACTGAGAGTCAGCCACCACATATCACAACTTTTGAGTGGGTGTGTGTGCCGCCCCTGCAGCGATCAAACTGCTCGGATCCAGGGGTTGCTGTGGCTCGAGAGTCTCTGGACCCGGGGGCTTGCCGCCACTCAAATGTAAAGGGGACTATTTACAGGGGATAAGAGTTTGTGACGCCTCCTGTGGTTCGCGGTATGGGGACTACCGCCACTGCTGATAGGAGTACCCAGGGGAGATGGAGTGGGGGCAGCCAGATGACGTTTCCCTCCACGGGTAGAGGAGACCCAGGGACTCTGGATGGTGGTGTTGGGGAGCGGGGTGCGGATTGAAAGCAGGGGAGGACGATATACTCACTCAGGCAGTGTTCGTGATAATGCGGCCGCAAAGCAAACTCTGACAACAAGGTGAACCAAGTCTCTGGATGCCGCTGCCCTCTTGGGGGAGCCCGTCCGAGTATCCGTCCCCTATAGTACTGCCGGATGGTCCAGAGCCTGCCTGCATGCACAAATTTGAAGTGTTCTGGTGGCCCGTTGGCATAAAGCTTTCCAGGCCCCGCTCCCTACTGTTTGTAGTCGAGCTGTGCTCTCAAGGGCTCACGCTTGGGATTTCTGTGGGCTGCTTGGGTTGGAAAGCCCTATCCCCCTCATTGCATTAGTGCCCCTGATCTCTGAGCTTCTTGGGGACAGTCCATAAAGTCACTATCCTCCGCAGGTTAATTGCCAGGTTGCCTGAAGCTACTCCCCGACCTAGGGTCCAGTACCTCGCCGTGCTTTCGGTCCTGGACCGGTTATTAGACTCAGATGCCTCCCGTCCTCCAACACCGGGTCCAGGCACCCAGCCTCAATAGCCTTCGACTGGATCTCCGACTGCTCCGGTTCCAGACCACCGTCTGCGACGCAACCTACAACTCCCTGGGAGCCACACACTCCCCTAGTTCCTCACTCATTGAGGGCTACCATTCAACTCTCCTTACTTCCCTCCCACCAGTCTGCCTGACCCCTAGGTGGGTGGCCCTATTCCAGCTCAGCAGCCCACTGGTGTGTCTGGCAGGGTGTGGTGTGAGGTGTGGTTGGAATTTGGATGCTGATGGAGGCAGTACTATAGGTTGGGAACCCAGAACCATGGGGGTTTGAGTCCTGCACTAAGAGATAAAGAGCGTGCAGTACCCTGTGACGACCTGACTAGTCCAGAGGCGTCACATGTGGATTGCTGCCATTTGTGAGGTTCTCGAGAACTTTGAGTAGTGCACCAAGCTCGTTGTAATCAGACTATTATCAGCTTAACCATCTGACTGCTGTGTCTGTTGAAACCATCACTGCATAATCTCAAAGAGGAAGCTTTGAGTGTCCAGCATGTGGCTATGGAGCCAGATTTCCAAATGGGTGATACTATCCAGCCCAGCCAATATTCTGAAGCAACATTGAGTGATGATGAGGAGGATGAGGAGGAAAAATACTTTTTTTCTGTGCTACTGAGGGAACTCCCAATGCTACACAGGGGACTCTCAAACCCAGCTTCATGTCTGTCCAGCATGGATGGGCTGGAGAGGAGAAGGTGGAGGAGGAGACAAGTCAGCATGAGGAGAGGATGGGTATTTATCCTCCTGGTGGGGATACAGAACCTTTGCCTGTTTGCAGCTTGGCCCACATGACACAGTTGATGTGTAAGGGGTACTTTACACACTGCGACATGGCTACCGATATATCGTGGGGGTCACGTCGTTAGTGACGCACATCCAGTGCTGGTGGCGACATCGCAGCGTGTAACACTAATGAGCGACGATCAACGATCGCAAAATCGTTCCAAAATGGTGATTGTTGACATGTCGTTCATTTCCTTAATATCGCTGCTGCCACTGGTACGATGTTGTTCGTCATTCTTGCGACATCACAAATCGCTATGTGTGACACCTCGGTAGCGGCAAACATCTCCTTACCTGCGTCCACCGGCAATGCAGAAGGAATGAGGTGGGCGGGATGTTACATCCTGCTCATCTCCGTCCCTCTGCTTCTATTGGCCGGCCGCTTAGTGACATCGCAGTGACGTCGCTATGACGCCAAACACAACTCCCCCTTGAGGGAGGGATTGTTCGGCGGTAACAGCAACGTTGCTGACCAGGTATGTGCATGTGCCGCTGCTGTAGCGATAATATTCGCTACGGCAGCGAGCACCAAATGTCGCACATACGACAGGGGCGGGTGCTATCGCGCTCGACATCGCTAGCAATCGCTAGCGATGTCGCAGCGTGTAAAGCACCCTTTAGTGTCTGTGGCAAGACCCTCGTGTTCTGCCATGTATGGCAGCCTGATAATCTCATTCATTGCAATTTCCATTACAACCCCTAGAGGTCATTGTTACCCTTTGTATTGTTGAGTTTCTCTTTAAGCTAAAGGCCACTTTACACGCTGCGATATCGGTACCAATATCGCTAGCGTGGGTACCTGCCCCCATTGGTTGTGCGACACGGGCAAATCGCAGGCCGTGGCGCACAAAATCGCCCCGACCCGTCACACTACTTACCTGCTCTGCGACGTCGCTGTGACCGGCGAACCAACTCCTTTCTAAGTGGGTGGTCCGTGCGGCGTCACAGCGATGTCACTCAGCGGCCACCCAATCAAAGCGGAGGGGCGGAGATGAGCGGGACGTAACATCCCGCCCACCTAATTCCTTACGCATTGCGGCCGGCGGCAAGTAAGGTGAGGTTCCTCGCTCCTGCGGCGTCACACGGAGCGATGTGTGCTGCCGCAGGAGCGACGAACTACATCGTACACGCTGCAGCAGCGATATTTGAGAAGTGACCCCCTATGTCAACGAGGAGCGATTTTGGATGTTTTTGTAATGATCCAAAATCGCTCCTAGGAGTCACACACAATCAGATCGCTACAGCGGCCGGATGTGCGTCACAAAATCCGTGACCCCAATGAGATCGCTGTAGCGATCTCGTAGCGTGTAAAGCCCGCTTTAGTGTATTTTGGGTAAAGAAATGCCCCCTCTGAAGTTGAAAGCCGGAATTAGTTACAAAAAGATTTCCAAAACTTTTAACATCACAAGAAGCACTGTGCAAGCGATCATATTAAAATGGAAGGAGTATCATACCACTGCAAATCTACCAAAACCCGGCTGTCCATCCAAACTTTCATCTCAAACAAGGAGAAGACTGATCAGAGATGCAGCCAAGAGGTCCATGATCCCTCTGGATGAACTGCAGAGATCTACAGCTGAGGTGGGAGAGTCTGTCCATAGGACAACAATCAGTCGTACACTGCACAAATCTGGCCTTTATGGAACAGTGGCAAGGAGAAAGACATTTCTTAAAGATATCCATAAAAGGTGTTGATTAAAGTTTGCCACAAGCCACCTGGGAGACACACCAAACATGTGAAAGAGGGTGCTCTGGTCAGATGAAACCAAAATTGAACTATTTGGGCACAATGCCAAACGATATGTTTGGCATAAAAGCAACACAGCTCATCACCCTGAACACACCATCCCAACTGTCAAACATGGTGGTGGCAGCATCATGGTTTGGGCCTGCTTTTCTTCAGCAGGGACAGGGAATATGTTTAAAATTAATGAGAAGATGGATGGAGCCAAATGCAGAACCATTCTTGAAAAAAACCTGTTGGAGTCTGCAAAATACCTGAGACTGGAAAGGAGATTTCTCTTCCAACAAGACAATGTTCCCAAACCTAAAGCAAAATCTACAATGGAATGGTTCACAAATAAATGTATAAAGGTGTTAGAATGGCCAAGTCAAAGTCCAGACCTGAATCCAATGGAGATGAAAACTGCTGTTCACAAACGCTCTCCATCCAACCTCACTCAGCTTGAGCAATTTGCAAAGGAAGAATGTGCAAGAATTTCAGTCTCTTGATGTGCAAAACTGATGGAGACATATCCCAAGCGACTTGCAGCTGTAATCGCAGCAGAAGGTGGCACTACAAAGTATTTTTATCTTTATGTTTGAAGCCTGAAATGTGGGAAAAGGTTGAAAGATTCAAAGGAGCCAAATACTTTCGCAAGGCACTGTATAATATTATAGTTTTCTGAGATAATGACTTTTGGGATTTCATTGGTTGTAAGCCATAAACATCAACATTAACAGAAATAAACATTTGAAATAGATCACTCTGCGTGTAATGACTCTATATAGTATACTAGCTGTACTACCCGGCTTCGCCCAGGTTAATAACTGCTGTTAACAAAATAGAATGTATTAACAAAAATGTATTCTGCACACAAAAAACACAAAACAAATAGATATATCTCTCTGTCTCTCTCTCTCTATCTCTTTGTCTGTCTGTCTCTTTCCCTGTCTGTCTGACTGTATCTGTCTCTTTCTCCGTCTGTCTCAATCTCTTTCCGTCTGTCTATCTATCTCTTTCCCTGTCTGTCTATCTATCTCTGTCACTTTCCCTGTCTGTCTCTTTCCCTGTCTGTCTCTTTCCCTGTCTGTCTCTTTCCCTCTTTCCCTCTGTCTCTTTCCCTGTGTCTGTCTCTTTGTCTGTCTCTTTACCTGTCTTTGTCTGTCTCTTACCCTGTCTGTCTCTTTCCCTCTCTTTCCCTGTCTGTCTGTTTCTCTGTGTCTGTCCCTTTGTCTGTGTCTCTCTCTTTCCCTCTCTTTCCCTGTCTGTCTCTTTCCCTGTCAGTCTGTCTCTTTGTCTGTGTCTGTCTCTGTGTCTGTCTCTTACCCTGTCTATGTCTGTTTCTTACCCTATCTGTGTCTGCCTCTTTCCCTGTCTGTGTCTGTCTCTTTCCCTGGCTGCATTGTGACACGCCAACATTCCATATAAGGGTGTGGAAGCGCATTCTTCTGAAGTTGTGGCTGCACTGTGGCTCCCAGCTCCATTCGCTTTAATGGAGGCAGGTTTTTTGGTGAATAACTGTAAAGTGCGGGGTTACAATTTCCCCTCAAAACATAGCCTATGACGCTCTCGGGGTCCAGAAGTGTGAGTGTGCAAAATTTTGTGGCTATAGCTGCGACGGTGCAGATGCAAATCCCGGACATACATACACACATACACACACACACACACACACACACACACATACACATACACACATTCAGCTTTATATATTAGATGTTTCCCTTTTTGTATTGATTTACTAAAATAAATTAACTTTTTGATGATATTCTAATTTATTTATGAAAAGAAACAAAATGTGTCTTTAGGCTGCTGTATTTGTATAGTATGTAGGATTGAGAACTTAGATTAGCAAAAGGTGTGCAAAAAAAAACATGCACTGGTGAATGTCCAAATTTCTATTTTTTTCCTTTTGTTTTTGCTTTTCAATAAAATTCCACCCAAAATATTCTGTAATAAGATATATTAGGTTCTATAGCTACATGTCCCAAAAAGCCAGCATCTGCAAAAGTTTAATGTAATAGTGTGGCATGTATGTATTTATACTTTTATTAGTAAAACAAATGTGTAAAAAAAATTGTTTACGACACTCACACTATGTGCAACAGACAGTCGTAATTAAATATCTAGATTTTGGTTTTAAAAACCTATTATCTCCCACTTCACAAAAATGATTGTACATGAAATGCAAAATCTCAGTATCATTGATTGTGACAACCAAGCACAACCTCTGACATGCTTGTGACAAACAAGCAAACCCTCTGGCACAGATTTTAGATTTTTTTCTGCAAAAATTATTTTCTTCTGTCCCTTCTGCTTTTTAGTGCCTTAATAATGAAGAAAAATGAGTAATTGTAATTCAAATGCAGCAGGACAGATGTCAACTAAACCATATCACTGATCAATCACACTGCTGCTGTTAGCAAATCCATCTATTGAGCCTCTGCATTATTTGCAGAATACTCCTTTTATCTGATTCTCTGCTGCACTTATTAAACTGTGTAGAATATTTGTCCAATATTTTAGGACTCCATCTTACTGTCCCTTGCTGAGACTAATTATTGTGAGCTCTGACATATTCTTGCCATCCTAATTCACCTTAAAATGGCTGCTGCATTCCCTTTCTCAGCTTTTATACAGGCTAAGGGGCACTTTGCACACTACGACATCGCAAGCCGATGCTGCGATGCCGAGCGCGATAGTCCCCGCCCCGTCGCAGCTGCGATATCCTTGTGATGACTGCCGTAGCGAACATTATCGCTACGGCAGCTTCACATGGACTCACCTGTCCTGTGACCGTCACTCTGGCCGGCGACCCGCCTCATTATTAAGGGGGCGGGTCGTATAGCGTCACTGCGACGTCACACGGCAGGCGGCCAATAGGAGCGGAGGGGCAGAGATGAGCGGGATGTAAACATCCCGCCCACCTCCTTCCTTCCGCATATCCTACGGAAGCCGCAGTGACGCCGGTAGGAGATGTTCCTCGCTCCTGCGGCTTCGCACACAGCGATATGTGCTGCCGCAGGAACGAGGAACAACGTCGGACCGTCGCGTCAGCGTAATCATGGATTACGCCGACGCTGCACCGATGATACGATTACGACGGTTTTGCGCTCGTTAATCGTATCATTGAGCCTTTACACACTACGATGTCGCATGCGATGCCGGAAGTACGTCATTTTCAATTTGACCCCACCGACATCGCACCTGCGATGTCGTAGTGTGCAAAGCCCACCTAAGATGATCCCTACTGATTAGTTGTGCTATACCATGCATTGTGTTAACTACAAGATATTATATTGAGGCCTGTAGACTTGCACTTGAGGTCATGTCAGCCTTCTGTGGCTTATGGAATCATCGACAATGTGTAAAAAAGGAGCAGGCATTTTTTTTGGTGATTCTTTTAAACCAAAATTACAAATTGCTTAAATTTGCCAGGACCTGCAATTTTTATAACATTCAATTTGAATTCAATTTGCATCAAATTGATTAGATCTATTGCTAATCTTAGAGCATCAATCCGATGAGTTTTTTTCACAGCTGGAGAGGTGATTTCAATTGAAGATTTCTGACCCTATTCATATATGACATGCCCACACCGGGGTCGTGGAGTGACTCATTACCGGGCGGCAGTTTTGGCTCTGGGGCGCCGCGGTGGTGTGGCCCGGTTCCGTGGCCCCAGTGATGTAAATCAAAAAGGACGGGGGATGAATGGATGATGGGGACGGTAGTTCATGATGCCACCTGTGGTATTCAGCAAGTGGGGTGCCGCCGCTGTGAGATGGGGGTATATGGTGATGCAGCTTAGATGGAGCAGCTCCCCACAGGTAGAGCTGGGCCCCAGGGTGGCTGGTGGTGGAAGTAATAGTCTATGATGGCAGGGCACAGGTGAATAACAGAGCGACACAGGGATGCTGTCTCAAGGTTTTTACTCACTGTAGCTGGTTCCAAGGTTACACACATGCCAGGGACCACCTTTATAGTGCCAGGATTCACCGTGATGGGCTCCAGTCGATCCCGGGTGGTTCAGAGGTGGAGTCCGGTGCACCTTTCTAAAGTGTACCCTTTCCTGGCCAACTCCTGTGCTTACTTCTCCCTCCTGCATTGCGCCTTTGCTCACTGAACCCTGTGGATCAGTGCCCGTGAACCCTGTGGGGTGTCATGAAGCTCTATCCCTTTGGTCCTTGAGGGAAACCTTCCAGTGATTTCGTGTGCGGTGGTAACTTTGGTGCGTGCAGACCCCTCAGCCTCTGGTTTTGCTAGTGAAGCCCGTAGGTTATACTCCCCTAGCCTAGGGACCAGTCCCCATGTGGAAGCCTAGTCCTTTTACCAGTAGATTATATGTGGAACAAGGCCATGAGAGGTTAGCTCCCATGGTCTCTAGGACCCCTTCTGTCTGTTCCCGGATCGAGCGGTACCTGCTTCAGGCTGCGGGTCTTAGCTCCTCCACTGCTCCTCAGACTGAACCTCCACATTTCACACTGTATTCCCACTTGTCCTATTGTGTTCCCACTCCTAAGACTCCCCCCCCCAGCCTGGCTTCGGGTATAATCACGCCCTGTGCCATGTCTGATGAGGTGTTTCTGAGCCCGGGTGTCGTGCTTTGTGTGAACCGGTGTTGACCTCCTCCTTATCCAGGATGGAATACCACACCTCTGGATGAGGTGCATTACCTCTGTGGCGACTGAAGCCTCAGGGGCACCACATATACTCACTTACTTCTGTGTTCACCTTCTATAACTGATGCTCCTGTTGGTCTCTGGCAGTTTGTGACCTGTCAGATGCCTCCAATGTTTCACAGAGTGAGCCGAGGGTCCCTCTTCAATGTAAGTTTGTTACACTCTTGTCCTGGCTCTCATAGACTTGCAGTAAGAGCTTGTGATGTAACTTCTGATTTCCTTCCAATCAGAAGTTGTGGTCACAAGATGGCACCACCGGACGAGAGTGATTTAGGTAATAGATTTGGAGAGAGTATATTATGTGGGGCAGAGACCTTAAATTTAAATCACCAGCAGTAGAAAAGAAAAATGCTGGAGTGGTTCTTTAAAATATATTATTACAGTTGGTAAAATTTTATTAAAAATACATAATTACATAATAATATATACAGCTAGCTACATTTTATGAATATCATATGTGGGTACTTTTAAAATATTACTTAAATATATATTTTTTCCATATTTTGAAACTTAATGTGCAATAAATCAAAGAAAAATATTTATGTGAGACTCACAAATATCGCCTTAGAAAAAATATGTTTCATCATGGCTTCTTCTCATACTCTATGCTTTCTTGACTTGCTCCTGTCTGTCATGTTTACTTTAGGCTTCTTGACAGGGTTAAGAAATCCCTTGGTCAGTGCTGTCAAGAATTCATCTTGTTCCCTTCAAAGAAAACACAACATCATACTGTCTTGCACCTCTTTCAGGCAGCGTCTGAAACTATGTTCACTTTGAACAACAAAAATATAGAGGAAAAATAGAGATAGATAAAAAATGATACTAACAGCCCCAACATTGAATATTAGGTGCAAGCCCATGGATAGCAACCTGAAGTCTACTATATAGAAAAAAAGGCAAGCAGCCCTCTAATTAAAGTGTACATAGGGATGAGCGAACCCAAACTGTAAAGTTTGGGGTCCATACCGAACACCTTGCGTTCACTGCTGAACCCTGAACACATACTTTTCACTGTACATCCAGTTTCTGTTCACGTTTGTCACCCGAATAAAGCTTGTTGAAAGGTTGCAGAATAGTCAATAAGCATGTTTTTAGGCTATGAGCACTTCTGCTGCCATCACAGCCATGTCAAGTGTGTGCATGGCTGTAAGCGGCCAGTGAAATCATTGCAAAAAAAAAGGAAGCAAAATGGTTAAAAGCAGGATATACTCACCAGTCTCTCGCGGTGTGGCTGTAACACTGCTTCAGGGACTGTTCATTACATCTCATGCATATTCATTGCTTCTCCATAAAGCCTACAGCTGGGGGCTGGTATTCTCAGCCTGGGGAGGCACATGGTTATTGGGTCCTCATCAGCCTTAAAATAGCAGCTACAGCCACCTTGAATTGTCGCATCCATTAGATGCAAAAATTCCAGTGCTTTGCCCAGCTCATCCTGATTCCCCTGGTGCAGTGGCAATCCAGGTAATATAATGGGTTAATGACAGCTGTGATTTTTCAGCTATCATTAAGACCTGAATTAGTAATGGGTAGAGGTCTATGACCCCCATTACTAATCCTGTAAATCAAAATAAATAAATACAAGCACACAGAAAAAATCCTGTACTTAAAGGAGTTGTCTGACATAAACTCAAAAATTTTTGGTAAGCTAATCTGTGCTGTATTGTCATATAAAACACCCCTACATTGTTATTTTTTGTTTTCTAACTTTTGTTCCTCTTGAATAGAGTTGAGCGCGGTTCGCGGTTCGAGGTTCTCCAGTTCTAGGCTCGAGTGATTTTGGGGGCTGTTCGAGATCGAACTAGAACTCGAGCTTTTTGCAAAAGCTCGATAGTTCTAGATACGTTCGAGAACGGTTCTAGCAGCAAAAAGCAGGGCTTTTTACAGCTACAGTGTGCAGGAGCCATCGCTGGCAGCCTGCCAGAAGCTGGTAACCAAGATAAACATCGGGTATCCAAGCAAAGCGCTTTGGTTAGTAACCTGATGTTTATCCTAGTTACGTGCAGGAAGCCCACACTTCCCCGCTCAGCTCGCTCCGCCCCCTCCTACCCACGGCATGTACACATACACACACACACACACACACACTGCACTCTGCACACATGGCCCCGTTCGGCTTACCTGCGGTGATGAAGTCCCGCCATCCCGACCTCAGCGCTGTCACTGTCCTCCATGGCCGCCGCTTGTCACATCACCTCTCGCTTCCGACCTGAGACTGACTAGCGGTGACGTCACGGGCCTCTCGCGATACTTGGTGTGAAGGCGCCGGTCATTGAACTCAGTGACAGGGGCTGTCAGTGTGCTGGAGATCAGCGCAGGTAATGTACCTTGCTCCTGACAGCAGCACTTGTCATCCCCTGCAGTGACCTGGGCTGACCCATTGATGTTAGCTCAGGTCACTGCACTGCTCTCCCAGCCAATGGGGAACATTCTGCTCTTCATTGACTGGGACAGTGTGGATCGTCATGGCAACCCCTTGGATTACAGCAGACCTGGATTTGTTTTTCTTTCTAATAAATTGGTTAAAGAGGGAATGTTTTGGGGAGTGTTTTTTCAAATAAAAATGTGTTTGTCGTCTATTTTTTTTTATTACTGACTGGGATGGTGATGTCGGGTATCTGATAGACGCCTGACCTCACCAACCCCAGGGCTTGATGCCAGGTGACATTACACATCTGGTATTAACCCCATATATTACCCCGTTTGCCACCGCACCAGGGCGCGGGATGAGCTGGGGCGAAGCACCAGGATTGGTGCATCTAATGGATGCGCCACTTCTGGGGCGGCTGCGGCCTGCTATTTTTAGGCTGGGGAGAGTCCAATAACCATGGACCTCCTTAGTCTGAGAATATCAGGCCCCAGCTGTCTGCTTTACCTTGGCTGGTGATCCAATTTTGGGGGACCCCTACGTGTTTTTTTTTTTAATTATTTATTTAATTTAAAATAACAGCGTGGGGTGCCCTCAGTTTTGGATTACCAGCTAAGGTGAGGTTGCCAGCTGTGGTCTGCAGGCTGCAGCCGTCTGCTTTAGCCTAGCTGGCTACAAAACTAGGGGGAACCCTACGTCTTTTTTTTTCATTTTTTTGGCTAAATACAAAGCTAAGCACTCCTTAGTGCCACATGAAAGGCACCAAAGGGTGCTCCACTTTTTCTCCACTTTTTCTCCATTTTTTCTCCACTTTTTCTACATTTTTTCTCCACTTTTTCTCCATTTTTTTCTCCATTTTTTCTCCACTTTTTCTCCACTTTTTCTCCATTTTTTTCTCCATTTTTTCTCCACTTTTTCTCCATTTTTTTCTCCACTTTTTCTCCACTTTTTCTCCACTTTTTCACCATTGTTTTCTTCATTTTTTTCTCCACTTTTTCTCCACTTTTTCTCCACTTTTTCTCCATTTTTTTCTCCACTTTTTCTCCACTCTTTCTCTACTTTTTCTCCACTTTTTCTCCATTTTTTCTCCACTTTTTCTCCACTTTTTCTCCACTTTTTCTCCATTTTTTTCTCCATTTTTTCTCCACTTTTTCTCCACTTTTTCTCCATTTTTTTCTCCACTTTTTCTCCACTTTTTCTACACTTTTTCTCCATTTTTTTCTCCACTTTTTCTCCACTTTTTCTCCACTTTTTCTCCATTTTTTTCTCCACTTTTTCTCCACTTTTTCTCCACTTTTTCTCCACTTTTTCTCCATTTTTTTCTCCACTTTTTCTCCACTTTTTCTCCACTTTTTCTCCACTTTTTCTCCACTTTTTCTCCATTTTTTTTCTCCACTTTTTCTCCACTTTTTCTCCACTTTTTCTCCATTTTTTTTCTCCACTTTTTCTCCACTTTTTCTCCACTTTTTCTCCATTTTTTTCTCCACTTTTTCTCCACTTTTTCTCCACTTTTTCTCCACTTTTTCTCCATTTTTTTCTCCATTTTTTCTCCACTTTTTCTCCACTTTTTCTCCGTTCTTTTTCTATGGTCGGTCTACCCATTAGCTCTGCCATGCATACTGTAGCTCTACACCTACTGCACATGTTACTTTATGATTGACATCTCTTTCATACCAGAGCTGTCTAAGTCTACTCTGACCCCATATTTGTCATTACTATATTGTCCTTGTACTGTATTATGACATTTGTATCATGTGTTTCATTTCTTGCTGTGTTGCAATTTTTTTGCTGCATCCCAATTGTGCCTCTACATTGTTCGAGTTTATGTTATTGTTCTCTCACTCACTCTTATGTGATACTGATTATTGTCATTTTTCATTTTGTCATTTTTCATGATTACATGCAGATAAGTCCAATCTGACGAAGGCTCAGGCCGAAACGTCATTTGTAACTTGTTTTGGACAAAAACATATATGCTTATGAAAAATTTTTTTTTCTTAATACGGACCAATAAAGAGTGATTTTGCATTACTATCCCTTGTGACTTACTGACTTAGTCTGGGAGATTTAGAGTGCCGAGGTTACTCACTAATTTTATCTATTATTACCTCTGAGCACCTATATACCAGTGAGCAGAGCTTCCTCTACAGTAGTTCTCCTGATTAGGCATGCCCTTACCTCATGAGCAGGGCATTGCAGCTTTGGTAGCAACCATTACGACATGGACTCTGCTGCTGTGGACCCGGGGAGAGTGAGTGCAGATTCATTGCACCCACACTCCTCACATGAAAGGTCCGCACTCCTAGAAAATGGGGGATACGTTCCCTGAGTGTCTCCCCCCCATATTCTAGACGGTCCAGAGTCGTCGTGGGACCCCTTT
The DNA here is from genome assembly GCF_048569485.1 of Anomaloglossus baeobatrachus. Classification (NCBI taxonomy): domain Eukaryota; kingdom Metazoa; phylum Chordata; class Amphibia; order Anura; family Aromobatidae; genus Anomaloglossus; species Anomaloglossus baeobatrachus. The sequence continues at coordinate 318,144,319 of NC_134355.1, read as the reverse complement.
ATTTTTTTTCTTACAATAAATTGGTGAAAGAGGAAATGTTTTGGGGACTGTTGTTTCAAATTAATTTCTTTTGTCGATTTTTTTTTTTTTGTTAGTACTGACAGTTTATGATGTTGAGTATCTAATAGACGCCATGACATCACAAACTGCTGGGCTTCATCTCAGGTGACTTTACAGCTAGTATCAACCCGATTTATTACCCCGTTTGCCATTGCACCAGGGCACGGGATGAGCTGGGGTGAAGCGCCAGGATTGTCGCATCTAGTGGATGCGCCACGTCTGGGGTGCCTGCGGCCTGCTATTTTTAGGATGTGAAGGCCCAATAACTATGAACCTTCCCACCCTGAGAATACCAGACCACAGCTGTCCGCTTTACCTTGGCTGGTGATCCAATTTGGGGGGGACCCTACTTTTATTGTGTAATTATTAATATTTATAAAATAATTATAAAAAAGAGCCTGAGGGGACCTCCACATTGGATCCCCAACCACGGTAAAGCTGCCAGCTGTGGTTTTCAGGCTACAGCCGTCTGCTTTACCCTAGCTGGCTATCAAAAATGGGGGGACCCAACGTCATTTTTTTTTTTAACTATTTTTTAAATAGAAAAAATTAATGGGCTTCCCTGTATTTTGATTGCCAACCAAGGTAACGGCAGGCAGATGGGGGTGGCAACCCATAGCTGTCTGCTTTATCTGCGCTGAGAATCAAAAATACCGCGGCGCGCTACGTCATTTTTTTAAAGATTTATTTTTACAGCACTGTGATGTCCAGCAATCAAAATACAGGGAAGCCCATTTTATTTTTAGTTATTTAAATAAATAATTAAAAAAAATATATATGGGCTCCCGCTGCATTTTTTGTATTGCTAGCTAAGGGTAATCCAAGCAGCTACTGGCTGCTAAACCCCACTGCTTGGTGTTACCTTCACTGGCAATGGAAAATCCAGGGAAGCATTTTTTATTTTTTTTGCCAAAAAACTACAAAAAAAGGACGTGAGCTTCGCCATATTTTTGTATGCTAGCCAGGTATAGAAGGCAGGTGCTTGAAGAGTTGGATACAGCGCCAGAAGATGGCGCTTCTATGAAAATGCCATTTTCTGAGGTGGCTGCAGACTGCAATTCGCAGCAGTGGGGCCCAGAAAGCTCAGGCCAACCTGTGCTGCGGATTCCAATCCCCAGCTGCCTAGTTGTACCTGGCTGGACACAAAAATGGGGCGAAGCCTACGTCATTTGTTTTCTAATTATTTCATGAAATTCATGAAATAATAAAAAAAGGGCTTCCCTTTATTTTTGGTTCCCAGCCGGGTACAAATAGGCAACTGGGGGTTGGGGGCAGCCGTACCTGCCTGCTATACCTGGCTAGCATACAAAAATATGGCGAAGCCCACATAATTTTTTCAGGGGGCAAAAAACTTCTGCATACAGTCCTGGATGGAGTATGCTGAGCCTTGTAGTTCTGCAGCTGCTGTCTGTCTGTATGGAGAAGAGCAGACAGCAGCTGCAGAACTACAAGGCTCAGCATACTCCATCCAGGACTGTATGCAGAATTTTTTTGCCCACCAAAAAAATGACGTGGGCTTCGCCATATTTTTGTATGCTAGCCAGGTACAGCAGGCAGCCACGGGCTGCCTCCAACACCCAGTTGCCTATTTGTACCCGGCTGGGAACCAAAAATATAGGGAAGCCCGTTTTTTTTTAATTATTTCACTTATTTCATGAAATAATTAAAAAACAAATGACGTGGGCTTCGCCCCATTTTTGTGTCCAGCCGGGTACAACTAGACAGCTGGGGATTGGAATCCGCAGCACAGGTTAACCCGAGGTTTCTGGGCGCCTCTGCTGCGGATTTCAGTCCGCAGCCGTCCCAGAAAATGGCGCTCTCATAGAAGCGCCATCATCTGGCGCTGTATCCAACTCTTCCAACAGCCCTGGAGCCGGGTGGCTTGTTGGGTAATCATGAGTTAATACTGGCTTTGTTTTACTAGCCAGTATTAAGCCAGAGATTCTTAATGTCAGGCACGTTTGACCCGGCCATTAAGAATCTCCAATAAAGGGTTAAAAAAAACACCACACAGAGAAAAAATACTTTAATAGAAATAAATACACAGACACATTAGAGACTCCATCTTTATTACCCCCTGTCAGCCCTCCACGATCCTGCTCTTCTGTCTTCTTTCTTTCTAGTGTAGTAGTAGTGACGATTGTAGTGTGGAAGGATGAGGTTCACCAGCTCATCACTTGGGGCTGGGGAACCTCATCCTCACTACAATCCTCACTACAATCGGGAAGCAGCGTGCAGCCTTCACTCCGTGAGTGATCAGTGCTGGCTGTCAGCGGTAACAGCGGTAACGCTGACAGACGCATTACCATAGCAACGGTGCTCTCGGAGCCGCGGTTAGCGGTGACGTCACCGCTAACTGCGTTGCTATGGCAACGGTGATCTCCGTTAATGACCGGCTGTGTCAGCCGGTCCCTAACGGAACGGGGAGTCGACCGTGTGCTAGAGCATGTCGCCGGTACACGGCGATACACATATGTGCACCGTGTACCGGAGAGATGCACTCGCAGGTCCTACATGACGCGTCATAGTCATGTGACCAGTCTGTAGCCAATGAGATAATAGCCACGTGACTGGTCACATGGCTATTTTGACGTCACGATAGGTCCTGCATCTCTGCTGGCAGTGCAGGTCACCGGGAGGATTAAGCGATCATCGGATGGAATAGCGGCAGGAGACAGAGTGCAGAAGGGATCGCGGGGACCGGTAAGTGTTATGGCAATGTTTATTAACTGTTTGTGTACATTTATAATGCATTTTTATGTGTTTGTGATTGCCTCCCATTATAGCCTATACGTTCGAGTTTGGTTCGTCGAACGTTCGACGAACCGAACTCGAACGGGACCCCCGTTCGACGAACCGGCCTCGAGCCGAACCGGGACCGGTTCGCTCATCTCTAGTCATATACTGTATTTTTCCTAAAATAAGCCCTCCCCAAAAATAAGCCCTAGCAGGGATTTTAAGCATTTTCGGAGCAAGGCTTAAATATAAGCCCTTCCCCGAAAATAAGCCTTAGTCGCGGATCAATAATGAAGTGTTCATGCAGCTAAAAAAGTTAAAGGTACTGCAGGACACTTCATTATAGAAAGCGGACACCCTGCAATGGCACTCACCAGAGGCTGAGCGGTAGGACCTGTAGAGATTGCACCCCTGCACACATCACATCACACACACAATCACACATCACATCACACACACAATCACCCTTCAGATCGCTTACACAAACTCACCACATCCAGCGATACCGATTCTGAGAAGCCGTGCGGTGGAGCACAAGGACCTGGGACACGTGACTTCCTCCCATCCCTGTGGCCGGGGTAAATACTAGAATGTACGGGCTCCTGACAGGTATAACCTAATGGACGCACTCTGTACCGCTGGATGGATGGAGTGTCTGTGTGTGTGTGTGTGTGTGTGTGTGTGTGTGTGTGATATCTGCTATGTGTGTATGAGTGTCTGTGTTATGAGTATGTGTGTTTGTACGTCCAGCAGTAGGAGGCTGCGTGCAGCATATTTGCTGGCAGCGGCTGCCGGAGATTACAGGGAGGACTTCGGAGTCACTCAGCCGTCCGGAGTCTGGTAAATATGAGTCTCCTGGGAAGGGGGGGTGTCTGTCTTTTTGGGGGGGTAAACTTCCTCCCAACCGTGTTTCTCCAAGAATAAGACCTCCTCCAAAAATAAGCCCTAGTGCTTATTTTGGAGGCAAAAAAAAGTATAATACAGTGTCTTATTTTTGGAAAAACACGGTAGGTATTCTTTGATTCTACATTTTAATTTTCTTTTGGTTGAACCTACATATTTGACATCTCCGACATTACAAAAAACAATCTAGACCACAAAGTCAGTGTTGCAGTTCAGGAAGCTCTGGATTTTGTATTAATTACTTTGATCAAAGTCGTCAAAATCATATTTATTTTTTTTTACCGAAAAAGAGCATGTTTTATGTGGGACAGAACCGCACCTAAAATATCCTCTTGTGCTCAACCACGTTTTTCTAGAACAGGCTTGATCATGTATTTTAATGAGACTGGGTGAGAGAAATTGTCCTAATGTCGGTGCTTTTCTAGAAACAACTCTAATACATTGTTTAAGATGGAATTGATAGAAGGATCTTCCTTAAGAAAATGGAGATTTTTATGAACAATATCAGAAATGACTGTGAAGGAGTTACTATAAGTAAGAACTAAAGTTGAAATATCAGATTTGGATGATTTTTTTTGAAGAATGTGACCCATTAATTAATGTTGATCTACTTTTTTGGGAAACTATATTTTTTGCACATTTTAAAGACCAAAGTGGATCATTTCTGTTTAAAAGGCGCTGTTCAATATTTACTGACTCCATCTGAAAAAGTTCCTGACTGATACAATTTTATTTTGGCTCTGATGAGCTCTCCCACTGGAATGGATTTAATGGTATGGGCAGGATGAAAACTGTGTGCGTTTAGCATCGTATTACCAGATGTAATTTTGAAAAGTATTTTACTGGTAATTCATGATAACCAGAAAGCTCTAAGTCCAAAAATTGACTTGTATTGGAATGAGCTGTATATGTAAATCGCAAATGGAAATCATTGGTATTTAAATATAGCATAAAAGATGGTATAAGATCAAAAGGGTTTAAAAGAGGGTTTAGACTTCCCTAAACTTTAGAGCAGGATTTTAATTTGACTGAAGGGGAAGAAATAATGTCTCACCGCAAAAGGAAAAAAAAAAATGCTTGAGCACAGGAGTCTGTTTATTCAGGTAAATCAGCATTTTATGGTGATTTGCTTGGAAAAATCATTTTTATTTCATACATCTGTTCCAAGATGGCCAGTATTTCTTTGTTCTACATTATTTTCCCTCCATGGATATAAAGAAGTTATAGTATACATTATCACAACGATGCCGACAATTCGCTGATAATGTCCTCAATTTTGCAAATATGGATGCCTTAATATCCAGAGGTTGTGTTGCATTAGTTATAATAGTAATCTTTATTAATAATCTAGTTTATTAATAATTTTAATAATTTAGTTTAAGGTATGTGGATGATTTATGGCATTCTGTCTTTATGATGTTTAATGTCTTGAATCATCTGTTTTCTTTTTGCAGAAAGAAAGATTACAATGCAGATTTCTGTGGTTCAAGCGAAGGTTGAAAAGCCATTGAAATAGTTTTCCATTATAAAGTTACGCATAGCACAATATTTATGGTGTTCCCGGTTAGGTACAATGTAGACACAATGTGACTTTCTTATGCCTTAATGTAGAACTCCGGTGTCACACACCTCTTTGAATCCAGTTATGCTTAGGATAATGGATTAATTAAAAGGGGAAAGATGATGTGGAAAGTCACCTATTTTTCAAATTTTTTTAATAAGTTTTTCTTTTAAGTTTTCTTTATATTTTTATCTCTAACGGAGGATACAGCAGACATACATATATCTCATGATTACTCTGATGTAACAAGAAATTATTGTTTCTAGTGTTCTTCCATGTGTAACGAGGATGATCGAGAAAGGAGTAGAAACATCAGTTCCCACTTTCTTAGCTCAAGAGGCTAGTTATACTGTAGATATAGAACAGCTAGGCCCCCCTTCAGTCTTTTACAGTCCCCAACTAGGCAGTCAGAGAAGGGTGAGTACATCAGACTCTGATCAACAGACTGTGTCAAGGGGGGCAAAGGCTTAGCATTGCTCATCTAATGGACATCAAAAAGAAAAGAGTTGCAGTTTAACTATTAGAGGCTGATGGGTTAGGGAACTATGGTAAGGTCAGAAGGTTAATAAAGTATTTAGGGTGGACTGTTGAGGGGGGGCATTGGATCAAATAATTAATTACCCTTGAGCCATAGGGGGCTGTGGGAAACCACTGATGAAACGTATTATTTCACCTTACATATAGATATATTATCATGTAATACACATTAAATATGGCTGCCATTTCCTGTTCTCCATACTCTGCTTTGGTATGCAAAGAATATCCAGATGGAAGAAGAATCACCATATAAGGGATAAGACCCACTGTCCAACCTAAAAGACCACCCCACTGATGACCTCATGGAACCAAACCATTGATGAACTTGTAAGGGGTGGGCAGACCCCTTACAAAGAGGTGCAGTGTTTCCCCCTGAAGATACCCCCGCTGGGGTAGACAAAGCTGTTGATGTATTATGTTGATGTTTTATTGTAATTGCACTGTTTTAGTGGGTTTCCCCTGGAGCCCGGGTGGGACGGCTGTCCCCAGAGAAACTGTGCAGGAGGGAGGAGGAGCCTGCAGCTTAGGGGGGAAGGGAGAGAAGTGTGTGTGTGTGAGAGAGGCAGTTGATTCCGGGCCTGGGGAGAAGGAACAGCCAGGGGCAGAGTGTGGAGCTGAGTGGGCAGAAAGAAAGAAAGAAAGAAGGGAAGAAGAGAAGAAGTGTCCTCAAGGGTGAAGCAGAATTGGTGTGGGTCCAGTCTGTGATAGCCGGAGTGGGAGCCAGGTGAAGTGTAGTAGCCGGGCACATCCCCACTAGAGGAGACAACAAGGAAAGATTTCCCCTGACAGGAATTGTGACCGTGCGCTACAAAATCCGTGCATTGAGCTGTCTGTGAAACTCTGTGCAATAAAGATGTCGTTTGGTTTATCTGATCCCTGCCTGAAGAGTCTTCCTGCGGCTGAAAGTATGCTCTTTTCCACCACACTCTGCCCCACAGAACAATCCCCTGTCCCAGTAGTGACGGCGGAGCCGGGAGTTAGCCTGATAGAAAAAGGGGCCACGACTACAATCCCCGAGGCACCCCTGGCACCCCGTTACATGTGGCGTAGTCGGCAGGATCCGGATTATTGGCGAAGGGTCCCGATCCCATGGTGGGAAGAAGAAGTGGTGCCTAAGGCGTTGGACCGGGCACAAGATGGCGTCAAGATGGCCGCCGTCTTCATGGACACAGTGAGCGCGCGAAGAATTGGCGCCAAAACAAGAGCCTGGGGCTGGCCGGTGAAGAAAAAGAAGTGTGGAGTGCGCCGCTCAAAGAGAGGAGGTGCTGGCCCCAGGACGATGCTGATGAAGATATGTGAAGTGGGCGGCGTTACTGGAAAAAAGAAGAGCCGCCTTGGCCGGGTCGATGTGATGTGCGAGACTGGGGGTGGAGTATACCCAAGAGCGGGAAAAGAAGGCCCGCCTCCACCTTCTCCAGCATCTCCACTGTCCCCGGCGCCATTGCAAGAAGCCACAGCACAGAGACTGACTTCGAGCAAAATGGAGACTCCGAGAAGACAGCATGCTGCAGTGGGCGCGCTGGTGGCAACCAGCCTGGGCAGAGGACGCCCGAAGCAGACTGCGGCCGCGGAAGGACTTACCCTTGCCCTACCGGCTGTGCCAGAAGGACCGGAGCGGCCCACAAAAGTATCCTGGGTCACTACCTGGGACGCCGCGACCGGTGAGACCTCGACTGAAGTCCAGGCCACCTACAAGGCACAGCTACATCCAGGAAACAAAGTCCTGGGAACTCCACACCAGTGTCCGGAGGTATTCCCGCCAGTCGAGGTGGGGTCTCCAACCCACACAACAGTTCCGGCCCCGGAAGAGCGACATGCCCGGGAGCTAGAAGAGGACGAGTGGGGATTCTTTTGGGAGCCGGTGAAGCCGATGCCCCTGACTCAGCGAAAGTCCCCATCGCCTGAACCCGATCCGGTACAGGAGAGGTTACTGGCTGAGACCGTGGCCCGCGAGATGATGGCCGGTCCCCTTAGCGACGAGTTTGAACGGCAGTGCACCGTTGGCACCGTAGTCAAATTTAACCAGAAGGAGGGCTATGGATTCATTGAGGATGAAGAGACCGGAGGTAATGGACATGTTCGTGTTGAATACCGGCATTGTTAAAGAGCCGGAGAAGTTCCACAGTTTGCAACCATGTTTAAGCTACGAGCCCGGAAGGAGCCTGATGCTGGACTGAGCCAGGGGCTCCCTCCGTGTTGTTAAGGAAGACTTTGTTGTTTGTACTCCTACCTTCAAAGACCGGGAGTGCTGTGAAAACCTCCGGGCAGAAGACCAGCCAAGACCGGGAGTGCTGTAACGGCCTCCGGGCACACTGTCTACAAAGACCAGGAGCTCCCAGGAGGGACTCCGGGCGCAGAACTTGTGCGCTCAGGGGTTGACTTTGTTTATGAAGGTTTTAAAGTTTTATCCAAAGTTTGCCTTGCTGCTAACTTGTGCTTTACAGGTTCGAGCCTTGCCGGGAGACTTAGGCAGAAAGAGGGGAGGAATGTAAGGGGTGGGCAGACCCCTTACAAAGAGGTGCAGTGTTTCCCCCTGAAGATACCCCCGCTGGGGTAGACAAGGCTGTTGATGTATTATGTTGATGTTTTATTGTAATTGCACTGTTTTAGTGGGTTTCCCCTGGAGCCCGGGTGGGACGGCTGTCCCCATAGAAACTGTGCAGGAGGGAGGAGGAGCCGGCAGCTTAGGGGGGAAGGGAGAGAAGTGTGTGTGTGTGAGAGAGGCAGTTGATTCCGGGACGGGGGAGAAGGAACAGCCAGGGGCAGAGTGTGGAGCTGAGTGGGCAGAAAGAAAGAAAGAAAGAAGGGAAGAAGAGAAGAAGTGTCCTCAAGGGTGAAGCAGAATTGGTGTGGGTCCAGTCTGTGATAGCCGGAGTGGGAGCCAGGTGAAGTGTAGTAGCCGGGCACATCCCCACTAGAGGAGACAACAAGGAAAGATTTCCCCTGACAGGAATTGTGACCGTGCACTACAAAATCCGTGCATTGAGCTGTCTGTGAAACTCTGTGCAATAAAGATGTCGTTTGGTTTATCTGATCCCTGCCTGAAGAGTCTTCCTGCGGCTGAAAGTATGCTCTTTTCCACCACACTCTGCCCCACAGAACAATCCCCTGTCCCAGTAGTGACGGCGGAGCCGGGAGTTAGCCTGATAGAAAAAGGGGCCACGACTACAATCCCCGAGGCACCCCTGGCACCCCGTTACAAACTCACAGATCCGCCAACGATGATGCCCACCATCAACCCATGGACTAAGCCATTATTCAACTCACCGGCCAATAGGCATATCCGAACATGCCTACTACAGAGATGACCACATCCCATACCCTAGATTATATAATTAACAGCTATGACAAATAAAGCACTCACTTGGAGCCGACCTCTGATCAAGGAGAGATTCACATCCGACTATGTATTTGGTGACAATTCTTTGAAGCATGCACTTGATCCACACTAATTAGGTCAGGAGCAGGAAACTGGTGAACATTACAGAGTATTCACCCTAACATATGTTTTTATCATTGTTGATGATTCATCCAGCAATTTTGATTCCTTCTCCTTCTTTAGCAAGACCAGTCTTCCTGAAAATAGTTTCTGCATATAAATTGAAAAGAAATAGTGACAGGATGCAGTCTTGTCTGATGCCTTGCTCTTCTTTGAACTATGTCAATTCACCGTTTTCCATTCGAACTGTTGCTTCTAGGTCGATGTAAAGGTTCCTGATGAGGCTGATGAAATTGTTTTACACACCCATATCCTTCATGGTATTCCAAAGTTTCTGGTGATCATCAGTCAAAGGCTTTTCTGTAGTCAATGAAGCAAAAATAGAGCTCTTTGTTATGTTCTTTGGCCTTTCACATCATCCATCTAATGTTAGCAATTACATATCTTGTTCCTCTGCCTTTTCTGAATCTTGCTTGCTCCTTTGGCAGCTCTTTGTCAAAGTAAAGCTGTAACCTTCTTTGTAGGATCTTCAATAGTATTTTGCTGGCATGAGGTATGAGTGCAATAATCTGATAGTTTCCACAGTCAGTAGCATCTCCCTTTTTTGGAACAGGAATAAACACTGATTTTTTTCCATTCCTTGGGCCACTTACCATATATGCTGACACAGTCATGTGATGACATAATCTGCTGCTTAACCCCTTTACCCCTGGGCAATTTTATGATTTTCATTTTCGTTTTTCCTCCTCTTCTTTTGAGAGCCATAACTCTTTTATTTTTCTGTCAATATTGCCATATGACGGCTTATTTTTTGTGGGATAAGTTGTACTTTTTAATAAAATCAGTATTTTTACCATATAGTGTACTAGGAAATTGGAATAAAATTCCAAATACTGTGAAATTGCTGCAATTGCATAATTGTATTGGGGGTCTTTTATTTATAGTGTTCACTATATAATAAACCTGATGTAGGAATATGATACCTCGCGTCAGTATGAGTTCATAGATACCAAACATGTATACTTTAACTTTTATCTAAGGAGGAAAAAAATTCAAACGTGTGTCCAAAAAAAGAGTAGCGCTTTTGTCGTCATTTTCCGAGACTCATAGCGTTCTCATTTTTTGGGATCTGGGGTTCAATAATGGCATAGTTTTTGCATCTTGAGTTGACATTTTAAATTATACAATTTTTGTGCAGATGCTAAGTTTTGATTGGCTGTTATTGCATTTTTAAAACATTTTGTGGCAACCAAAAAACATAACTTTGGCGTTTGGAATTTTTCTCTTTTTGCCAGATTTATTGATTTTATATTTTGATAGATCAGGCATTTCTGAACATGGCTATACCACATATCTGTATATTGTTTTTTGTTTTTTTTTTTTTACTTTTATTTTCAATGGGGCGAAAGGGGGGGATTTGAACTTTTAGGGTTTTTTTATTTTTTCATATTTTTTTAAAAAACTTTTTTTTTACATATTTTATTTAATTTACTAGTCCCCCTAGGGGACTTTATGCCTACGCACTCCGATTGCCTGTGCATTTCTCCTGATCAGAGCAGCATTGCTCTGATCAGGAGAAATGCTGCTTTCCTGTTAGTGCCAGGGCTCTGTCGGCCACAGTAAGTGAGTCATGTTAGCGTCAGGGGTCATCAGCTGACCCCACGCTACCAAGGCAACACCAAAGCACCCTGATGGCATCGGAGAACAGCACAATCCCCGCCTCAGCCATTTAAATCACGCTCTCAGTATTTGACAGCACAATCTTCCTGCCACCTGCACCTGTTAGCCACACATCTCTGTTGATCTAATCAGCAGAGATGTGCGAGAATTACTGGTGAGCTCCCCGCGAGAGAACATGGTAACCGAAGGGAGGCGACTACGGATAAACAGTTACATCCTTGATCGTAAAAGGGTTAAGAAGACTTTATTAGAATATTGTAACATCCAGGCACTTGTTTTTTTGACAGAAGCTTTATTGCAGCAATGACTTTGTCTTTTAAGATGTTCAGTTCACTATCATTTCTAGTCTTTATTTCTTCCCGTATCACTGAGTCATTCTTGTAGAGGTGCTCCATTTATTCTTTCCATTTGTCCTAGATCTGTTCTGGCTCAGTTACTTTGTTCTTGTTGGCGCCTTTCATCATTCCCACTCTTCGTTGAAACTTTTGTCGTATTTCTTTGATCTTTTGCTATTGCTTCCTGGTCTTGCCCTTCAGATGTTCGTTTTCTGTCTCTGTACATATCTTTTGGTAATAAAGTTGTTTGTCTGCTCAAGTGGCTCTCTTTATTCTTTTACTGATGTCAGCGACCTACTTGTTACTGTTTGCTTTTGCATTCGCCTTTCTTCGATGATCTTTAGGTTCTCTTCTGTTGACCATGACTGCTAGAGTCTCTTCCGCTTCTTATTTATTGTTTTTCTGGATTCCTCAGTAACAGTAGTCTTTATATGTGTCCAGAATTTTTCAGGATTTCTTTTATCCATGTCCAGAGATATAAATCAGTTGTGCAGACTGTTCAAAAAAAACCTCAGATATGTTGGTCAAATCGATGTTGGAAACAAACTGTTGTCTAGTTCGTTTGCATGGCTTTAATCTTTCCTGTCAAAAATTCCTGATCATTTGCACAATCAACTCCTTGCCTTGGTTTTGCGGTAATGAATGACAACCTCCATGTTTGCTAAACACATATGTAGTCAATCTGATTCTTACAGGCCCCATTCTTTGATGTCCCTGTGTAAAGTATTTGTTTGTAATTTTGGAAGAAGATGTTCATGATGAACAATTGATTTGTCATGCAAAAGTCAATGAATCGTCCTCCAGCCTCGTTTCGTTCACCAAGTCCAAAGTTTCCTATGACAAATTCATGTTTGCTATGGCCCACTTTGGTATTCAAGTCTCCCATGATAATGAGTATGTCTTGTTTTGGTGTCTTGTCAATTTCTTCTTTAATAAGACCATAGTCCTCTTTCTCGGCATCTGTTGTTGGTGCGTAGACTTGTATAACTGTGACATGGGTTGGTGCTCCTTGTAGTCATATTGAGAAGACTTACTAGCTCAAAAGTCACTTCAGGGCACTGATTTGACTATAGTGCTGTTATGACAGTATTTCAGAATCTGGGACCCCACTTTCAATTTTGAAGTAAAAAAAAAAATGCATTTAGCGTTTAGCTGTATAAGGAAAAATGTAGGGCATTTTATAACAAAGCAAGCCACAAAAGTGCATAAAAATAAATACACTATGTGCAGCATTATTAGGCAAGTTGTATTTTTGAGGATTTTCTTTATTATTGATCAACAACTATGTTCTCAATCAACCCAAAAGACTCATAAATATCAAAGCTTAATATTTTTGTAAGTTGGAGTGTTTTGGTTTTTTTTTAGATTTGGCTATCTTAGGAGGATATCTGTTTGTGCAGGTAACTATTACTGTGCAGAATTATTAGGCAACGTAATAAAAAACAAATATATTCCCATCTCACTTGTTTATTTTCACCAGGTAAACCAATATAACTGCATACAATTTAGATATAAACATTTCTGACATGCAAAAACAAACCCCAAAAAAATTAGTGACCAATATAGCCACCTTTCTTTATGATGACACTCAACAGCCTACCATCCATAGATTGTGTCAGTTGCTTGATCTGTTTACGATCAACATTGCGTGCAGCAGCCTCCACAGCCTCCCAGACACTGTTATGAGAGGTGCACTGTTTTCCCTCCCTGTAGATCTTACATTTTATGAGGGACCACAGGTTCTCTATGGGGTTCAGATCAGGAGAACAAGGGGGCCATGTCATTATTTTTTCATCTTTTAGACTTTTACTGGCCAGCCACACTGTGGAGTAGTTGGATGCATGTGATGGAGCATTGTCCTGCATGAAAATCATGTTCTTGAATGATACTGACTTCTTTCTGTGCCACTGCTTGAAGAAGTTGTTTCCAGAAACTGGCAGTAGGTCTGGGAGTTGAGCTTCACTCCATCCTCAACCCGAAAAGGTCCCACAAGTTCATCTTTGATGATACCAGCCCATACCAGTACCCCACCTCCACCTTGCTGGCTTCTGAGTCGGAGTGGAGCTCTCTGCCCTTTACTGATCCAGCCTCTGGCCAATCCATCTAGCCCATCAAGAGTCACTCTCATTTCATCAGTTCATAAAACGTTTGAAAAGTCAGTCTTAAGATATTTCTTGGCCCAGTCTTAAAGTTTTATCTTATGTTTCTTGTTCAAAGGTGGTCATTTTTCAGCCTTCTTTACCTTGGCCATGTCCCTGAGTATAGCACATCTTGTGCTTTTTGATACTCCAGTAACGTTGGAGCTCAGAAATATGGCCAAACTGGTGGCAATGGCATCTTGTCAGCTTCACACTTGATTTTCCTGAATTCATGGGTAGTTATTTTGCGCCTTTTTTGCCCAACACTCTTCCTGCGACCCTGTTGGCTATTTGCCATGAAACACTTGATTGTTTGGTGATCACGCTTCAAACAGTTGGCAATTTCAAGACTGCTGCATCCCTCTGCAAGACATCTCACAATTTTGGACTTTTCAGAGCCAGTCACATCTCTCTTCTGACCCATTTTGCGAAAAGAAAGGAAGTTGCCTAATAGTTAAGTACACCTTATATAGGGTGTTGATGTCATTACATCCCACCCTCCTCATTGCAGAGATGCACATCACCCGATTTACTTAATTGGTAGTTGGCTCTCAAGCCTATACAGCTTGGAGTAGGACAACATGCATAAAAATTATCATGTGATCAAAATACTCATTTGCCTAATAATTCTGCACACAGTGTATTAACCAAACACATTTTAGGTATTGGTTCTTTAATGTTAGGAATCATTGTTACTTGGAATTATGTACTTCTTTAATATTTAGGGGCTTGGTTTTAAACTTTTATGATATGCTAATTATGTTGGTGATGATTTTTATCTTTATTTTTATGAGTGGTATGTATGTTTCACTGTTTAATCTCAGTTTTAATGTTGTTATGTAGGCTTGATAAAAACCTACATCAGGACAAAATGTAGCAATGATGCATTAGGCAAAATGAATTTTTCTTGATTTTTCCTTGCTATTTTTTTAAAATTATATATTATATTTTAATTAGATGGACTTTGGGAATTAGTATCCTGCTGCTGGCTGCCATACATGTATTTGCACCTTTTGGATTGACTATGCATCTCTGTGTTTGAAACCCATTTTCTGAAAACACAAGTACGAGGACTAAAACAGTTTATTTTACCAACCCCATATAGCTAAAGCTCTCATAGAGTATTCAGGTGCTGTGTATTTACCAGAAGGTATAACAACGTCCTCAAGGGTAATCTATTTTTTCACCCAGTAACAACAATGATAGTTAATGAAGTTAAAAAAGCACTAGATAAGAACAAATCATTTGGGACTGAAGTTATTAGTACATCTTTGTGTTACATGTTGATTGCATAAGTTTAAATTGAGATGGAGCAACTAATAGCAATGTATCTATTTTAGCTCCATAGTGGTATTATTCCTCCAACAGTTCCAACATTGCAGGAAACACGACGGATAAAAACAATTGCAAAACAAATTCTGCACTTGTCTTTGCCAATCGTGCTATTGCTGCACCAATGATACTTAGAGAAGGCAGATTATTAGATATGGACTCCAGCATAGTCCTGGCCACATTTTTATTCCTGATGAGACACAAAACATCTTGCAAATGCATAAGCAATATTGAGAAAAACCTGAGGCACAACTCACACTGGTAGCTTTGCTTTAGTATACTTGGTGACAGATGTCTGCAGAAGATTTCCCTGCCTGCGAGTTCCCAGTTACAGATTTGTTAGAGTAAAATACTCTTTCTGACTGAGATGAATATGAAAAGTATTGAGATAAGTGCAAATACGTACAATACAAGTACAAAAGAATTTGGTCTCTAGAAATACAGTACATATGCAATTTCTACTAAAATGTAGGCGACTTTATATATATATATATATATATATATATATATTTATACAGTATATATAAAAATATATACCATATTTTTCAGACTATAAGACGCACCGGACCATAAGACGCACCTTGGTTTTAGAGGAGGAAAATAGGAAAATAAAATTTTAAGCAAAAAATGGGGTCATGACACACTGCTATGGGGCGAGGATCTGCTGCTGACACTGTTCTTGGGGTAATGTCCCCAAATTCTCTACTAATGTACCCCATCCTGGTAATGATCCTCCTGCCTTGTATATACAGTATATGTCCCTCATCCTGGTATAGCCCCCATCCTGCTATATACTGTCATCCTGGCATATGGCCGCATCCTGCTATATACTGGCATATGGCCACATCCTGCTATATAACCCATCCTGGCATATGGCCCCATCCTGCTATATACCTCCATCCTGCTATATACCTCCATCCTGCTATATACCTCCATCCTGCTATATACCCCCATCCTGCTATATACCCCCATCCTGCTATATACCCCCATCCTGCTATATACCCCCATCCTGCTCATATACCCCCATCCTGCTGATAATATACCCCCATCCTGCTCATATACCCCCATCCTGCTAATAATATACCCCCATCCTGCCCATAATATACCCCATCTTGCTCATAATATACCCCATTCTGCTCATAATATACCCCCATCCTGCAATATGCCCTCATCCTGTTATACACCCCCATCCTGCTATATACCCCCATCCTGGTACACGGCCCGCATCTTGTGGCACATAAAAAAAATAAACGTTCATACTCCCCTTACCTCACTCCCTGCAGCATCGCTCCTCCTCCGTCTGTGTCAGCAGCATGGCCGCTTACCTGTGTGGAGCCAGCCACGATCCCTGGAGCATCACAATGTCCTCCTGTCTGTGTCGGTGGCGGCTGCATGTGGACACGTGTGCACAGCGATGACGTCATCCCTTTGAGCAACACTAGTCTTCACACAGCCGCCGCCGGCATAGACAGGAGGAAGTCGCAGTGCTACAGGGATCGTGGCCGGTGATTATACTGATTCACTGCACCCCGCGCTGATGATGATGCGCGGGGGACAGTGAATACAGCCGCACATGATCACTCCAGGCTGTAGTTGCCAGTAGTGATCATGCAGGTAGGCTGTTTAATATGCGCGCATTCCCCGCCCATCACCCCGTTCACCTGTCAGCGCCGGCTTCAGCGCTGAGAGATGATGGCCGGGATGATGGGCGTGCATATTAATTGAGCGGGTCCACGTGGTAACGGCAGGCTGCTACAGCCTGCTCGTGCCGCTGATGACCCGCTCCGCCGCAGCACCCTCATTCCCCGCAGCCCTACATTTAGACTATAAGACGCACCCCCCACTTTCCCCCAAAATTTGGGGGGAAAAAAGTGCGTCTTATAGTCCGAAAAATCCGGTGTGTGTGTGTGTGTGTATATATATATATATATATATATATATATATATATATATATATATATATATATATATATATATATATATTATATACTATATACTGTCTGGAAGTTGGAGTGGGGATTTTTACATTTGGCTATCTTAGGAGGATATCTGTTTGTGAAGGTAACTAGTACTGTGCTGAATTATTAGGCAACGTAATAAAGAACAAATATATTACCATCTCACTTGTTTATTTTCACCAGGTAAACCAATATAACTGCACAAAATTTAGAAATAAACATTTCTGACATGCAAAAACAAAACCCTAAAAAATTAGAGACCAATATAGCCATCTTTCTTTATGATGACACTTATCAGCCTACCATCCATAGATTATGTCAGTTGCTTGATCTGTTTACGATCACCACAGCCTTCAAGATACTGATTCGAGAGGTGTACTGTTTCCCTCCCTGTATGTCTTACATTTTATGAGGGACCACAGGTTCTCTATGGGGTTCAGATCAGGTGAACAAGGGGGCCATGTCATTATTTTTTCATCTTTTAGACCTTCACTGGCCAGCCACACTGTGGAGTAGTTGGATGCATGTAATGGAGCATTGTCCTGCGTGAAAATCATGTTTTTTTTAAAGATACCGACTTCTTCCTGTACCACTGCTTGAAGAAGTTGTCTTCCAGAAACTGGCAGTAGGTCTGGGAGTTGAGCTTCACTCCATCCTCAACCTAAAAAGGTCCCACAAGTTCATCTTGGATGATACCAGCCCATACCAGTACCCCACCTCCACCTTGCTGGCGTCTGAGTCAGAATGGAGTTCTCTGCCCTTTACTGATCCAGCCTCTGGCCCATCCATCTGGCCCATTAAAAGTCACTCTCATTGCATCAGTCCATAAAACCTTTGAAAAATCAGTCTTAAGCGGGCTTTACACGCTACGACATCGCTAATGCGGAGTCGTTGGGGTCACGGAATTCGTGACGCACATCTGGCCGCATTAGCGATGCCGTTGCGTGTGACACCGATAAGCGATTTTGCATCGTTGCAAAAACATGCAAAATCGCTAATCAGCGACACGGGGGTCCATTCTCAAATCTCGTTACTGCAGCAGTAACGAGGTTGTTCCTCGTTCCTGCGGCAGCACACATCGCTGCGTGTGACGCCGCAGGAACGAGGAAGCTCCCCTTACCTGCCTCCCGGCCGCTATGCGGAAGGAAGGAGGTGGGCGGGATGTTACGTCCCGCTCATCTCCGCCCCTCCGCTGCTATTGGGCGGCGGTTCAGTGACGTTTCAGTGACGTCGCTGTGACGCCGCACGGACCGCCCCCTTAGAAAGGAGGCGGTTCGCCGGTCACAGCGACGTCGCCAGACAGGTAAGTATGTGTGACGGCTGTGGGCGATGTTGTGCGGCACGGGCAGCGATATGCCCGTGTCGCGCAACAGATGGGGGCGGGTACCCAGACTAGCGATATCGGGACCGATATCGCAGTGTGTAAAGTAGCCTTTAAGATATGTCTTGGCTGAGTCTTGATGTTTGATCTTATGTTTCTTGTTCAAAGGTGGTCATTTTTCAGCCTTCCTTACCTTGGCCATGTCCCTGAGTATGGCAACCTTGTTCTTTTTGATACTCCAGTAACGTTGCAGCACTGAAATATGGCCAAACTGGTGACAAATGGCTTCTTCGCAGCTTCACGCTTAATTTTCCTCAATTCATGGGCAGTTATTTTGTGCCTTTTTTGCCCAACACGCTTCTTGCAGAAGTAGGTGGACAGAAAATAATAACAATTTGCTCCAACGGATCCAGCATTTTGAGATTTCCAATACTTTTTTAAAATCTATTTTCTTTGATCTGTATTTAAATTATTTGCCATTATGGATTATCTGAATTATCTGAAAAGAAAACAGATTTGGGGAAGATTTATCTGTGAAAACTGGATCTCTGAAATTGACCTTAGCAACCAATCAGACTCCACCTTTCATTTTCTAAAGAGTCTGTGCAGAATTAAAAGAGGAATCTGATTGGTTGCTAAGGGCAACTGAGTCAGTTTTACTTTACACTGTCCACCTACTTTTGGACCACCCAGTATATATATATATATATATATTATATATATATTTATTTCCATTATTATTTTTTGCTCAAATCCGTAACATATGTGATTTTTATTCATGAACAAGCATCGGGGTGCTCAGGCATGTGTGCCGCACCTGTACCAGCAGCCGGCGCTGCTCGGACACGGACCCGCTGCGTGGCTCGAGGGATCCTCCGGACCCAGGGGTCACGCGGACACGCCAAATGTAAAGGGGGACGTAGTTGTATGGCCTTGACCGTATTGGTTCATGACGCCACCCACAGTGTGTGGTGAAGTGGGACCTCATCACTGCTGTTGTGGGATACCCAGGGGAGATGTAATGACAGCCAGATGTTAACCCCTCCGTGGGTAGGGATGGTTGCCCCGGGGACCAGTGTCTCTGTGCAGGGTATGGCGATGGCAGGGGCCTGCGCTCCCGGACGTAACAGGGGATGTTTGATTACTCACAAGTAAATGAATCACACGAGTCTTTTGGTAAACCAAGGTGCTGGTGGCCGGCCGCCGCGGCCGGTTGTACTTTTTTCCCCTTCCCGGGCTGGTGGTCGCCGTCTCTTCCTCTGCACTGGTTGTAGTTGTATGTTTAGACTTCCCGGTGTGGAACATGGGAGTCCGCTCTTAGCTTGCTGTGTGCCTGAGGAGCCGTGCCCGCTGACGCTGACCCGTGGGATCTATGGGCCCTGGCGGTTGTCCTATCCCTATCTGTGTGTGGTTGCCTGCTTTTGGGACTTTGGTTGGGACAGGACCTGTAATCCTGCCCTTAATCGGTTGATTAGCTAGGCCGGTGGTTCCGGTCCTGGCTTCAGGGTCTGACTACCCCCTCTGTGCACGGTTTCCGGTCAGGTCTCCGGTATCGGTACTGGCGGGCTCCAACCCTGCTCCGGTCCTCCTCGGATCTGCCGAGCCATCTTCCCGTCTCCTGCTGAAGGAGACCATCGTCTGCCACCTAGCCAAGGTACCAGGGCTCCGACCCTGGCACCGTTCAACTTGAACTTCTCCTCTGCTGGAGGTACACCTAGCTCCAGCCCACACTCCTCTCAACTTGAACTGCAAACTTGTCTGTCCCAGACTGAACTGCTTGTTTTCCCACCCCGGGCTGTCTAGACCCCTAGGTGGGCGTTCCCTTACCACCTGGTCCCGCCCACTGGTGTGCCTGTCTTGCCCTGAGGGGGGGTGACTAGAGTTTCAGGTCAGCTGCATGTGACCTAGGTGAGGGATGGTGTTGTGCAAGGGCATAATGTGTGACTACCTGGTATTGCCAGGGCGTCACACATTCAAGCATACTCAGTACTCTACTGAGTATGCTTGAGTACCATGCTCGAGTGCTCTCAGGGCCGATTTTAGACTAATTGGAACCCTGTGCAAAATTTAAAGTGGAGCCCTCATTGGTGGAATATATCAGGATTAAGGATGTTAGAGTGCAGTCAGACTATGACGTATAACTCGGACTGCCTGTCAGCCTCCATTTTTTACAGGAGCAGCTTTTAATCATTTAATCATTTACAGGACCAATTACAATGGATCAGTAAATATGAAATACCATACTGCGATATCTGTTGTTTTTTTTTTCAAGCACCCATAGGCTTGAATGTGCAGGTCTAATCCAATTTACAGTAGAAACGAGTGCATGCTGCGATTTTTTTTTTTTTTTTTTTTCACATTCAAATTCGCAATGGAAAAAAGACAAAAAAACCCACTCATCTACACTGCCTCATTGAATACCATTGGTCCAAGTACACTTGGACCAAAAATATAGTCATGTGAATGACCCTAACAGTCAAATAATTTAAAACATGTTCAGAATTGCTTCTTTGTAAATCCTACCTCACAGCAGAATAAGAAGCAATGAAAAAATCCCCAAAAGTTCCCCAAACTTCCTTCTGGCTTCACTGCCAATGCTCCGATGTCCCGGTCATTATTCGCTTTACAGCTATAACATAAGGTACAGCCACAAGTGGCATGACTGGCAGAGACCACCGGAGCATCGGTGCTGGAGCCGCGGAGAGTTTATCATTTCTATGCTAATTTTTTTACATTTGCAGGAAACCCTTGTAGGGTCTGTTGACACACACAGTTTTTGCTGTGAACTGTTCTGCATTAAAAACCAGAGTGTTGGAAGGAAAAATGCTGGGCACAGTATGTGCATTTTATGTGTTTCTGCTTGTGTTTTTGCAGCCTATTGCATTTTTTTTATTCATTTGAATAGGAAAAAAATTCTACAAAAATTCTGAAAGAATTGACATGCAATAGATTTATAAAAAAAAAGTGTCTTTTGCTCTGTGTCTGTCTGGTGTACAGGCTTAGTGCACCATACTATACAATAATATATGTATAATATATAAAGCCCTGTTCACATTGCATTTTTGCAGTGCGTCTGGAGATTCTGCCTAAATCACACTAAAATATGATTCAGACAAATCCTGCATGGAATTCATTTGAACTCTATTCCTGTCATTATTAGTGATGAGCGAGTACCAAAAAGCTCGGGTGCTCGAGGCTCGGGCCGAGCATCCCAAGATACTCGTGTACTCGGCCCGAGCACCGAGCCCAATGTTATCCTATGGGAGACCCGAGTATTTTTCTGAAATGACCCCCGGCAGCATGTAGAAACCCTAAAAATGTCACAAAAGTCTCAGAAGAGTGCTCAAATGACATGGCAACAGCATGGGGAAGACCCCTTGAAGCATGTATCACTCAAAAGTCACAGCTGTGAACAATTTTGTCCGAGTTTTACGCCATTTTTACGGACTCACCAGAAAACCTTCCAAAATGACACCAAAATGAATTTTCATGGCGGAAATGTTAAGGGCACATACCCAATAGTGAGATAGAGCTGGTGTATGTTACTTTTTGAGATTAATACATGAAAGATTTTACGTAAAACATTGTGTGGCACTCCGATATCCAAAACGCACGTTTTGTGCTTTTTACTAGCGATGTCGGTCATTTTTTTTTTCATTCTATCTCCCGTCGGTCGGTCTCGCTCTGTCTGTCTCTCTCTGTCTTGTCTGTCCCCCTCTCACAGTCTGTCGGTCAGTCTCCCCCCTCTCTCTTACTTACCGTTCCCCCGATCACTGCTGCGGCGCTGCACAGCTGTTCACTAAACTCCGGCGGCTTTTCCTCTTTTGAAAATGCCGGCCGCTCATTAATCAATCTCGTATTCCCTGCTTTCCTGCTTTTCGGCGCCTATGATTGGTTGCAGTGAGACACGCCCCCACGCTGAGTGACAGGTGTCTCACTGCACCCAAACAGCAGCCGGTGGGTGTGAGTATACTGTGCAGTGAAATAAATAATTAAATAATTTAAAAAAACGGCGTGCGGTCCCCCCAATTTTAATACCAGCTAGATAAAGCCATACGGCTGAAGGCTGATATTCTCAGGATGGGGAGCTCCACGTTATGGGGAGCCTCCCAGCCTAACCATATCAGTCAGCAGCCGCCCAGAATTGCCGCATACATTAGATGCGACAGTTCTGGGACTGTACCCGGCTCTTCCCGATTTACCCTAGTGTGTTGGCAAATCGGGGTAATAAGGAGTTAATGGCAGCCCATAGCTGCCACTAAATCCTAGATTAATCATGTCAGGCATCTTCCCGAGATTCCTTCCATGATTAATCTGTAAATTACAGTTAAAAAACACACACACCCGAACAATCGTTTGTTAGTGTTTTTTATTTCTAATAAAGTCCCTCATCACCAATTTATTAACCCCGACAAACCCTCCATGTCCGGCGTACTCCATAGTCCTACAGCGTCGCATCCAGCTGTCCTGCATGAAGGTGACAGGAGCTGCAGAATACACCGCCGCTCCTGTCAGCTTCACACAGCAACTGAAGACAGCCGCGTGATCAGCTGAGCTGTCACTGATGTTACCTGGATCCAGCGGTGGATGCAGCGGTGGCCGCGGGTAACCTCAGTGACAGCTCAGCTCATTGCGCTACTCACCGCCGCTCCGGTCAGCTCCACGCAGCCACTGAGGTGAGTAGCGCAATCAGCTGAGCTGTCACTGAGGTTAATCGCGGCCACCGCTGGATCCAGCGGTGGCCGTGAGTTACCTGACTGACAGCAGCTGATCGCGCTACTCACCTCAGTTGCTGTGTGAAGCTGACAGGAGCGGCGGTGTATTCTGCAGCTCCTGTCACCTGCATGCAGCAGAGCTTGACGTGACACTGGAGGTCCGTGGATTAGGCCGGACATGGAGGGCTTTGTCGGGGTTAATAAATTGGTGATGAGGGACTTTGTTATTGTTTTTTATTTCTAATAAAGGATTTTTCGGGTGTGTGTGTTAACTGTAATTTACAGATTAATCATGGAAGGTATCTCGGGGAGACGCCTGACATGATTAATCTAGGATTTAGTGGCAGCTATGGGCTGCCATTAACTCCTTATTACCCCGATTTGCCAACACACTAGGGTAAATCGGGAAGAGCCGGGTACAGTCCCAGAACTGTCGCATCTAATGTATGCGGCAATTCTGGGCGGCTGCTGACTGATATTGTTAGGCTGGGGGGCTCCCCATAACGTGGGGCTCCCCATCCTGAGAATACCAGCCTTCAGCCGTATGGCTTTATCTGGCTGGTATTAAAATTGGGGGGACCGCACGCCGTTTTTTTTAATTATTTATTTATTTATTTTACTGCACAGTATAGACACGCCCACCGGGTGCTGTGATTGGGTGCAGTGAGACACCTGTCACTCAGCGTGGGGGCGTGTCTCACTGCAACCAATCATAGGCGCCTGTGGGTGGGGAAAGCAGGGAATATGAGATGGCTGTGTGCAGAGCACAGCGCGCCCGCCAGTATAAAGGCTCGGTCACGCTGTGCGGGCCGGCCAATCACTGCAATTCCACAACTAACAGGGCTGTGGCATTGCACTGGTTTGCCAGCCAATCCCTGCATGAGGGCTGGCTCTCAAAAGAGCGCCAACATGCAGGGATGAAGACCACGAGTACAGCACGAGTATCGCGAAATTACTCGGTCCCCGCCGAGTAGCCCGAGTAGAGTGATACTCGTGCGAGTACCGAGTAGCAACAAGCATACTCGCTCATCACTAGTCATTATAGCTAATGTCTCCATAGGGGATTCAGGCACAAACACACTGCAGAAGCACAATGTAAACAAGCCCTAATGTAAAATGCATACAATAGGCATAAAATGTGCTTAGAGTTGATCCCCATTATGATGATATTACAATAATTCAACCATAAATGTAGCACTTAAAAGATATATGCTTTACATGTCCATGCATCTATATATATAATTGCCTTATTCTGTCTGTCTGTCTGTCTTGCTCCAAAATTGTGTCGTTTCAGTGACAGTGTCATTACTAGAGATGAGCGAACCGGTCGCGGTTCGGCTCGAGGTCGGTTCGCCGAACGGAACTCGAACTGCATAGGAAACAATGGCAGGCAATCACAAACACATAAAAACACCTAGAAAACACCCTCAAAGGTGTCCAAAAGGTGACAAACAACTCACAGCACAACACAAACACATGGGAAAGTGACAAGGACATATACTCATGCAAAAACAAAAGAGCTGGACAAGGAAAAAGAGGAGGAGACACAGATATAGGCATGGCACGCCCTTCTAAAATCATGTAAAACACCGCAAGGTGACTCCAAGCGGAGTCTCCCTTTTTTCCAAAAATTGGGCCACACACACACACACCCACCCATTCAGTGGCAGCACTTGTGCCCTAGTTGTACACTTCACAGCTAGATTTGCATCAAGTACATTCAAAAATTCGCCATACTTAACCGTCCCCAGGATGACACCGGGGTAGGTAGCAAAGTCTTTGCTGAACCATGACTTGTTCATCTTGGCTTCTTTTAAAAACAATGTATGCAAGGGATACTCTAAGCGGAGTCTCCCTTTTTTCCAAAAATTGTGCCCCACACACACCCACCCATTCATTCTGTGGCAGCACTTGTGTCCCAGTTGTACACTTCACAGCTAAATTTGCATCAAGCACATTCCAAATCCACAAGCATTTACTCTCCCCAGTATGACACAGGGGTAGTAAATTCCTGGTGGATCCATGACTTGTTCATTTTGATGAACGTTAGTCTGTCCACATTGTCACTGCACAGACACGTGCGCTTATCTGTCAGCACACACCCAGCAGCACTGAAGACACGTTCAGAGACTACGCTGGCAGCTGGACACGACAAAATCTCCAAGGCGTAAGTGGAGAGCTCTGGCCATTTTTCTAGATTTGAAGCCCAAAATGAGAAAGGCTCCATTTGCAAAGTCATGGCATCGATGTTCATTTGGAGATACTCCTGTATCATCCTCTCAAGCCTTTGACTATGTGTCAGACTTTTTGTCTCTGGTGAAAACAACCTCCACTCAAAAATATTATGTATTGCAAAGTGTGCACAGTACCAACATTCCAAGCTGTACTATTGAAAAAATGAGATTTTTGGCAAAAAATTGCAATTTTTCGAGCCACCCCGCCAACGTCACGGCAAATCTCCTGGGGCAGTCCTAACACTAAAATATTTTTATTTAAAGTGTGCCATGTGGCCTCACATATGCAAAATTAGGACTGCACAGCACGTACCTTGTGCTTTTCAGTCACCGTCTCCATGACTGATTCATGGTTGTGGGCGGGACAGGCCCGAGCACATGCTGCTTAGAATAAATAGCCAGTGGACGGGGTTGGATGGCAAGTGTGAACAGCCACCAACCGCCAAAAATCAGGACAGATGGAAAAATAAACATGAGGTGCACTGCAAGATGAGAACCAACTGGGACCCTATATAACAAGAAAAAAAAAAACATGAATCAGTCATGGAGACGGTGACTGAAAAGCACAAGGTACGTGCTGTGCAGTCCTAATTTTGCATATGTGAGGCCACATGGCACACTTTAAATAAAAATATTTTAGTGTTAGGACTGCCCCAGGAGATTTGCCGTGACGTTGGCGGGGTGGCTCGAAAAATTGCAATTTTTTGCCAAAAATCTCATTTTTTCAATAGTACAGCTTGGAATGTTGGTACTGTGCACACTTTGCAATACATAATATTTTTGAGTGGAGGTTGTTTTTATGCTGTTTTTTCTTGTTATATAGGGTCCCAGTTGGTTCTCATCTTGCAGTGCACCTCATGTTTATTTTTCCATCTGTCCTGATTTTTGGCGGTTGGTGGCTGTTCACACTTGCCATCCAACCCCGTCCACTGGCTATTTATTCTAAGCAGCATGTGCTCGGGCCTGTCCCGCCCACAACCATGAATCAGTCATGGAGACGGTGACTGAAAAGCACAAGGTACGTGCTGTGCAGTCCTAATTTTGCATATGTGAGGCCACATGGCACACTTTAAATAAAAATATTTTAGTGTTAGGACTGCCCCAGGAGATTTGCCGTGACGTTGGCGGGGTGGCTCGAAAAATTGCAATTTTTTGCCAAAAATCTCATTTTTTCAATAGTACAGCTTGGAATGTTGGTACTGTGCACACTTTGCAATACATAATATTTTTGAGTGGAGGTTGTTTTTATGCTGTTTTTTCCTTTTTGTCTCTGGTGGCCTTGCAAAGGAGGGTCTAAAAAAATTATGAAAAGATTCCATAAAATTGCTGTTACCAGCACCAGATACAGTCTTACTGGTACGGGTAGACTGTTGAAGATGACGAGACCGTCCCATGTTTGTCAAGTTAAAACTCTCCTGCACTTCTCCTGCACCTTCCTCAACATTTCGCCTGCTACTATGCGCCCTTGTTGATCCCTGTCCCCCATGGTCCCATGCCTGCTGCGTTGGTGATGATGAACGTCTGGACCTTGGTGATGTTGTTGTCCCTTGCGCATATGAATCCTCCTGTAGTTCCTCCCCTTCCTGTTGTCCCACCCCCTGACTCCGAATAGTGTTTAGCGTGTGCTCCAGCATGTAAATGACTGGAATTGTCATGCTGATAATGGCATTGTCAGCGCTAAACATATTCGTCGCCATGTTGAAACTGTGCAGAAGGGTGCATAGGTCCTTGATCTGAGACCACTCCATCAGGGTGATCTTCCCCACCTCTGCATCTCGTTGGCCCAGGCTATACGTCATGACGTATTGCACCAGGGCTCGGCGGTGCTGCCACAGTCGCTGTAACATGTGGAGAGTCGAATTCCAGCGTGTCGGCACATCGCATTTCAGGCGATGAACCGGCAGGCCGAAAGACTTCTGGAACGACGCAAGTCGCTCAGCTGCGGCGGTCGAACGGCGGAAGTGAGCAGACAGTTTTCGTGCCCTGGTCAGAAGGACATCTAGGCCGGGATAGTGTGTTAAAAATTGCTGGACAACAAGGTTCAACACGTGAGCCATACAAGGCACGTGTGTCACCTTGCCCAGGCGAAGGGCCACACCCAGGTTTGCAGCATTGTCGCACACGGCCTTACCAGGCTGCAGGTTGAGTGGAGACAACCATTTATTAAACTCGGACCGCAGAGCTGACCACAACTCCTCAGCTGTGTGACTCCTATTGCCAAGACATGTCAAGCTAAAGACCGCCTAATGCCGTTGCGCTCTGCTTCCAGCATAGTAATGAGGGGTGCGTGATTCATTCTGCGCAGTGAGAACGCTGGTGGCCTGACCAGGCAGGCTTGGGGCGGAGGTGGAGGACCCAGATGAGGTGGAGGAGGCAGAAGCAGTGGCGGAACTTGGACAGACAGAGGATTGACACACAAGTCGTGGGGATGGCAAGACTTGTGCAGCAGACCCTTCACCATCTATCACCATAGTTACCCAGTGCCCAGTCAGCGACATGTAACGTCCCTGTCCATGCTTACTGGTCCAAGTATCGGTGGTGAAATGCACCCGTTGACACACAGAGTTTCTCAAGGAAGCGGTGATGTTGTGTGCGACATGCTGGTGTAGCGAGGGCACACCTTTCTTAGAGAAGTAGTGGTGACTAGGCATCTGGTACTGGGGCACAGCGACATACATAAGGTCTCTAAAATCCTGTGTGTCCACTAGGCGGAAAGGCAGCATTTCGGTAGCCAAGAGCTTACAGAGGGATAGAGTCAACCTCTTAGCTTTGTCATGGGTCGCAGGAAATGGCCTTTTATTTGACCACATCTGAGGGACAGCGATCTGGCTGCTGTGTGTAGACGGTGTTGAGTAGGGTGTCCCTGGAAAAATGCAGGTTTGTGAGGAAAGTGCAGGCGGAGACATGATGTTGCCTTCATCCAACGTTGGTGCTATCGATGTCTGAGAGAGCTGTACACACTCACTTGTTTCCCCTTCCAAACCAACTGACGACCTACCAAGCAAACTGCCTGTTGCGGTTACAGTGGTGGAAGTTGTGCGTGGAAAACCAGGTGTGACAGCTGTCCCCACAGTCCTAGAAGATGAAGAGCGCGCGGATGCACTGGAAGGGGCAGGCCGTGGATGGTTCGCTCCGCTAGGCCGCATTGCAGCACGGTGAGCTTCCCACCGGGACCTATGATATTTATTCATGTGACGATTCATGGAAGAAGTTGTCAAACTGCTGAGGTTTTGACCTCTACTAACAGAATCACGACAAATTGTACACATCACATAATTTGGGCGATCCTTTTCTATGTCATAAAAGGACCAGGCTAGGCAAGGCTTAGAGGGCATGCGACCTGCTGAGCCCCCCCGACTAGTGCTCAGAGGCAGAGTGGTGGCTGATGATGCAGTTGTAGATGTGCTACCAGTGCTCCGACTCTGTCCAGGAAGGCGCAAGGTAACTTCGTCGTCGGTTGCATCCTCCTCCACCGCCTCTGTTGACCTCCTCGAGTGCCTGACTGGGGGTTGACAGTAGGTGGGATCTAGAACTTCATCAATTGTTGTGTTTGCACTCCCCTCCACCTCAGACCGAGCCACTTCTTGCCCTGACCGAATATTTAAGTTGTCATCCCAATCTGGTATCTGCGTCTCATCGTCATCAGTATGTTCCTCATTGTCTATAACCACAGGTGTTACAGTTTGTGACAAAGGGTCAACATTATGCTCAGAAACTTGGTCCTCACGGCCTGAATCAGAGTCACAAAGGTTCTGGGCATCACTGCAGACCATTTCCTGGTCTGTACTCACTGTAGCTTGGGAGCAGACCTCTGATTCCCAGGCTATAGTGTGACTGAACAGCTCTGCAGACTCAGCCATCTCAGTTCCACCATACTGTGCAGGGCTGATGGAGACTTCAGAGCTGGGAGAAAGCAAGTTTGTTTGGGATGACAACTCAGAGGACTGGTGTTTTTTGGATGCGGTACTTGAAGTGGCTGAGAGGGCACTTGTTGGACCACTTGAGATCCATTCAAGCATTTTCTTTTTTTGGCCATCATCTACCTTTGTTCCTGTTGTTCGTGTCTGTAAAAAAGGGAGCACATCGGATTGTCCACGGTAAGTAGTAGACATCTTACTTTTGCTGGTAGATGGTCTATCTTCAGCAGATGATAATGGAGCTTTGCCACCTTCCCCACCGACAAACCCTTTTTTTCCTTTTCCACCACGCCTCTTCCCCTTTCCACCAGCATCTGTCATTTTGCCACTCATGTTGATTGCGACAAGATTGTGCACTGAAAATGTGGTAGTAAAAATTGAGAGGTTGTGTAGATTGTAGCGGTGGTCTAGCTTTATTAACAGCAGAATAATAAAGAATAATTATCCCTGGCAATGCAACTACGGCCCTTAAACTGGCAGCATAAATTGCTAGTATAAAGGCTTAGTTATAATGAGTTGGAGTGTGCAATGCAGGCAGACGTGCTGCAAATATCTGTGCACTACTGGGACGATACAGAAGTCAAAAAGCCACGTTTAGGATGCCACTAAGTTCACTCAGTGTTTGCTAGTATAATGGCTTAGTTATAATGAGTTTGAGTGTGCAATGCAGGCAGACGTGCTGCAAATATCTTTGCACTAGTGGCACTATACAGAAGTCCAATAGCCACGTTTAGGATGCCACTAGGTTCACTCAGTGTTTGCTAGTATAATGGCTTAGTTATAATGAGTTGGAGTGTGCAATGCAGGCAGACGTGCTGCAAATATCTTTGCCCTACTGGGACTATACAGAAGTCCAATAGCCACGTTTAGGATGCCACTAAGTTCACTCAGTGTTTGCTAGTATAATGGCTTAGTTATAATGAGTTGGAGTGTGCAATGCAGACAGACGTGCTGCAAATATCTGTGCACTAGTGGGACTATACAGAAGTCCAATAGCCACGTTTAGGATGCCACTAGGTTCACTCAGTGTTTGCTAGTATAATGGCTTAGTTATAATGAGTTGGAGTGTGCAATGCAGGCAGACGTGCTGCAAATATCTTTGCACTAGTGGGACTATACAGAAGTCCAATAGCCACGTTTAGGATGCCACTAGGTTCACTCAGTGTTTGCTAGTATAATGGCTTAGTTATAATGAGTTGGAGTGTGCAATGAAGGCAGACATGCTGCAAATATCTTTTCCCTACTGGGACTATACAGAAGTCCAATAGCCACGTTTAGGATGCCACTAAGGCTAGTTTCACACTACGTCTTTTTAACATCCGCTGAAAACGTTTTTTTAGCGGAAGTACGGATCCTGCTTTTACAGCAAATAACGTATGCAAACGCATATGTTATTTTGCAGGATCCTGCACTGGATATTTAGGGGCGGGCATTGGAGTCATGTGATCGGGAGTGAGGGGAGCTAGACTGGGAGGAGGCTTCTGACAGCTGCAGACGCTGGTAACCAAGGTAAACATCGGCCTTGGATACCCGATATTTATCTTGGTTACGAGTGTCTGCAGCTGCTAGGAGCAGGGCTGCCTGCACGCGTAACCATCGTAAACATCGGGTAACTAAGAGAAGTGGTTACGCGATATTTACCTTGGTTACGAGTGTCCACAGCTCTCAGGTGGGAGAGAGAGGAAGGGGGAAAGACAGAGATAGAGAGAGAGAGAGAGAGAGAGAGAGAGAGAGAGAGAGAGAGAGAGAGAGAGAGAGAGAGAGAGAGGGGGTGAGGGAGGGAGTAGACAGATAGACATATCACTGGAGACTGGTTCTGGGCATGCTCAGTACTTTCTGGGCATGCTCAGTACAAAAGCAGGATCCTGTTACAACGCAACTGAACGCATTCTGCTAGGCAGGATCCAGCACTCATTGAAATGCATTGCAGCTCGCGGCGCAATGTGAAGGAGCCTGTGAGATGCGTTATTTTAACAAAGCAAAAAAACGCTACATGTTGCGTTTTTGAAACATGTTAAAATAACGCAAAAGGACGGATCCTGCGTCTAACGGACGCAAACGCATGCAAACGCAGGTGGACGCGAGTCCATTGAAAATGCATTGAAGTGAAAACGGATTTGCACAGGATCCGTACTTCCGTTAAAAAAACGTTTTCAACGGATGTTAAAAAGACGTAGTGTGAAACCAGCCTAAGTTCACTCAGTGTTTGCTAGTATAATGGCTTAGTTATAATGAGTTGGAGTGTGCAATGCAGGCAGACGTGCTGCAAATATCTTTGCACTACTGGGACTATACAGAAGTCCAATAGCCACGTTTAGGATGCCACTAAGTTCACTCAGTGTTTGCTAGTATAAAGGCTTAGTAACAATGAGTTTCAGTGTGCAAAGGGCAGGAGGGTACAGTAGCAGGTTTGTGGGTCTCTGGGTAGAGGAAAGGAAAGCCTGCTTTTGTATCCCTCCTAATGGGGAAATGCAGAGAGGAAATCCCTGACCTTAGCTACACAGACGCTGTCATCTTGTGTAGCTGTTAAACTCTGTTTTCAGGACCTGTCGCCTATGGCTCTGACCCTGCCGGTATGAGCCCTTAAAAGGACTGATAGAAAGTGCTATCCCTAAGCTGTCCAGCGCTGTGTATGGAGTGTATACAGCAGTATCGGCGATAGGAGCTGCGCCAGTGATGTCTGACACCAAGGACGCAGAAGAGAAAATGGCGTTCGGACGGGCAGATACTCGTTTTTATAATGCAGGGACATGTGACATGGACATCCTATCACACATGTCATTGCTTCTCTGGCTAAAAGTCCACTTAGCTGTGTGTGTGTCTGGGATTGGCTGACATGCTGGCCCTCCCCACTACACGCGCGCTTAGGGAAGGAAGACAAGGAAAAAAAAAAAAAATGTCGATCGCCATTATACATACAGCAGTGATCTGAATGCGCTGTTCCCGCACACTATACGCTGAAAAGTCATAATAGTGTGAGTCACAGAGTGACTTACACTATTACAGCGGAAAGCCAGCTAGGAATTAGCTGTTTTTTTTGCTGCTAGAACCGTTCTCGAACGTATCTAGAACTATCGAGCTTTTGCAAAAAAGCTCGAGTTCTAGTTCGATCTAGAACAGCCCCCAAAATCACTCGAGCCGCGAACTGGAGATCCACGAACCACGAACCGCGCTCAACTCTAGTCATTACAGTGACAACTGTTGGATTGGCCACTGGGCTCGGCCAGGCCCTGCCCCCCGCATGGATTGGCCGCTCGCCCCGGCCCTCCGCACGCATCGCTCGCTCCAGCGTACACGGGCTCCCGGTACACATGTGCAGGGAGTCGGCATACGCTGACGCCTCGCCCGTTCGACCCCGCCCCGGCACACGCTGGCACGCTCGTCCCCACCCCCGGCGGACATAACTTTGCGATGCTGGGATTGTGACGGAGCCGGTGTACACTGGTAACCATGATACACATCGGGTAACTATAGGAAGCGCTTCCCTTAGTTACCCGATGTGTATCATGGTTACCAGCATACACAGGGGTCCCGGTACACATGTGCAGGGAGCCGGCATAGGCTGACGCCTCGCCCTCTCGGCCCCGGCACACGTTCGCACGCTCGACCCTACCCCTGGCGGCCCCAGCATGGGGGATGGAGCAAAATGGAGGGTGTGCAGTATGGAGGATGGAGCACGATGGGGTGTGCGCAGCATGGCAGATGGAGCCCGATGGGGGGTGTGCAGCATGGGAGATGGAGCACGATGGGGGGTGTGCAGCATGGGGGATGGAGCACGATTGGGGGTGCGCAGTATGGAGGATGGAGCACGATGGGGGGTACGCAGCATGTCGGATGGAGCACGATGGGGGGTGCACAGCATGGGGGATGGAGCAAGATGGGGGGTGCGCATCATGGGGGATGGAGCACGATGGCGGGTGCACATCATGGGGGATGGAGCACAATGGGGGTGAGCAGCATGAGGGATGGGGCACAATGGGGGGTGCGCAGCATGAGGGATGGAGCATGATGGGGGGTGCGCAGCATGGGGGATGGAGTACGATGGGGGATGCGCAGCATCGGGGATGGAGCACGATGGAGGGTGCGCAGCATGGGGGATGGAGCACGATGGGGATGCGCAGCATGGGGGATGGAGCATGATGGGGGGGTGCGCAGCATGGGGGATGGAACACGATGGGAGGTGCGCAGCATGGGGGATGGAACACGATGGGGGGTGCGCAGCATGGGGGATGGAACACGATGGGAGGTGCGCAGCATGGGGGATGGAGCACGATGGGGGGTGCGCAGCATGGAGGATGGAGCACGATGGGGGGTGCGCAGCATGTCGGATGGAGCACGATGGGGGGTGCACAGCATGAAGGATGGAGCACGATGGAGGGTGCGCAGCATGGGGGATGGAGCATGATGAGGGTGCGTAGCATGGGGGATGGAGCACAATGGGGGTGCACAGCATGGGGGATGGAGCACAATGGAGGTGCGCAGCATGGGGGATGGAGCACAATGGGGGGTGCGCAGCATGGGGGATGGAGCATGATGGGGGATGCGCAGCATGGGGGATGGAGCACGATGGGGGGTGCGCAGCATGGATGATGGAGCACGATGGGGATGCGCAGCATGGGGGATGGAGCACGATGGGGGGTGCGCAGCATGGGTGATGGAACACGATGGGAGGAGTGCAGCATGGGGGATGGAGCACGATGGGGGTGCGCAGCATGGGGGATGGAGCACAATGGGGGGTGCGCAGCATGGGGGATGGAGCATGATGGGGGATGCGCAGCATGGGGGATGGAGCACGATGGGGGGTCCGCAGCATGGAGGATGGAGCACGATGGGGATGCGCAGCATGGGGGATGGAGCACGATGGGGGGTGCGCAGCATGGGTGATGGAACACGATGGGAGGTGTGCAGCATGGGGGATGGAGCACGATGGGGGTGCGCAGCATGGGGGATGGAGCACAATGGGGGGTGCGCAGCATGGGGGATGGAGCATGATGGGGGATGCGCAGCATGGGGGATGGAGCACAATGGGGGGTGCGCAGCATGGAGGATGGAGCACAATGGGGATGCGCAGCATGGGGGATGGAGCACGATGGGGGGTGCGCAGCATGGGTGATGGAACACGATGGGAGGTGTGCAGCATGGGGTATGGAGCACGATGGGGCGTGTGCAGCATGGGGGATGGAGCACGATGGGGGGTGCACAGCATAAGGGATGGAGCACGATGGGAAGTGCGCAGCATGGGGGATGGAGCACGATGGGGATGCACAGCATGGGGGAATGAGCACAATGGGGGGTGCACACCTCCCCCCAAAACACACACACACAGCCACACTCGCACTGCACAACACACCACGCACACACTGGGAACCAAAAACACCGCCCTACACAGACACCCACACACACAGACAACGCCGCACACACACAACACCCAGCACACAAACACCGCGGCATTCACAAATATACGCACATATCGCGCAACACACACACATTGCCAAAACATACCTCCCCCCAAAACACACACACGCACCCCACAGCCACATCCACACAAACTGTGCAACACACACAGCACCACACACACACAATGCTGCAGACACACAGCGCTCCACAAACAACACAACACACAAACAACACCGCTCTCACACACCCCCACCCAGACACCCCCAGAACATTTACAGTGCCCTACACAAACACTTGGCAACTACACACAACAACATCTATATATATAACAAAAATCATACATTAACTTCACAATACGTAAATTCTAGATTACCCGATGCATTAGAATCGGGCCGCCTTCTAGTATTTTCTAAATACCTTATACATATATAAACCTAGACTATACATGTATATATAAATATACAAAGTGGCAACAATTAAGAGACCACTACAAAATGTTCCGTTTTTCTTTTTTTTCTCTTTATAGGTATATTTTTGAGTAAAATGTAAATTGTTCTTTTATTCTATAAATTACTGACAACATGTTTCCGAATTTGCAAGCAAAACATTCTGTATTTATTTTCCGAAAATTAGAAATGGTCAAAATAGCAAAAAAATGCATTGCTTTCAGACCTCAAATAATGCAAAGAAAACAAGTTCATAATCATTTAGAAAAAAAAAATACTAATGTTTTAACTCAGGAAGAGTTCAGAAATCAATATTTTGTGGAATAACCATGATTTTTAATCACATCTTTCATGCATCTTGGCATGCTTTCTGTCATGATCCAGGACCGGTATTCTCCTCTCCAGAGTTTCACAGAACCAGCCTAGGCTTGTCAGGGGTTAACTCCCATCAGCTTCATTCTGGTTTCAGGAAACACTATATATGATCTCTGAACCTGCATTCCTGTGCTGGTTATAGTTTTGCTCTGAAGCCTGTGACTTTCTCTGGTGAGAATTCCTGTTTGATCTGACTTTTTGTTACTGTTCCCTAACTTGTACCCTTCCCTGTTCGTCTGCCTGTCCCGGTCCATGACTTCCCGCTCCTGTCTTTTGTTTGTATTTCCCTCTTCATACGGGATCTCCCGGATTCCGACTTGGTTCTGTTTTCTGGCTTGATTTTTATCCTCCCTTTGCTGTGACTTGACTCTCCTAGACCCTGACTGTTTGACTACTCTATTGTACCCTGGTAGTTTTCCTGTTAACTGCCTGCTGAAGTTACTCAGCTGTTCCTCAGCTGACTTTCTATTACAGTGTCACTTTGATGCTCCTTCACTACTCTCCTGCCACCTAGTGGGGAATACGCGGTACTACATCTCACTTACCCTTTGTACAGCATGACACTTTCCACCAGTCTTTCACACTGCTTCTGGGTGACCTTATGCCATTCCTGGTGCAAAAATTTAAGCAGTTCTTCTTTGTTTGATGGCTTCTCACTATCCATCTTCCTTTTGATTATATTCCAGAGATTTTCAATGGGGTTCAGGTCTGGCGATTGGGCTGGCCATGACAGGGTTTTGATTTGGTGGTCCTTCATCCACACATTGACCTAGCTGTGTGGCACGGCATATTGTCCTGCTGGAAAAAAAAACAGTCCTCAGAGTTGGGGAACATTGCCTGAGCAGAAGGAAGTAACTGTTTTTCCATGATAATCTTGTATGCTTCATACGTCCTTCACAAAGTTTAATCTGCTGAATTCCAACCTTGCAGAAGCATCCCCAGATCATCACTGATCCTCCACCAAATTTCACAGTGGGTGCAAGACACTGTGGCTTGTACACCTCTCCAGGTCTCTGCCTAACCATTAGATGACCAGGTGTTGGGCAAAGCTGAAAATTAGACTCATCAGAGAAGATTACCTTACTCCAGTCCTCTATCGTCCAATCCTTATGGTCTTTGGCAAACTTCAGCCTGGTTCTCCTTTGCTTCTCATTGATGAAAGGCTTTTTTCTAGCTTCACGTGACTTGAGCCCTACCTCTAGGAGTCTGTTATGAACTGTTCTTGATGTGCATTTCACCCCAGCTGCCATTTGCCATCCCTTTTGTAGGTCACTTGATGTCATTCTGCAGTTGCTGAGTGATATTCGAATAAGATGACGGTCAACCCGGTCAGTAAAGAGTAGCTTCCACCCCCTGCCGGTCTATACTCCGGCTGGAATTCAACTGACACTGGAATGGAATGGCTGTCAGACATATAGGCAAGCTGATTTCTTTAAAAATGTGCAAAGGTTTCAACTTTTTGCCAGAGCTGTATATATACTATATATATATATATATATATATATATATATATATATATATATATATATATATATATACAAACTTATTCTAAAGTGCCTGCAGGCAAATGGCAGCGCTTAACCCTGAAAAAAAAAAAAAAAAAAAAAAAAAACAACCTGCTATATTCTTGCAGCTTGGTTCTATTGGCAAAGACACCCCTTTACTTAGCCAGGTTTTAATAAATTATATAAGGGATTTTATACAAAAAATCCACAAAGAACCAGCGCTAGATGGGTTTTTTTATATATAATTTTATTAAAGAAAATATTGCTATCCTTGTTCCAAGGCAGGGTATTTACTAGTACACAATACACTAAAAAATTTTCTTTGAACCACATATACCAGAAAAAACACAATATAAATAAGTCAGAATTGAAAATACAAATAAAAATAAAGATAGAAATAAAAATATTAATAATAATAAAAATATGAAAGATAAATCAAAAACCACACAAAGGGTTTTGGTATAAACCCGTTTCCTCAGAGGTGATCCGATATTCACAATAATTAATTTCTAACTCAGCTATCGTAATGCCCCGGCCGGTGGCATATACTTGATTTAGTAAAATATTGTGACTGATAGCATATAGGTGTACCACACCACCTCTGACTAATTTGCAAGCCTATTTTGCACACATCAAGCTTTGCACAAAATGTTGTAGAAATCAGAAACCCTCAATCCCCAATGTGATGTCAGTGGGATTTGCCAGCAGATTTTGATCTGTAGTAATATAGACCTGATTCCTCCGTTAGATAAACTGAAGTTGTTGTCAATGCAGGATTAACTTGTTAAATTTTCCAAGCACCTACTTGGAAGCATGTGGTCGTGAACAATACAGGTTGTGGAGGAGATGTCAGGTTACCACAAACCCCTTAGTTAGAGTCTCTAGACCACTTTACGGTGCCACAACTAAGCGGTCCCGTATTGTCCCAGTTCCCCAGCAGCTAGGTACAGTCGCTGGAAGCACCGATTATTTGCTGCAAATATAATGTGTGATCAGCAGTTTTACTCAACCTCTCCAGCGGGCAGTCCGATCTGTGTCCAGTGTGAGCTGAATGTGTCCACACACCGAGGGAGTTTACTTGGCAAGCTGTCACTACACAGGTAAAGCAGACAGTGCAAGATTCCAATCCAGTCCACTTCCAATGTGAACAATGAGTAGCCGTAGAGGGCACCACTGGAGGATGGTTGCAAGCAAGAATAACAGCGGTAACTTCTCAACCTTTTCAGCAGACAGTCCGGACCGTGTCCTTTAGAGGCTGACTAGTGCTGCACAAGGGAGAGGTTGTTTGACAGAGTATCACCACACAGGTGGAGTAGGCAAAGCAGAGTCTTAATCCGACGCGCGTTTCGGGGGCGTGCACCGGCCCCCTTCCTCAAGGATGACTGGGCTATTGCCTAGGGCGCTATTTATGCGCATATTAAATTACTTAAAAAAAAAAAAAAATGTTTTTTTTTTTTTTTTTTTTTCTCTTCTTTTTCTTTCCTTTCCCTCTTCTCTTCTCTTTTCTTTTCTCTTTCCTTTGTATCAATACCAGTATCTTTAATTCTTCTGCCTATTTTTATATATAAAACTATAAATTAATTAAAAGCAAACAGTTCAATGTCATTATTGAGTCCATATGGTTTTAAAGTATTCAATTCAAAAATCCATTGGCTCTCTGCTCGTGACATTTTTTTAATAAAATCGCCACCCCTCCAGTCCTTTGTTATTTTTTGCACACCCCATACTTCGGATCCCTTAAAAGACCCTCCATGTTTTAACGCATAATGTCTGGATAGGGGGTGTTTAGTACATTTATTTTTAACATTTCGAATGTGTTCACCCACCCTTTTCCATAGGGGTCTAATAGTTCTCCCAATGTATTTTTTCTGACAAGGACATTGAATGCAATATACAACTCCCTTTGATTGACATGTGATGAATTCTTTAATCATAATTTCTGACTGTCCCTGTACAAAGGATTTTCGTGTGATATTCTTTGTGTTTTTACACACTATACACCTTTTGCATGGAAAATAGCCTTTCAAGTCTAACATTCCTATTTTTTTGGGTACTGTAAAATTACGTATAGTGGGTGCCACTAAATTGCCAATGTTGTTGGCCTTTCTATATATAAATTTTGGATTAGTGGGCAGAAATTCCCCTATTATTTTGTCCTCTTTCAAGAGGTTCCAATACTTTTTAACAATGTTTTTAAAGATTCTTACTTGTGCAGTGTATTGGAGAATTATGGGGATATTAAAATCATTGGATTTAGGGGAGATGGGTGCGACTTGTTTACTTTGAAGTAAATTTTTTCTTTCTATCAATTTCGTCTGTGCATACGCATCCTTCAGAAACTCCCCCCTATATCCTTTCTGGACAAATTTCTTTGTTAGTGCACCCGCTTCCATCTCAAAATCTTCTTGTTTACTGCAGTTTCTGTATGCTCTGATATATTGGCTTTTTGGAACATTTAAGAGCCAACTTGGAAGATGGCAACTCCTCAATGATATATAACTATTTGTATCAGTAGGTTTATGGTAGGTTTTAGTTAAAATCTGACCATTTTCAATAAAAATATTTAGATCAAGAAAATTAATCATTGTGGCACTCACTGTATGGGTGAACTTAAGGTGATACTCATTTACGTTTAGACCTGCCAAGAACTCATGAAGTGACTGACTGTCACCTGACCAAATGAAAAGGACATCATCAATGAAGCGACGCCAGAGGACCAGGTTCTCCCGAAGCACGCCCCCAGGGTATATGGTGTCTTCCTCCCACCTCCCCATATAGAGGTTGGCGTAGCTTGGGGCGAACCTGGTCCCCATGGCTGTCCCCCACTTTTGCAAAAAGTATTGGACCCCATATCGAAAATAATTATGATTTAATATAAACAAAATACATTCCTCCAAGTAGTCAATCTGCATTTGGGGAAATAATCCGGACTTGGTTAGAAAATGTTTTGAGGCTTCGCAGCCCTTTAGATGCTCAATAGAGGTATACAGTGAGGTGACGTCAATGGACCCCAAAATATAATTTTGCTCCCATTTTACTTCTTGTAAGAGCTGCAACACTTGGGTGCTATCTTTCAAAAAGGCAGGTAATAGTGGAACGCACTTTTGAAGATGAATATCTATATACCTTGATAGGTTGGCTGTCAGACAGCCAATACCCGATATAATAGGGCGTCCTGGGGGGTTTTGCATTGTCTTGTGAATTTTAGGTACATGGTAGAAGACAGCTAGTCTGTAGGAACCAGACCCCCAGACTAGCTGTCTTCTACCATGTACCTAAAATTCACAAGACAATGCAAAACCCCCCAGGACGCCCTATTATATCGGGTATTGGCTGTCTGACAGACAACCTATCAAGGTATATAGATATTCATCTTCAAAAGTGCGTTCCACTATTACCTGCCTTTTTGAAAGATAGCACCCAAGTGTTGCAGCTCTTACAAGAAGTAAAATGGGAGCAAAATTATATTTTGGGGTCCATTGACGTCACCTCACTGTATACCTCTATTGAGCATCTAAAGGGCTGCGAAGCCTCAAAACATTTTCTAACCAAGTCCGGATTATTTCCCCAAATGCAGATTGACTACTTGGAGGAATGTATTTTGTTTATATTAAATCATAATTATTTTCGATATGGGGTCCAATACTTTTTGCAAAAGTGGGGGACAGCCATGGGGACCAGGTTCGCCCCAAGCTACGCCAACCTCTATATGGGGAGGTGGGAGGAAGACACCATATACCCTGGGGGCGTGCTTCGGGAGAACCTGGTCCTCTGGCGTCGCTTCATTGATGATGTCCTTTTCATTTGGTCAGGTGACAGTCAGTCACTTCATGAGTTCTTGGCAGGTCTAAACGTAAATGAGTATCACCTTAAGTTCACCCATACAGTGAGTGCCACAATGATTAATTTTCTTGATCTAAATATTTTTATTGAAAATGGTCAGATTTTAACTAAAACCTACCATAAACCTACTGATACAAATAGTTATATATCATTGAGGAGTTGCCATCTTCCAAGTTGGCTCTTAAATGTTCCAAAAAGCCAATATATCAGAGCATACAGAAACTGCAGTAAACAAGAAGATTTTGAGATGGAAGCGGGTGCACTAACAAAGAAATTTGTCCAGAAAGGATATAGGGGGGAGTTTCTGAAGGATGCGTATGCACAGACGAAATTGATAGAAAGAAAAAATTTACTTCAAAGTAAACAAGTCGCACCCATCTCCCCTAAATCCAATGATTTTAATATCCCCATAATTCTCCAATACACTGCACAAGTAAGAATCTTTAAAAACATTGTTAAAAAGTATTGGAACCTCTTGAAAGAGGACAAAATAATAGGGGAATTTCTGCCCACTAATCCAAAATTTATATATAGAAAGGCCAACAACATTGGCAATTTAGTGGCACCCACTATACGTAATTTTACAGTACCCAAAAAAATAGGAATGTTAGACTTGAAAGGCTATTTTCCATGCAAAAGGTGTATAGTGTGTAAAAACACAAAGAATATCACACGAAAATCCTTTGTACAGGGACAGTCAGAAATTATGATTAAAGAATTCATCACATGTCAATCAAAGGGAGTTGTATATTGCATTCAATGTCCTTGTCAGAAAAAATACATTGGGAGAACTATTAGACCCCTATGGAAAAGGGTGGGTGAACACATTCGAAATGTTAAAAATAAATGTACTAAACACCCCCTATCCAGACATTATGCGTTAAAACATGGAGGGTCTTTTAAGGGATCCGAAGTATGGGGTGTGCAAAAAATAACAAAGGACTGGAGGGGTGGCGATTTTATTAAAAAAATGTCACGAGCAGAGAGCCAATGGATTTTTGAATTGAATACTTTAAAACCATATGGACTCAATAATGACATTGAACTGTTTGCTTTTAATTAATTTATAGTTTTATATATAAAAATAGGCAGAAGAATTAAAGATACTGGTATTGATACAAAGGAAAGAGAAAAGAAAAGAGAAGAGAAGAGGGAAAGGAAAGAAAAAGAAGAGAAAAAAAAAAAAAAAACATTTTTTTTTTTTTTTAAGTAATTTAATATGCGCATAAATAGCGCCCTAGGCAATAGCCCAGTCATCCTTGAGGAAGGGGGCCGGTGCACGCCCCCGAAACGCGCGTCGGATTAAGACTCTGCTTTGCCTACTCCACCTGTGTGGTGATACTCTGTCAAACAACCTCTCCCTTGTGCAGCACTAGTCAGCCTCTAAAGGACACGGTCCGGACTGTCTGCTGAAAAGGTTGAGAAGTTACCGCTGTTATTCTTGCTTGCAACCATCCTCCAGTGGTGCCCTCTACGGCTACTCATTGTTCACATTGGAAGTGGACTGGATTGGAATCTTGCACTGTCTGCTTTACCTGTGTAGTGACAGCTTGCCAAGTAAACTCCCTCGGTGTGTGGACACATTCAGCTCACACTGGACACAGATCGGACTGCCCGCTGGAGAGGTTGAGTAAAACTGCTGATCACACATTATATTTGCAGCAAATAATCGGTGCTTCCAGCGACTGTACCTAGCTGCTGGGGAACTGGGACAATACGGGACCGCTTAGTTGTGGCACCGTAAAGTGGTCTAGAGACTCTAACTAAGGGGTTTGTGGTAACCTGACATCTCCTCCACAACCTGTATTGTTCACGACCACATGCTTCCAAGTAGGTGCTTGGAAAATTTAACAAGTTAATCCTGCATTGACAACAACTTCAGTTTATCTAACGGAGGAATCAGGTCTATATTACTACAGATCAAAATCTGCTGGCAAATCCCACTGACATCACATTGGGGATTGAGGGTTTCTGATTTCTACAACATTTTGTGCAAAGCTTGATGTGTGCAAAATAGGCTTGCAAATTAGTCAGAGGTGGTGTGGTACACCTATATGCTATCAGTCACAATATTTTACTAAATCAAGTATATGCCACCGGCCGGGGCATTACGATAGCTGAGTTAGAAATTAATTATTGTGAATATCGGATCACCTCTGAGGAAACGGGTTTATACCAAAA
Organism: Anomaloglossus baeobatrachus; assembly: GCF_048569485.1. Lineage (NCBI taxonomy): Eukaryota > Metazoa > Chordata > Amphibia > Anura > Aromobatidae > Anomaloglossus > Anomaloglossus baeobatrachus. The sequence continues at coordinate 318,101,706 of NC_134355.1, read as the reverse complement.
CCCTTTGTGTGGTTTTTGATTTATCTTTCATATTTTTATTATTATTAATATTTTTATTTCTATCTTTATTTTTATTTGTATTTTCAATTCTGACTTATTTATATTGTGTTTTTTCTGGTATATGTGGTTCTAAGAAAATTTTTTAGTGTATTGTGTACTAGTAAATACCCTGCCTTGGAACAAGGATAGCAATATTTTCTTTAATAAAATTATATATAAAAAAACCCATCTAGCGCTGGTTCTTTGTGGATTTTTTGTATAAAATCCCTTATATAATATATATACAAACATACAAGTGCATCTCATTAAATTAGAATGCAATCAAAAGTTAATTTATTTCAGATATTCAATACAAAAATGGTAACGAATATATTATATAGTCAGTACAAACAGAGTGAGCTATTTCAAGTGTTTATTTCTGTTAATGGGAACCTGTCACCAGATTTAGGGCCTATAAGCTGCGGCCACCACGAGTGGGCTCTTATATACAACTGGCCACCACAAGTCGGCTCTTATATACAGCATTCTAACATGCCCAGGCCGTTGTGTTGAACATAAAAATCACTTTATAATACTTACCTAAATGGTAATTTTGGGTGCGTACCACTAAAGCCCGCTACACACGCTTCAATATATCTCACAATCCGTCGTTGGGGTCAAGTTGTAAGTGACGCACATCCGGCATCGTTTGTGAGGTATCTGCGTGTGACATCTACGTGCGATCAGGATTGAACGCAAAACCGTTGATCGCAAACACATCGTATCATTCTCTAGAATTGAGCGTTTTGTTGCACGAACCTAGTCAATTGTAACGTGTGACATCCCTCATACGATTTTGTTGTCTGATGCTATGTGCGCAGGTGTGCGCTCTGCACCGCAGCTTAAAAAAGGTCTGCTTCAGAGCGCAGCTGAAAAGCTGCGTTCTGAAGCGCCTCACAATGTCTGTCATGCACTAATCTCTGTCAGTCCGACACTATCTCTGTCCCTCACTCTCAGTCCATGTCAGTCTATCCCCCTCTCTCATATACTCACCGATCCCTGGCGCTGCACGGCATTCACACTGCTCCGGCGGCTTTTACTGTTTTGAAAAAGCCGGCCGCCCATTAAACAATTTCGTATTCCCTGCTTTCCCCGCCCACCAGCGCCTATGATTGGTTACAGTGAGACACGCCCCCACTCTGAGTGACAGGTGTCACACTGCACCCAATCACAGCAGCCGGTGGGCGTGTCTATACTGTGTAGTGAAATAAATAATTAAATAATTAAAAAAAACGGCGTGCGGTTCCCCCCATTTTTAAAACCAGCCAGATAAAGCCATACGGCTGAAGGCTGGTATTCTCAGGATGGGGAGCTCCACGTTATGGGGAGCCCCCCACCCTAACAATATCAGCCAACAGCCGCCCAGAATTGCCGCATACATTATATGCGACAGTTCTGGGACTGTACCCGGCTCTTCCCGATTTACCCTGGTGCGTTGGCAAATCGGGGTAATAAGGAGTTATTGGCAGCCCATAGCTGCCAATAAGTCCTAGATTAATCATGTCAGGCATCTATGAGACACCCTCCATGATTAATCTGTAAGTTACAGTAAATAAACACACACCCGAAAAAATCCTTTATTAGAAATAAAAACACACACATATACCCTGGTTCACCACTTTAATCAGCCCCAAAAAGCCCTCCTTGTCCGGCGTAATCCAGGATGATCCAGCGTCGCTTCCACCGCAGCTGCATGGAGGTGACCGGAGCCGCAGCAGACACAGCCGCTCCGGTCACCTCCATGCAGCAAATGAAGACAGCCATGCGATCAGCTGCTGTCACTGAGGTTACCCGCGGCCACCGGTGGATCCAGCGGTGGCCGCGGGTAACCTCAGTGACAGCAGCTGATCGCGCGGCTGTGTTCATTTGCTGTGTGGAGGTGACCGGAGCGGCTGTGTCTGCTGCGGCTCCGGTCACCTCCATGCAGCAGCGCTGGATGCGACGCTGGATCATCCTGGATTACGCCGGACAAGGAGGGCTTTTTGGGGCTGATTAAAGTGGTGAACCAGGGTATATGTGTGTGTTTTTATTTCTAATAAAGGATTTTTTCGGGTGTGTGTTTATTTACTGTAACTTACAGATTAATCATGGAGGGTGTCTCATAGACGCCTGACATGATTAATCTAGGACTTATTGGCAGCTATGGGCTGCCAATAACTCCTTATTACCCCGATTTGCCAACGCACCAGGGTAAATCGGGAAGAGCCGGGTACAGTCCCAGAACTGTCGCATATAATGTATGCGGCAATTCTGGGCGGCTGTTGGCTGATATTGTTAGGGTGGGGGGCTCCCCATAACGTGGAGCTCCCCATCCTGAGAATACCAGCCTTCAGCCGTATGGCTTTATCTGGCTGGTTTTAAAAATGGGGGGAACCGCACGCCGTTTTTTTAAATTATTTAATTATTTATTTCACTACACAGTATAGACACGCCCACCGGCTGCTGTGATTGGGTGCAGTGTGACACCTGTCACTCAGAGTGGGGGCGTGTCTCACTGTAACCAATCATAGGCGCTGGTGGGCGGGGAAAGCAGGGAATACGAAATTGTTTAATGGGCGGCCGGCTTTTTCAAAACAGTAAAAGCCGCCGGAGCAGTGTGAATGCCGTGCAGCGCCGGGGATCGGGGATTGGTGAGTATATGAGAGAGGGCTGCTAACTTCAGTTACTCAGGAGATTAGCGGTCACCGGTGAGTCTTCACTGGTGACTGCTAATCAGGACGCGACACAGACACAGCCGCAGCATCACAATGAAGTCGGGTGAAGTTCACCCGAGTTCATTCTGACAGTGCGGCTCTGTCTGTGTCTGCTGTCATCTGCCATTCAGCTCTGCTACATGGCTGTCTGTGTCTGCTGTTAGCGGCCATGTAGCAGAGCTGAATGGCAGATGACATAGTAAAAACGCATCCCACATTACACACGCTTGGCAAGTCAATAAATAAAAAAAAAAAAAGGTGCTCAATGCATACGTCACAGAACACATGATCTAAAGGATCGCACACAAAATTGACCAATTTAACATAGACTACTAACGCTCGTGTGACAGCAAATGAACGACCAACGTGAAATCTCATAGATCCCGTATGCAACCTGGGCGTGTCACATCGCAAATGCGATTGTACAACTAATTGCAACGTGTAAAGTGGGCTTTAGGGAATGCGCAATGACTAGAGTTGAGCGCGGTTCGCGGTTCAAGGCTCTCCAGTTCGCGGCTCGAGTGATTTTGGGGGCTGTTCTAGATAGAACTAGAACTCGAGCTTTTTGCTAAAGCTCGATAGTCCTAGATACGTTCGAGAACGGTTCTAGCAGCCAAAAGACCAGCTAATTACTAGCTGGCTTTCCGCTGTAATAGTGTAAGTCACTCTGTGACTCACACTATTATGAAATTTCAGCGTATAGTGTGCGGGAACAGCGCATTCAGATCACTGCTGTTTGTATAATGGCCATTTTTTTTTTTTTTTCCTTGTCTTCCTCCCCTAAGCGCACGCGTGTAGTGGGGCGAGCCAGCATGTCAGCCAATCCCAGACACACACACAGCTAAGTGGACTTTTAGCCAGAGAAGCAACGGCATGTGTGATAGGATGTCCATGTCACATGTCCCTGAATTATAAAAACGGACATTTTCCTCCAGCACGCCATTATCTGCCTTCTGCGTCCTTGGTGTCAGTCACCGCTGGCGCAGCGCCTATCTCCGATACTGCTGCGTACGCTCTATACACAGCGCTGTACAGAATAGGGATAGCACTTTCTATCAGTCCTTTTAAGGGCTAATACCGGCAGGGTGAGAGCCATAGGTGACAGTCAGGTCCGTGAAAACAGAGTTTAACAGCTACACAAGATGACAGCATCTGTGTAGCTAAGGTCAGGGATTTCCTCGCTGCATTTCCCCATTAGGAGGGATAGAAAGGCAGGCTTCCTTTCCTCTACCCAGAGACCCACAACCCTGCCACTGTACCCACCTGCCCTTTGCACACTCAAACTCATTGTTACTAAGCCATTATACTAGCAAACACTGAGTGAACTTAGTGGCATCATAAAAGTGGCTGTTGGACTTCTGTATTGTCCCACTAGTGCAAAGATATTTGCAGCACGTCTGCCTGCATTGCACACTCAAATTCATTGTTACTAAGACATTCTAATACCAAAAATTGAGTAAACTTAGTGGCATACAAGAAGTGGCTGTTGTACTCCATTAGTGCCCCACTGGTGCAAATATACCTCTGCATGACACTCTCCTGCTCTGTTTTTAATAATCTATAATGATAGCAAAAAATGCTGCCATTTAGTGGCATACAAGAACTGGCTGTTGGACTTCCATTAGTGCCCCACTGGTGCAAATCTATTTGCAGCACCTCTGCATGACACCCTCCTGCTCTGTTTTTAATAAGCTATAATGATAGCAAAAAATGCTGCCATTTAGTGGCATACAAGAACTGGCTGTTGGACTTCCATTAGTGTCCCACTGGTGCAAATCTATTTGCAGCACCTCTGCATGACACCCTCATGCACATTTTGCTACGCTAATTTTTTAGCAAACTCAGGGAATTCCTTGCTGCATTTGATCATTCGGAAGGATAGAAAGTGAGGCTTCCTTTATCTTTTCCTTCTGTTCATAGACAGCATCTCCAAGTCCACACCCGAAGAGCAATTGCTCCTCCACGTGTAAGTGTGGAGAGGCAGCTAGTGCGCATGCGTGTGCCGATTTACCCCAGCCGCAGCCTAACTACAGTGTTTCGCCTAGTGAGTATGCTCAGCCTGACTGTGCCATTCATGAGGCTAAGTCTTCATTTCGGGATACAGCGCATGCTCCCACACTTAGTGCGAAAAGCCTCTTTGCACAGGTACTTGCACTCCGTGCCGGGTCTAAGTCCTGTGTTGTGCCTAGACACCATGCTAAAGCTGATAGTCTTTTTTCGGAGACTGTATTTCATGCTACTGAGCATGCTCAGGCACTTACTGCATCAGAGACTAGGTCCGGTAATGAACTCTTTGGCACTGCCCCTGATGTGGGGGGCCCATACAGACCATAGGCATCAGGTGTCCTGACGATGTGGCCAGGCCACTCCCAAATGGCTTGCAGAGGCCCGCCCCTATGACTTGTCACCGCATTATTGATGGTCAGACGATGACTGGTGAGGTGTTTGTGTCGTGGCAGCCATGAGGTCATTATTGAAGTTGCGGTTCCAAATAGGACGCTAGTTATGCCACTCATGACGTGTCACTCTGCTTTTGTCTCCAGGAGGTGCATTGTGGTCCACCCTGGTTTGGGGCGGACCCAGGTTATAAAACGGGCTGGAGCCAACAAGGAGGTGCGCAGTCTTCTATTATGCTCCGAAAGAGCACACCTCCATGTGTTGAACCCATTGCGGCTTTAGGCCAGAGGTAGGCAGGGATAGGGCATCGATGCAGGCCGCCACCACAGTTGGTAACGCAGAACGGTTAAGACCAGCTCCTGTCCTACAAGTCCTGCTTGTGCAGCCCAGTGGCATTAACAGGCCTGCTGCTGCTGATGCGCCTGCTGTCCACAGGTGTGGCCCCAATGCACATGGTCAGCGTACTCAATGGCCCCTGTGATGTTAACAGGGAGTTCCTGGGCTGGGTGGGCGTGTGGACCCTCTGAGGCTAACAGGGCTCCCAGTCTCCAGATCCCAGTGGCGTCTAACTCGGTTCAGGCAACTATTAGTTTCATAGCCACACAGATCTGTATCCTCCACCTAACCTTCCAGTTGCCAACCTCTCCTTTTCCATCTGGGAGCACGGTGGACATTGACTGCTGATGGGGATATATACCTTTCTCTTTCTTTTCTTATTAATTTTCGTTATATAGCGGTAACATAGTATATACCACCTTATCCCAATCTGCCAGTCCCACCGTAACAGATGGTGTTTCTTCATCAAATGTTACTTTTACCACCAAACCCACGGACAAAAACTTTTTTACCCTTTCCAACACAACTGTTCCCCTTTCCACCAGCATCTTTCCTTTTTCAACTCATTTGGTATATGACCAAAAGTGCAACTCTGCAGGGACACCGTACTCAATGCCATCTCAGCACAGCAGCCAGCCCTCGGTCCCTCAGATGTGGACAAGTAAAAGACCATTTCCTCCTATCCATGACAAAGCGTTGAGATTCACTCTGTGCAGCACTGGTGTTTACTGGAAAAGCAGATCTAAGAATCCGTACCACCTTCTGAAGATACTCCTGTATACGTGCGTCCCTTTCTATGGCAGGAATTATTTCGCCAAATTTTGTCTTGTACCAGGGATCTAACAGTGTGGCAACCCAGTAGTTAGCATTACTTCGAATTCGTACAATCCGAGGGTCATGTTGTAGGCAGTGCAGCAAGAAGGCGCTCATGTGTCTTGTGCATCCAGGAGGACCAAGTCCTTGGTGTGTTGGTGGCAGAGAGGTGGGAATTGTGCCTCCTTCCTCTGCCCTCTCCCCCCAACCTCGCACAACCGAAATGTGAGCAAGCTCTCACTCATCTGCTGAGTCTTCCATGCCCATCGCCAGTTCGTCCTCCATTTCTTCATGGCTCCTGCACCTTCCTCAATAATTTTTGCTGATACTATGCGCCCTTGTTAATCCCTCTCCCCCACCATGACTGCCGCCTAGGTGCCGCTCACAGTCTGGACCTTGTAGATCTTATTATCCCTTCTGCATATGACTCCTCCTGTACTTCCTCCCCTTCCTCTTGGACCAACACCTGACTCCGAATAATGCTTACAGTGTGCTCCATCTTGTAGATGACCAGAATTGTCACGCTGAGAATCGCATCGCCATTGCTAAACATCTTCGTCGACATTTGTAAACTGTGTAGAAGGGTGCATAGGTCCTTGATCTGACACCACTCCAGCAGCGTGATCTGCACCACCTCTGGATCAAGTTAGCCCAGGGTATACGTCAGACCGTATTTCAGCAGGGCTCTGCGGTGCTGCCACAGACGCTGCAACATGTGCAGATTCCAATTCCTGCGTGTCGGAACATCGCATTTCCGGTGTTTTACCGCCAGACCCTAAGACTTCAGGAGCGATGAAAGTTGTTGAGCTGCTGGGTGCGAAGGATGAAAGTGAGCACATAGCAGCGTGCCTGATGCACAAGGCCATGTAGGCCGGGATGGTATTTTAAAAATTGCTGGAGAATCAGATTCAACACGTGAGACATACAAGGCACGTGTGTCATTTTACCCTGCCGAAGGGCCGCAGACAGGTTTGCATCATTGCTGCACACGGCTGTTAAGTCACCAACGTAGTCCACTCAATCAATTTGTACTCCGGTCACCAGGTGACAACGTGTTCCTTTCGTGCATAGTGCTGATGATGGGAAAGGAGTCGATGCCAGCGGCGCAGGTTGACACAGGTTATGGTCACCCACTGGGTTGCGTTACCTTGACAGATACAGAACCACAGGCTGAATGTAGGTGGTGGGTATCTCACAGATGAAGTACCATCATTCAGCTACAACCAATGGGAAGACACCACACCCTTTTTTAGGCCCCTCCTGTCTGCAGACCACTGCCAGACAAAGGTATGAACCTCTTGTTACTGTTACCCCCAGTTCAGTTTTATGATTTTGTGTGCTTGTTACCTGACTACTTTTCCTGCTTGCTGTTTATGTACCTCGTTGGTCGATCCGCATTTCACCTCTGCTTGTTTTCTGATTAAGTCCTGGCCATCCCATTCTGTTCCTCTTCCTCAATTAATGTTTTTGACCCTGCATGACTACTATTCTCTGGAACTGCAGCCTTCCACAGGTATTGATCAACTTGGGCCCTGTGTAATTCCAAATCACTGTATAGGGGTTAAAGGGTTTCAGGGTTCTGGGTGTCCAGCTTGGTGAGTGGCTTGCCTCTAGCCTATCCTTTACAGCCCATCTGAGTGTGTCGATCCAGGCAGGCGTTACACCGTGCCCTCTGCAGAAGGCCATGTAGGTCGGGATAGTGTTTTAAAAATTGCTGGACAACCAGGTTCAACACGTGAGCCATACAAGGCACGTGTGTCACATTGCCCTGAAGAAGGGTCGCAGACTGGTTTGCATCATTGTCGCACCCGACCTTCCCTGGCTGCTGGTTGAGTGGAGACAACCATTGATGAAACTCGGTCTCACTCTCCAGAGCTTACCGTCCACTACTCCTCAGCGGTGTGACTCACATTTCCCAGACATTTCTAAGTAAAGAGTCGACCGCATCATGCTGTTGAGCTGTGCTGCCAGCATAGTAAGGAGGTGTGTGGGATTCCTTTGGCGCAGTTACAAGGAAGGGTGGCCTGACCACACAGGGTTTGAGCCGAGGTGGAGGACCCACACGAGGTTGAGGAGGCAGAAGCAGTGGAGGAACTTGTACATACAGAGGAAGGATTGACACACAAGTTGTGGAGACGGCAAGACTTGTACAGCAAACCCTTCTCCATCTCTCACTATAGTTACCCAGTGCCCAGTCAGCAACATGTAACTCCCCTGTCCATGCTTACTGGTCCAAGTATCTGTGGTGAAATGCACCCTGTCACACACAGAGTTTCTCAAGGAATCGGTGAGGTTGTGTGCGACCTGCTGTGGTAGCGCGGGCACGCCTTTCTTGGAGAAGGAGTGACGACTGGCCATCGGCTCATGGGGCACTGCAATGGGCATAAGGTCTCGAAAATCCTCGATCTCAAAAGGGTGTAAAGGCAGCCTTTCTGTTGCCAACAAGTTGCAGATTATGAAACTCAACCTCTTAGGCATGTCATGCCCTTCGAAAATCATGTAAAACACAGCGAAGGGACTCCAACCACAGTCTCCCTCGTTTCCACTAATTGGGCTACACACACCCCACTTGACTGGCATCAGTTGACCCCCCCTTTTGAAAAAGAAAAAGATGCTTTGCATGAAGCACTCTCAAAAATACGCGTGCCTTTCACCTCCCCTGGATGAGCCAGGGGAAGAAAAGTCCTCTGAGAGCCATGTCCACATTGTCAGTGGACAGACACGTGTGCTTATCTGCCAGCAGACCCCCAGCAGCACTGAAGACAGGTTCCGCTGGCTGCAGGACACGACAAGATCCCCAAGGCGTATGTGGCAAGCTCAGGCAATTTATCCAGATTGGAAGACTAAAATGAGCAGGGCTCAAGTTGCACAGTAATGGCATCGACGTTTCCTTGCATATACTCATATATCTGTGTCTCCTCCTCTTTTTCCTTGTCCTGCTCTTTTGTTTTCGCATGAGTATATGTCCTTGTCACTTTCCCATGTGTTTGTGTTGTGAGTTGTTTGTCACCTTTTGGACACCTTTGAGGGTGTTTTCTAGGTGTTTTTATGTGTTTGTGATTGCCTGCCATTCTTTCCTATGCGGTTCGAGTTCGGTTCGTCGAACGTTCGACGAACTGAACTCGAACGAGACCTCTGTTTGACAAACCGAACTCGAGCCGAACCACGCCCGGTTCGCTCATCTCTAGCAATGACATTTTTGGGGGCAGATCCCACCATTGAAACCACTATGAAAAATACTGGAATGACCATATGTTCATCTATTGCTGTGCACAGGATCAGGCTTTTGAGCATCTTTTAACCACTTCAGATTTCTAAAACCACCAAGCAGTCATGAGAAATGATCGCCCCATTCTTCTGGTGTTTGCAACTCGGAAGACGCTCTGCACTTTACAATGCAGATAAATGGGAAGGCTCAAAAGATGCCTGGACATCTTTTTTGTCGCGTTTTACCATTACTTTTTCTTAGAAGTGTAAGGGGTGGACGGACCCCTATTGTGGAGAAGACGTTTTTCCCCCCCTGAAGACACCACAGGAGTATGGTGGCACATTGTACAATGTTGTGTGTTATGTACGGTTCTCCCCCCCCTAGGTGCCAGTGTAGTGAGTGGTTCCCCTGGTAACCGTGACAGGGAAGGAAGGGGCAGGGCAGCCTAGGAGGGAAGAGAAGGGGGGTTGGGCTCTGAATGCAGGGCAGTGTGCTGTGAGATGTAACATGGGAGAGAGCTGAGGAGAAGTGCCGGGGCAGAGTGCAGGAGTGGGTGCTGTGGCAGTGGAGCGGAGAAGTTGGAGCTAATCCGGAGCCGGTAGTCAGTACTGGAGCCGTCCCCTAGTTCAATTCAAATCCCTGGGAAAGGGCTGGACTAAAATCGGGATAGGAGTACCACTGCTGCAAGCCTGCTGCAAGTAAGCCTGCTGCAAACAAAAAGATGGAAGCTTTGTTTAATAAAACGGTGTTTGGTTTACCCGCTGCCTGCAATTGTCTCTTTCCTGAAAGTGAAGAAGGAGCTGGAGAGCACAGAAAGAACGCTGTCCTGAATGGGCCCCATGCATCCACACTCTGCCCCAACAACACACCTGTTTTGCAAGTAACGGCTGGGCCGGGGTTCAGCCTGCGGCCCACAAGGCGAGGGGACTCGACTACACCCCCTGAGGCGCCCCCTGCCCCCTTTACATTTTGGCGTAGTCGGCAGGATCAAGCCCGCAGAAGAGAAACCCCGAGCAGAGACCAAGTGGTGCCTGATGTACTGAACAGGCCACAAGATGGCGGCAAGATGGCGGCCGTCCTCATGGATTTAGTGAAGGCGCGAAAAGTGGGCGCCAAACGAAAAGCGCTGGGCTGGTCTGTAAGGAAGAAGCCCGGAGTGCACCGCCCAAAGAGGGGAGGTGCTTTCCCCGAGATACTGCAGAGGTCTAGAGACGTGGGCGGCGCCGCAAGAAAGAAGAGGCGTCGCACACGCTGTGCCGACCTGGTGGGTGAGGCCGGGGGCGGAGTATGGGCAGAAGCGGGAAAAGAAGAACCGCCTCCACCTTCCCCGGCGCGATTGCAACCCCGGCAGTGGAAGAAGAAGCAAACTCCAATATCTGGACCAAGCAGAATGGAGAACAGAGCGTGGTGCGCTCAGCATAAGCAAGTGCTCGCTGAAGCCTGTGGGCTGAAGAGTACCCCGACGGTTGCGCCAAAAGCGGCCGCCGAACCTACGGCTGGAGACAAGCCAAAAGAAGCATCGGCATTACTGGTGATACATCAGAGTATGGTGTCGCACCCGGTAGTTGTTGTCGGCAGCCCACTGCGGTCCCGTCCAGCTACCCCCTCACCCCCGCAGGAGGCTGAAGGGCCTGAACCGGAGAAGGAAGTACCGGAGCCACCGGGTTATGAGCCGTTTCGTAGGCTACCCCGCTTACCTGGACAGTCCCTCTCCGACCATGTGAGGGCCCAGCGGGCTGAATGGCTGCGTGCATACCACCCAGCGTGAGGGTTAATCATCCGGAAGAAAAAGATCTGTTTGTTGTCGAAAGCCGGTACTGTTGGAAGCCGGTGAGTGTTTATGGTTAAAGCTACGTTAAAAGAACTGAACCCGGGAATAGAAGAATGCAGGGACTATGCATGGACTTCTCCCGCGACTGTTAAGTAAAGAACCCTTTTGTTTCTGTTGGTCGCGGCTCATCTTAGACCGGGAGCGCTTGAGGAGAGCCTCCGGGCAGAAGATCAGCCAAGACCGGGAGCTCCCCTGGAGGGACTCCGGGCACCGGACTTGTGTGCCAATCTGGTGTGCTTTGATACGTCAGTTTTAAAATGTTTTTTTTCTTATTGATAAGAAAGAAAAAGAATACTGCTGAAGAAACGTGTGTGTGTTTTCCATATGCGTTGTCTTGCAGGTGCGGAACCTCGCCAGGAGGCTGAGGTTAAAGAGGGGAGGAATGTAAGGGGTGGACGGACCCCTAGTGTGGAGAAGACGTTTTTCCCCCCTGAAGACGCCACAGGAGTATGGTGGCACATTGTACAATGTTGTGTGTTATGTACGGTTCTCCCCCCCTAGGTGCCAGTGTAGTGAGTGGTTCCCCTGGTAACAGTGACAGGGAAGGAAGGGGCAGGGCAGCCTAGGAGGGAAGAGAAGGGGGGTTGAACTCTGAATGCAGGGCAGTGTGCTGTGAGATGTAACATGGGAGAGAGCTGAGGAGAAGTGCCGGGGCAGAGTGCAGGAGTGGGTGCTGTGGCAGTGGAGCGGAGAAGTTGGAGCTAATCCGGAGCCGGTAGTGAGTACTGGAGCCGTCCCCTAGTTCAATACAAATCCCTGGGAAAGGGCTGGACTAAAATCGGGATAGGAGTACCACTGCTAGGGGGATAAGAATTGGCCCCTGCAGGCAAAGGAAAGTGCCCGTAGAGGAAAAGGAAAACGTTTTTGTAGAAAAGGACTTGTAACTTGTAACGTACTAAAGTAAGCCTGCTGCAAACAAAAAGATGGAAGCTTTGTTTAATAAAACGGTGTTTGGTTTACCCGCTGCCTGCAATTGTCTCTTTCCTGAAAGTGAAGAAGGAGCTGGAGAGCACAGAAAGAATGCTGTCATGAATGGGCCCCATGCATCCACACTCTGCCCCAACAACACACCTGTTTTGCAAGTAACGGCCGGGCCGGGGTTCAGCCTGCGGCCCACAAGGCGAGGGGACTCGACTACACCCCCTGAGGCGCCCCCTGCCCCCGTTACAGAAGCGCAGTAAAAAAATGTGACAAAAACAATGGGAAAACACTAAAAAAAACAAAAAAACAAAAAAAACAAAGATGGTCAAAAATAGAAAAAATGCCTAGGAAACTACTGTAAAACTACACAGGAGATGGGTCAGGAAAATGACACCATGGTTTTCAGCATATTCTGCTTTGTAAACTTGGTAGTTCTGCTTCAGTTTAAATACCTTGTGTGCACATTCCCTTAAAGTGGTTTTCCGGTTATGGAAATCCATTCCCTGGATTATTGGTTTGAAAACAAACAAACTGATTTATTGTCTCTCCCCAGGTCTGCTATTGTCTGCAACACTGATGTCACGTCACAATAACGGCGCTGCAACCAATCAATTATAGACAGCAAACACAACAGCAGTTTATATTTTTTATAACAAAAAGTAAACATTAGACATCAAGAGGATGTGAGCAGTTAGTATCATGTTAGGGGTACTTACATGAATACATCACTATAACCACCATGTGTACATTAATGCATCCCTGGAATAACGTTTGTAAGGATTTAATGAGGATTTGGTGAGATCATGCTCAGTTCCTGCTCAAAAAATCAATATGAACATACACTAATTTACACTGTTTTGGATAAGAATCTCGCCAAATTTTCCTCATAATCTCAAAACAAAGTTTTGAAGATTTTTACATTTCAACTTAGCCATGAAGCTTGTTTTGGATTGTTAAATGTGTACAAGATATGATCCACTGTCATTACATAAGTGCTGCACCAGAACCACCATCCGTTCATAAATGCAGCACAAAAATCAGCATCAGTACATGAATGTAGCTCAAGAACCACCATCAGTACATAAATGCAGTGCAAGAACCATCAGCACATGAATGCAACACCAGAACCAAGCTCAACACATGAATGCAAAGCCAGAACCAGCTTCAGCACATGAATGCACAGCCAGAACCACCTTCAGCACATGAATGCACAGCCAGAACCACCTTCAGCACATGAATACAAAGCCAGAACCAGGGTCAGCACATGAATACAAAGCTAGAACCACGGTTAACACTTGAATGCAACACTGCAACCACCGTTAGCACATGAATGCAAAGCCAGAATCAAGGTCAGCACATGAATCCAATGCCAGAACCACCGTCAGCACATGAACGCATAGCCAGAACTACCATCAGTACATGAATAAACAACCAAGCTTAGCCCCATGTAAAATTGTATTGTACAAACTTACAACTCAAAGGTTGTCCAGAAAAATGGTAAGGAGATACTGGGAGTTGGGAGTTCTTATCAAGCATCATCAGACTGCGGAGCATACAAGAACCACAGTACTGATGAGATTCAGGCAATATCAAAATTATTAACATGCAGGTACCTTATAGGTGATGTCATCTCAAATTAGAGTTGTTCCCGTGCCTTGTGTCTCCATGTAGTAAAGACACCATGATGAGATGTCACGCACAGTGCTCATGTGTCCAGATTTCCCTCTTCTCCGCCTTTCACAGCACTTCCCAACATGGTGCTCCTAAAAAAAAATATCATTATACTGCCCCATAAATGTCTCCTATTCTGAACTCCTTAAAAAATAATTGCAGTGCTTCCTTCACAAAATATCCCCTCCACAAACTGAACGTCTCCATCATATTCCCCCCACGCTGCCCCTCTCCATCATATTCCCCCCATTCTGCCCCTCTCCATCATATTCCCCCCAGGCTGCCCCTCTCCATCATATTCCCCCCAGGCTGCTCCTCTCTACCATATTCCTCCCAGGCTGCCCCTTTCCATCATACCCCCCCCCCCCACACACGGCTGCTACTTTCCCCAATATCCCTGCTTCTCGCTCACACACACACAAACACACACACAGTTCCTCTCCAATATGTTTCTCCCCACACTGCTCTATGCTCCAGTACAAAATTACACCCTTACAGACATACATTGCCCATCCATATAAAGTGCTCCCTCAACTTTCTTTTTCAAAACTGTGCCCCCTTTCACCCATCTTGTGCCCTAATCCCCTCCCCTCCCCTCCCCTCTCGTCCACACTGATAAAACGTTTCATCTTTGGCTCCTTGGAGCGCTTACCGGTACCCGACATGTGTCTGTGCGCCATGTGATGATTTTTTTTTTGAGATATATGGTGTGCACACGGCCAAATAAAGGAGGTTGAGGTGCAAATGTGAGGACCAAGGTCCAGCAGTACAGTCAAAATTACAACATTGCACTCTCAAAAGCAAAAAATGAGGAATGAACAAGGTTTGTTCTTTGCAAAATTCTTGTAGTTTTATTTTTATTGAAATGTGACAGGGGAACGTTTCAGCCAAATAAACGGCCTTTCCCACGCCTAGTCACTAGGATGAAGAAAAAATGATAATCAGTTTTATACAATCATATACAATATTTACATATATACAAATAAATAACAAAAAAATAACAAAAAAACATGAGAGGTATGGTCTTGATGCATTTGAGACAACGACAAGAAATAAAAGGGATAAAAGAGAAAAAGGCTGAATAAATGATACATATAGAGAGTAATAAGTTATTAGTTGAGAAAAGATGGTAGCTTAGTATGGGAAGGGGGGGGGAGGGGAAGGAAGGGAAGAAGGAGAAAGAGTAAGGGGCATTGGCATACCTTCCAGTGGGAGATTTGGCTTTTGTAAAGGAGATTCTGCAGGTGCAGGGATAAGTGAAATAGAGGTAGTCCACCAAGAATATAGCTGGGTTGAGTTCACAGTGAACAATTTCTGTAAATAAATGTAATATAAACATATGACTAATTATGTGTATAACTCATGTAAATAATCTTAGGTGTGTGTTTCAGATACCTGTTTTGTTACCCTTTAAAAGGGGTTATACGTCCTTGAAGATATATGTAGAAATTAAGAGGATATTTCTTACGTTGTGCCTTAAAGAATAGAGAGTATATTAGCGCCATATGTAGTATATATTTATCTAAGCCCACTTCTGGTCAAGTTACTACCTTAAGCTTGTTGAGAATGAAGAAATTTGTTTCTAGTGTAGCTCTAGCTATATGGCACAAGGAATTTCCATCTGTAAGATAGTAAAGTAAATGACCAGAGTTCCACAGTGGGGTGTATACGATTGGTATAGGGCTAAGGAGGAATAAAACATCATATAGTAAAAAGGATCAGCACATAGTGTAAGATTAGGGACTGAAATTCAGTCTATTTGTATGTAGAAAAGAAACTGCAATACCTGTGGCTTGTTCATCAGGGGTTACAATGCAGTGGTGGACTGAGCCCTCTAGAGTAAAAATGGAGTTTGTATTAAGAGTAGAGATGAGCGAACCGGTCCCGGTTCGGCTCGAGGTCGGTTCGCCGAACGGAGGTCCCGTTCGAGTTCGGCTCGTCGAACGTTCGACGAACCGAACTCGAACTACATAGGAAACAATGGCAGGCAATCACAAACACAGAAAAACACCTAGAAAACACCCTCAAAGGTGTCCAAAAGGTGACAAACAACTCACAACATAACACAAACACATGGGAAAGTGACAAGGACATATACTCATACGAAAACAAAAGAGCTGGACAAGGAAAAAGAGGAGGACACACAGATATATGAGTATATGCAAGGAAACATCGATTCCATTATTGTGCAACTTGAGCCCTGCTCATTTTAGGCTTCCAATCTTGATAAATTGCCTGAGCTCGCCACGTACGCCTTGGGGATCTTGTCGTGTCCTGCAGCCAGCGTTCTCTCGGAACCTGTCTTCAGTGCTGCTGGGGGTCTGCTGGCAGATAAGCACACGTGTCTGTCCACTGACAATGTGGACATGGCTCTCAGAGGACTTTTCTTCCCCTGGGTCAGCCAGGGGACGGGAAAGGCACGCGTATTTTTGAGAGTGCTTCATGCAAAGCATCTTTTTCTTTTTCAAAAGGGGGCTCAACCAATGCCAGTCAAGTGGGGTGTGTGTGGCCCAGTTAGTGGAAATGAGGGAGACTGTGGTTGGAGTCCCCTCGCTGTGTTTCTAAAAGAACCAAGATGAACAAGTCATGGCTCTCAGAGGACATTTCTTCCCCTGGGTCAGCCAGGGGACGGGAAAGGCACGTGTATTTTTGAGAGTGCTTCATGCAAAGCATCTTTTTCTTTTTCAAAAGGGGGCTCAACCGATGCCAGTCAAGTGGGGGTTGTGTGGCCCAGTTAGTGGAAACGAGGGAGACTGTGGTTGGAGTCCCCTCGCTGTGTTTCTAAAAGAACCAAGATGAACAAGTCATGGCTCTCAGAGGACTTTTCTTCCCCTGGGTCAGCCAGGGGACGGGAAAGGCACGCGTATTTTTGAGAGTGCTTCATGCAAAGCATCTTTTTCTTTTTCAAAAGGGGGCTCAACCGATGCCAGTCAAGTGGGGTGTGTGTGGCCCAGTTAGTGGAAACGAGGGAGACTGTGGTTGGAGTCCCCTCGCTGTGTTTCTAAAAGAACCAAGATGAACAAGTCATGGCTCTCAGAGGACTTTTCTTCCCCTGGGTCAGCCAGGGGACGGGAAAGGCACGCGTATTTTTGAGAGTGCTTCATGCAAAGCATCTTTTTCTTTTTCAAAAGGGGGCTCAACCGATGCCAGTCAAGTGGGGTGTGTGTGGCCCAGTTAGTGGAAACGAGGGAGACTGTGGTTGGAGTCCCCTCGCTGTGTTTTACATGCTTTTAGAAGGGCATGACATGGCTTAGAGGTTGACTTTCAGCATCTGGAAACTGTTGGCTACCAAAATGCTGCCTTTCCAACCTTTTTAACCAAGGATTTTCGAGACCTTATGCCCATCGCAGTGCCCCAAGAGCCGATGCCCAGGCGCCACTCCTTCTCCAACAAAGGCGTGCACGCGCTACACCAGCATGTCGCACTAAACATCACTGATTCCTTGAGAAACTCTGTGTGACAGGGTGCATTTCACCACAGATAATTGGCCCATTAAGCAGGGACAGGGGCGTTACATGTCGCTGACTGGGCAATGGGTTACTGTGGGGAGAGATGGAGAAGGGTCTGCTGTACAAGTCTTGCCGTCCCCACGAGTTGTTTCAATCCTTCTTCTGTATGTAGAAGTTAATACACTGCTTCTGCCTCTTCAACCTCGTGTGGGTCCTCCACTTTGGCGCAAACCCTGTGTGGTCAGGCCACCCTTCCTTGTAACTGCGCACAAGGACTACCACACACCTCCTTACTATGCTGGCAGCAGAGCTCAATGCCATCAGGCGGTCAAAGGTTTACTTTGAAATGTATGGGAAATGTGAGTCACACCGCTGAGAAGTTGTGGACGGTTAGCTCTGGAGACCGAGTTTCATCAATGGTTGTCTCCACTCAACCAGCAGCCAGGGAAGGCCGGGTGCAACAATGATGCAAACATGGGTGCGGCCCTTCGCTGTGACAATGTGACACACGTGCCTTGTGTGGTTCACGTGTTGAACCTGGTTGTCCAGCAATTTTTAAAGCACTATCCTGGCCCACATGGCCTTCTGCAGAGAGCACGGTGTAACGCCTTCCTTGATCCACACACTCAGATGGGCTGTAAATGATAGGCTAGAGGGAAGCCACTCACCAAGCAGGACCCCTAGAACCCTGAAACCCTTTAACCCCTATACAGGGATTAGGAATTGCACAGGGCCCAAGGTGATTAATACCTGTGGAAGGCAGCAGTTCCAGAGAATAGTAGTCAGGCAGGGTCAAAACATTAATTGAGGAACAGGAACAGAATGGGACGGCCAGGACTTAATCAGAAAACAAGCAGAGGTGAAATGCGGATCGGCCAACAAGGTACATAAACATCAAGCAGGAAAAGTAGTCAGGTAACAAGCACACAAAATCATAAAACTGAACTGGGGGTAAAATTAACCAGAGGTTCATAGCTATGTCTGGCAGTGGTCTGCAGACAGGATGGGCATAAAAAAGGGTGTGGTGTCTTCCCATTGGTTGTAGCTGAATGATGGTATTTCATCTGTGAGATACCCACCAGCTACATTCAGCCAGAGATTCTGCATCTGTCAAGGTAATGCAGCCCAGTGGGTGAGCATAACCTGCATCCACCTGCGCCGCTGGCATCGACTCCTCTCCCATCATCAGCACTATTCATGAAAGGAACACGTTGTCACCTGGCGACCGGAGTACAAATTGACGGAGCGGACTCCGTTGGTGACTTAACAGCCGTGTGCGGCAATGATGCAAACCTGGCTGCAGGCCATCGTCAGGGCAATGTGACACACGTGCCTTGTATGGCTCACGTGTTGAACCTAATTCTCCAGCAATTTTTAAAACACCATCACGGCCTACATGGCCTTGTGCAGCGGGCACGCTCGCTATGTGCTCACTTCCATCGTGCGCACACAGCAGCTCAACAACTTTCATCGCTACAGAAGTCTTTAGGTCTGGTGGTTAAACGCCTGAAATGCGATGTGCCGACACGCAGGAATTTGAATCTGCACGTTGCAGCGTTTGTGGCAGCACCGCCGAACCCAGCTGCAATACGTTATGACATATAGCCTGGGATAACTTGATCCAGAGGTGGTGCAGATCACGCTGCTGGAGTGGTGTCAGATCAAGGACCTATGCACCTTGCTACACAGTTTACAAATGTCGACGAAGATGTTTAGCACTGGCAATGTCATTCTCAGCGTGACAATTCTGGTCATCTACATGATGGAGCACACTGTAATTATTATTCGGAGTCAGGTGTTGGGACAAGAGGAAGGGGAGGAAGTACAGGAGGAGTCATATGCGGAAGGGATAACAAGATCTACGAGGTCCAGATGGTCAGCGGCACCTATGCGGCAGTCATGGTGAGGGAGAGGGATTAACAAGGGCGCATAGTATCAGCAAAAATTATTGAGGAAGGTGCAGGAGCCCATGAAGAAATGGAGGACGAACTGGCGATGGGCATGGAAGACTCAGCAGATGAGTGAGAGCTTGTTGTGCGAGGTTGTGGGGAGAGGGCAGAGGAAGGAGGCACGATTCTCACCTCTCTGCCACCAACACACCAAGGACTGGGTCCTCCTGGATGCACAAGACACATGAGCGCCTTCTTGCTGCACTACCTACAACATGACCCTCGGATTGTACGAATTCAAAGTAATCCAGAATACTGGGTTGCCACACTGTTGGATCCCCGGTACAAGACAAAATTTGGCGAAATAATTCCTGCCATAGAAATGGACGAACGTATACAGGAGTATCTGCAGAATGTGGTACGCAATCTTAGATCTACTTTTCCACTAAACACCAGTGCTGCACAGAGTGAATCTCAACGCTTTGTCATGGATAGGAGGAAATGGTCTTTTACTTGTCCACATCTGAGGGACCGAGGGCTGGCTGCTGTGCTGAGATGGCGTTGAGTACGGTGTCCCTGCAGAGTTGCACTTTTGGTCATATACCAAAATGAGTTGAAAAAGGACAGATTCTGGTGGAAAGGGGAACAGGTGTGTTGGAAAGGGGAAAAAAGTTTTGGTCCGTGGATTTGGTGGTTAAGCAACAGTAACATTTGCTGAAGAAACACCATCTGTTACAGTGGGACTGGCAGATTTGGATAAAGTGGTATATACTATGTTACCGCTATATAACGAAAATTAATAAGAAAAGAAAGAGAAAGGTATATATCCCCATCAGCAGTCAGTGTCCACCGTGCTCCCAGTTGGAAAAGGAGAGGTTGGCAACTGGAAGGTTTGGTGGAGGATACAGAGCTGTGTGGCTATGAAACTAATAGTAGCCTGAACCGAGTTAGACGCCATTCGGATCTGGAGACTGGGAGCCCTGTTAGCGTCACATGGTCCACATTCCCACCCAGCCCAGGAACTCCCTGTTAACAACACAGGGGCCATTGAGTACGCTGACCGTGTGCGTAGGGGCACACCTGTGGACCGCAGGCGCATCAGCAGCAGCAGGCCTGTTAATGCCACTGGGCTGCACAAGCAGGACTGGTAGGACAGGAGCTGGTCTTAACCGTTCTGCGTTACCAACTGTGGTGGTGGCCTGCATCAACACCCTATCCCTGCCTACCTCTGGCCTAAAGCCGCAATGGGTTCAACACATGGAGGTGTGCTCTTTCGGAGCATAATAGAAGACTGCGTACCTCCTTGTTGGCTCCAGCCCCTTTTATAACCTGGGTCCGCCCCAAACCAGGGTGAACCACAATGCACCTCCTGGAGACAAAAGTAGAGTGACACGTCATGAGTGGCATAACTAGCGTCCTATTTGGAACCGCAACTTCAATGATGACCTCATGGCTGCCATGACCCAAACACCTCACCAGTCATCGTCTGACCATCAATAATGCGGTGACAAGTCATAGGGGTGGGCCTCTGCAAGCCATTTGGGAGGACACCTGATTAGAGATGAGCGAACCGGTCGCGGTTCGGCTCGAGGTTGGTTCGCCGAACGGACCTCCCGTTCGAGTTCGGTTCGTCGAACGTTCGACGAACCGAACTCGAACTGCATAGGAAACAATGGCAGGCAATCACAAACACAGAAAAACACCTAGAAAACACCCTCAAAGGTGTCCAAAAGGTCACAAACAACTCACAACACATGGGAAAGTGACAAGGACATATACTCATGCGAAAACAAAAGAGCTGGACAAGGAAAAAGAGGAGGACACACAGATATGAGTATATGCAAGGAAACATCGATTCCATTAATGTGCAACTTGAGCCCTGCTCATTCTTGGCTTCCAATCTTGATAAATTGCCTGAGCTCGCCACGTACGTCTTGGGGATCTTGTCGTGTCCTGCAGCCAGCGTTCTCTCGGAACCTGTCTTCAGTGCTGCTGTGGGTCTGCTGGCAGATAAGCACACGTGTCCGTCCACTGACAATGTGGACATGGCTCTCAGAGGACTTTTCTTCCCCTGGGTCAGCCAGGGGACGGGAAAGGCACGCGTATTTTTGAGAGTGCTTCATGCAAAGCATCTTTTTCTTTTTCAAAAGGGAGCTCAACCGATGCCAGTCAAGTGGGGTGTGTGTGGCCCAGTGAGTGGCAACCAGGGAGACTGTGGTTGGAGTCCCCTCGCTGTGTCTCTAAAAGAACCAAGATGAACAAGTCATGGCTCTCAGAGGACTTTTCTTCCCCTGGGTCAGCCAGGGGACGGGAAAGGCACGCGTATTTTTGAGAGTGCTTCATGCAAAGCATCTTTTTCTTTTTCAAAAGGGAGCTCAACCGATGCCAGTCAAGTGGGGTGTGTGTGGCCCAGTGAGTGGCAACGAGGGAGACTGTGGTTGGAGTCCCCTCGCTGTGTCTCTAAAAGAACCAAGATGAACAAGTCATGGCTCTCAGAGGACTTTTCTTCCCCTGGGTCAGCCAGGGGACGGGAAAGGCACGCGTATTTTTGAGAGTGCTTCATGCAAAGCATCTTTTTCTTTTTCAAAAGGGAGCTCAACCGATGCCAGTCAAGTGGGGTGTGTGTGGCCCAGTGAGTGGAAACGAGGGAGACTGTGGTTGGAGTCCCCTCGCTGTGTCTCTAAAAGAACCAAGATGAACAAGTCATGGCTCTCAGAGGACTTTTCTTCCCCTGGGTCAGCCAGGGGACGGGAAAGGCACGCGTATTTTTGAGAGTGCTTCATGCAAAGCATCTTTTTCTTTTTCAAAAGGGAGCTCAACCGATGCCAGTCAAGTGGGGTGTGTGTGGCCCAGTGAGTGGAAACGAGGGAGACTGTGGTTGGAGTCCCCTCGCTGTGTCTCTAAAAGAACCAAGATGAACAAGTCATGGCTCTCAGAGGACTTTTCTTCCCCTGGGTCAGCCAGGGGACGGGAAAGGCACGCGTATTTTTGAGAGTGCTTCATGCAAAGCATCTTTTTCTTTTTCAAAAGGGAGCTCAACCGATGCCAGTCAAGTGGGGTGTGTGTGGCCCAGTGAGTGGCAACGAGGGAGACTGTGGTTGGAGTCCCCTCGCTGTGTCTCTAAAAGAACCAAGATGAACAAGTCATGGCTCTCAGAGGACTTTTCTTCCCCTGGGTCAGCCAGGGGACGGGAAAGGCACGCGTATTTTTGAGAGTGCTTCATGCAAAGCATCTTTTTCTTTTTCAAAAGGGAGCTCAACCGATGCCAGTCAAGTGGGGTGTGTGTGGCCCAGTGAGTGGCAACCAGGGAGACTGTGGTTGGAGTCCCCTCGCTGTGTCTCTAAAAGAACCAAGATGAACAAGTCATGGCTCTCAGAGGACTTTTCTTCCCCTGGGTCAGCCAGGGGACGGGAAAGGCACGCGTATTTTTGAGAGTGCTTCATGCAAAGCATCTTTTTCTTTTTCAAAAGGGAGCTCAACCGATGCCAGTCAAGTGGGGTGTGTGTGGCCCAGTGAGTGGCAACGAGGGAGACTGTGGTTGGAGTCCCCTCGCTGTGTCTCTAAAAGAACCAAGATGAACAAGTCATGGCTCTCAGAGGACTTTTCTTCCCCTGGGTCAGCCAGGGGACGGGAAAGGCACGCGTATTTTTGAGAGTGCTTCATGCAAAGCATCTTTTTCTTTTTCAAAAGGGAGCTCAACCGATGCCAGTCAAGTGGGGTGTGTGTGGCCCAGTGAGTGGAAACGAGGGAGACTGTGGTTGGAGTCCCCTCGCTGTGTCTCTAAAAGAACCAAGATGAACAAGTCATGGCTCTCAGAGGACTTTTCTTCCCCTGGGTCAGCCAGGGGACGGGAAAGGCACGCGTATTTTTGAGAGTGCTTCATGCAAAGCATCTTTTTCTTTTTCAAAAGGGAGCTCAACCGATGCCAGTCAAGTGGGGTGTGTGTGGCCCAGTGAGTGGAAACGAGGGAGACTGTGGTTGGAGTCCCCTCGCTGTGTCTCTAAAAGAACCAAGATGAACAAGTCATGGCTCTCAGAGGACTTTTCTTCCCCTGGGTCAGCCAGGGGACGGGAAAGGCACGCGTATTTTTGAGAGTGCTTCATGCAAAGCATCTTTTTCTTTTTCAAAAGGGAGCTCAACCGATGCCAGTCAAGTGGGGTGTGTGTGGCCCAGTGAGTGGAAACGAGGGAGACTGTGGTTGGAGTCCCCTCGCTGTGTCTCTAAAAGAACCAAGATGAACAAGTCATGGCTCTCAGAGGACTTTTCTTCCCCTGGGTCAGCCAGGGGAGGGGAAAGGCACGCGTATTTTTGAGAGTGCTTCATGCAAAGCATCTTTTTCTTTTTCAAAAGGGAGCTCAACCGATGCCAGTCAAGTGGGGTGTGTGTGGCCCAGTGAGTGGAAACGAGGGAGACTGTGGTTGGAGTCCCCTCGCTGTGTCTCTAAAAGAACCAAGATGAACAAGTCATGGCTCTCAGAGGACTTTTCTTCCCCTGGGTCAGCCAGGGGACGGGAAAGGCACGCGTATTTTTGAGAGTGCTTCATGCAAAGCATCTTTTTTCTTTTTCAAAAGGGAGCTCAACCGATGCCAGTCAAGTGGGGTGTGTGTGGCCCAGTGAGTGGCAACGAGGGAGACTGTGGTTGGAGTCCCCTCGCTGTGTCTCTAAAAGAACCAAGATGAACAAGTCATGGCTCTCAGAGGACTTTTCTTCCCCTGGGTCAGCCAGGGGACGGGAAAGGCACGCGTATTTTTGAGAGTGCTTCATGCAAAGCATCTTTTTCTTTTTCAAAAGGGAGCTCAACCGATGCCAGTCAAGTGGGGTGTGTGTGGCCCAGTGAGTGGCAACCAGGGAGACTGTGGTTGGAGTCCCCTCGCTGTGTCTCTAAAAGAACCAAGATGAACAAGTCATGGCTCTCAGAGGACTTTTCTTCCCCTGGGTCAGCCAGGGGACGGGAAAGGCACGCGTATTTTTGAGAGTGCTTCATGCAAAGCATCTTTTTCTTTTTCAAAAGGGAGCTCAACCGATGCCAGTCAAGTGGGGTGTGTGTGGCCCAGTGAGTGGCAACCAGGGAGACTGTGGTTGGAGTCCCCTCGCTGTGTCTCTAAAAGAACCAAGATGAACAAGTCATGGCTCTCAGAGGACTTTTCTTCCCCTGGGTCAGCCAGGGGACGGGAAAGGCACGCGTATTTTTGAGAGTGCTTCATGCAAAGCATCTTTTTCTTTTTCAAAAGGGAGCTCAACCGATGCCAGTCAAGTGGGGTGTGTGTGGCCCAGTGAGTGGAAACGAGGGAGACTGTGGTTGGAGTCCCCTCGCTGTGTTATACATGCTTTTAGAAGGGCATGACATGGCTTGGAGGTTGACTTTCATAAAATGCAAACTGTTGGCTACCAAAATGCTGCCTTTCCAACAACTGTGGTTATAGGCAATGAGGAACATACTGATGAAGATGAGACGCAGATACCCGATTGGGATGACAACTTAAATATTCGGTCAGGGCAAGAAGAGGCTCGGTCTGAGGGGGAGGGGAGTGCAAACACAACAATTGATGATGAAGTTCTAGATCCCACCTACTGTCAACCCCCAGTCAGGCACTCGAGGAGGTCAACAGAGGCGGTGGAGGAGGATGCAACCGACGACGAAATTACCTTGCGCCTTCCTGGACAGAGTCGGAGCACTGGTAGCACGTCTACAACTGCATCCTCAGCCACCACTCTGCCTATGAGCATTATTCGGGGTGCATCAACAGGTCGCATGGCCTCTAAGCCTTGCCTAGCCTGTTCCTTTTTTGACATAGAAAAAGATCGCCCAAATCATGTGATATGTAAAATTTGTCATGATTCTCTTAGTAGAGGTCAAAACCTCAGCAGTTTGACAACTTCTTCCATGAATCGTCACATGAATAAATATCATAGGTCCCGGTGGGAAGCTCACTGTGCTGCAATGCGGCCTAGCGGAGCGAACCATCCACCGCCCGCCCCTTCCAGTGCATCCGCGCGCTCTTCATCTTCTAGGACTGTGGGGACAGCTGTCACACCTGTTTTTCCACGCAAAACTTCCACCACTGTAACCGCAACAGGCAGTTTGCTTGGTAGGTCGTCAGTTGGTTTGGAAGGGGAAACAAGTGAGTGTGTACAGCTCTCTCAGACATCGATAGCACCTACGTTGGATGAAGGCAACATCATGTCTCCGCCTGCACTTTCCTCACAAACCTGCATTTTTCCAGGGACACCCTACTCAACACCGTCTACACACAGCAGCCAGATCTCTGTCCCTCAGATGTGGTCAAATAAAAGGCCACTTCCTCCGACCCATGACAAAGCTAAGAGGTTGACTCTATCCCTCTGTAAGCTGTTGGCTACCGAAATGCTGCCTTGCCGCCTAGTGGACACACAGGATTTTAGAGACCTTATGTCTGTCGCTGTGCCCCAGTACCAGATGCCTAGTCGCCACTACTTCTCTAAGAAAGGTGTGCCCGCGCTACACCAGCATGTCGCACACAACATCACCGCTTCCTTGAGAAACTCTGTGTGTGAACGGGTGCATTTCACCACCGATACTTGGACCAGTAAGCATGGACAGGGACGTTACATGTCGCTGACTGGGCACTGGGTAACTATGTTGATAGATGGTGAAGGGTCTGCTGCACAAGTCTTGCCGTCCCCACGACTTGTGTGTCAATCCTCTGTCTGTCCAAGTTCCGCCACTGCTTCTGCATCCTCCACCTCATCTGGGTCCTCCACCTCCGCCCCAAGCCTGCCTGGTCAGGCCACCAGCGTTCTCACTGCGCAGAAGGAATCACGCACCCCTCATTACTATGCTGGCAGCAGAGCGCAACGGCATCAGGCGGTCTTTAGCTTGACATGTCTTGGGAATAAGAGTCACACAGCTGAGGAGTTGTGGTCAGCTCTGCGGTCCGAGTTTAATAAATGGTTGTCTCCACTCAACCTGCAGCCTGGTAAGGCCGTGTGCGACAATGCTGCAAACCTGGGTGCGGCCCTTCGCCTGGGCAAGGTGACACACGTGCCTTGTATGGCTCACGTGTTGAACCTTGTTGTCCAGCAATTTTTAACACACTATCCCGGCCTAGATGGCCTTCTGACCAGGGCACGTAAACTGTCTGCAGTGCTCACTTCCGCCGTTCAACCGCCGCAGCTGAGCGACTTGCATCGCTCCAGAAGTCTTTCGGCCTGCCGGTTCATCGCCTGAAATGCGATGTGGCGACACGCTGGAATTCAACTCTCCACATGTTACAGCGACTGTGGCAGCACCGGCGAGCCCTGGTGCAATACGTCATGATGTATAGCCTGGGCCAACGAGATGCAGAAGTGGGGCAGATCACCCTGATGGAGTGATCTCAGATCAAGGACCTATGCACCGTTCTGCACAGTTTCGACATGGCGACGAATATGTTTAGCGCTGACAATGCCATTATCAGCATGACGATTACAGTCATTTACATGCTGGAGCACACGCTAAACACTATTCGGAGTCAGGGGGTGGGACAACAGGAAGGGGAGGAACTACAGGAGGATTCATATGCGCAAGACACAACAACATCACCAAGGTCCAGACGTTCATCATCACCAACGCGGCAGGCATGGGACCATGGGGGACAGGGATCAACAAGGGCGCATGGTAGCAGGCGAGATGTTGAGGAAGGTGCAGGAGGACATGAAGATATGGAGGACGAACTGTCCATGGACATGGAAGACTCAGCGGATGAGGGAGACCTTGGTCAAAATTCAGTTGAAAGAGGTTGGGGGGAGATGTCAGAGGAAGAAAGAACGGTTAGCACCTCTATGCCACAAACACAGCGTGGACTTGGTCCGCATGGCTGCGCAAGACACATGAGTGCCTTCTTGTTGCACTACCTCCAACATGACCCTCGGATTGTCAAAATTAGAAGTGATGATGACTACTGGCTTGCCACACTATTAGATCCCCGGGACAAGTCCAAATTTTGTGACATAATTCCACCCATAGAAAGGGACGCACGTATGCTGGAGTATCAGCATAAGCTGTTACTCGATCTTAGCTCGGCTTTTACACCAAACAACCGTGCAGGTGAAGGGAGTGATTCTCCCAGTTGTAACTTGACAAACATGGGACGGCATCGTCATCTTCAACAGTCTACCCGTACCAGTAGGACCGTATCTGGTGCTGGTAACAGCAATTTTATGGAATATTTTCATAATTTTTTTAGACCCTCCTTTGCAAGGCCACCAGAGACAACAAGTCTGACACATAGTCAACGGATGGAGAGGATGATACAGGAGTATCTCCAAATGAACATCGATGCAATGACTTTGCAAATGGAGCCTTGCTCCTTTTGGGCTTCAAATCTAGAAAAATTGACAGAGCTCTCCAGTTACGCCTTGGAGATTTTGTCGTGTGCAGCTGCCAGCGTTGTCTCTGAACGTGTCTTCTTCAGTGCTGCTGGGTGTGTGCTGACAGATAAGCGCACGCGTCTGTCCAGTGACAATGTGGACACACTGACGTTCATCAAAATGAACAAGTCATGGATCCAGAAGGAATTTACTACCCCTGTGTCATCCTGGGGAGAGTAAATGCTTGTGGATTTGGAATGTGCTTGATGCAAATCAAAACATCCTGTTTGCAACTAGGGCACAAGTGCTGCCACTGATGGGGTGTCTGTGTGCCCAATGTTGGGAAAAAAGGTAGACTCCGCTTGGAGTAACCCTTGCTTGATGTGTTTTTTAAAAATGATACAAGATGAACAGATCTGAAGGCAAGATGAAGGCAACATCATGTCTCCGCCTGCACTTTTCTCACAAACCTGCATTTTTCCAGGGACACCCTACTCAACACCGTCTACAGACAGCAGCCAGATCTCTTTCCCTCAGATGTGGTCAAATAAAAGGCCACTTACTGCGACCCATGACAAAGCTAAGTGGTTGACTCTATCCCTCTGTAAGCTGTTGGCTACCGAAATGCTGCCTTTACGCGTAGTGGACACACAGGATTTTACAGACCTTATGTCTGTCGCTGTGCCCCAGTACCACATGCCCAATCACCACTGCTTCTCCAAGAAAAGCATGCCCGCGCTACACCAGCATGTCGCACACAACATCACCACTTCCTTGAGAAAATCTGTGTGCGACAGGGTGCATTTCAACACAGATACTTGGACCAGTAAGCATAGACAGGGTCATTACATGTCACTGACTGGGCACTGGCAAACTATGGTGAGAGATGGAGAAGGGTCTGCTGTACAAGTCTTGCCGTCCCCACGAGTTGTTTCAATCCTTGTTCTGTATGTAGAAGTTAATACACTGCTTCTGCCTCTTCAACCTCGTGTGGGTCCTCTACCTTGGCGCAAACCCTGTGTGGTCAGGCCACCCTTCCTTGCAACTGCGCACAAGGACTACCACACACCTCCTTACTATGCTGGCAGCAGAGCTCAATGCCATCAGGCGGTCAAAGCTTTACTTTGAAATGTATGGGAAATGTGAGTCACACCGCTATTACAGAGAATAGTAGTCAGGCAGGGTCAAAACATTAATTGAGGAACAGGAACAGAATGGGACGGCCAGGAAAGAATCAGAAAACAAGCAGAGTTGAAATGCGTATCGGCCAACAAGGTACATAAACAGCAAGCAGGAAAAGTAGTCAGGTAACAAGCACACAAAATCATAAAACTGAACTGGGGGTAAAATTAACCAGAGGTTCATAGCTATGTCTGGCAGTGGTCTGCAGACAGGATGGGCATAAAAAAGGGTGTGGTGTCTTCCCATTGGTTGTAGCTGAATGATGGTATTTCATCTGTGAGATACCCACCAGCTACATTCAGCCAGAGATTCTGCATCTGTCAAGGTAATGCAGCCCAGTGGGTGAGCATAACCTGCGTCCACCTGCGCCGCTGGCATCGACTACTCTCACATCATCAGCACTATTCATGAAAGGAACACGTTGTCACCTGGCAACCGGAGTACAAATTGACGGAGCGGACTACATTGGTGACTTAACAGCCGTGTGCGGCAATGATGCAAACCTGGCTGCGGGCCATCCTCAGGGCAATGTGACACACGTGCCTTTTAGGGCTCACGTGTTGAACCGAATTCGCCAGCAATTTTTAAAACACCATCACGGCCTACATGGCCTTGTGCAGTGGGCACGCTCGCTATGTGCTCACTTCCATCGTGCGCACACAGCAGCTCAACAACTTTCATCACTCCGGAAGTCTTAGGGTCTGGCAGTTAAACGCCGTAAATGCGATGTTTCGACACGCAGGAATTGGAATCTGCACATGTTGCAGTGTGTGTGGCAGCACCGCAGAGCCCTGCTGAAATACGGTAAGACATATAGCCTGGGATAACTTGATCCAGAGGTGGTGCAGATCACGCTGCTGGAGTGGTGTCAGATCAAGGACCTATGCACCCTGCTACACAGTTTTGAAATGTCGACGAAGATGTTTAGCACTGGCAATGTCATTCTCAGCGTGACAATTCTGGTCATCTACATGATGGAGCACACTGTAATTATTATTCTGAGTCAGGTGTTGGGACAAGAGGAAGGGGAGGAAGTACAGGAGGAGTCATATGCGGAAGGGATAACAAGATCTACGAGGTCCAGATGGTCAGCGGCACCTATGCGGCATTCATGGTGAGGGAGAGGGATTAACAAGGGCGCATAGTATCAGCAAAAAGTGTTGATGAAAGTGCAGGAGCCCATGAAGAAATGGAGGACGAACTGGCGATGGGCATGGAAGACTCAGCAGATGAGTGAGAGCTTGCTCACATTTCGGTTGTGCGAGGTTGTGGGTAGAGGGCAGAGGAAGGATGCACGATTCTCACCTCTCTGCCACCAACACACCAAGGACTTGGTCCTCCTGGATGCACAAGACACATGAGCGCCTTCTTGCTGCACTACCTACATGACCCTCGGATTGTATGAATTTGAACTAATCCTGAATACTGGGTTGCCACACTGTTAGATCCCCGGTACAAGACAAAATTTGGCGAACTAATTCCTGCCATAGAAATAGACGCACGTATACAGGAGTATCTGCAGAATGTGGTACGCAATCTTAGATCTACTTGTCCACTAAACACCAGTGCTGCACAGAGTGAATCTCAACGCTTTGTCATGGATAGGAGGAAATGGTCTTTTACTTGTCCACATCGGAGGGACCGAGGGATGGCTGCTGTGCTGAGATGGCGTTGAGTACGGTGTCCCTGCACAGTTGCACTTTTGGTCATATCCCAAAATGAGTTGAAAAAGGACAGATGCTGTTGGAAAGGGGAACAGGTGTGTTGGAAAGGGGAAAAAAGTTTTGGTCCGTGGATTTGGTGGTTAAGCAACTGTAACATTTGCTGAAGAAACAACATCTGTTACAGTGGGACTGGCAGATTTGGATAAAGTGGTATATAATCTGTGACCGCTATATAACGAAAATTAATAAGAAAAGAAAGAGAAAGGTATATATCCCCATCAGCAGTCAGTGTCCACCGTGCTCCCAGTTGGAAAAGGAGAGGTTGGCAACTTGAAGGTTTGGTGGAGGATACAGAGCTGTGTGGCTATGAAACTAATAGTAGCCTGAACCGAGTTAGACGCCATTCGGATCTGGAGACTGTGAGCCCTGTTAGCGTCACAGGGTCCACATGCCCACCCAGCCCAGGAACTCCCTGTTAACAACACAGGGGCCATTGAGTACGCTGACCGTGTGCGTAGGGGCCACACCTGTGGACAGCAGGCGCATCAGCAGCAGCAGGCCTGTTAATGCCACTGGGCTGCATAAGCAGGACTGTTAGGACAGGAGCTGGTCTTAACCGTTCTGCGTTACCAACTGTGGTGGTGGCCTGCATCCACCACCCGATCCCTGCCTACCTCTGGCCTAAAGCCGCAATGGGTTCAACACATGGAGGTGTGCTCTTTCGGAGCATAATAGAAGACTGCGCACCTCCTTGTTGGCTCCAGCCCCTTTTATAACCTGGGTCCGCCCCAAACCAGGGTGAACCACAATGCACCTCCTGGAGACAAAAGTAGAGTGACACGTCATGAGTGGCATAACTAGCGTCCTATTTGGAAACGCAACTTCAATGATGACCTCATGGCTGCCATGACCCAAACACCTCACCAGTCATCGTCTGAGCATCAATAATGCGGTGACAAGTCATAGGTGTGGGCCTCTGCAAGCCATTTGGGAGGACACCTGATGCCCTGTGGTCTATATGGGACCCCCACATCAGGGCCAGGGCCAAAGAGTTCATTACCGGACCTAGTCTCTGATGCAGGAAGTGCCTGAGCATGCTCAGTAGCATGAAATACAGTCTCTGAAAAAAGACTATCAGCTTTAGCATGGTGTCTATGCCCAAAACAGGACTTAGACCCGGCACGGAATGCAAGCACCTGTGCAAAGAGGCTTTTCACACTTAGTGTGGGAGCATGCGCTGTATCCCGAAATGAAAACTTAGCGTCAGGAATGGCACAGTCAGGCTGAGCATACTCACTAGGCGAAACACTGTAATTATGCTGCAGCTGGGGTACATCGGCACACGCATGCGCACTAGCTGCCTCTCCACACTTAGACGTGGAGGGGAAATTTGTCTTGGAGATGCTGTCTATGAACAGAAGGAAAAGCTAAAGGAAGCCTGACTTTCTATCCCTCCGAATTATGAAATGCAGCAATGAATTCCATGAGTTTGCTATAACATTAGCGTAGCAAAATGTGCATGAGGGTGTGATGTAGAGGTGCTAGAAATAGCTTGTCACCAGTGGGGCACTAATGGAATACAACAGCCAGTTCTATGATGCCACAAAATGGCAGTATTTTGTGCTATCATTATAGCTTATTAAAAACAGAGCACGAGGTTGTCATGCAGAGGTGCTGCACATAGATTTGCAGTAGTGTGAATTGACAAAAGTACAATAGCCACGTTTAGGATACAACTAGGTACAGTGAGTGTTTGCTAGTAAAATTGCTTAGTTTAAAAAAGTTGTAGTGTGCAATGCAGGCAGACGTGCTATGCAAATGTCTTTGCACTAGTGGGACTATAGCAAAGTCCAATAGCCACGTATAGGATGCCACTAGGTACACTGAGTGTGTGCTAGTATAATGGCTTCGTTATAATTTGTTGGAGTGTGCAACGCAGGCAGATGCGCTCTGCAAATGTCTTGGCACTAGTGGGACTATAGCAAAGTCCAATAGCCACGTATAGGATGCCACTAGGTACACTGTGTGTTTGCTAGTATAATGGATGAGTTTAAAAAAGTTAGAGTGTGCAATGCAGGCAGACGTGCTGCAAATAACGTTCCAATACTGTGAATTGACAAAAGTACAATAGCCACGTTTAGGATACAACTAGGTACAGTGAGTGTTTGCTAGTATAATGGCTTCGTTATAATTAGTTGGAGTGTGCAACGCAGGCAGATGCGCTCTGCAAATGTCTTGGCACTAGTGGGACTATAGCAAAGTCCAATAGCCACGTATAGGATGCCACTAGGTACACTGACTGTTTGGTAGTATAATGGCTGAGTTTAAAAAAGTTAGAGTGTGCAATGCAGGCAGACGTGCTGCAAATAACGTTCCAATACTGTGAATTGACAAAAGTACAATAGCCACGTTTAGGATGCCACTAGGTACACTGACTGTTTGCTAGTATAATGGCTGAGTTTAAAAAAGTTAGAGTGTGCAATGCAGGCAGACGTGCTGCAAATAACGTTCCAATACTGTGAATTGACAAAAGTACAATAGCCACGTTTAGGATGCCACTAGGTACAGTGAGTGTTTGCTAGTATAATGGCTGAGTTTAAAAAAGTTAGAGTGTGCAATGCAGGCAGACGTGCTGCAAATAACGTTCCAATACTGTGAATTGACAAAAGTACAATAGCCACGTTTAGGATGCCACTAGGTACAGTGAGTGTTTGCTAGTATAATGGCTGAGTTTAAAAAAGTTAGAGTGTGCAATGCAGGCAGACGTGCTGCAAATAACGTTCCAATACTGTGAATTGACAAAAGTACAATAGCCACGTTTAGGATGCCACTAGGTACACTGACTGTTTGCTAGTATAATGGCTGAGTTTAAAAAACTTGGAGTGTGCAATGCAGGCAGATGTGCTCTGCTAATGTCTTTGCACTAGTGGGACTATAGCAAAGTCCAATAGCCACGTATAGGATGCCACTAGGTACACTGAGTGTTTGCTAGTAAAATTGCTTAGTTTAAAAAACTTGGAGTGTGCAATGCAGGCAGATGTGCTCTGCAAATGTCTTTGCACTAGTGGGACTATAGCAAAGTCCAATAGCCACAGATAGGATGCCACTAGGTACACTGAGTGTGTGCTAGTATAATGGCTTCGTTATAATTAGTTGGAGTGTGCAACGCAGGCAGATGCGCTCTGCAAATGTCTTGGCACTAGTGGGACTATAGCAAAGTCCAATAGCCACGTATAGGATGCCACTAGGTACACTGAGTGTTTGCTAGTATAATGGCTTTGTTATAATTAGTTGGAGTGTGCAACGCAGGCAGATGCGCTCTGCAAATGTCTTTGCACTAGTGGGACTATAGCAAAGTCCAATAGCCACGTATAGGATGCCACTAGGTACACTGAGTGTGTGCTAGTATAATGGCTTAGTTATAATTCGTTGGAGTGTGCAACGCAGGCAGACGTGCTGCAAATGTCTTGGCACTAGTGGGACTATAGCAAAGTCCAATAGCCACGTATAGGATGCCACTAGGTACACTGAGTGTTTGCTAGTATAATGGCTGAGTTTAAAAAACTTGGAGTGTGCAATGCAGGCAGATGTGCTCTGCTAATGTCTTTGCACTAGTGGGACTATAGCAAAGTCCAATAGCCACGTATAGGATGCCACTAGGTACACTGAGTGTTTGCTAGTAAAATTGCTTAGTTTAAAAAACTTGGAGTGTGCAATGCAGGCAGATGTGCTCTGCAAATGTCTTTGCACTAGTGGGACTATAGCAAAGTCCAATAGCCACAGATAGGATGCCACTAGGTACACTGAGTGTTTGCTAGTATAATGGCTTAGTTAGAATGAGTTGGAGTGTGCAGAGGACAAGAGGGTACAGTGGCAGGATTGTGGTGCTCTGGGTAGAGGAATGGAAGCCTGCCTTTCTATTCCCTCCTAATGGTGAAATGCAGGGAGGAAATCCCTGACCTGGGCTACACAGACGCTGTTGCTGTTTGCAGGACCTGTCACCTATGGCTCTCTGACCCTGCCGGTACGAGCCCTTAAAAGGACTGCTAGAATGTGCTCTCCCTAAGCTGTCTAACGCTGTGTATGCAGCGCATACAGCTGTATCGGCGATAGGACAAAGGACGGAACTGCGACAGTGATGTCTGACACCAAAGACGCAGAAGGCAGATAATGGCGATCGTGAAGAAAATGTCCGGTTTTATAATGCAGGGACATGTGACATGAAGATCCTATCACACATGCCGTTGCTTCTCTGCCTCAAAGTCCACTTAGGTGTGTGTGTGTCTGTGATTGGCTGACATGCTGGCCAGCCCCACAAGACGCGCGCGCTTAGGGAAGGAAGACAAGAAAAAAAAAAAAAAAAAAATGGCGATCGCCATTATAGAAACAGCAGTGATCTGAAGGCGCTGTTCACGCACACTATACACTGAAATGTGATAATAGTTTGATTCACAGAGTGACTTACACTATTACAGCAGAAACCAAGCTAAGATTTAGCTGTTTTTTGGCTGCTAGAACCGTTCTCGAACGTTTCTAGAACTATCGAGCTTTTGCAAAAAGCTCGAGTTCTAGTTCGATCTAGAACATGCCCCAAAATCACTCGAGCCTAGAACTGGAGAACCACGAACCACGAACCGCGCTCAACTCTACACCTGATGCCCTGTGGTCTATATGGGACCCCCACATCAGGGGCAGGGCCAAAGAGTTCATTACCGGACCTAGTCTCTGATGCAGTAAGTGCCTGAGCATGCTCAGTAGCATGAAATACAGTCTCTGAAAAAAGACTATCAGCTTTAGCATGGTGTCTAGGCACAAAACAGGACTTAGACCTGGCACGGAATGCAAGCACCTGTGCAAAGAGGCTTTTCACACTTAGTGTGGGAGCATGCGCTGTATCCCGAAATGAAGACTTAGCATCAGGAATGGCACAGTCAGGCTGAGCATACTCACTAGGCGAAACACTGTAATTAGGCTGCAGCTGGGGTAAATCGGCACACGCATGCGCACTAGCTGCCTCTCCACACTTAGACGTGGAGGAGAAATTGCTCTTGGAGATGCTGTCTATGAACAGAAGGAAAAGCTAAAGGAAGCCTGACTTTCTATCCCTCCGAATTATCAAATGCAGCAATGAATTCCCTGAGTTTGCTATAACATTAGCGTAGCAAAATGTGCATGAGGGTGTCATGTAGAGGTTCTATAAATAGCTTGGCACCAGTGGGGCACTAATGGAATACAACAGCCAGTTCTATGATGCCACTAAATGGCAGTATTTTTTGCTATCATTATAGCTTATTAAAAACAGAGCAGGAGGGTGTCATGCAGAGGTGCTAGAAATAGCTTGGCACCAGTGGGGCACTAATGGAATACAACAGCCAGTTCTATGATGCCACTAAATGGCAATATTTTTTGCTATCATTATAGCTTATTAAAAACAGAGCAGGAGGGTGTCATGCAGAGGTGCTAGAAATAGCTTGGCACCAGTGGGGCACTAATGGAAAACAAAAGCCAGTTCTATGATGTCACTAAATGGCAGTATTTTTTGCTATCATTATAGCTTATTAAAAACAGAGCAGGAGGGTGTCATGCAGAGGTGCTAGAAATAGCTTGGCACCAGTGGGGCACTAATGGAATACAACAGCCAGTTCTATGATGCCACTAAATATCAATATTTTTTGCTATCATTATAGCTTATTAAAAACAGAGCAGGAGGGTGTCATGCAGAGGTGCTAGAAATAGCTTGGCACCAGTGGGGCACTAATGGAATACAAAAGCCAGTTCTATGATGTCACTAAATGGCAGTATTTTTTGCTATCATTATAGCTTATTAAAAACAGAGCAGGAGGGTGTCATGCAGAGGTGCTAGAAATAGCTTGGCACCAGTGGGGCACTAATGGAATACAACAGCCAGTTCTATGATGCCACTAAATGGCAGTATTTTTTGCTATCATTATAGCTCATTAAAAAGAGAGCAGGAGGGTGTCATGCAGAGGTGCTGCACATAGATTTGCACCAGTGGGGCACTAATGGAGTACAACAGCCACTTCTTGTATGCCACTAGGTACACTGAGTGTTTGCTAGTATAATGGCTTAGTAACAATGAGTTTGAGTGTGCAATGCAGGCAGAGGTGCTGCAAATATCTTTGCAATAGTGTGACTAGACAAAAGTGCAATAGCCACGTTTAGGATGCCACTAGGTACACTGACTGTTTGCTAGTATAATGGCTTAGTTAAAAAGAGTTGGAGTGTGCAATGCAGGCAGACGTGCTGCAAATATCTTTCCACTAGTTTGACTACACAAAAGTCCAATAGCCACGTTTAGGATGCCACTAGGTACACTGACTGTTTGCTAGTATAATGGCTTAGTTAAAAAAAAGTTTGAGTGTGCAATGCAGGCAGAGGTGCTGCAAATATCTTTGCAATAGTGTGACTAGACAAAAGTACAATAGCCACGTTTAGGATGCCACTAGGTACACTGACTGTTTGCTAGTATAATGGCTTAGTTAAAAAGAGTTGGAGTGTGCAATGCAGGCAGACATGCTGCAAATATCTTTCCACTAGTTTGACTACACAAAAGTCCAAATAGCCACGTTTAGGATGCCACTAGGTACACTGACTGTTTGCTAGTATAATGGCTTAGTTAAAAAGAGTTGGAGTGTGCAATGCAGGCAGACATGCTGCAAATATCTTTCCACTAGTTTGACTACACAAAAGTCCAATAGCCACGTTTAGGATGCCACTAGGTACACTGACTGTTTGGTATGATAATGGCTTAGTTAAAAAGAGTTGGAGTGTGCAATGCAGGCAGAGGTGCTACAAATATCTTTCCACTAGTTTGACTACACAAAAGTCCAATAGCCACGTTTAGGATGCCACTAGGTACACTGACTGTTTGCTAGTATAATGGCTTAGTTAAAAAAAGTTTGAGTGTGCAATGCAGGCAGAGGTGCTGCAAATATCTTTGCAATAGTGTGACTAGACAAAAGTACAATAGCCACGTTTAGGATGCCACTAGGTACACTGACTGTTTGCTAGTATAATGGCTTAGTTAAAAAGAGTTGGAGTGTGCAATGCAGGCAGACGTGCTGCAAATATCTTTGCACTACTGTGACTACACAGAAGTCCAATAGCCACGTTTAGGATGCCACTAGGTACACTGACTGTTTGCTAGCATAATGGCTTAGTTAAAAAGAGTTGGAGTGTGCAGAGGACAGGAGGGTACAGTGCCAGGATTGTGGGGCTCTGGGTAGAGGAATGGAAGCCTGCCTTTCTATTCCCTCCTAATGGTGAAATGCAGCGACGAAATCCCTGACCTTGGCTACACAGACGCTGTCTCTGTTTTCAGGACCTGTCACCTATGGCTCTGACCCTACCGGTTTGAGCCCTTAAAAGGACTGATAGAAAGTGCTCTCCCTAAGCTGTCTAGCGCTGTGTATGGAGCGCATACAGCTGTATCGGCGATAGGACAAAGGACGGAGCTGCGACAGTGATGTCTGACACCAAAGACGCAGAAGAGATAATGGCGTCCTGGAGGAAAATGTCCGGTTTTATAATGCAGGGACATGTGACATGGACATCCTATCACACATCCCGTTGCTTCTCTGGCTAAAAGTCCACTTAGCTGTGTGTGTGTCTGGGATTGGCTGACATGCTGGCCCGCCCCACAAGACGCGCGCGCTTAGGGAAGGAAGACAAGGAAAAAAAAAAATAAAAAATGGTGATCGCCATTATAGAAACAGCAGTGATCTGAAGGCGCTGTTCCCCCACACTATACACTGAAATGTCATAATAGTGTGATTCACAGAGTGACTTACACTATTACAGCGGAAACCAAGCTAGGAATTAGCTGATTTTTTGCTGCTAGAACCGTTCTCGAACGTTTCTAGAACTATCGAGCTTTTGCAAAAAGCTCGAGTTCTAGTTCGATCTAGAACAGGCAAATCACTCGAGCCTAGAACTGGAGAACCTCGAACCGCGAACCGCGCTCAACTCTAATTAAGAGTCTGTGTGACAATCTTGCGGTTACCCTCCAGAGCGTTATGGACATACCTTGCTGCCTCCTTCCCAGGATGTGGCCGAATGCAGTGTATGTCAGGGTTAGACAGCTATTTAACGCCGCCAACCGGAAGTGCCCGATGCCGTCTGCGCATGCGCGGTAGGAATATGTGTCAGTATTAAGTTATATGTGGTACCGTTAAGTCTGTAAGAGAGGCGCCCGAGCATGCGCAGTGTGTTGTATTATGGACTTAGAGTGGAAACGCAGCACTGGAGACGTGCTGGCCACATGTATATGTAATTAAGCCTGTTAACAGTGAAAAGTAGGTCAAGAGAGGGTAGAGGGAAGTGCACCATTCATATGAAAGCATACTACTAAGGTGGGAGTTTTTTTTGGAAAAAAAATTCCATATGTATTGGAGAACAACAGGAACAATAAACCAGAAAATCTGGACATGTTGGAAATTGCATTATTATGTACTTAGAGGAATAATATAGAGCCAGGGCTCAGATGAATAGTACAGTATAGTCTCCTATTGAATTCCAGAGATATACAACAAACAGTAAAAAAGTTACATGTTAATAATAGACTTATTTCTTATTCAAAGAGGACCAGGAGGAGATTCGGAGCTGTAAAAAATGCTTAGTTAATTGCATATAGTTCAATTTTACTGTTTCACATTATTTTGTATACGTATTTACTGTATGTAAGTGGCATAGGGTCCCAATATACTAAAAGGTGAAGTATTGATTATATGATTATATAGAAGTGCCGATTTATACTTTACCATCTATTGAAGGGTGTGCGATGGAAGAAGAGAGAAAGATGGCAGTGATGCCTTTTTTCAGGGTTTCTGTAAATAATATACAATAGTTAGTATATAAATGAGAGGAAAAAATTCATGCTGGAAAAGAAAATATTGAATTAATCATAAAGGCCAATCCATTTCCCTATTGAGGCCTTTGGGAGAAAGTGTCTGTAAATTATGAATCCAATAGCTCTCTCTTCGTTTAAGAAATTCAATATGGTTGCCACCCCGTCTTGGTCTATGTACTTTCTCGATCACTTGGTAACGTAATTGTGCTACCATATGTTTTGCCTCATTAAAGTGGTAGGGGATAGGTAACCATAATTTGCCACACCTAATTGTGGACTTGTGGCTAGCGATGCGTGCACCCACATGCTGAATTGTTTCACCGACATAAAGGAGGCCACACGGACATTTAATAAGATAAATAACAAAATTACTCTCGCAGGTGAAATATTCCTTGATGTGGAAGCTCTTACCAGACCTTGGATGAGTAAAGTGGTCACCTTTTATTACATTGGAGCAGGACGGACAATTTAAGCATGGAAAGGTGCAGGTGCGTTTTGCTGCCAGAAAGGTCTGTGTATCGGATTTGATATTGCTCCCTACGTCAGCCTTAACCAAAGAGTCTTTTATGTTCTTGGGTCTTTTTTTACACATGAGTGGTGGGAGAAGAAAAGTCCCAATTTGTGGATATGCTTTTTTCAATAAAGGCCAGTGTCGAGTAATAATATTATAAATTTTGGGCATCGATGGGTGATAGGTGTGAACAAACGGAATTCTGTCTGTTGATGTCATGTCTCTGTCAATTGAGGTAGAGGCAATTGCTACTTCTTTTTCCGTTTTTAATAGTGTATTTGGATATTTTCGCTCTCAGAATCTGTCTGTCATTTCTTCTAATCTCTCTTGTTGAGTGATTTTGTCAGATACTATCCTGGTTACCCGTTTAAATTGGGACCTGGGTAGACTATTTTTAGTTGATTGTGGATGACAGCTACTGTACAACAACATACACTTGCGGTCTGTGGGTTTTTGGTATAGGTCTGATGACAATTTGCCGGATTTGTCCTTTTCTATATTGGTGTCTAAGAAATTGATTTTATCAGGGCTGTAGTTCAATGTAAATTTCAGTTCTGGCCATATGGTATTGATATGTCTGTCAAATGTTAAAAGGCTATCAATGTCACCTCGCCAGATGCAGAACACGTCATCTATGTAACGGACCCATAGATGAGACAGTTGATCAAAAGATGGATAGGAGTAGATGTAACGTCCTTCAAAGTAGTCCATGTATAAATTAGCATAGGCCGGGGCCATGTTCGAACCCATCGCAGTCCCTTGTGTCTGTACATAAAAGTCGTCCCCAAATAGAAAGTAGTTCTCATGTAGAACTAAGTTGAGAAGGCCTATTGTGAAATCAATCGATTCTTGGTTGAGTTTGGAGTTATTGAGGGCTAGTTTGGTGGCCCTAATGCCCTTATCATGTGAAATTGAAGTGTACAGGCTGGTGACATCCCATGTACACAAAATACTGTCAGGGGGATGTGTCCCAATCCTCTAATTTTTTGTAAAAAATTATTGGTGTCCAAAATGTATGATCTGGTGTTTTTTGTTAATGGGGTCAAGATCTTCTCCAAGTAAATGGAGAGTGGTGCTAGAACAGATTCTGTGGAGGCGACGATTGGTCGGCCAGGAGGGTTTATGAGAGATTTATTAATTTTGGGTACAGTGTACAATACTGGGGTTATGGGGTGTGATTTGGTCAGGAAGGTACATGTAGTATTGTCAATAGTACCATTGTCTAAATAGACAGATAGAAAATCTTTGATTTTCTGCTGTATTTTGAAGATAGGGTCAGAGGAAATTTTTTGATAGGTGATTGTGTCCTCTAATTGGCGTTTAATTTCCCTGATGTAGTCATGGGTATTCATTACTACAATAGCTCCCCCTTTATCTGCTGGTTTTATCGTGATTTCCTTGTTGTTTTTTAGGGAATTTATGGCCATTATTTCAGATGTATTGAGGTTGTTATGTGTAGGGAAAAAACCAAGTGTATGTTCATGGATATTATCTTTTATGTCCCGGTCTACTAAATCTATAAATGTCTCTACTGCATGATGTGTCTTTGGAGGCATATAGTGACTATGGTTACGTAACCCTAATGTTTTGATGCTAGTTTCTTTGGGTAGTGTGGAAGAATCTGTGGTTTGATTAGGGTTAAGACCAAAGTGTGTCTTTAATCTCACTAGTCTATAAAATTTCTGTAAATCATTTTCTAAAGAGAAGGCGTCCCACTTAGGCGTGGGACAAAAGGTGAGACCCTTATTTAGAACAGAAAGCTCATTAGGTGCCAAGGTGTAGTCTGATATATTAGCCACTAAATTGGGACCCTTACCTGTGAGTGAAGGGTCATCCCCCAGTCTCCTCCTCCTCGACCTCCTCGTGGGTTGCCTCTTTTTTTCTCGCGTCCTAAAAAAGAAGTGGAATTTACTCTGCTGCCGCTGGACTCGCTCCCTGAGCTTGGTGATTGGTTGTAAGCACTTTGTCTTTGCCATTGTCTTGTGGTGTTTAATGACCGGTCGTTCCACCTATATACTCGGTTGTGTAAATAATCCTCGGTGTCTCTTTGGAACTTTTGTCTTTTCTTATCTTCAAGATTTTTCTTAAACTCTTTTAGTGTTTCATCTGTTTTGTTCTTGAGAGTGGTTAAGTCACTAGGAGTCAAGCTATCCGCCAATTGTGTTTCGATGGTTAGAATCTTTTCTTTAGATTCTTTGATGGCAGTCTGCAAGTATTCAATAGTAAGAACTATTAGGTCCAGTGAACACTTATTCAAGATTTGCTGATATTTTTTACAGTAGTCATCAATATTG
This sequence comes from Anomaloglossus baeobatrachus, assembly GCF_048569485.1. Classification (NCBI taxonomy): domain Eukaryota; kingdom Metazoa; phylum Chordata; class Amphibia; order Anura; family Aromobatidae; genus Anomaloglossus; species Anomaloglossus baeobatrachus. Next base: position 318,059,611 of record NC_134355.1, on the reverse strand, counting down.
GCAAAGAGTGTGGGTTTCAGGTTACTTCTCAGGCCTCTAGGAATCCGATTTTGTCTGTGGTATTCCGCTAAAGTTGTGCAATGTAGGTCCAGGGATATAAATGTGCGGTTTTCTCTTTCCCAGTCTCTCGATCTGACTTCCCGGATTGGAGTTTTTAGAAATTCTGTGGAGTTGGTAACTTGTGCCAAAATATTATGGCTCGTTGAATCGTCATATGCGAAGGTATCCGATGACATGGGTGGGCTGGTGCAACAACCAAGAAAAATACAATTTTTGAGATATATGGTGTGCACACGGCCAAATAAAGGAGGTTGAGGTGCAAATGTGAGGACCAAGGTCCAGCAGTACAGTCAAAATTACAACATTGCACTCTCAAAAGCAAAAAATGAGGGATGAACAAGGTTTGTTCTTTGCAAAATTTTTGTAGTTTTATTTTTATTGAAATGTGACAGGGGAACGTTTCGGCCAAATAAACAGCCTTTCTCACGCCTAGTCACTAGGATGAAGAAAAAATGATAATCAGTTTTATACAATCATATACAATATTTACATATATACAAATAAATAACAAAAAAACCATGAGAGGTATGGTCTTGATGCATTTGAGACAACGGCAAGAAATAAAAGAGATAAAAGAGAAAAAGGCTGAATAAAAGATACATATAGAGAGTAATAAGTTATTAGTTGAGAAAAGATGGTAGCTTAGTATGGGAAGGGGGGGGAGGGGAAGGAAGGGAAGAAGGAGAAAGAGTAAGGGGCATTGGCATACCTTCCAGTGGGAGATTTGGCTTTTGTAAAGGAGATTCTGCAGGTGCAGGGATAAGTGAAATAGAGGTAGTCCACCAAGAATATAGCTGGGTTGAGTTCACAGTGAACAATTTCTGTAAATAAATGTAATATAAACATATGACTAATTATGTGTATAACTCATGTAAATAATCTTAGGTGTGTGTTTCAGATACCTGTTTTGTTACCCTTAAAAGGGGTTATACGTCCTTGAAGATGTATGTAGAAATTAAGAGGATATTTCTTACGTTGTGCCTTAAAGAATACAGAGTATATTAGCGCCATATGTAGTATACATTTATCTAAGCCCACTTCTGGTCAAGTTACTACCTTAAGCTTGTTGAGAATGAAGAAATTTGTTTCTAGTGTAGCTCTAGCTATATAGCACAAGGAATTTCCATCTGTAAGATAGTAAAGTAAATGACCAGAGTTCCACAGTGGGGTGTATACGATTGGTATAGGGCTAAGGAGGAATAAAACATCATATAGTAAAAAGGATCAGCACATAGTGTAAGATTAGGGACTGAAATTCAGTCTATTTGTATGTAGAAAAGAAACTGCAATACCTGTGGCTTGTTCATCAGGGGTTACAATGCAGTGGTGGACTGAGCCCTCTAGAGTAAAAATGGAGTTTGTATTAAGAGTCTGTGTGACAATCTTGCGGTTACCCTCCAGAGCGTTATGGACATACCTTGCTGCCTCCTTCCCAGGATGTGGCCGAATGCAGTGTATGTCAGGGTTAGACAGCTATTTAACGCCGCCAACCGGAAGTGCCCGATGCCGTCTGCGCATGCCCGGTAGGAATATGTGTCAGTATTAAGTTATATGTGGTACCGTTAAGTCTGTAAGAGAGGCGCCCGCGCATGCGCTGATAAGGCCTTAATTTAGGTTGATGCCATTCAGTCTTGCATCCCTCTTAAACTGTCTGCAGTCCAAATTATGAGTATATCATTGTTACATGGAGATATCCATAAAGAACAGGATTTAAGATGGTGTTTGAACTGTACCCCACATATCTCTTGGCTTAAGACTCAGACAGACAGTCTGGGCTATTCTTGTGACCAGTGAATCATGCTGACATTGCTTAATATAAATGAGGAACAAAGCACATTACAGTAAATTGTATATCACAGAATAAGCTGTTCTACTTTATCCAATAGGAGACGTGTTACGTATTCTTGGCACCTAGCCAATAAGCCGGTTATATATACCTGTACAAACTTCCGGAATAAAGGAGTCTTACTTTCTATTCATATCTGAGTATGTCTCTGGTGTGGGTGAAAGATAGTGGTTATGCATGCTACCACGAGTGACTCATAATTTGGACTGCAGACAGTTTAAGACGGATGCAAGACTGAATGGCATCAACCTAAATTAAGGCCTTATCACGCAGTGTGTTGTATTATGGACTTAGAGTGGAAACGCAGCACTGGAGACGTGCTGGCCACATGTATATGTAATTAAGCCTGTTAACAGTGAAAAGTAGGTCAAGAGAGGGTAGAGGGAAGTGCACCATTCATATGAAAGCATACTACTAAGGTGGGAGTTTTTTTTGGAAAAGAAAATTACATATGTATTGGAGAACAACAGGAACAATAAACTAGAAAATCTGGACATGTTGGAAATTGCATTATTATGTACTTAGAGGAATAATATAGAGCCAGGGCTCAGAGGAATAGTACAGTATAGACTCCTATTGAATTCCAGAGATATACAACAAACAGTAAAAAAGTTACATGTTAATAATAGACTTATTTCTTATTCAAAGAGGACCAGGAGGAGATTCGGAGCTGTAAAAAATGCTTAGTTAATTGCATATAGTTCAATTTTACTGTTTCACATTATTTTGTATACGTATTTACTGTATGTAAGTGGCATAGGGTCCCAATATACTAAAAGGTGAAGTATTGATTATATGATTATATAGAAGTGGCGATTTATACTTTACCATCTATTGAAGGGTGTGCGATGGAAGAAGAGAGAAAGATGGCAGTGATGCCTTTTTTCAGGGTTTCTGTAAATAATATACAATAGTTAGTATATAGATGAGAGGAAAAAATTCATGCTGGAAAAGAAAATATTGAATTAATCATAAAGGCCAATCCATTTCCCTATTGAGGCCTTTGGGAGAAAGTGTCTGTAAATTATGAATCCAATAGCTCTCTCTTCGTTTAAGAAATTCAATATGGTTGCCACCCCGTCTTGGTCTATGTACTTTCTCGATCACTTGGTAACGTAATTGTGCTACCGTATGTTTTGCCTCATTAAAGTGGTAGGGGATCGGTAACCATAATTTGCCACACCTAATTGTGGACTTGTGGCTAGCGATGCGTGCACCCACATGCTGAATTGTTTCACCGACATAAAGGAGGCCACACGGACATTTAATAAGATAAATAACAAAATTACTCTCGCAGGTGAAATATTCCTTGATGTGGAAACTCTTACCAGACCTTGGATGAGTAAAGTGGTCACCTTTTATTACATTGGAGCAGGACGGACAATTTAAGCATGGAAAGGTGCCGGTGCGTTTTGCTGCCAGAAAGGTCTGTGTATCGGATTTGATATTGCTCCCTACGTCAGCCTTAACCAAAGAGTCTATTATGTTCTTGGGTCTTTTTTTACACATGAGTGGTGGGAGAAGAAAAGTCCCAATTTGTGGATATGCTTTTTTCAATAAAGGCCAGTGTCGATCACCATGTGATGATGTCAGCAATGCACTGTCATCATGACGCTGCCGCACTTCAGGGCCCAGTCACCGCGCTGCACTGATCAAGGAAGCAGGGAGCAACGTAGGACGCCCACATCTCGCGGGCCGGATAGAGGCTCGATCTATGTCCACTATCTAATCAGCAGGAGCAGAGGGCGGCACGGAGCATGCTACCCCCTGCTCCTGCTGATTTTAGCTGTGCAACGTGGCATGATCATGCAGCTCAAGGCAAATGCTGCCTGCCATGCATGCTGCAGAGGAGAGAGTGGTCGCAGATCGAGCGGCCTACTACAGGGACCAGCCCACTACAGGGACCGGCCCATCTGGCATTTGCCAGACTTGCCCTATGGCCAATCCAGTCCTGCAGGGAGACAATCAGCATGTAGCACTGCTGAGGTGTTATCGAAGCCCAGGTTGCTTTGATAGCAGCCTTCAGCTCATCTACATTGTTGGGTCTGTTGTTTCTCATATTCCTCTTGACAATACCCCATAGATTGTCTATGGAGTTTAGGTCAGGCGAGTTTGCTGGGCAATCAAGCACAGTGATACTGTGGTTATTAATCCAGGTATTGCTACTTTTGGCAGATAACTGTATTGACTTTGTTCTTGATAAAACACAGTGAACCTACACTAGCAGATGACATGGCTCCCCAAACCATCACTGATTGTGGAAACTTCACACTAGACCTCAAGCAGCTTGGATTGTGGCCTCTCCACTCTTTCTCCAGACTCAGGGACCTTGATTTCCAAATGAAATGTAAACTTTACTTTTATCTGAAAACAACACCTTGGACCATTGAGCAACAGTGCAGTTCTTTTTCTCCTTGGCCCAGGTAAGACGCTTCTGGTGTTGTCTATTGGTCATGAGTGGCTTGACACAAGGAATGCGACAGGTGTAGCCCATGTCCTGGATACTTCTGTGTGTTATGGTTCTTGAAGCACTGACTCCAGCAGCAGTCCACTCCTTGTGAATCTCCCCCAAATTTTTGAATGGCCTTTTCTTAACAATCCTATCAAGGCTGTGGCTATCCCGGAGTCTTGTGCACATTTTTCTATCATACTTTTTCCTTCCACTCAATTTCTCATTAATAAGCTTGGATACAGCACTCTATGAACATCCAGATCCTTTAGCAATGACCTTTTGGGGCTTACCCTCCTTGCGGAGTGTATAAATTACTGCCTTCTGGACATCTGTCGAGTCAGCAGTCTTCTCCATGATTGTGTAGCCTACCGAACCAGACTAAGGGACCAATTTAAACGCTTAGTAGGCTTTTGCAGGTGTTTTGCGGTAATTTTTCTACTTTTCTGAGATAATGACTTTTGGGTTTTCATTGGCTTTAATCCATAATCAACAACATTAACAGAAATAAACAGTTGAACTAGATCACTCTGCCTATAATGACTTGATATAATATTTGCGTTTCCCTTTTTGTATTGAATTACTGGAATAAATTAACTTTTTGCTGATATTCTAATTTATTGAGATGCACTTGTATGTACACACACAAACAATTAATATATACATGTACTGACACACACATAGTATACTGCATATGTACACAGGCACAAACATTTTCATATTCTTACCAGGTCCTGCTGTTTTACTTGTGCAGATCTAAGGACAATTATAGAGGGTCAGTCATGATGTGGAGGAGGGGGATACACATTTGGCTGCGGATTGCTACTAGACCCTGTCACGGGCGGAGGGGACGCGCTCTCCACGCTCGGGTCCGGGGCTTCTGCTGCTGCTTGGTGGCTTGAGCGGTGGGCCGGACCCGGGGACTCGAGCAGCGCTCCTCGTCCACGAGTGAAAAAGGGGTGGTTTGTTTTGGGAGATAGTTCGTAACGCCACCCACAGGTCGTGGTGATTATTAGCACCACCGCTGCTGGTGACGGGGATCCCGGGAAGGATGGTAGGGAGCAGCTAGGATGTTGTCCCCTCTGTGGGTAGGGGTTGGTGATCCCGGGGCCCGGTGGTGATACGGGGAGGCTGGATGGCTTGGGTGCAGAGTTGCAGGGGCAGCGCGGCGCGATGCTAGATGGCACTGGTGTAGTCACTCAGGCAGTCAATGACAGAGTCTCTGGTAAACCAAACGGCTGGATGGACGGGTCCCGCAGCCGGCCGCAGTGTTTGTGCTCTCCCTGGATGGCTGATGGTGGCTGTCTTTCCCTGCACTTGTTAGAATGTTCTGACTCCTGTGGTTGCCCACCGATAGTCCGCTCCCCAGCGTATAGGTGCCGTAGGAGCCCGTTTTGCCAGCAGGCGCTGGCCCTTGGATCTCTAGCCTATGGCGGTGGCTGTATATCCTCTCGATGTGGACTGTTGCCTTCTGTCGGGTCTTGGTCATTGGGAAATCCCTGGGGTTCCTGTCACACTCAGATTTGACTGTTGCCAGTGGCTCCAAGCCCAGTCGGGGTCCGATGGCCCTGCCTGTGTGCTTAGCTTCACTCCGCTCCCTGGTTCGGACCTCTCACTTTCACCTCCAAACTGAATCTCCATCTCCTTTCCCGCCTCCAGACCTGTGAACTCCTCGGTGGGTGGGGCCAACCACCTGGCTCCGCCCCACCTGGTGTGGACATCAGACCCTGGAGGGAGGCAACAAGGGGTTTTTTTTTACTGGTGTAACTGTCTAGGGGAGTGGGTGTGTATGGTGTTATGTCTGTGACTACCTGGCTAGTCCAGGGCCTCACATCCCCGTCGTCTGTACACGATTGTCCTGCCTTTCCCCCTCCTTCTCTACTCCTAATCTGACAATGCCTGGAGAGAGGGAGAGAGAGGAGAGCAGGAACTACAGGGGATATACAACATATTAACTGTAAGTAATGCTGTACATCCTTTGTGCACTTTATAGAGTGGCTGCAGATGAAGATGACCCCATTTGTGATTGTGAGCCCTGGGCATTTGCTAGTTTTCCATGCCACATCACGAGCCCTGAGTCCCCATCCCACATTTTTAACAGCTGTTTTTCATCCACTAAACATGCTGGGATTGCCTGCCAATCACAGTAATGCCGTAGCCATATTGTCTACTGTAATTACTATGATTGGTGGGCAGCATTAAATCAGCAGGTCTTAAGGCCCCATCACACACAGAGATAAATCTTTGGCAGATCTGTGGTTGCAGTGAAATCATGGACATATTGTAACATTTGTACACAGCCACAAGCCTGGCACTGATTGTCCACAATTTGACTGCAACCACAGATCTGCCGCAGATTTATCTTTGTGTGTGACAGGGCCTTTAGATGAGACCTGGGGGTATGATGCGCAGCACACTCCTATCTGAAAGCAGGTCAGGGGGAGTTAATGTAAAAGGGAGAGCTTAGATTAGAACAGGCATGTAGGCAGTGTCTTAAACTTGCACCATTTAGAGCCTTTCATTTGGCACTAAACGGTGCTTTTAGCCGGGTTAAATTTAATGAGCAAAACATTTAAAAAACAGCATGGAATCCCCCCTATATTTCATAACCAGCCGAGGTAAAGCAGACACCTGGGAAGGCTTATTTATTTGGCCCTTACTAATAATAGCAGTCCGCGGCAGCCCCAAAGTTGGCACATCCATTTACTCCAGCTCTTCCTGGTTGCTCTGGTGCGATGGCAGTTGGGGTAATATTTTGGGGGGTGGATGTTAGCTATGAATTGTTAGTTGGCATCAAGCTCAGATATCAGTAATGGAGAGGTATCTGTCAGACACCCCTATTACTAACCCAGCAAGTGTAATGTAAGAAAAAAACTGCACACAAGAAAAATAATTCGAATAAAGACTCCCGCACACTATCCCTCATTCACTAATTTATAAAAAAAACTAAAAAAAAACAAAACAAAAAACACATGAAGTTACTGACGTCACCACGGTTGAGAAAATCCGGGTCTGGCACTGATCGGGAGTGACTCCAGAGGTCATTCCCGGTGACCGCCACACCAAGAATTTCTCACATGTGGGGACACTACTGAGTTAGTGAAATGACCACGAGTGAGAAATTCCAGGCCTATCACTAACAGGGAGTGACTTCTAGAGTCACTCCAGATCAGTGCCAGACCCGGATTTTCTCACCATTTTTTTTGTATTATTTTATTTTTTAATTCCTACCAGCGACCTGGGAGTAAAAAATCCAGACATCTTCCTCATGCTGTTCCTACTTAATTTTAGCACTGTTTCCATCTATTTCAGTGATTTTCCAACCTCCAAAGCCCTCCTGGGGTCTACTGGAAAAATGCTCGAGTTCCTCATTATATTTGTTACACGGATAAAGCACTTCCAACCATAGGACTTGCTCAATTCAAGTAATGAGTACTCAATCACTTTAGTGCTCACTCATCACTTGTGATTGTATAAAACAATGTTATACATCTTTCTACGTGCAACAAGCCAGTACTTTACCTTTGTTTGTCCATGGGCTGTTTGTAACTGTTGAGAAACCTAAACAGGCTTTCACAATTCTTCTGCATTCAAAACAATAAATAGAAGAGAAGAGGGAGGGAGGGATATGAAGCTGCAGCTTCTTATTTATTATTGTAGAGTCACATATTTTATGTTTTACATGTTGCACATAACCTGCATAAAGACTACTTATAAAGAGTTTAGTTACATAAGTTTCATTAAGGCTGGTTTCACAAATCCAGCACGCATGCAGTACAGTACATTCATTTACAGTGGAAGCGCGGCACCATGCGGACAAATGCGGTTGTGTATGAAGCACACAACCGCATGGTGTAGCACTTCCAGTGTAAATGAATGTACTGCATGCATGCCGGATCCGGCATCCGGCAAAATTCCGGATATGTGAAACGGGCGTAACAGTTGAACTAATTAGGCCCCTTTCACACATCAGTTTTTTGCCATCATTCACAATCCGTCAAATTTTGAAAAAAACAGATCCAGTGACTGATGCCGCTGGATCCCTTTTTTTCTCATTGACTTGTATTAGCGAAAGATTGCAATGGATGGCCTCACGTTTCATCCGTCGTTCGATGGATCCATTTAAAAATGTTTGTTCATCGGACAGAGACGATGTCCACAGTAACGTTTTTTGTGTACGTCGAAAAAACGGACAGCGACAGATCTGTCGCCATCCATTGTTTGGTAGAAAGGAAGCCTATGGGCGCAGGATCCATCGTCATCCTTCAAATTAGGAAATCTGGCGACGGATTCCATTTTTTTTTTTTAACTGAGCATGCTCCAAGTATTATTTAGCCCCCAGCTAGTTGGATCCGTCGAAAAAGGGATCCGTCACATCATTTTCCCACAATCTGTGACGGATTTGTCGAGAAAATGGATTGTGATTGACTGCAAAAAACTGATGTGAGAAAGAGGCTTTAGGCGGGCTTTGCACGTTGCGACATCGCAAGCCGATGCTGCGATGTCGCACGCGATAGTCCCTGCCCCCGTCGCAGGTACGATATCTTGTGATAGCTGGCGTAGCGAAAATTATCGCTATGCCAGCTTCACATGCACTCACCCGCCCTGCGACCATCGCTCTGGTCGTGCGGCGTCACAGCGATGTCACACGGCAGGCGGCCAATAGCAGCGGAGGGGCGGAGATGAGCAGGATGTAAACATCCCGCCCACCTACTTCCTTCCGCATTGTGGCCAGCGGCAGGTAAGGAGATGTTCCTTGCTCCTGCGGCTTCACACACAGCGATGTGTGCTGCCGCAGGAATGAGGAACAACATCGTACCTGTCTCTGCACCGGCATTATGGAAATGTCGGAGCCTGCACCGATGATACGATAACGACGCTTTTGCGCTCGTTCATCGTATCATCTACGACATCGCAAGTGACGTTGGATGTGCGTCACTTTCGATTTGACCCCACCGACATCGCACCTGCGATGTCGCAGTGTGCAAAGCCGCCCTTAATGTGCCATAGTTCTGAACCTCAGAGGGCAAAGAAAGTTGTTTTTTTAGTAATTCTTAAAGTAAATATGTACAGTCATATGAAAAAGTTTGGGCGCCTCTATTATTATTAACCTTTTTTCTTTATAACAATTTAGGTTTTTGCCACAGCTATTTCAGTTTCATATATCTAATAACTGATGGACTCAGTAATATTTCTAGATTGAAATGAGGTTTACTGTACTAACAGAAAATGTGCAATCCGCATTTAAACAAAATTCGACCGGTGCAAAAGTATGGGCACCCTTATTAATTTCTTGATTTGAACACTCTTAACTACTTTTTACTGACTTACTAAAGCACTAAATTGGTTTTGTAACCTCATTGAGCTTTGAACTTCATAGGCAGGTGAATCCAATCATGAGAAAAGGTATTTAAGGTGGCCACTTGCAAGTTGTTCTCCTATTTGAATCTCCTATGAAGAGTGGCATCATGGGCTCCTCAAAACAACTCTCAAATGATCTGAAAACAAAGATTAATCAACATAGTTGTTCAGGGGAAGGATACAAAAAGTTGTCTCAGAGATTTAAACTGTCAGTTTCCACTGTGAGGAACATAGTAAGGAAATGGAAGAACACAGGTACAGTTCTTGTTAAGTCCAGAAGTGGCAAGCCAAGAAAAATATCAGAAAGGCAGAGAAGAAGAATGGTGAGAACAGTCAAGGACATTCCACAGACCACTTCCAAAGACCTGCAGCATCATCTTGCTGCAGATGGTGTCAATGTGCATCGGTCAACAATACAGCGCACTTTGCACAAGGAGAAGCTGTATGGGATAGTGATGCGAAAGAAGCCGTTTCTGCAAGCACGCCACAAACAGAGTCGCCTGAGGTATGCAAAAGCACATTTGGACAAGCCAGTTACATTTTGGAAGAAGGTCTTGTGGACTGATGAAACAAAGATTGAGTTTTTTGGTCATATAAAAAGTCATTATGCATGGAGGCAAAAAAACACGGCATTCCAAGAAAGGCACTTGCTACCCACAGAAAAATTTGGTGGAGGTTCCATCATGCTTTGGGGCTGTATGGCCAATGCTGGCACCGGGAATCTTGTTAAAGTTGAGGGTCGCATCGATTCAACTCAGTATCAGCAGATTCTTGACAATAATGTGCAAGAATCAGTGACGAAGTTGAAGTTACGCCGGGGATGGATATTTCAGCAAGACAATGATCCAAAACACCGCTCCAAATCTACTCAGGCATTCATGCAGAGGAACAATTGCAATGTTCTGGAATGGCCATCTCAGTCCCCAGACCTGAATATCATTGAACATCTGTGGGATGATTTGAAGAGTGCTCTCCATGCTCGGTGACCATCAAACTTAACTGAACTGGAATTGTTTTGTAAACAGGAATGATCAAATATACCTTCATCCAGGAAGTCATTAAAAGCTACAGGAAGCGACTAGAGGCTGTGATTTTTGCAAAAGGAGGATCTACAAAATATTAATGTCACTTTTATGTTGAGGTGCCCATACTTTTGCACTGGTCAAATTTTGTTTAAATGCAGATTGCACATTCTCTGTTAGTACAATAAACCTCATTTCAATCCAGAAATATTACTCAATCCATCAGTTATTAGATATATGAAACTGAAATAGCTGTTGCAAAAACCCAAATTGTTATAGAGAGAAAAGGTTAACATTAATAGGGGTGCCCAAACTTTTTCATATGACTGTAACACACATTAAGATATGAAAATGATTGATGCTAATAGTATTGTATGTAAATTGCTTTACTCCTTATTTCACAATAGGTGTTACGGTTGCTGCGAGCACTGGAGACTATGTCCAGATTTCTTGCTACTGCACATGTGCGAGCGCTGGAGACTAAGTCCAGATTTCTTGCTACTGCACATGTGCGAGCGCTGGAGACTAAGTCCAGATTTCTTGCTACTGCACATGTGCGAGCGCTGGAGACTAAGTCCAGATTTCTTGCTACTGCACATGTGCGAGCGCCGGAGACTAAGTCCAATCTTGGAGCCATTGCACATGTGCGGGTGACATCATCGCTGACACGAGGTCACATGTCTCTGACACCTTCTATGCCGATTGGTCGCTGGTCATGTGCTTGTGACGTCTTGCTCGGTGATAGGCCAGCATGACGTCACTCCTGTTGTTCTGGCAGCGGATTGGCTCTGGTGTCCTCCATCTTGGATGAGGCACAGAGTCTATATAAGACCCTGACACACGCCGCATGGTGCTCAGTCCTCTTGGTTCATGCATATGAGTAGACGCTCTGTGCGCGTTCCTCTAGGCATTCCTCTGTCTATGCTAGGTGAGCGCTACCGGCAGGGTAGCGTTCTTATACCTTACAGCTTCGGCTGCTGTCCGTATCCTTACCTCTTAGGGGAGCGGACATAGGCAGGTGCCTGAGGCACATGGTCTGGCTGGGCCTTCTGATTCTACTCGTAGGTGGACGTTGCCGCTAGGGTAACGTTCCTTATACTGCGTCTGGCAGTTGTTCGTATCCTCACACACTAGGGGAGCGAACAGAGGTAGGAGCTTTGTGCGGCTTACACTGCTGTTCGTCTCTTTTGCACCACTAGAAGAGCGGACCTAGGCAGGTGCCATATCTAGTGGTTCATGTCCTCGCACACTAGTGGAGCGAACGCAGGTAGGAGCTTTGTGCGGCTTATGCTGCTGTTCGTCTCTTTTGCACCACTAGAAGAGCGGACCTAGGTAGGTGCCATTTCGCACACATTGCCTTTGTCTCTGTGATTATTAACCGAGATCATTCCACACACCCTCCAAGTAAGGGAGGAATTGCTTTACTTACTTATTATATCCTTCTGTGAGTTAACAGAGGTATTGCACTCTGCCATAGTCTGCAGCAAAGTCTTTGCACGGTGGACCCTGACTGTCTGATACTCCTTTCGGTTATTATCAGACAGCCCCCCGTAACATTAGGACTGAGCCAAGGGTCTGGCAGTTATGGCAGAATATCAGCAGTTACACCGTTACATACAAGTACTTGAGTCACGGCTCAAGAGTATAGAGGATTAACCTCAGACCATGGTGACATCTGCACATGATCCTCGACTTGCTCTGCCAAACAGATATTCTGGCGATGCCAGATCATGTCGTGGTTTCATTAGTCAGTGTCAGATACACCTAGAGGTCAACTCTTCTCGCTTCTCTACGGAGAGGTCCAGAGTAGGCTTTATCATCTCCTTACTTCAGGACAAAGCCTTAGAATGGGCGACTCCCCTATGGGAGCGCTCTGATGTGGTTACTCTGAGACATCAAGACTTTCTTGATGCTCTTAAGGCGGTATTCATGGGTCCGCAGGTTACCCATGATGCGGCCCTGAGACTGTTAGATCTATCTCAGGGTTCGTTATCCACTAGTTCTTATGCCATTGCTTTTAGAACTGTGGTGGCAGAACTAGATTGGCCAGAGAAGGTGTTGATTCCTATCTTCTGGAGAGGGTTGGCAGGCTATGTCAAGGATGCCCTTGCTACTCGTGAGGTCCCTGCTTCTCTGGAGGACTTGATCACAGTAGCAACGAGGATCGATGTACGCCATAAGGAACGTAGACTCGAGGTCTCTTCCTCACGCCCTAAGCATCGGGCTATTCCAGTTGTTGAGGGTCCACTACCATCTTCCTCAGCATCTGAAACATCTCCCACTCCTATGGAGTTAGGTCATACGTTCTCCAGACTACGCAAGTCTGGTCCTCCTATATGTTACGTATGTCGTCAGGCTGGGCACTATGCCAACAAGTGTCCTAGTCGTCAGGGAAACTCCCTGGCCTAGTAACCATTAGAGGGGGGTTACTAGAGACGTCTTCTGCACCCTCTAAGTGTTGTATCCCAGGTCAGCTCTCGTTATCTGAGAATACATGGCCTATTATGGCTTTTGTGGATTCCGGAGCTGACGGGATTTTTGTGTCCTCAGGATTTGTAAAGGGACACAATATTCCCTCTATCATGTTAGAGGCGCCTATTCCTGTCCGTGTTGTTAATGGAACTATGTTGTCTGACTCCATTACATTGAGGACAGTTCCCTTGCGCCTTTCCCTGTCTCAGGGTCACATAGAGGAGATTTCTTTTCTTGTTTTGCCTGAGGGTATAGACGACGTCCTTCTGGGTCTTCCATGGCTTCGGACTCATGCTCCTTACATTGACTGGGAGTCTGACAGCATTATTAGTTGGGGTTCGAAATGTCAGTCCCGATGTCTTCCCTTACCACCTAAGGTCGTTGCGGTTGCATCAACTGATCTCTCTCCCATACCTACACCCTATTTGGATTTTGCTGACGTGTTCTCCAAACAGGGTGCTGAGGTTCTTCCACCCCATAGGCCGTATGACTGTGCCATAGACCTTATCCCAGGTTCGGTTCCACCTAAAGGCAGGGTTTACCCCCTGTCGATACCTGAGTCGGAGGCCATGTCGACCTATATAAGAGAGAGTTTAGAGAAGGGGTTCATTCGTAAGTCTGTCTCTCCCGCGGGAGCTGGGTTTTTCTTTGTTCGGAAGAAAGAGGGTGATTTGCGTCCCTGCATAGATTACAGGGGTCTCAACGCAATCACAATAAAGAACAAATACCCATTACCTTTAATTTCGGAGCTCTTTGACAGACTGAGAGGAGCTCAAGTTTTTACGAAGTTGGATCTGCGGGGTGCGTATAACTTGGTACGAATTCGAAAGGGTGACGAATGGAAGACCGCTTTTAACACCCGAGACGGTCACTATGAATACCTCGTCATGCCTTTTGGGTTATGTAATGCACCCGCAGTATTTCAGGACTTCGTAAACGATGTGTTCAGGGATTTACTGTTATCCTCAGTAGTGGTGTATCTGGACGACATCCTGATTTTTTCTCCTGATCTGGAGACTCATCGTCAGGATGTCGTTCGTGTCCTTTCCCGTTTAAGGGAGCACTCATTGTTTGCTAAACTCGAGAAATGTGTATTCGAGCAGTCCTCATTGCCTTTTTTGGGTTACATTATCTCACAAGAGGGTCTGGCTATGGATCCTGCGAAGCTCTCTGCTGTCCTGCAATGGTCCGAACCTCATTCCTTGAAGGCGGTGCAACGCTTCTTAGGATTCATAAATTATTACAGGCAGTTCATACCCCATTTTTCTACTTTGGTGGCCCCTTTGGTGGCCTTGACTAAGAAAGGTGCTAATCCCAAAGCCTGGTCTACTGAGACATCTCAGGCTTTTGAGGCAGTAAAAAGACACTTTTCAACTGCTCCCGTTCTTCAAAGACCCGATGAGAATAAGCCCTTCCTCTTAGAGGTTGATGCCTCTTCAGTGGGTGCTGGTGCGGTCTTGTATCAAAAGAACGGTGCAGGTAGAAAAAGGCCGTGTTTCTTCTTTGCTAAAACCTTTTCACCGGCAGAGAGAAACTATACCATTGGGGATAGGGAACTGCTCGCCTTGAGATTAGCCTTGGAGGAGTGGCGTCACTTGCTGGAAGGAGCGAAACATCCTTTCCAGGTCTATACAGACCATAAGAATCTGACGTACTTACAAACCGCTCAGCGTCTGAATCCTCGCCAAGCCCGCTGGCCCTTGTTTTTCTCCCGCTTTCACTTCTCCATCAACTATCTGTCTGGGAGTAAGAATAACAAGGCAGACGCCCTGTCTCGCTCTATGCTTTCTACCCAGGAAGAGATTGACGAACCTCGTCTTATCCTTCCCTCCAGGGTTTTTCATACGCTCTCCCCTGTGACGTTAGACCAAATCCCACCGGGCAAGACCTTTGTTCCGCCTGATCGACAGAATGATATACTGTCATGGGCCCACACCTCAAAGGTGGGTGGGCATTTTGGTATTAGGCGGACACGAGAGTTACTGGAGAGGTGGTATTGGTGGCCACACTTAGCCAGCCACGTCAAGAGATATGTCGGTTCCTGCTACTCGTGTGCTCGCAACCATCCATTACGGCAGAGACCGGCTGGGCTCTTGCATTCTTTACCAGTGCCAGATAGACCATGGGAGGTGGTAGGCATGGACTTTGTGGGTGATCTTCCATGTTCACAGGGACATAGATTTGTGTGGGTCATTACGGACCATTTCTCCCGGATGGTTCATCTCGTACCGTTATCGAGAATCCCATCTTCCAGGGTACTGGCCAAACTATTCCTCAAGCATGTCTTTAGGCTTCACGGGATGCCAGATCGTATGATTTGTGATAGAGGCCCGCAATTTACTTCCCGTTTCTGGCGAGATCTTTGTAGCCTTCTGCAAATTGAGTTGAATCTCTCTTCGGCATACCATCCGGAGACTAATGGTTTGGTTGAACGTACCAATCAATCTATGATTATATACCTTCGACACTTTGTTGCTGAGAACCACGATAACTGGTCCTCCCTCCTACCCTGGGCAGAATTTGCCCTTAACAATTCGCTGGCTGAGGCCACTGGGCAGACACCGTTCGTACTCAATAATGGGCAACACCCTAGGGTACCGGTACCGTTTCCCGCTGCTGCACCTCCTCCTCTTGTGGCCGACTGGGCAACTAATGCCAGAGAGGTTTGGGATCGGACTCAAGAGTCGATCCAAGCAGCTAAGGACCGTATGAAGACGGTGTCCGATCGGTTTCGCCGCCCGGCTCCTGTCTTTTCTCCAGGGGACTTTGTGTGGCTCTCTGCAAAACACGTGAGACTTAGAGTGAGCTCTGTCAAATTTGCTCCTCGCTTCCTGGGTCCTTATGAGGTTCTTCGACAGGTAAATCCTGTAGTCTATCAATTGAAGTTACCTGTCCATCTTAGGATTCATGACAAATTCCATGTCTCACTGCTAAAGCCGGCTATTTTACCTCACGCTCGTGAAGTGCACTCTCCTGCCTCTGATTCCTCTCGCTCTAGCTATGAGGTACGAGCCATAGTTGGTTCTAAGATGGTTAGAGGGCGCAGGTTCTTCTTGATAGATTGGGAGGGCTATGGCCCGGAACATCGCTCTTGGGAGCCTGAGGAAGCTGTCCATGCTCCCGACTTAGTTGCCGATTACCTGCGTCGCCGGGAGGGGGGCCCTTGAGGGGGAGGTACTGTTACGGTTGCTGCGAGCACTGGAGACTATGTCCAGATTTCTTGCTACTGCACATGTGCGAGCGCTGGAGACTAAGTCCAGATTTCTTGCTACTGCACATGTGCATGCGCTGGAGACTAAGTCCAGATTTCTTGCTACTGCACATGTGCGAGCGCTGGAGACTAAGTCCAATCTTGGAGCCATTGCACATGTGCGGGTGACATCATCGCTGACACGAGGTCACATGTCTCTGACACCTTCTATGCCGATTGGTCGCTGGTCATGTGCTTGTGACGTCTTGCTCGGTGATAGGCCAGCATGACGTCACTCCTGTTGTTCTGGCAGCGGATTGGCTCTGGTGTCCTCCATCTTGGATGAGGCACAGAGTCTATATAAGACCCTGACACACGCCGCATGGTGCTCAGTCCTCTTGGTTCATGCATATGAGTAGACGCTCTGTGCGCGTTCCTCTAGGCATTCCTCTGTCTATGCTAGGTGAGCGCTACCGGCAGGGTAGCGTTCTTATACCTTACAGCTTCGGCTGCTGTCCGTATCCTTACCTCTTAGGGGAGCGGACATAGGCAGGTGCCTGAGGCACATGGTCTGGCTGGGCCTTGTGATTCTACTCGTAGGTGGACGTTGCCGCTAGGGTAACGTTCCTTATACTGCGTCTGGCAGTTGTTCGTATCCTCGCACACTAGGGGAGCGAACAGAGGTAGGAGCTTTGTGCGGCTTACGCTGCTGTTCGTCTCTTTTGCACCACTAGAAGAGCGGACCTAGGCAGGTGCCATATCTAGTGGTTCGTGTCCTCGCACACTAGTGGAGCGAACGCAGGTAGGAGCTTTGTGCGGCTTATGCTGCTGTTCGTCTCTTTTGCACCATTAGAAGAGCGGACCTTGGTAGGTGCCATTTCGCACACATTGCCTTTGTCTCTGTGATTATTAACAGAGATCATTCCACACACCCTCCAAGTAAGGGAGGAATTGCTTTACTTACTTATTATATCCTTCTGTGAGTTAACAGAGGTATTGCACTCTGCCATAGTCTGCAGCAAAGTCTTTGCACGGTGGACCCTGACTGTCTGATACTCCTTTCGGTTATTATCAGACAGCCCCCCGTAACAATAGGGTTGACAAACCAGATGCCTCTAGAATTATTTTTCACTATTTGTATCGAGAATACCTTTTATATTAATGCTATAGATTTTGGTTTGAAAATAGTTCTAATTAAACCTTAGCCTTCGGTGGTATGGAATAAGCAAAAATATTCTAGGCTAAATCCACGTATTGATGAGGAGGTTTTAACAAAAAATAAATGTCATAACATCTCATGTGAACTTAACTCGGCATACTTATCGGTAACCAAACAGATACAATGATCCTAAGACATTCCATCTCCTCACGCATTCACTAAATGAATTACGTGTGTGTAGAAATTGGGCCGCCTTGTAGAATCATGAATCTTGAAGGCAATTTATCTTGTTATTTTAATAAGCCTGTCCAAAAAGACTGTTTTACAGGGAAGGAGGAAGAATGCAGGGACCCTGAAAAAGACAAAGAGAATAAATCCTGTTACCACAGTGATAACTGGCAAGAGCATACAGCTCCTGAACTCTGGTGACTATTAATTCTACTGTGATAGAAGGAGCAACTTAGGGAAGTAAATTATATAGAAACATACCAAGGACAGATGTAGAAAAAGATTTCTGAGAAATATTTTCTCACTTTTATTTGAGGAAAGCCAATACTGAAAATTTTACTTTTGACATTGTACACTTATTATTCAACTCTGAAGCATCGGACCATTCTTGTCTTTAATGTGAGAAACTTAAGAAAGCTGACATTATTACATTGACAGTGGAAAATGTGATCAAAACCTGATAAAAGCATACAGCTATCTCCATGAACAACTGTCTACAGGTATTCAAATCTTAAAACATTGCATAAATATCTCAATTTTATGGATTTACATACATAATGAAGAAGACAGATTATTGTTATTAATAATAATAATAATAATAATAATAATAATAATTATAATAAAAAAAATGTAGACTTTCTAAACAAGCCTGAAAAGAAAAAAATGGTCACAAGCAGAATGCAAAATTACCTCCCATTTATTATATCATCCTCAATTAGACATCACACATGTGTTCTTTTGGCAGTGAAAAAAATCACTCAATTTGTGACTATATTTTCACAATAAAAAAGTACAAGAAAAATGATGGCTACAATATGTACATTAAGTATATCTGTATACAAATACCTGATAGTTGGTAACATGTATATGATGTAAAAAAAAATGCTCCTAGGTGGCTGAACATTAAACTAGTAGATGCCAGGGATGGGGCAAACAATGCTGGAATAGATGCTTGAATAATCATTAAATAGAATTTATACTCTTTTCGCACTGCTCTGAAATATGTGAGGAACTTGACACAGCTATCATAACATTGTATACTATACCTCTATATTAAAAAAACACTATGACACTACAAAATGACAAATTATTAAGTCCAATAAGTGAATAAAAAAAAGTCATAGGTGACATTTTCTCTGAATGTAGTCATTTACTTTGATTTACTACCTGGCCGAGACCGACATGAAGATTTCTTCCAGCTAGGATCCCCCTCTATAAGGCTCAGGCTCTCCCCAGCTCTCATGAAATATACAGACACAGATTTGCCCCACTACAGCCACAATAAAAAAGAGAGTAAATGCCAGCTCACCGTTCACGGAGTTCTCCGGGTTGTAGTCCCAATAACGGATCACATAAGACCTGCAAGGAAGTAGAGGAGCAGCCTACCACACAAGTAGTCCAGGAAAATAGAAAGGAGGGTTTTCCAGCGAGGAAGTAAGTGTTCAAAAATTAGTTAAAACATGTCTTTATTCATTAACTTAAAAATATATGGAAAAACAGTATACCGCCCCTGCAGCAGTCGGACTGCTCGGATCCGGGGTTGCTGTGCCTCGAGGGTCTCCGGACCCGGGGGCTTGCGGCCACTCGAAAATAAAGGGGGGTTATTTACAGGGGATTAGTGTTCGTGACGCCACCCGTGGTTCGCGGTAAGGGGAGTACCGCCGCTGCCGATGGGAGTACCCGGGGGAGATAGAGTGGGGCAGCGAGATGACGTTCCCTCCATGGGTAGGGAAGGCCCCGGGACTCTGGATGGTGGAGGTGTAGGGAAGTGTAGTGCTGGAAAGCTCTTGGGGAAAGTTCATAAAGAGACTGTCCTCCACAGGTTAATTATCAGGTTGCGTAAAGCTACTCCCTGATCTGGGGTCCAGTACTCTGCCGTGCTCAGTACCGGTTCGGTTTCTAGATTTTCCGGTGCCGACTGTTCTCCAAAATTAGGTCTGGGCACTCTTCTCTAATACCCTGCAACCGGGTCTCTGACCCCTCCGGTCCCAGACCACCGTCTGCGACCTAACCAAAGTTTCCCAAGGAGCTCCAACTCCCTCAGCTCCTCACTCTTTGACAGCTACTACTCAACTAACTAAGTCCTTCCCACCAGTCTGCCTTACCCCTAGGCGGGTGGCCCTTTTCCAGCTAGACCACCCACTGGTGTGCCTGACAGGGTGTGGTCTGATGTGTGGCTAGGATTTGAATGCTGATGGAAGCAATACCAATAGTTAAGATCCCAGAACCATGGATGGTGAGTTCTGCACCATAAGAGAAAGGAATGCAGTTCCCTGTGACACCCTGATTAGGTCAGGGGCCTCACAACAGCATAGGCATATGAAAAAACTAGGGGGGAGGGGACTACTCATTTCGGTATGTAACCGTCATCATGGTCCATGATGAAGGTTACATACCAAAATGTTTAGTCTGCTCCACCCTAATTTTTCATATGTTTATGCTGTTTTTGTCTATATATTTTTAAGCTAATGAATAATGATATATGATATATAATAATTATGTTTTCATTATTTTTTGGACACTACAGCCACATTGTCCTTTATGCCTACCACAATGCTCTCAAAGTTGTTATCAGGATAGTATTTGAAATACCGGCTTTAGGGGCCAAGACAAAAATGTAAGGAAACGGACTGCGAGCATTGGAATAAGAGCTGAGTTTAGTAGCGCAATTGGATTGCAGCTTTATCTGCAGTTGAGTAGGGCTGAGGTGTGTGGTGGGCCTGGCATGACTTGTTTACTACAAACCCATGCTGGCTCTGGTTAATCACTGTATTTTTATCTAAGTACTTACATACATGCTGTTTAATAACTAACTAATAAATCTTAACTTAATAAGAAATCCTGTTTATTAAGAAATCTTAGCAACACCTACATTACCACATAGTGCAGGTGTTGCAAGGTGACCTCAGTTACTCCGATAAGGCTCCCATGCACACCAAGTAAACTTTAGTTGTGTGATGGCCATGTAGCCTACATGTGATACTGCAGCCATATAGCCTACATGATAACTGTAGACTACATATGAAGTTTACATATATGTATGGGGAAATGACAGAAAAAAAATTACATCTCTTCTCGCAAACAAAAAGAAGATTGTGTACAACAAACGTTTCCACAAAATGACTATAGGAAGGTGAAAACAAAACATTTCTTTTGGCTGTCTGAGCAACACAGCACCATAATTATGAATCAGAAAAAAATATATTACAAACTTTGTGACATGCAGTATGTCATAATGCTCACACATGGTGGGTTTTTAATTGTTCTTTGATAAATAAAAATATCAAGGAAAAGATTTTATAGCGTTGTATACAATGTTCTATTTTAGAAAATGATTATAAATGATGCACTAAGATGATAAATAGCCAGAAAATCCGAACATCTAGTTAGAAATATCAGCTAAAACTGTAAATCACTTTCTTTTTAGAGGACAGGAACTTCTTCAGGGTCCACAGTATGGCAGAAAAAAAACATCCTTCCTCACTCACCTGGTATCTAAAGTAGCAACATCAAGTGCTATATTCTACTTTAGAGTGCATACATTTCAATTAGACAGATATTTTACTACTGAAATGCCCATGCCTAATAGTTTACATTTCTCAGTGCCTGCATCGTCTTCCGAATGTCTGATGAAGATCAGATTTGGACTGAAACATTGTAGTTTAATTTGTGGATGGCTTTGAAACCCACCCCTCCCCCAAGATCATTGGTTTACAATTTAATAAAATTGCAATAATAAATATCTAATTGTTTACTCCAGTTTTTTGGCTTAAAACATTTTGAAAATGTGTAACACAAAATTTTGTCAAAATTTCTCAACTTTTGTCTTTTTTCCCCATCAAAATGGCCAGAGTTGGTGCAGGACTGGTGAGTAGCAACAGCCAAACATCTAAGTCATTACCAGAGGTAACATATGTTACCACAAAAACAGTACTCCAATTCCTGACTGGGGTAAGATTTGTGGCAAGGCGCACAAAGGAGCGCCACACTTTTGATATGATCCTTTAAGTGGTGTGCGCCTCGTAATAAATCAGGCTCCACTGACCTCAATACACCCCTTAATATTAAGACGTGCGTGTACAATGCCAGCCTTTGTAAATCTTTTCTTTGTAAACTGACCAAGGTCTAAGAGCCATGCGCTCGAAACGCGTCTGTTGTGCAGTTTAAAGAACCTCTGGATTTTTCCTGACTCAGAGATGGTATACTTTTGTGGCTTATCTTTATTACAAGTAAAATCTTCTATTTTAAAAAGTTTTTCATTAAAGCTGTATTTTTATGGAAATGTGAAGCTGGATCATTCCTTTGTTCACCTAAGATGTGTGTGTACAATGCCAGTCTTTGTAAATCGGAGCCTTACACTGTGTGCAGAATTATTAGGCAAATGAGTATTTTGATCACATGATAATTTTTATACATGTTGTCCTACTTCAAGCTGTTTAGGCTTGAGAGCCAACTACCAATTAAGTAAATCAGGTGATGTGCATCTCTGTAATGAGGAGTGGTGTGGTGTAATGACATCAACACCCTATATAGGGTGTGCTTAATTATTAGGCAACTTCCTTTCCTTTGGCAAAATGGGTCAGAAGAGAGATTTGACGGGCTCTGAAAAGTCCAAAATTGTGAGATGTCTTGCAGAGGGATGCAGCATTCTTGAAAGTGACAAACTTTTTAAGCGTGATCACCGAACAATGAAACGTTTCATGGCAAATAGCCAACAGGGTCGCAAGAAGCGAGTTGGGCAAAAAAGGCGCAAAATAACTGCCCATGAATTGAGTAAAATCAAGCGTGAAGCTGCCAAGATGCCATTTGCCACCAGTTTGGCCATATATCAGAGCTGCAACATTACTGGAGTATCAAGAAGCACAAGGTGATGATGAAATGAGAGTGACTCTTGATGGGCCAGATGGATGGGCCAGAGGCTGAATCAGTAAAGTGCAGAGAGCTCCACTCCGATTCAGATGCCAGCAAGGTAGAGGTGGGGTACTTGTATGGGCTGGTATAATCAAAGATGAACTTGTGGGACCTTTTTGGCATGAGGATGGAGTGAATCTCGACTCCCAGACCTACTGCCAGTTTCTGAAAGACATCTTCTTCAAGCAGTGGTACAGGAAGAAGTTGGTATCGTTCAAGAAAAAAAATGATTTTCATGCAGGACAATGCTTCATTACATGCATCCAACTACTCTACAGTGTGGCTGGCCAGTAAAGGTCTAAAAGATGAAAAAATAATGACATGGCCCCCTTGTTCACCTGATCTGAACCCCATAGAGAATCTGTGGTCCCTCATAAAATGTGAGATCTACAGGGAGGGAATACAGTACACCTCTCAGAACAGTGTCTGGGAGGCTGTGGTGGCTGCTGCACGCAATATTGATCATAAACAGATCAAGCAACTGACAGAATCTATGAATGGTAGGCTGTTGAGTGTCATCATAAAGAAAGGTGGCTATATTGGTCTCTAATTTTTTGGGGGGGGTTTTTTGCATGTCAGAAATGTTTATTTCTAAATTTTGTGCAGTTATATTGGTTTACCTGGTGAAAATAAACAAGTGAGATGGGAATATATTTGGTTTTTATTAAATTGCCTAATAATTTTGCACAGTAATAGTTACCTGCACAAACAGATATCCTCCTAAGATAGCCAAATCTAAAAAAAAAAATCCCACTCCAACTTCCAAAAATATTACATTTTGATATTTATGAGTCTTTTGGGTTGATTGAGAACATAGTTGTTGATCAATAAAAAAACCCTCTAAAATACAACTTGCCTAATAATTCTGCACACAGTGTAGTATTCTTAAATGGAATCAGATATTTCCCAGGCTCAAACAACATAAGTAGTGCTGTGTCTAGTATTCAAAATTCCAAGTTCATTATCTGGACCTTCTAGCTAGTCACCCGTGCCACAGTCGCACTGTCTACAGCACTGGACACTGAATATAGAGAATATTGTAACCTAAGGCCATTGTACCTTGAGCGACCGCTGTACATTTGAATCCAGGCAGAGATTAAATTTCTTGGTAAGTCTAAAAATAGGCAAAGCATGCTCAATTCTACTCATGGCTATCTACTAATCTCGAAATACATATACTACTGTGATCAACTAAATTTTTAATATATTTGCTTGATACTAGTTTACATATTTTCATTGTATTTAAAAAAAAAGTTTTATTATTTTTTTTCTCATATACATAATTGATTTGAAAATAGAAATTATTTGATTTAAGAAGCTTTTTATGAGGGCAACATTTCAATCTACTTAAAATAAGGAACACTTTAGTGCACTTAGGAAGAGTTAAACCATAAGTACTTTGAACATATCGGAGCTGTTAGAAAGATAAGAGCTGTACCAGGCCATTCTAGAATTAATTAAAGTCCATGATTGCGTGTTTTAAGGAAATCAATAACCAAAGAATTACACCAATCAATTTCTGAATATCAAAAACATTAATCAAAGCTGCTTTGGGATTCTGATTAGGAGAGGGACCCATATTTTAGATACATTACATAAATGAAAAGCAATATCTCACACATTTGTATAATGTGCTGAGTTAGCAAAATGGCTCAGCAGCCCTAGATATTATAGAAATCAGTATTCGCTACGTGCATTTCCATGGGATACGAGAATACCTTTGTAGTCTAAGGAATTTAACTTTAAAATGTATTTATAGTGAGATTTCTTTAGTTCATCTTCTGATGACAGGGTCATAGGGGTGCAGAAGGGATGCAACTACACGGGTCCTCCATATTGAGTAGTAACGGACATGAAGGTCATGCAGATTCCCTAAGTACACTGAGTACACAGGAAGTATGTTAACTATTAGAGAAATCAGTGCAGCTGCAGCTATTCAGTCACAACAGTATAGATCGTTCTTTCCCTGCCTAGCTCTAATATGTCTGCTCAGTAGTACTGCTATACAGAACAGGGAAGGTGAACAAGTGAACACAATGGGCTCCTTAGCTTCTTTGTAGAAGTAAGCAGACCGCAAGATCCCTAGAACAACAATGATGTTGACACTAAACACTTCATTATACTAGACCAACATTTCTACACTGCTAGAAAAGTAATTAGAAATGTATTTTTTACCCTAAAGCTGTTTAGACATTTTTGGGTGAGAGAATGGGGGGGATTGGTTGTGGGGGTGGAGAATGTAGTATTTTTGTATAAAGTTAAGCGAACCCGAGGTTCGATGTTAGTACGAAAACCAGACGTTCGGAGTTCGAGTGCTTTAAGTATGCAAACCACTCATACGAGCATTGTTGTGCTCGGGTATGCTCAGTGCTCAGCTCAGTGCAAGCCTTTTGCAGTATTTTAATGGATTGCACCAACAACAGCATGATCAGATGTAGTGTGCACAAAACAAAAAAAGATAAAACCCCGTCCAGCCTATCCCCTGGAAGTATATATGTCACAAACCACCGGGGGGGTCACTCAGAAATCCCCCGCGCTGGCTACCAGTACGTCACAATCGGGGTGTAACAAGTGGGGGGTCACCCCTCCTTTATACCTCCCGACCGACAGACAGAGCACGTGATGCGCTCTCTAGCGCCCCTCTTATAGTCAGGCCAATTATGGAATTGCCCGACAATAAGCAAGGAGGCCGCTATACTACTTATGCCGATTATTGAAGGGTCCCCGGTGAGAGTAGGGTATATATTCCCCCGACCTCCGCGGGCGGAATATATAAAATCTCCCCGAATCTCACTGGCCTCCCCACAATAATCCTTGGCACAATTCGCTGCCACCAACCGATTTACGGTAACTATTAGCCGAACACACAGACGTGGGATTCAAGATCGAGATAACAGAACAGCCCAAGATTAATTATATAATTTAATCAGCCTAAAGCACACTAGAAACTACAATATATACAATAGGGAATCTACAGAATATACATATGTCAGAGTACAGTTACAATCAAAGCATGGGTTACAAACAGGCATACACAGTTCCAGCAGTTACCTTGTTGCGTCTGGCCACAGGGGGGCGCTGTACCCAGGTTTCTAGGATCCTTCCCACAGATGTTTCCTACACGTGCCCCCAGCGAAAAGAACACTGGAAAATGGCCGAAGTAGGGTTATCAACCTGGACAAATCCAGGTCCCCTCCTACCTTCGTGACCTCAGAGGGAGCACTGCTCCACCCCTGGCTGGAGTTATGGACAAAATCCACAACATGGAATATGGCCATAACTTGGCCTGGGAGCGTCGTAGGCGGACGCCAATGCTCTCATTGTGACAGTTATGAATTTAGCTACAGAACGAGGGGACTCATGACCTGCCTGCCAGTTCCCCATTGGCTGATATCACGCCTGGGGCATTTCCCAATGTCCTGCTCCCATAAAAAGGGTGTGCCGGCATCGTCCGCATGCGGAGACACCATTTTTATGGTTGCCGTATTTATCGGAAATATGGCTTGCGAGATATGAACCATTTTTTACTGGAGTTGTTCTGTCTAGCTAGTTCCATAGCCTTGCTAATGAGATACAACTCTTGTTACAGGGTGACGGCAGGGAGTCATCCTGTGTCCATTGTTCCCACACCACCTCATCTCCATATCACAGGAGATGGCCATGGGATTTGTTGCTAAACCAGTTGTGTGAAGGAAAGGGGGGGTGACACCAGGAGAGGGCTTCCTGACATACTTGAATATCATGATTTATCGTCATATCTCCGGATTTACCTCACACCTCCCCCCTTTTGAGGGCGCTAGGGGGCAGCACCCTCCGGTGTTCCCCCGTGCGCCCGTCCGCGACCTCTCCTTGTCGGGACAGCCCGTCTGCGTTACCGTGGTCACGGCCCCTTTTGTGGCGAATGGTGAAGTTGTATTGCTGGAGCGCAAGGCTCCATCGCAACAATCGCCCATTCGTCCCAGAGACGGTGTGCAACCAGCTGAGGGGATTGTGGTCCGTCTCCACGATGAAGTGGCGCCCGTATAGATAGGGTTGCAGACGCTGCAGGGCCCACACTATGGCCAGGCACTCCTTCTCCATCGTGGAATAGGCAACTTCCCTTGGTAACAGCTTCCTGCTCAGGTACAAGACTGGGTGCTCTTGGCTCGCAGAGTCCACCTGGCTGAGCACCGCACCGAGGCCGAAGTCACTGGCGTCGGTCTGTACTACAAACGGCCGCGTGAAGTCGGCTGCCTGTAGCACGGGTGGGCTGGACAGGGCGTCCTTTAGGGCCCGGAAGGCTGTCTCGCAGTCCATTGTCCAATCGACTGCAGAGGGCAGCTTCTTCTTGGTGAGGTCCGTCAAGGGCTTTGCCAGGCTACTATAGCATGGAACAAACCTCCTATAGTACCCAGCGGTCCCCAAGAAGGACATCACCTGCTTCTTGGTCCTGGGGGTGGGCCAGGATGCGATGGCTTCCACTTTCTCAGGCTCGGGCTTCAGTGTTCTCCCACCTACCCGGTGACCGAGGTACTGGACCTCGCTCATGGCCAGCTGACACTTTCCCGGCTTGATGGTCAAACCTGCCCGGTGGATCCGCCTGAGCACCTGTGCTAGATGCTCTAGGTGGTCCTCCCAGGTGGGACTGAAGACGGCAATGTCATCCAGGTACGCGGCCGCGTACCCTTCAAGTCCCTTGAGCAGGGTGTTGACCATCCGCTGGAAAGTGGCAGGGGCATTCCTCATCCCGAATGGCATCACCGTGGACTCGTACAGTCCAAATGGGGTAATAAAGGCAGAGCGTTCCCTGGCCTTGCGAGTCAGGGGGATCTGCCAATATCCCCGGCTCAGATCCATGATGGTCAGGTACTGAGCCCCGGCCAACTGATCGAGCAGGTCATCGATGCGTGGCATTGGGTACGCATCGGCGACCGTGACCGCATTGAGCCCCCTGTAGTCCACGCAGAACCGAGTGGTTCGGTCCTTCTTAGGGACGAGGACTACAGGCGAGGCCCAAGCGCTGTTGGATGCCTGGATCACCCCCAGCTTCAGCATCTCGTCAATCTCCTGGCGCATGTGTTGCTGCACCTCCAGGGAGACCCGATATGCTGAACGCCGGATCGGGGGATGATCCCCAGTGTCCACGTGATGGACAGCCAAGTCAGTCCTTCTGGGCTGGTTGGTAAACAACCCCCGGAAGGGGTGTAGGGTGGTCCACAGCTGGGACCGTTGGTCCTCCAAGAGCTGGTGGCCAACCTCCACATCCTCAATGGATCCGCCTGCCCTAACCTGGGCTAGCATATCCAAGAGGGTTTCCGCTTCTCCCTCCTCGGGCAGGTTGCACACGGGGAGCGCACATGCCTCCCGCTCATGATGTGCCTTCATCATGTTCACATGGAAGGGCTTCCGCCTTCCACGGGCAGGGTCCAGGGTGACCAGGTACGTTAAAGGGTTGAGCTGCTGGTACACGAGGTATGGGCCTTCCCAGGCTGCCTGAAGCTTGTCCTGTGGTACGGGGACCAGTACCCACACCTTTTGACCCACTTGGTAGGTCCTCTCACAAGCGTTCTGGTCGTACCAACGCTTCTGATCGGCCTGGGCTTGAGCCATATTGTCGTGTACCAGTTGCGTCAAGGCCTGCATTTTGTCCCGGAAGCGCATGACATACTCGATAACCGACACTCCAGGGGTGGCCAAATCCCCTTCCCAAGCCTCTTTCACCAGAGCCAGGGGGCCCCGCACACGTCGCCCGTACAGGAGCTCAAACGGTGAGAATCCTGTTGAGGCCTGTGGAACCTCCCGGTAAGCAAATAACAGGTGTGGGAGATACCGCTCCCAGTCACGCCCATGGGAGTCGACCAACATCTTAAGCATCTGCTTTAAGGTGCCATTGAACCGCTCGCACAGGCCATTAGTCTGTGGATGGTACGGGCTGGCCACCAGATGTCGCACCTGGACTTGCTTACAGAGGGCCTCCATCAGCTGGGACATGAATTGGGTCCCCCGGTCAGTGAGCATTTCCTGGGGAAAACCCACTCGGGAGAAAATCTCCAGCAATGCGGTGGCCACCTTGTCAGCCCGAATGGACGACAAGGCCACTGCTTCTGGGTACCGGGTGGCATAGTCCACTACCGTCAGTAGGAAGCGTTTCCCGGAGCTGCTGGGGATGGCCAGCGGGCCGACCAGATCCACAGCCACCCTCCTGAAAGGCTCATCGATGATTGGCAGAGATACTAGTGGGGCTTTGGGGCGTGGCCCCGCCTTCCCCACTCTCTGACAGGTTTCACACGAACGGCAGTAGGCAGCCACATCGGCCCCCATTTTTGGCCAGTAGAAATGCTGGTTTAACCTGGCCTTGGTCTTAGCGATCCCTAGGGGTCCGGCCATCGGAATCTCATGTGCGATCCGCAACAACTCCGTCCGGAACGGATAGGGTACCACCAACTGTCGGTCCCTGGGCCACGCCTCCGGTGAACCCTGCTGGACCGTGGCCCGGTACAGCCGTCCTTGGTCCCAGACCACTCGCTCCGGGTCCGAGTCCGAGGGAGGCTGTGCCGCCTGCTCCTTAAGAGCTTTCAGGCTGTCGTCAGCTTCTAACGCTGCCTGAAACCCCTGACTAGATGTGGCCAGAATCGACGAGACTGTCACATCTTCAGTCAGTACCCCGGGACCTGTGTCCTGGCCTCCACTTGACTCGGCTGCCACTTGGTCAGAAGGGGAAGAGCTATCGGACCTCCGGGAGGCCCCTTGGCTTCCAGCACTCCCACTGCGGGTGACAGCGGCCACAGCCGCTGCGACCGTGGGTCGTGCCTGCTCCTCCTCCGTTCCTGACCAAGTCGCCGGTTCAGGCAGACCGACCTGGCTTCCTGACACCCCGGTTGTGGGGGAACCATGCACCGAGATCTTACCTGGGAGCACTTCCGCTCCTGGACCGGCCCCAATCTCACCTGCCTGTTCCCCTCCTGCAGCAACAGAACCCCGCTGTGAAATCTCTGGGGACCCCACATTTGCTGTGGTAGCCCCCACCCCACACACTGGTCCTCCCCCTGCAGCACCCTGCTCTCTGCTTATCCCTGCAGAGGGCAACAGATCCCAGCTCACAGGCTGATTACTTGTAGAGGCATTGTCACACCTTTCTCTGACCCCCTCCCCTGTCACAGCTGCAGCTGTGTGTGTGTCTATGGTGTCTATGCAAGCAGAAATATCAGAGTTCACTCCCTCCTCCCTTACATCATTCATAGATAACACATTAACATTGTCCGGAGGCACGTCAGTACTGGCTGAAGGTTCAGCCCTTGGTTGGGGCCCAAACTGGGAGGTTATCTGCCCCAAATCTGTCCCAAGTAGCACGTTTGCGGGGATCCGATCAGTTACCCCCACCTCCCTCACCCCTCGCCCTGCGCCCCAGTCCACATAAATGTCAGCAACAGGCAGCGCCGGGTCAATGCCTCCAATCCCGGAGACAGCGAGGGTTTTTCCAGGGATCAAGTCTTGGGGGGACACCATCTCAGGCCGCACCAGAGTCACCTCCGAGGCACTGTCTCGCAGTCCTATGGTCACAGACCGGCCGACGGTGACAGGTTGGAAGCTGTCCAGGGACCTACCACCACCCCCACCCACACAATACACCTTGGGCGGCCCTTGGGACGGGGACGGAGCCGGGGCCTTGGGACGCTGAGGGCACATGGCCTTGAAGTGTCCAGGTAGGTTGCACTGGTGGCACCGTCTTGGTTCTGCCACGGGCCTGGAGAGGGGAGTTGAGGGGGACACCCCCTGCAGTCTAGGGGCAGGTGGGGCAGTCGCAGAATTCATCTTACCCCCTCTCCAGGTGCTGCTGGTGGCTGCTCTCCTGGCTTCAGGAGCCCGATTGTTGGTGTAGTCATCGGCCAGGGCAGCTGTAGCCGTGGACCCCTTTGGCTTCTGGTCTCGGATGAACTGGCGGAGATCCTCAGGGCAGTTCCACAAGAGTTGCTCCGTGATGAACAAGTCCGGGATCTCCGGTCCGGTGGAAAGCTGCAGGCCTTGGGTCCAGTGGTCGGCAGCTCGGGCAAGTGCCCGCCGGTGGTCAGCCCAGGAGTCCTTTGGTCCCTTCTGTAGGCTCCGGAACTTCTTGCGGTAGGACTCTGGAGTGAGGTTGTACTGTTGGATCAGGGCCCGCTTGATGGGGTCGTAGCCCTGATCTGCCTCAGCAGGCAAGTCCCCAAGGATATCCAGGGCCTTACCCCTTAAACGGGGGGTCAGGTATTTGGCCCACTGGTCCTTGTCCAGATGGTGCTGCAAGCAAGTCCGTTCAAAAGCAGTCAAGAAAGAGTCCAAGTCTCCATCCTTCTCCAGCACTGGGAAGTCCTCAACACGGACCTTTGGAAGTTTGGTGTCTCGAAGGTCACATGTGGCTGATGAGGGCCGGAGCTGAGCTAGCTGCAGCTGGTAGTCACGGTCTGCCTGTCGCTCTCGCTCTTCACACGCTGCCTGCCGCTCTCGCTCCGCAGCCTCACGCTCTGCGTGCCGCTCCGCAGCCTCAGCGTCACGCGCTGCCTGCCGCTCTGCCCTGCGCTCTGCCAGGAGTTCCTTGTAGCCCTTCTGGTCTCCAGCCTGGAGAAGGGCCATAGCCATTTGAAGAAGGCTATCCGAGCCTCCCAGGCTCGGTGGAATGGCACGTGGTGATCTGCGGCACGCTGCAGAGCTAGGCGATTCACTGTCCCTTTCAGAGCGGAGGGCTGGCATCTGGCTCGTTGAGGAACCTTGGGTGAGCTCCTCCTCATCTTGTCCAGCAGTGCCAGGTTGCGCAATGTCCTCGGCAGAACGGTTTTCTGGCGTCGAGCTCCTGGAGGACTCGTGGGCAACCTCCTCATTGCTGTCCACAGCACCGTCCTCCCTCTCTTCGGCTCCTGCCTTAGCATTGGCCAGTTGCATAGCTCTGCTCCTGGTGCCATCAGCCATTCTTGCAGACTTTTGGTCACTGA
The DNA here is from genome assembly GCF_048569485.1 of Anomaloglossus baeobatrachus. NCBI lineage: Eukaryota > Metazoa > Chordata > Amphibia > Anura > Aromobatidae > Anomaloglossus > Anomaloglossus baeobatrachus. The sequence goes on along the minus strand of NC_134355.1, from coordinate 318,027,971 downwards.
CACAGAACTGACACCTGATGCCTCCACACACCTTACAGTATCTGCACTCTGACACTCTAGTGTTGAGCTAGTCTGAAGACCCCAGCAGCCACAGCTGCTGCAGGCAGTCTTTAGTGTCTGGGAGTATGGGTCTCACACTCACACACACTATTATCTCGATCCCACCGCTATGCCACCAATATGTCACAAACCACCGGGGGGGTCACTCAGAAATCCCCCGCGCTGGCTACCAGTACGTCACAATCGGGGTGTAACAAGTGGGGGGTCACCCCTCCTTTATACCTCCCGACCGACAGACAGAGCACGTGATGCGCTCTCTAGCGCCCCTCTTATAGTCAGGCCAATTATGGAATTGCCCGACAATAAGCAAGGAGGCCGCTATACTACTTATGCCGATTATTGAAGGGTCCCCGGTGAGAGTAGGGTATATATTCCCCCGACCTCCGCGGGCGGAATATATAAAATCTCCCCGAATCTCACTGGCCTCCCCACAATAATCCTTGGCACAATTCGCTGCCACCAACCGATTTACGGTAACTATTAGCCGAACACACAGACGTGGGATTCAAGATCGAGATAACAGAACAGCCCAAGATTAATTATATAATTTAATCAGCCTAAAGCACACTAGAAACTACAATATATACAATAGGGAATCTACAGAATATACATATGTCAGAGTACAGTTACAATCAAAGCATGGGTTACAAACAGGCATACACAGTTCCAGCAGTTACCTTGTTGCGTCTGGCCACAGGGGGGCGCTGTACCCAGGTTTCTAGGATCCTTCCCACAGATGTTTCATACACGTGCCCCCAGCGAAAAGAACACTGGAAAATGGCCGAAGTAGGGTTATCAACCTGGACAAATCCAGGTCCCCTCCTACCTTCGTGACCTCAGAGGGAGCACTGCTCCACCCCTGGCTGGAGTTATGGACAAAATCCACAACATGGAATATGGCCATAACTTGGCCTGGGAGCGTCGTAGGCGGACGCCAATGCTCTCATTGTGACAGTTATAAATTTAGCTACAGAACGAGGGGACTCATGACCTGCCTGCCAGTTCCCCATTGGCTGATATCACGCCTGGGGCATTTCCCAATGTCCTGCTCCCATAAAAAGGGTGTGCCGGCATCGTCCGCATGCGGAGACACCATTTTTATGGTTGCCGTATTTATCGGAAATATGGCTTGCGAGATATGAACCATTTTTTACTGGAGTCGTTCTGTCTAGCTAGTTCCATAGCCTTGCTAATGAGATACAACTCTTGTTACAGGGTGACGGCAGGGAGTCATCCTGTGTCCATTGTTCCCACACCACCTCATCTCCATATCACAGGAGATGGCCATGGGATTTGTTGCTAAACCAGTTGTGTGAAGGAAAGGGGGGGTGACACCAGGAGAGGGCTTCCTGACATACTTGAATATCATGATTTATCGTCATATCTCCGGATTTACCTCACAATATGTTTATACTATTTCTATCTCTATTTGTGTGCACAACTGACCACTGATCACCACACACCAAGAGCACATGGACCATAAAAAATGATGTTTGCATGAGGCTGAAGATAAACTATTTGATATTTTAGATGGGTTTTAACCAAGTATGATGTTCTAACATTAGAAATATGTCAGTAGGGAAAGTGTAATACCACAGATGTACGTCCGTCAGGTACATTGGTGTGACATTAAGTAAGCTATGTTACCAACAAGAGGCTTCATTCAGTTGACATGCTATGATATCCTAACTGCATCATGGGGTGTAAAGCTGGATAGTGAGGCAATTCTTTTTCCAGATGGAAATGGTGTAGGGAACTTAGGAAGTAAATTGCAGAACTCAAAGTTAAAGGGGTTTCTCCAGGAACAAAGTACATTTTAATTAATAGATCTTTGATTAATAAAAATCTGGATGATTTCCTCAGTACGCACAACATTGTCAGCTATAAATGATTTAGTGACAAAATACATAATAACTGTTGAATTATGTATTGTGACGGGGGCACTCACTCAGCTTGCGTCTCAGTTGCATTGAGGTAGGCACAGGAGGCCCTTTGAATAAAATCTCCAGGCAGCTTTATTAACAGTTCATAAAGCATGCCATCAGAACAGAAAATAAATGGTAGTTCAATGCAAGAACACAATAGACACATTCCCAAAAACGACACTTCCATGTCAGTCCAGTAAGTCCTAGTACAGACTTTTCACAAGAGGTCTTCTCACCTCTGCACACTGACCTCAGTCAGTATATCGAACCACCCTCACTCATGGGTTCATTCCTGGAAGTTTCACAACACCTCTCCACACAGACCATGTGCCAAACAGAATGATACCATTTTAAACCATGTGGTCTGTCAGCCACATGTCAAACACTCTCATGGGCGGAGATATGTGGATAGACAGACCCACCCATCTCTCTGGCTATCCATAAGACCTGGCCTAGAAATGCCCTAACAAACTTTGTGGCACTACAGGTGCTAGAGCAGATATCCAGGCTTACACCATTTTCATGGAACACACCCTCCTCCATGTTACAGTATGTAAAAAGTTCCACAACTGGATGTGTTACAAAAATAATGTTCCTGTGCTGTGATAATCTTATACACATGCCCCTGCTATGTACTGTGTAATGGCTGTGTCTGATCATGGAAAAACACTGTCGACGCATACCATAGCTCCTGGCCAGGGGAGTACACCACACTACAGTACTCGTGCACCTCAGGTATTTGAGTCTCATCATCACCTCCATTCCTGGGGATTAACATTTGGTGATTGCGGTCTGGATTCTACTTTGACTCTACTTCGTCCTACCCCAGATCTAACTGTCAAACATTTTTTGCATCCGGGAACATGCTTTCCTCTCTTGAGTCTGGGAATCTTTGGAGCAGACCTCTGATGCCCATGGAACAGAATGTGTAAAAAGCTTTGCAGACTCACTCACCTGTGGTTGCCCACAGTTAATTGGGCAGTTGAAGAGTTGTGATGTGGAGGAAACAAGGGCAATTGGAGTGCCACTTCTGAGGACTATACTGCGTGTGAAGTTGAGGTGGAGGAAGAGGAGAAAAGACCACTTGATGAAGCACTTGCCATCCCCTGTAGCACATGCTATTTCTGGCCCTCATCTACAAGTCATACAGCTGTGCAGCTGCCAAAGAAAGGGAGTGGAATAGCCGTCCAGTAACAGAATTTGTCAGTTGTCTTTGGTTACGACAAGCCGGTGTTTCTTCAGTAGAACTTTCAGAAAATTTAGCACCTCGAACACCACGCTTATTCCCCCTTCCACCATGACCTCAGGATTTCACACTCATGTTTGATATACCTTTTCCCTCTTTTAAGAAGCTGTTTCATGACCCTAGTCCCACACATCTCAGTCATCTATCACTAAATTAACAATCACTATGTATGTGATTAACCCCTTAACGACCTTGGACGTACTGAGTACGTCATGGTGACATGGTGCTAAAGGACCCATGACGTACTCAGTACGTCCTGGCGAAATCGCGGTCCCGGAGCCCCGGGGAGTGAAATTTATTTACTTAAACGGTGGATTCGGGAAGGAGGGGACCTCTGCCTGACGTCAGGAGGGGTGGTGCCTCCTCCCCGAACCTACAGAGGCTGTGATTGGCTGACGAACGCCGCTCAGCCAATTACAGCCACTGTAATGTTCCAGCCATTGAAAATGGCTGGAACATTGAAATCCAGCCCTGATCAGTGCTGCTGTAGCACTGACCATTGGCTGGAGCTGGGTGATCGATGCTTCACCCGCCCCCAGCTCTGATTGGAGAGACCGGTCTTGTGACCGCTCTCTCCAATCAATGTGGATCTGCGGCCTGTGACCGTCCCTGGAAGCCGAAGCTCTGCGGGTGCCCATCGGTAAGTTGCTGCCCCCGCTCGCCCGCCCCTGTCCCAGCCGCTCGCCCGCCCCTGTCCCAGCCGCTCGCCCGCACCGCCCGCCCCTGTCCCAGCCGCTCGCCCGCCCCTGTCCCAGCCGCTCGCCCGCCCCTGTCCCAGCCGCTCGCCCGCCCCTGTCCCAGCCGCTCGCCCGCCCCTGTCCCAGCCGCTCGCCCCTGTCTCCGATCGCCCCGCCGCCACGCTCGATTTACCGCTGTCCCCGCCGCCGCTCCGATCCACCGCTGTCCCGGCCGCCGCTCCGATCCACCGCTGTCCCGGCCGCCGCTCCGATCCACCGCTGTCCCGGCCGCCGCTCCGATCCACCGCTGTCCCGGCCGCCGCTCCGATCCACCGCTGTCCCGGCCGCCGCTCCGATCCACCGCTGTCCCGGCCGCCGCTCCGATCCACCGCTGTCCCGGCCGCCGCTCCGATCCACCGCTGTCCCGGCAGCCGCTCCGATCCACCGCTGTCCCGGCCGCCGCTCCGATCCACCGCTGTCCCGGCCGCCGCTCCGATCCACCGCTGTCCCGGCCGCCGCTCCGATCCACCGCTGTCCCGGCCGCCGCTCCGATCCACCGCTGTCCCGGCCGCCGCTCCGATCCACCGCTGTCCCTGCCGCCGCTCCGATCCACCGCTGTCCCTGCCGCCGCTCCGATCCACCGCTGTCCCGGCCGCCGCTCCGATCCACCGCTGTCCCTGCCGCCGCTCCGATCCACCGCTGTCCCGGCCGCCGCTCCGATCCACCGCTGTCCCGGCCGCCGCTCCGATCCACCGCTGTCCCGGCCGCCGCTCCGATCCACCGCTGTCCCGGCCGCCGCTCCGATCCACCGCTGTCCCGGCCGCCGCTCCGATCCACCGCTGTCCCGGCCGCCGCTCCGATCCACCGCTGTCCCGGCCGCCGCTCCGATCCACATGTGGGGGGAGGGTGGCTTGCAGTGCTCCACATGTGGGGGGGAGGGTGGCTTGCAGTGCTCCACATGTGGGGGGAGGGTGGCTTGCAGTGCTCCACATGTGGGGGGAGGATGGCTTGCAGTGCTCCACATGTGGGGGGAGGATGGCTTGCAGTGCTCCACATGTGGGGGGGAGGGTGGCTTGCAGTGCTCCACATGTGGGGGGGAGGGTGGCTTGCAGCACATGTGGGGGGGGGAGGGTGGCTTGCAGCACATGTGGGGGGGGAGGGTGGCTTGCAGTGCTGCAAGCCACCCTCCCCCCACATGTGCTGCAAGCCACCCTCCCCCCCCCACATGTGCTGCAAGCCACCCTCCCCCCCCCACATGTGCTGCAAGCCACCCTCCCCCCCTCCCCCCTCCATGTTCTGGGGCCCCCCCCTCCTCCATGAGCCATCTCTCTCTCCCATCAGACTCTGCCCCCCTCCCCGATCTGCTGCCTGCTCTCTCCCATCCTCTTCATCTACTGCCCCCTCTCACCCTCCTCAATCTGTTGCCTCCTTCATCTGCTGCCTCTTCTGTCTGCTGTGATCCTGCTGCCTAGATCCATCCTGTAAGGTAGGTATCCCCATCTCACCTCCCCCCCCCCCATCCTCTGCCGCTCCTCCACCCGCTGCGCCATTTCCCATCATCCATCCGTTGCGCCCTTTCCCATCCTCTGCCGCTCCTCCATCCGCTGCGCCATTTTCCATCTTCCATCCGCTGCGCCCTTTCCCATCCTCTGCCGCTCCTCCATCCGCTGCGCACTTTCTCATCTTCCATCCGCTGCGCCCTTTCTCATCTGCCGCCCCGCCCTCTCGCATCGCATTATCCAGCGCAGTTGCTTGCTTCCAGACTGGAGTGGATGATGCGATGCGAGACTCGTGCATTGCTCTCACGTTTGGCACTGGTCTTAGTGGCAGGCGCTCATATTTTTTTTTTTTTTATTCATTTTTTTTTTTTTTTTACTGATGTCTGTATTTTTTATTTCGCCAAACTAATTTTTTTGTATGGGGGGGGGGGGGTCTAGTTTCCAAAATGGGATCACATGTGGGGGAGCTCCATTGTTTAGGCACCTCAGGGGGTCTCCAAATGCAACATGGCGTCTGCTAATAATTCCAACCAATTTTACTGTGAAATGGCGCTCCTTCTCTTCTGAGCCCCGCCGTATGCCCAAACAATTGATTTCCACCACATATGAGGTACCTGTGTACTCAGGAGAAATTGCACAATACATTTTATGGTGCATTTTTTCCTGATACCCTTGTGAAAAAAAAGCTACCTGTTTGAAAAAACAATTTTGTGGTAAAAAAAATAATAAAATATTTTCACGGCTGAACATTACAAACGTTTGTGAAGCCTCCAGGGGTTCAAAGTGCTCACTAAATAGCTAGATAAATTCCATGAGGGGTCTAGTTTCCAAAATGGGATCACATGTGGGGGAGCTCCATTGTTTAGGCACTTCAGGGGGGTCTCCAAATGCAACATGGCGTCCGCTAATAATTCCAACCAATTTTGCTGTGAAATGGCGCTCCTTGCCTGCCGAGTCCTGCTGTGTGCCCAAACATTTGATTTCCACCACATATGGGGTATCTGCGTACTCAGGAGAAAATGCACAATACATTTTATGGTGCATTTTTTCCTGATACCGTTGTGATAAAAAAAGCTACCTGGTTGAAGCAACAGTTTTGTGGTAAAAAAAATTTTTTTTCTTTTCACGGCTCAACGTTATAAACTTCTGTGAAGCCCCCAGGGGATCAAAGTGCACATCAAACATCTAGAAAAAATATTTGAGGGGTCTAGTTTCCAAAATGGGGTCACTTGTGGGGGAGGTCCATTGTTTAGGCACCTCAGGGAGTCTTCAAACCCGACATGGCGTCCGCTAATGAGTGCAGCTAATTTTGCACTCAAAAATTCAAATGGCGCTCCTTGCCTTCCGAGTCCTGCCGTGTGCCCAAACATTTGATTTCCACCACATATGGCGTATCTGCGTACTCAGGAGAAAATGCACAATACATTTTATGGTGCATTTTTTCCTGATACCGTTGTGATAAAAAAAGCTACCTGGTTGAAGCAACAGTTTTGTGGTAAAAAAAATTTTTTTTCTTTTCACGGCTCAACGTTATAAACTTCTGTGAAGCCCCCAGGGGTTCAAAGTGCACATCAAACATCTAGAAAAAATATTTGAGGGGTCTAGTTTCCAAAATGGGGTCACTTGTGGGGGAGCTACATTGTTTAGGCACCTCAGGGAGTCTTCAAACCCGACATGGCGTCCGCTAATGAGTGCAGCTAATTTTGCGTTCAAAAATTCAAATGGTGCTCCTTGCCTTCCGAGTCCTGCCGTGTGCCCAAACATTTGATTTCCACCACATATGAGGTATCTGCGTACTCAGGAGAAAATGCACAATACATTTTATGATGCATTTTTCCTGATACCCTTGTGAAAATACTAATTTTTATGGCTAAAGTAACATTTTTGTGTTAAAGTAAAATTTTCATTTTTTCGTCTACATTGCTTTGGTTGCTGTGAAGCTCCTAAAGGGTTAATAAACTTCTTGGATGTGGTTTTGAGCAGAGTGAGGGGTGCAGATTTTAGAATGGGGTCACTTTTGGGTATTTTCTGTCGCCTAGGTTTCTCAAATCACTCCAAATGTGATGTGGTACCTAAAAATTTTTTTTATGTAAATTTTGTTGGAAAAATGAGAAATTGCTGATGAACTTTGAACCCTTCTAACTTCCTAACGGAATTTTTTTTTTTTTCAAAAATTGCGCTGGTGTAAAGCAGACAAGTGGGAAATGTTATTTAGTAACTATTTTGTGTGACCTATCTCTCAGATTTATGGGCATAAAATTTCAAATTTTGAAAATTGCGAAATTTTCAAAATTTTCGCCAAATTTCCGAAATTTTCACAAATTAACGCAAAACATATCGGCCTAAATTTACTACTGACATGAAGCACAATATGTCACGAAAAAACAATCTCAGAATCGCCAGGATCCGTTGAAGTGTTCCAGAGTTATAACCTGTCAAAGTGACACTGGTCAAAATTGCAAAAAATGGCCGGGTCTTTAAGGTGAAAACAGGCTGGGGGCTGAAGGGGTTAAATGGCAATTTTCACCTGGAGCTCAGATTTTGCAGTATTTAGATGCAGAACTAGCAATTTGGAGCTGGAACACAGATGTGGCACTATTTAGATGCACAATTCACAATTTGGAGCTGAAACACAGATGTGACCCAATTTAGATGCACAAATCACAATCCGGAGCTGGAACACAGATGTGGCCCTAATTAGATGTACAAATCGTAATTTGGAGCTAGAACAAAGATGTGGCCCTACGTAGAGTCACAAATTGCAATTTGGAGCTGAAACACAGATGTGGCCCTATTTAGATGCATAAATCACAATTTGGAGCTGGAGCACACAATTAGCTATCACTAGATGATGAAATAGCACATGTTTCCTACACTGCACTTCCCTATTCTATACTATTGCCCTACATACATCTTAACTATCTCAACAGCGAGTGGTGAGGAGTGGTGTGGTGTAATGACATCATATAGGGTGTGCTTAATTATTAGGCAACTTCCTTTCCTTTGGCAAAATGGGTCAGAAGAGAGATTTGACGGGCTCTGAAAAGTCCAAAATTGTGAGATGTCTTGCAGAGGGATGCAGCATTCTTGAAAGTGACAAACTTTTTAAGCGTGATCACCAAACAATGAAACGTTTCATGGCAAATAGCCAACAGGGTCGCAAGAAGCGTGTTGGGCAAAAAAGGCGCAAAATAACTCACCTCCTAGCAGCAGTGGCAACAACACCATCTCAAAGGTTTATGTATCACAAAATGGCCCCAATGTGGCATTTTTGCATTTTATGCAGAGGGACATGTGACTTAGGCAGCCAATGACACAAGCCCTTACGTCTGAACATTGTGGATGTTTTCTGTGCCCTGATTGGCTACCAAAAAATCCACCCAAAGTTAAGAAAAAATGAAAAGTCTACCCCTCCTCTGACCTCTCCCCACCCTCTCCTCTCATCAAACATGTCCCCCTACTCATCATACAGCACCACAATCATAGCCAAAGTAATAGTAAAGTATTAGAAAAGCCGCAAATAGTTACCAAACAAAACTGAACATTGCTGAGCTTGAGCCGAACCTGTCAAGGCTCGTACTGAATATGCAAGTGGCGAACCTTTTTTGAACAAATACACTCATCTCTAATTGTGAGCAGTGAGCATTTGAGAAGACACAGAAGCAGGATGGGTATGTGGATTATAGTGTCATCTACACAAACCGTTTTGGTTGAGTACTCAAAGTTTTGCAGAACTTCACAAATGTCAGACATCTATACCTACTTGTTGTTTCTTACTTGCGAAGGCTAACCGGAATACCCACAGGCTTGCTATAGCTGGTCTTCAACTACTGCCCTTTGCTGCTTACAATGTCTTGCCATCATTTATAATGTAGAGTTCCAGCACGTGAGCACATCACAAATCAGTCAGTGAGCTGACACTTGAAAGCACTGCTGCATCACTGCCAGACCAGGAGTAGCTGTAGCTAACTTGGGGAAATTAGTGCACATGCGGCATGTGGCTCAGGAAAATCTTGGTAGGTTTTCAGAAACCATTGAATAATTAAGTTGAGCATGTGGGCAAGCCATGGTATACAGGGCCCAGTGCCCGCTCTGTAGAGAAAGAGCTGGTTCCTCTCAGTGAGAGAGGAGCTGTGCTGTTCCTTTAGTTTGCAGTAGCATAGCTACTGGGGGAAGCAGAGGATGTGGCCTCCCTTGGCCCCGTGCTCAGAGGGGGCCCACCCATATCTGCGCTACTGTTAACTATATCGGTGTGTGCAGTGCGCCAATATAGTTAACCTCTGTAGTAGTGCTGATGACAGCACGCACGCGCAGGACATCAGGGGTCCAAGGGTGATGTCCCGACAAGGTGACGTCATCACAAAGTGCCGAGACTCAAACGTCTTGTGCGCATGATGATCTGCTTGCATTGGATCCATTGTGAGAATACAAAATATTTTTCTATATGCTTATCTACTGTGAGAGTACTATATATATATATATTCCACAATGTAGAGATGAATAGGTCGCACTCCAAAAGTCAGGATAAAGGAAATCTGTTTATTCCACGATCACATCAAGGGTACAGGTAGTGAGGGAGGATGAGGGTGTGTGCCACGCCGGACGACGGCGGCCGTTTCGCAAGTGAACTTGCTTCTACGGGTCCAGTGCATGCAAAGGTGCTGCATCCGCCCTTAAATAACAGGTGATACGGGTGCAGCGTCATTGCGTGAAATGTGCAATTTAAAAACACAAACCAGCTGTAAATGTATCAAGTATACATAGAGACTTATTATGTATTAGTATCAAAAATAGATTATATACAATCATTACATACATGGGTATAATCGGAGTAAAAAAGAATTTTTTGATTGATCAAGTACAAGGCTTATTATAGTCTGTCAAAAGAGATCACAAATAAAAAAGCCTACATTATATCTAGAAAGGGACCGGCATTATAAGAACACTGACAGATCATTTTTGTCGTTTAGGCCGAGCGGACCGAGAGCATTCAAGTCCATAATTAATCTCGATTCTTTTCTAAGTAAAGAACGATGCGTATCACCTCCCATGGGACAGGGAATAATTTTCATTACGCCCGCAAACTTCAAAAGGCGTGGATTCCCACCATGGCAATCCTGCATGTGGGCGATTAAACGTGGTGAACCTATCCCAGAGGATATGGACTTGAAATGCTCTCTAAATCTGACATATAAAGGTCGAATTGTCTTACCTATATAGTATCTATGACAAGGGCAAAAGATAACATATACAAGATAGTTAGATTTGCAGGTAATAAGGTCTTTTATTTTAAATCGCTCAGTACCGATTTTCAAGACATCTCCTGTGCAATGATATTCACAGAAGGGGCAGCCGCCGCATCTATAATTTCCTTTAGTTTTATTACGGTCTAACCACGTACCTAGTTTAGGGGTAATGATGCGGTTATTAACCAGGATATCTCCTATATTTTTGCATCTCCTATATGAAATCAAGGGGCCCTCGTTTGCCATCTCACTAAGATCTTTATCTTTATTAATTAAATGCCAATGTTTTTTGATGCTCGATTTTATTGCATCGTACATGGAATTAAATTTAAAATTAAAAACACATCTATTTAAACTTTCAGTTTTTGTTTCTTTCGAGATGGCATGAGTGTTTTTGTTCTTATTCTCCCTTTTGTTTTTATTTTCATATTCTTTACTTTTATTTTTATTTTTAGGATCATAATTTAGAGATTTTTCGAGGGCTGAATTGATAACAGATATAGGATATCCACGTTCTAATAAACGTTTTTTCAGATCCAATGCTTGATGCAGAAAGGTCTCAGGATTATTGTGTACTCTTTTAAGGCGCAAAAACTGACCATAAGGAAGGGCTTTCTTTGTATGGGATGGGTGCGCACTACTAAAGTGAAGCAATGTGTTCACTGCGGTAGGTTTCCTATATATCTGTCTATCGACAATACCGTCGGATACACTAAGCGTGACATCCAAAAAATCTAATTTTTGGTTACCGAAGGTGTGTGTAAAGTACATATTATAGGAATTATTGTCATTTAAATACGACACAAAATTGTCAAATTCCTGCGCAGAACCATCCCATACAAAAAAGCCGTCGTCCAAATATCTGGCATATTTTTTTATATGTTTCAGATATGGATTGTTAATACTGTAAATGAAGTCTTCTTCGAATGCTGCCAAAAAGAGATTTGCAAAAGTACATGCTGCGGGGGTACCCATCGCGGTACCCCCGCATTGCAAGTACCACTGGTCGTCAAATTTAAATGCATTGTGGTGCAAAATGAAACTTAAAGCCTCAGTGATAAAGTTCACCAAAGTTGGATCCTGATTAAAATTCAACAAAACCCTCTTGATAGTCTGCACACCCTGATCCTGTGGGATACGGGTGTACAGACTCTCGATATCTAGAGAAGCAAAAGAGAAACCTTTCTGCCATTGAAAGTTATCAAGCATTTTAATTAGATCTCCTGTATCTTTCAAAAACGAAGGGATACGGGCAAGTAATGGTTTTAATAACCACTCTAGGTAATGAGATAAAGGTTCTGTCACTGATCCTATTCCTGCCACAATGGGGCGGCCAGGGGGGGAGACACTGTTCTTATGAATTTTTGGCAAATAATACCAATGAGGTTTTTTCGGAAAAAGAGGAAGTAATTTTTCAGCAGTTTTATTAGAAATAGTGCCTAAACTCACATATTTATGCAAAAGACTTCTAAGTTTCTGAACAAAAGACCAAGTTGGGTCACTAGATAGTTTTTGATAAACTCTTGTATCCTGAAGTTGCCTATTAGCTTCTTGTATATAAGCTTCTTTTGTTAAAAGAACAGTGGCGCCCCCCCTTGTCCGCCCTGCGAATAATAATGTCTTTTTGGGATTGCAGAAATTTCAGTGCCGCGGCTTCCCCTTGGGTAAGATTCTGAGGGGGAGAAGGGTATTTTAAGGCTTGTATATCTTTTATTACCAACTCTTGAAATAAGTCTATATTGTTCCCAGGAGTGAGTGGAGGGCAGAAAGTGGATTTTATCCCTTTTTTAAAAACGGAACTGGGTATAGAATTTATTTGAGTATTTTCAGTATCTGAAAAACTAGATTCAGTGCAACTGGGGTCGGCTAGGCTTAGAAGTAAAGACACATCTTTTTCAATGGCAGTATAGTCATTATTCATACCGAAAAAGCCCAGCGGACCTATTTTGCACTGTAAATCAGTTTTTTCAGTTTTTTCAGAGATAGGTTGGCTTTTCTTTTGATTATTATAGAATTTTTTTAGTTGTAATTTCCTACAGCCTTTAAACAAATCAATCTGAAAATCAGTTATATCAAATAATTCTGGTATGCAATAGTTCAAACCCTTTTCCAACACAGATGACATATCCGATGTTAATATAAGCGGAGTAAGATTAAATATTTTACGCAAACAGGTAGTACTATTGTCCGCTGAAAAGGGAAAGTCATTCTCTATACATATTGTGGGAGACGTCTCTGAAACAATAATTTCAGACTCGGAACATGGAGATGTTAATCCCTCCAGGAAACACTCTTGCGTTTTCCCGGAGTAGGTTTTACTCCTACGTCTCCGTCTGCCTCCTCTCCTTGTAGGTCTTTTAAAGGGAGAATGTCAGATGTCGAGGCTCGTGGAACGGCAGGTGTTTTTAATTTCTTTGCGGGTGCTAGATCTTCTGCTCCGCTAGAATCAGAGTCCGTAGTCCAGGCATTTTTCCTGGTAGTTTTTGATGTATATTTTTTCTGATTTCTTTGAAAAAATCTTCTATTACTAGATGCAGAAGACTTTTTCCAGGAAAAGACCTGGTTGTTTTCATAGTCCAACTTATCTCTGATAAACTTTTCTTTTTTATTTTCTTTAATCAGGGTTTGAAATGGTAAAAGTTTTTTATCTAATCTTGATAAAAAGGTGTTCCATGCTTCCTTTGAAATGTGACTTTCCATTTCTTGTCTCAATTTAAGTAATTCATTAGTAATTTTTAGATGTTCCTCCTGATTCTTTTTGAGCACAATGTCAAGAAAGCGCATGGAGCATTCTTGCTGTATATTGTCCCATTCCTTTTTAAATGATAGATCATCCTGGTAGAAAGATATGTTTTTTGAGATACGTAGACCTCTAGGGACTCGTTCACTATCTTGATAAGATTTTAATGATTGTACTGTCCAAAACAAGCTGGTTTCCCTTTCGGCCAGATTCAAGATCTTTAATTCTAAACTCTTAGTGCCCATGATTTCTATGTTCACTTTATCATTACAGCTGGTAAAAAATGTGGCAGCGTCCTCCCTCCCTGCAAGTATACCATTTTCAATTGTATCCATAGATGTATCAGTCATTTTTCAGCACAATGCCAAAGGAATAAATAAGCGTGCACTCACGGTAGCAGGACAAGTCCAGATTCCATAAAGCTGAGTGGAGGATACCGGGCACTGCTGATCCTTGTATGGCTAGTAAAACTGTGCTTCCATGCTGGTAGAGACCTGGGTGCGTGTCCCAAAGAGAAGACGATACAAAATCCACAATGTAGAGATGAATAGGTCGCACTCCAAAAGTCAGGATAAAGGAAATCTGTTTATTCCACGATCACATCAAGGGTACAGGTAGTGAGGGAGGATGAGGGTGTGTGCCACGCCGGACGACGGCGGCCGTTTCGCAAGTGAACTTGCTTCTACGGGTCCAGTGCATGCAAAGGTGCTGCATCCGCCCTTAAATAACACGGCAGGTGTTTTTAATTTCTTTGCGGGTGCTACATCTTCTGCTCCGCTAGAATCAGAGTCCGTAGTCCAGGCATTTTTCCTGGTAGTTTTTGATGTATATTTTTTCTGATTTCTTTGAAAAAATCTTCTATTACTAGATGCAGAAGACGGAGTAAAAAATAATTTTTTGATTGATCAAGTACAAGGCTTATTATAGTCTGTCAAAAGAGATCACAATAAAAAAGCCTACATTATATCTAGAAAGGGACCGGCATTATAAGAACACTGACTGAATTCTTTTTTACTCCGATTATACCCATGTATGTAATGATTGTATATAATCTATTTTTGATACTAATACATAATAAGTCTCTATGTATACTTGATACATTTACAGCTGGTTTGTGTTTTTAAATTGCACATTTCACGCAATGACGCTGCACCCGTATCACCTGTTATTTAAGGGCGGATGCAGCACCTTTGCATGCACTGGACCCGTAGAAGCAAGTTCACTTGCGAAACGGCCGCCGTCGTCCGGCGTGGCACACACCCTCATCCTCCCTCACTACCTGTACCCTTGATGTGATCGTGGAATAAACAGATTTCCTTTATCCTGACTTTTGGAGTGCGACCTATTCATCTCTACATTGTGGATTTTGTATCGTCTTCTCTTTGGGACACGCACCCAGGTCTCTACCAGCATGGAAGCACAGTTTTACTAGCCATACAAGGATCAGCAGTGCCCGGTATCCTCCACTCAGCTTTATATATATATATACAGTTAGGTCCAGAAATATTTGGACAGTGACACAATTTTCGCGAGTTGGGCCCTGCATGCCACCACATTGGATTTGAAATGAAACCTCTACAACAGAATTCAAGTGCAGATTGTAACGTTTAATTTGAAGGTTTGAACAAAAATATCTGATAGAAATTGTAGGAATTGTACACATTTCTTTACAAACACTCCACATTTTAGGAGGTCAAAAGTAATTGGACAAATAAACCAAACCCAAACAAAATATTTTTATTTTCAATATTTTGTTGCGAATCCTTTGGAGGCAATCACTGCCTTAAGTCTGGAACCCATGGACATCACCAAATGCTGGGTTTCCTCCTTCTTAATGCTTTGTCAGGCCTTTACAGCCGCAGCCTTCAGGTCTTGCTTGTTTGTGGGTCTTTCCTTCTTAAGTCTGGATTTGAGCAAGTGAAATGCATGCTCAATTGGGTTAAGATCTGGTGATTGACTTGGCCATTGCAGAATGTTCCACTTTTTTGCACTCATGAACTCCTGGGTAGCTTTGGCTGTATGCTTGGGGTCATTGTCCATCTGTACTATGAAGCGCCATCCGATCAACTTTGCGGCATTTGGCTGAATCTGGGCTGAAAGTATATCCCGGTACACTTCAGAATTCATCCGGCTACTCTTGTCTGCTGTTATATCATCAATAAACACAAGTGACCCAGTGCCATTGAAAGCCATGCATGCCCATGCCATCACGTTGCCTCCACCATGTTTTACAGAGGATGTGGTGTGCCTTGGATCATGTGCCGTTCCCTTTCTTCTCCAAACGTTTTTCTTCCCATCATTCTGGTACAGGTTGATCTTTGTCTCATCTGTCCATAGAATACTTTTCCAGAACTGAGCTGGCTTCATGAGGTGTTTTTCAGCAAATTTAACTCTGGCCTGTCTATTTTTGGAATTGATGAATGGTTTGCATCTAGATGTGAACCCTTTGTATTTACTTTCATGGAGTCTTCTCTTTACTGTTGACTTAGAGACAGATACACCTACTTCACTGAGAGTGTTCTGGACTTCAGTTGATGTTGTGAACGGGTTCTTCTTCACCAAAGAAAGTATGCGGCGATCATCCACCACTGTTGTCATCCGTGGACGCCCAGGCCTTTTTGAGTTCCCAAGCTCACCAGTCAATTCCTTTTTTCTCAGAATGTACCCGACTGTTGATTTTGCTACTCCAAGCATGTCTGCTATCTCTCTGATGGATTTTTTCTTTTTTTCAGCCTCAGGATGTTCTGCTTCACCTCAATTGAGAGTTCCTTAGACCGCATGTTGTCTGGTCACAGCAACAGCTTCCAAATGCAAAACCACACACCTGTAATCAACCCTAGACCTTTTAACTACTTCATTGATTACAGGTTAACGAGGGAGACGCCTTCAGAGTTAATTGCAGCCCTTAGAGTCCCTTGTCCAATTAGGCTATGTGCACACGTTGCTTTTTTTTCAGCGAGGAAAAAAACGCACCCTCTGGCAGAGGGGAGAATTGTAAACAATGCTTTTTGAGAAAAACGCATTGAAAACGTGTTAATAAAGTTGGTTGAACACAGACCTTTGGAAAAAAAAACTGTGATGTCATTTCCTTCTCCACATTCTGTTTGGATAAATGGGAGGGCTTGGAATGGAAGGAGCACCATTTGAATTTTGGAAAAGTTGAAATAAATTTCGCGCACCATGTCACATTAGCAGGGCCCCTTGGGTACCTATACGTTAGAAAACCCCCACAAGTGACCCCATTTTGGAATCTGCACCCCTCAAGGATTTTATTCAGGAGTATATTAAGCATTTTGAATCCACAGCTACTTCCCCCAAAATGTTGCTGTAGCAACAATATTCTCACTTTTAGGCCCGTTTCACACGTCAGTGAAAAACACTGACGTTTTTCACTGGCGTGTAAAACACGCACATGTCCCTGCGTGGTCCGTGGGACATCAGTGATGCCAGAAAAAAATGGACATGTCTCCGTGCGGCACACGCGGGTACGCTGCACGGAGACACGTGCAGTGAAAAATCACTGACGTGTGAGCAGACCCATTCATTATAATGGGTGTGCGTATGTCAGTGATTCTGGTACGTTTAAAAAAAAGCACAAACGTACCAGAATCACTGACGTGTGAAAGAGGCCTAAGGCTATGTGGCCATGATCCAGCGACACGGCGTCTAGTACACAGTGTCAGCCTTCCTGCAGCTGCCCATGCCCACGATTTGGGTTCAGGCTGCTGTGGACTTTAGCTCTATTCTACCTGCAGAGAACACTCTCGTCTCCGCAGCATAAATTGACATGCTGAGGCTCGGGAAGCCACGCCACCGGTCAGTTTATGCTGCGGAGAAAAGAAGCACAGTGGGCATGGGATCTCCAAAAATCCTTCCACTGTGCTTCTACTGCACAACGCAGCGTTATGGACGCAGGGAAAACACTCAGCGCCCATAACGCTGCAAACCCTGATTGTGGGCACACAGCCTAAAAAGCGTCAATGGATGAATGGATGTCAAATATATATAACGTCCCACCCCCGCCTGCATATTCTAAGCTGGCACCTTTAGTACCTTTCATGTGGCACTAAAGGGTGCCTAGCTTAGTATTTATCCAAAAAAAAAAAAACAATGAAAAAAATGGCGTGGGGTCCCCCCTATTTTTGATAGCCAGTCAGGGTAAAGCAGACAGCTGTAGCCTGCAAACCACAGCTGGCAGCTTCATCTTGGCTGGTGATCAATTTGGAGGGCTCCCCAGGCTTTTTTTTTTTATAAATAAAGAATTAAAAAAAAAATAACGTGGGGTCCCCCCAAATTAGATCACCAGCCAAGGTGAAGCTGACAGCTGGGGTCTGGTATTCTCAGGGTGGGAAGAGCCATGGTTATTGGACTCTTCCCAGCCTAAAAATAGCAGGCCGCAGCCGCCCCAGAAGTGGCGCATCCATTAGATGCGCCAATCCTGGCGCTTCGCCCCAACTCATACCGTGCCCTTGTGCGTTGGCAAACGGGGTAATAAATGGGGTTGATACCAGATGTGTAATGTCACCTGGCATCAAGCCCAGCAATTAGTGATGTCACGGCGTCTATCAGATACCAGACATAACTAATTGACAGTAAACAAAAGCAAAAAAAAATGACAAAAATTTTTTATTAGAAAAAACACTCCCCAAATCATTCCCTTGTTCTCCAATTTAATCAAAAAATTTGAAAAAAATGGGTCCGCAGAAATCCATTTGGACGTCCCACGTCGCCTCTGGACCTTCTAGAATATGGGGGCACGTTCAGGGAACGTATCCCCCATTTTCTAGGAGGGCAGATCCTCCATTTGAGGAGAGTGGGTGCCAAACATCTGCACCCACTCTCCCCGGGTCACAACTGCAGAGTGCGAGCAGCCAGCACAGCTCTCTGAACACAGTGCTGGCTGTCAGCTGCTCTGCTCATGTGACCGGCCGGCGTCTGCTGTGAAGGAGGAGGGGGCCGCGGGGGATCAGCGCTGCGACCGGACAGGTAAGGGGGAATACCGGGGGTGACCTGGCAGGGCCTGGGGGGCATTTTTCTGTCACATGTCTCAAGGCACATGCGACAGAAATCATAGGAGCAGGGCGGCCGGTGCGCTACTGTGCGCGCGGCCATGTTGGATTTTCGGGAGGGGGGTTGGGGGTCGGGGCGGGCACTTTGGCGACACCGGGGGCTTTCCAGGACTTTGCCAGGAAGTGAGGTCAACAGGAAACCTCTTGACTTCACTTCCAGGTAAATGCCTGCGTTCTGGCATGCCGACAAAGCCCGCGGGCCGCAACAAAAAAGCAGCTCACTGCGGTGTAGCTGCGTTCTGATCCCACATCATTGATTTAATGGGGGAGAGAACGCAGCCACACCGCACAAAAGAAGTGACATGCTGCTTTTCTTTCCGCACCAATTTTTGGCATCCAATGCGCTGCGTTTAGAAACGCAGCGTGTGCACTGATTTTTCGGCTTTCTCATACACTTTACTGGGAAAGCTGAACGCATGCAATTTGCCACTGAAATGCTGCGGTTCTAAACGCAGCATTTCCGCAGTAAAAAACGCAACGTGTGCACACAGCCTAAGGGGCTATTTTTAGGTCTTTAATGTATGAGCTTTGAGTCAGTTGTGAGAAAAGTGCAGCACAAAGGTGTTTGTGTGGCGCCCCTGACCTGGTCAGGCACCACTGAGTACTGCACCCATGGTGGGACAGTACTTCCAGGTAAATCCAAAGGCCGGAATAGGGTGTGTACGCACAGACACATAGCAACCAGGTCTCCCACACCTTAGAGGGGATCCTTGGGCAGACCCAAGAGGGGGCGTTCCTCCACATCTCATCTAGGGGTGTAGGGGAGGGGCTGGAAGCTAAGGTGGCAGTGGCTGTAAGGAAAGTAGGAGGAGTTAGTCAGTCTGTTAGCAGAAGGTGCAAAAAGGAGGGTTGCTGAAGGAGAGACGTGCGCGGACACGCTAGTCTGACCCTGCACGTGTAGTAGCCGTTAGCGGGAGAGAACGGTTACCAGCAAGTCAGACAGAAAGACGCTGAGGAAGTCAGCTGGTCATGTACGGGGACTCCTGGTGACTAGGCATGCACAGGGAACAGGTCCCTAGAGTAGACATCCATTTATTGATCTGCTAAACTTGCCAGTGGGGGGACCACAAGTCCCACACCAACCAACTAGAGTCCGAGCATTAGCAGCAACGAGGGGGCCCATAAGGAGGATCGAGCCTTGAGCCATCTTCCTTGGTCCACACTACCAGCAAATGGGCCAAAAAGTGGAGAAAAGGCAGTAGCAACATCCCTGGATGAATCCCACGGTACTTCAAGTCAGGGTTATCCGAAACAAGAAGTGCTAGAAAGGTGAGTTAACGGTTACCCTTAGACCGGCCTAAAGGATACCTGGTTCCTCCTGCTTTATCTCAGCATCTCCCGTGTTACCTCACAAAAACATCTGAACGTGAATAAAACAAGTTGAAAGACACCTTGGACTGAGACGGAGTTATTCTGGGACCTGTTGTTCCACGCACCCGAGCCCCTGGAGCCAGCCTCACTCACGGGAGGCCATACCACCAGACTGCAGACTCCATCAGCCCCAGACACTCGTTAAACCTGCAGTGGCGGTCACCTGTATCCCTGACCGCAAACCGTGAGTGGCGTCACGACTTCCATGTAAATAAACCTGACATACGTGTGGCCAGAGATACTAAGGTGAAGACCCTGTGGCGTCCCCGAAGGTGGAGTGGTGTCTCTGGGGCGACCGCTGCAGGTGGGCGACACATTTGCTGTTTGTTGATAAGGATTGGATGTCTGCAATATTAATAATTAGCTCAATTCTCTACAATGACTTGATCCTGCAATTGCAAATTCTATATAATGTTTTGAGCTGTGTTTCTGGAGGCCCACTGTTGACAGGGCTGTTTCTCTCTTCAATTTGTATTATACTCTGTGTGGGTCCTATTAATAATAACCAAGAGTGGACATCCAAGTAAGTTAAATCCAAATTCACCTTATCAATGCCCCTGCCTTTCAGACCTCTACGGTTAGATTGATGGTTGTCAAAAAAATGGCATGGGATGGTTTTTAATTTCCCCCAGATTGACCTTGGCATTTACAATATCTTGTGCATGTTCTAAAATCCTCATGCCAAGCTGTCTGATCCTCAGGCCAATATATATGAGGTTACATGAGCAAGATGCATAATAAACAACCATATCCCTCCTACACGTGATATGGTGAATAATGGCAAATGGTTTTGTTCCATTAGAGTCAATAAAACTAACTCCCTCTCAATATATCTTCATGGTGAGCAGTCATCATACAATGATGAGCCTCTTTTTGGCCCAGTTTGTTCAAAGACATTATTGGGTGGTTGGACATAATGACTTTTATTCAGCAGGTTTTTTTTCCCTTATGCATGTTATCGAAGGTAGCGATGAGCGAACCTGTGGATTTTTGGGTTGGCCAAACCAGCATGAGCTAAAAAAAAAAAAAATCTGATTCAGCAGCCAAACTTGACCTGATCCTGGATACTGAACCTCATATAAGGCTAAGGGAACCAAATTGTGTTATAAAATGGTGTTAGTAAGGGCTAGATGGGGTGCAAAAGAAAGAAAATAAGGAATAAAGCAGGACAGTTATACTTACCGACTTTCCCCGCAGCTGTAACACTGCTTTCTGGTCTAATCATTAGCTCTCATACATATTCACTGCTTCTCCTGCTCACCATCAGTTTTAATTATTTAAATAAATAGTTTTTAAAAACAACATGCAGTACCTAGCAATTTTGATACTCAGCCAAGATAAAGCTGACAACTGGGAGCTGGTATTCTCAGACTGAGGAGGCCCATTATTATAGGTCACCCCAGCCTAAAAATAGCAGCCTGCAGCCACCTAGATTTTTCACATCCATTAGGTGCGGCAATTCACACAGATTATCCCGTTTGCACTGCTGTAGTGGAAATCAGAGTAATATAAGGTGTTAAAGAAATCAGATTTGTTAAAAATCTCAGCTACCACTAAATCCTGGATTAGTAATGGGTAGGGGGTCTATGAGACTCCCCATTATACATCCTGAAAGTTAAAATAAATAAACAAAACCACACAGAAGAATCCTTTATTTTAAAAACCCTGTTTCTCCAATGTATTAACTGGCAAAACACAAAAGTCTGACTTAATCCACATCATGACGTCCTACAACGATCCAAGCTCTGCTACATACTGAAGTCACAGTGCACAGACACATTGGAAAATATGACCATATGCTGTGGCTTCAGGCAGACACTGACTGAGCCAAAGCTGTGAACGGTGACATCATTGAGTTTACCTGAGGTCACAGCTGGAAGTTCCTAAGGTACCCCACCTGTGACCGCAGGTAAACTTACCTCAGGTGAACTCATAGAACTCAATGAGACGTGCATCTCCTGGCAAAAAACCACATTTTTTTTCCCAAGAGATGCAGATTTTTGCTGGAATTTATACACCAAATTACTGCTATAATACTACATCAAATGGCAAAAGAAAACATCAAAACGTGATGCAGTTTTTCACCAGGAGATACAGGCTTTGTGCAAGAATTTGCTGTAGAAATTCCAGCACCAAATCTGCATCTCATGATGGAAAACCACACAAAAAAATAGGGTTTTGACTCCGTTTTGATGCAAATTTATGCCAGGTGATGCAAATTTGGTGCTGAAATTTATACACCAAATTCCTGCACCAAATCTGCATCTTATGGCAAACACAATACTTTTTTTATGATCAGAACAGGTCCTCTTTATCCTCAAAAATTGGCCTAATAATCTAGGGGTGATGAGACGAAGTGGCGTGGAGCAATGGACTTCCGGAATACATCTATTCTGAAGAAGTCTGCTTGGTCTTTTGAGATAAGGACATCCAGAAATTCAGCTTTATTTTTGTGATAATTATATGTTAGCATGATGTTCAACTCATTATCATCATTCCTTTGTTGGAAAGATTCAAGAGATGCACTGGAACCCTGCCACAAAAATAAGAAATTACAAAGTATCTATCCCATGAGATCACAGCATCAAAGCCCTCCATATTGTATACCGTCTCTCGTTCCCACAGCCCCAGGAACAGATTAGCATGTGAGGGTAAGTCGCCCCCATAGCTGTGCCCTGGAGCTATAGGTAGTACTCATCTTTAAAAAGAAAAAAGTTATGGGTGAGGGCAGACTGTAATAGTTTGATGGTAAAATCCGTCAATTTTCTATCCATATTTGTCATCGACAGGAAGGTCTTTGATGTGATGATACCATGTTTGTGCGATATTGAAATATATAGTGAATTGACGTCACAGATCACTAAATACATGTTGTTATGCATATATTCACCCTCAAGACATCTTAGCACATTAGCAGTATCATTTATGTATGATGGCAGAGTGCCAACACATATCTGAAGGTGGAAAGTCCACAAATCTGCAGACCTTCTCACAAAGCCCTCTGATACCCAACACTATGGGTCTACAGGAGAGTTCACCAAATTTTTGTGTATTTT